>NC_088793.1:167369490-168117615 GCF_011386835.1 Chrysemys picta bellii | reverse complement strand
ATCTACCATTGCTTCTGAGCAAAGAAAAAGATATACCAGTATGGGGATACTCTGGGCCTGACCCTAAATGCACTTACATAGATATAAATCAATAATAATTTTGCTGAAGTCAGAGGAGTTACTTATGTCTTACTTCTAGTGATATAAAAACCTGAATTATCCCCTATTAGCCTTATTTTCTGCAAACTATTCAAACCCTGTATTGAATGTGTTATTTATTTCCTCGTCAGCTTTTCTGTGGTGTTTTCCCCATAGTATCTTAGGTTTTTTACAAACATTAATGAACTGATCCTCACAATACCCCTGTGAGGTGAGGTAGCATTATTATCCCCATTTTGTATAGGGAATTGAAGCACAGAGATTAAAGCCAAAATTGTCAAAGTACCAGCTAATTCTGGGTGCCCAATCTGAGAAGCCCGGGGCCTGATTTTCAGAGTGCACAGCATTACGCAGCACTTTATATATTCACAGCGGATTTCCCATAGAGCTCAGTGCAGTTTGAGTATTCAGCACTTCTGCAAATCAAACCCCAGGTGTCTCATTACAAATTATCATTGTTCTTCAAAGTTCATCACAGGAACCACACTGAACCCCTCCCCACAGGGGACATCAGCAGAGGTGGGATTTTGAGATCCATAGCACAGCTCTCTATCACTTGAGCTAATAGAGTAACTGGAAGCAGAAGAAAGGCTGTTATCGATGTCAACCTGCCACTAGAGCAGGAGACACATACTTTGCCAGTGGTTTTCACAGCTATTTGCTAGACAGCAAGGGAATGTTGAGACTCAGGAATAATGGTTTCTAATTCCAGTCAGAGAGATACCAGAAGCTGAAAAACTACAAAGCAGAGGGAGATGATCAAATCATAGCAGAAAGGGTAAAAGCACTGGATGCTACCACCCTAATGAAACTGGCAGAGCTGTCCAATGAAGTCTAGGAGAGACCCCCCTGAACATTGGAGACATGGAATAACTGTCAGACTACCCAATAAGGGTGATCTTACTGACTAACAACTGGAGAGGAGTCACAGTATTATCTGCTGTAGGGAAAGTCTTCTGTACTGTGATACTACATGGGATGAAAGAAACAGTGGATGTAAAGCTTAGGGCAGGTCTTCACTACGGGAGGGGGGGGGTCGATTTAAGATACACAAATTCAGCTACGCGAATAGCGTAGCTGAATTCGACGTATCGGAGCCGACTTACCCCGCTGTCAGGACGGCGGCAAAATTGACCTCTGCGGCAGAATTTTCATCTCAAACATAATCTCAGTGCTCTAATGCAGCTGTGAGCTGGATATCTATTAAAATGTTAGTTAGAAAAGTAGATGCCTTTGATAGTAAGTGCCTGTGAAAAATTCTGGGTATTGGATAAAATGGTAATCGTTTCTTTCTTTTCCTTTCTGTTTTCTTGATTTAAAAAGCTTCTTTATTAAACACTGATCACTTATATTGGTTAATTGTATTACATTCGGATATTCTGATTATGTTTCAAATGTACTGTTGCAGTTTATATAGTTTCTCTTTAAGAAGAGCACAGGACGGGATGCATGGCTCTTCCTGAGTCATCCTTGCACTTAATTGTTGTTTCAGAAGCACAGTGAATAATGACAGATTGTTTCTCGATCCTGAGTGCATGTAACTGATTCTTTAACTTCAAACAGAAAGCACAGAGAGAATCAAAACAGACCTTGGCTACAGCACACACAATGCTTGAAATGTTTCAGAAAATAGCCAGATGGAAGGAATTAATAGAATTTGGAGGATGTCTTTGCAGGATATGTGGTCAAAAGCATGGAAAGCTGCTCATTTTCAAATGGTCAGAAAAACAGGGATGTGTCAAGCCTAGATCTTGCGTAGCAAGTTACTGGCCAAGGGCAGAAAAAAACTAAATAGGCTTTTAGAGATGTTCAAGGCATATTTCAACCCAACACCCAAACGTCTCACTAAGAAAGATTTTCTATTACAGAAAATTATAGGCCACCTGAGCCAATGAGTGTGTAATGCACATACAGCGATAGTAATAGACTGTTCGTTCACAGGTAAGGACAATGTGCTTCAGGATACGAATTTAGAGAGTTAAAACTCAAAAGAAATTTTAAAAAGTTATTGCTGGAGGACGCATTGACATGAGAAAGTGAAAGGTCACCTGCAAAAGTGAAATCAAAAATGCAAAAAGTCGACTCGGTGATCTTTTTTCCTCCTTTCTTTAGAAAAATGGTCTTGAGCAGTGTTTCTCAAACTTTTGTACTGGGGACCCCTTTCACATCGCAAGCCTCTGAGTGCAACCCCCCCCTTATAAATTAAAAACACTTTTTAATATATTTAACACCATTATAAATACTGGAGGCAAAGCAGGGTTTGGGGTAGAGGCTGACAGCTCACGAGCCCCCACTTAATAACATTGCAACCCCCTGCGGGGTCCCGACCCCCAGTTTGAGAACCCCTGGTCTTGAGGCTCCTAAAGCAGAGTCATGGCACAATTGGGGCCCAAAGGGAATTTAGTGATAGCTTACAAAACTAGATTATGGCTCCAGTATACCACGGGCTGGCTGGCAGCCTCTCTCTGGGGATTGTTTTAAGGAAGTCAGGGATGTGTGATGCAGAAATAGTCTGGAGCAGAGGACTTCTTACCTAGAGCCAAGGCCTGAACTTTCAGGAAGCTAAAGCTTAAGTCCTTATGAAAAAAATCTGGAAAGAATACCAATAGATATATGTTTAGCTGACATTTGAGAAGAGCACTAAGAAAACCAAGTCCTCCAAAGACCTTTGGATGCAAATGTAGTAGAAACTTTCCTTGAGTTCAGGAGAAACTTGCTTTTCCCAAGACAGAATTTTCCTGGAAATCCCTTTCACATATTTGATTTTTCCACAGAAAGGGATTTCCATTTTCCAGAGACCTCCAGTCTCTAGACTTGCTTTCAAATATATCTGCATTCACCTCTTTTCTTTTATTATGTAAATCTCAAGGAAATAGTCATTGGGATTTTATACTGTGGAATGGTAATATAAAATTGAGATACTACTAAAGAAGATGGTCTAGGGCATTGTTATCCAGTAGAATCCATGGCCCTAAATAGAGAAGGAAGTAGAGCAGCCCATAAATTGCTACATGCTGGGTGAAGCCAGAATCCTCGTCTTCGACAACAACAAAATAAATTGGCCATTACGTAGACGCTCCGTACCTGACAACAAAAAGATGACAACTCCATTGTTCATCTAGTCCACTTTGAGGAATACATTTGCTAGGGCAGCTGTGTTTAGTCTTTGAAGACGTTATAGCCCCTTTGTTTTGATATTTCAGCTATGCTGTATTGTAAATGCAGGGCATTTTTCTCCAAGCTAGATAAATGACTCAGCTGCTGAATATAACTTGTCTCTGTGTGGGCTCTACCAACTTTTTACGCTGAAGGCCTAGAGTGAGATCTTCAGTCCCACTCCAGCCCCTATATGGCCAGGTAAAAAGTACTGAGGTGGTGAAAAGGGGCCTTAAAATCTGTGTTTCCAGCTAAGGGAGTTCCCCTATTATAGGCACTATAGAGTGAGTAGTGAAGACCTCATAGAAGAAATAGTTGAAGGGGACAATCTTGGTTCGAGCAATCATGAGCTAATTCAGTTCAAACTAAATGGAAGGATAAACAAAAAGAGATCTGTGACTAGGGGTTTTGATTTCAAAAGGGCTAACTTTACAAAATTAAGGAAATTAGTTAGGGAAGTGGATTGGACTGAAGAACTTGTGGATCTAAAGGCAGAGGAGGCCTGGAATTACTTCAAGTTAAAGTTGCAGAAACTATCAGAAGCCTGCATCCCAAGAAAGGGGAAAAAATGCATAGGCAGGAGTTGTAGACCAAGCTGGATGAGCAAGCATCTCAGAGAGGTGATTAAGAAAAAGCAGAAAGCCTACAAGGAATGGAAGATGGGAGGGATCAGCAAGGAAAGCTACCTTATTGAGGTCAGAACATGTAGGGATAAAGTGAGAAAGGCCAAAAGCCATGTAGAGTTGGACCTTGCAAAGGGAATTCAAAGCAACAGTAAAAGGTTCTATAGCCATATAAATAAGAAGAAAACAAAGAAAGAAGAACTGGGACCGCTAAACACTGAGGATGGAGTGAAGGTTAAGGATAATCTAGGCATGGCCCAATATCTAAATAAATACTTTGCCTCAGTCTTTAATGATGCTAATGAGGAACTTAGGGATAATGGCAGGATGACAAATAGGAATGAGGATATGGAGGTAGATATTACCAATTCCAAGGTAGAAGCCAAACTTGAACAGCTTAATGGGACTAAATTGGGGGGCCCAGATAATCTTCATCCAAGAATATTAAAGGAACTGGCACACGAAATTGCAAGCCCATTTTTAATGAATCTGTAAACTCAGGGGTTGTACCATATGACTGGAGAATTGCTAACATAGTTCCTATTTTTAAGAAAGGGGAAAAAAATGTGATCCGGGTAACTACAGGCCTGTCAGTTTGACATCTGTAGTATGCAAGGTCTTTGAAAAATTTTTGAAGGAGAAAGTAGTTAAGGACATTGAGGTAAATGGTAATTGGGACAAAAATACAACATGGTTTTACAAAAGGTAGATTATGCCAAACCAACCTGAGCTCCTTCTTTGAGAAGGTAACAGATTTTTTAGATAAAGGAAACACAGTGGGTCTAATTTACCTTGATTTCAGTAAGGCATTTGATACAGTTCCACATGGGGAATTATTAGTTACATTGGAAAAGATGGGGATCAATATGAAAATTGAAAGGTGGATAAGGAACTGGTTAAAGGGGAGATTAAAACAGGTCATACTGAAAGGTGAACTGTCAGGCTGGAGGGAGGTTACTAGCAGAGTTCCTCAGGGATTGGTTATGGGACCAATCTTATTTAATTTTTTTTATTACTGATCTTGGCACAAAAAGTGGGAGTGTGCTAATAAAGTTTGCGGATGACACAAAGCTGGGAGGTATTGCCAATACAGAGAAGGACCGGGATATCATACAGGAAGATCTGGATGGCCTTGTAAACTGGAGTAATAGTAATAGGATGAAATTTAATAGTGAAAAGTGCAAGATCATGCATTTAGGGATTAATAACAAGAATTTTTGTTATAAGCTGAGGACTCATCAGTTAGAGGTAACAGAGGAAGAGAAGGACCTCGGAGTATCAGTTGATCACAGGATGACTATGAGTTGCCAGTGTGATATGGCTGTGAAAAACGCTAATGCGGTCTTGGGATGCATTAGGCGAGGTATTTCCAGTAGAGATAAGGAGGTGTTAGTACCGTTATACAAGGCACTGGTGAGACCTCATCTGGAATACTGTGTGCAGTTCTTGTCTCCCACATTTAAGAAGGATGAATTCAAACTGGAACAGGTACAGAGAAGGGCTACTAGGATGATCCGAGGAATGGAAAACCTGTCTTATGAAAGGAGACTCAAAAGAGCTTGGCTTGTTTAGCCTAACCAAAAGAAGGCTGAGGGGAGATATGATTGCTCTCTATAAATATATCAGAGGGATAAATACTAGGGAGGAAGAGGAATGATTTAAGCTCAGTACCAATGTGGACACAAGAACAAATGGATATAAACTGACCATCAGGAAATTTAAAGTTGAAATTAGGTGAAGGTTTCTAACCATTAGAGGAGTGAAGTTCTGGAACAGCCTTCCAAGGGGAGCAGTGGAGGCAAAAGACATATCTGGCTTCAAGACTAAGCTTGATAAGTTTATGGAGGGGATGGTATGATGGGATAGCCTAATTTTGGCAATTAATTGATCTTTGACTACTAGCGGTAAATATGCCCAACGGCCTGTATGGGATGTTAGATGGGGTGGGATCTGAGTTAATACAGAGAATTCTTTCCTGGGTGTCTGGCTGGTGAGTCTTGCCCACATGCTCTGGGTTTCGCTGATCGCCATATTTGGGGTCGGGAAGGAATTTTCCTCCAGGGCAGATTGGCACAGGCCGTGGGGTTTTTTTGCCTTCCTCTGCAGTGTGGGGCACGGGTCGCTTGCTGGAGGATTCTCTGCAACTTGAAGTCTTTAAACCATGATTTGAGGACTTCAATGGCTCAGAAATAGGTTAGGGGTTTGTTGCTGGAGTGGGTGGGTGAGATTCTGTGGCTTGCGTTGTGCAAGAGGTCAGACTAGACGATCATATTGGTCCCTTCGGACCTTAAAGTCTATGACTCTATGATTCTACAGAAGACAGTAGCTATCTATAGAAGACAGTTGGCTGCCTTCTGAGTACCTCTTCACAAACCCTGTCACAGGGGATGTACTGCACACAGCTCTGGAGATTCTCTCTCTCTCCAGCCAGAATCAGGAGGGCACAAAAGATGGCTGAATGCTCTCATTCTATTCTGATCTCACACATATGAGAATCAGGAGTAACTTCAATTACTTCAAATGCATCTTTTGCATATAAACTGAAATGGGGAGACAAAATAGCAAAAAAATGCTGTACACATGAGTAATGTTGAAATTCTGCTGCAGCCTCTGCAGCCTACAGAAGGAAGTTACCTGCGAGCCAGCAGCCTGTCTGTTGACGCTTTTATAGCTTTTATAGCAGGAGTTTCAAAGAGAAAAGGCTTATTCTCAACTTTGTGTGTCTTTCTTTTAATTTTCCAATCTATTAACTCCTAATTGTGACTTCACGTCTGTCTGAATGCAGTAATTTTTCTGCTTTCTCTGCTTTTCCTCCAACACCTGCAGTGCTACCTTAATGGACAATGATGTTTCAACCAAGGATGGATTGATGGGCCTTTCACATTTGCATTTTGTTCAGCCTGACACTTACATGGCCCTACCTTACCATCCGAGCTAGGTAAAAAAAAAAAAAAGGCCTGCTTGACTGCAACGTCCAAATCAGCTATGTTATTGATTTAGATTTGGCTTTGCTCCTTTTACCCAGGGCATGCTAAGAGTCTGAAACTACCTTCAGGCTTTCATCACAGATCTCTTGAAGTGGATGTATATAATGCATTAAGGTGAAAATCCTTGACTTAGTGTGCAGCCCGAGCCATCAGATTCTGAGGTGGAGAGCTTTATGGGAGGTGAGGAGCAGAAAGAATCCTCCACCCTAGGCCACAGAGTGAGTTTGGCACAGCAGCCAGTGAAATCCCCTTAATCCCCTGCTGCAAGGATAATGACTGGTGCATCAGCATAGTCATAGGTCTACCAGCCACAGCACATAAGGGGCTTTGGTGGTGAGTCGCAGAGAAGTGACATAGATCTACGCTGCAATTAAAAAGCCACAGCTGGCCTGTACTCATGGGACTCGGGCTAAAGGGCTATTTAATTGTGGTCTGGATGTTTGGGATCAGAGTCCTAGAGTCTGGGCTCCAGCCGGAGCTCACATGTCTACACAGCTATTAAATAGCACCTTAGCCTGAGCCCTGGGCATGGGCCAGCTGCGGATGTCCAATTGCTGTGTAGATATAACCACAGAAGCATGTATGAACCCCCCGCTCAGGGTCTCCAGTTCCTGCCCTCCTTCCATAGAGGAACTGTGCTGGGTCCACTGGGTGAGGCTCCTCCAGGACTGTGGATGGAGGTGGGGGGGAAGATCAGGGTGTAACTCTTAATAGATCATCAGCATCCTCTGCATACAATTGCGTAAGCCAAAAAGTGTACTGTCCTGAAAACAGGGCAGATCTCCAGTCCCATGTGTCTTTCCACTTTTGTGCTGGCAAAGTTTCTGCTGGAAACTCTGTAAAGCCAGCAGATCTACACCATGACAATTAGTAATTGGAAGCGAAAGATTTTAGTTTGTTAATGCTGACAATAGTTGGAATAACTGGCTCTCCTAAGCTTCCTGTATATATGGTATTTTTCTAGGCACATATGATTTTACATATCAATATCAGTTAACTAGTTCAGGCATCTAAAAGCAAAATCTAACACTCAGAAATGTTCTGGAGATTTATTACATGCTTAGGACTTTGGTCCACAAAGCAAAGAACAAATTAAAAGATTCACAAGTAAACACTGTGATATCACCGGCTTTAGGTATGATCTTGTTTCACTATTGTTCCTGTGATTCAAAGGAACACAATGCCCGTTTTCTTTGTACCAACACCCTTGAATCGACGCAGGTAAAAGATATCACTCACAATGACTAAACTGGGAAATAAAAGCACTATTAGAAACCTCAGCCTTCTGGGATCAGCAAAATGGGTACAGTTCTCAAATTGGTTTTGTAACACCATATGTGATCAATCACAGCCAAATGGAAAATGCCTGTGCAAAATGTGAGATGGGGTTGCAGTACTTTGCAGCCCCTGCTTTTCATTTAAGCCCTAACACCAAGGCTATGCAAGCCAGAAGCTGGCAGTGACATGGCAAAGCTAGATGACTTACCACAAATGAAAAAAGCATGCATACAAAAATCCTGTCTCTTCAATTACATGTATGAGCTATTGCCATAAAATACTGCATTCGCTGCTGCATAATGCTACAATATATAAAGGTCAAGTATACTATCTTACCAAGTTATAAATAATTCAGGGTTTAAAAGCATCCTATCTGATATTGAAAATGCAGAAGGCACACAAGACTGCTCTTTGGGCAAAGTCTGTGTAAACCTTTTTACAGACCTAGCACATTAGACTGTGTTACTGTCCACATTATACTGCCAGAGTGTGTGTTATTCTCTCAGCACATTCGCTCAATCCATATAATCTTTCATTAACTGATCTTTTGGATTACATACCGAGAACCTGGATTTCTGGCACAGACATACTGCAAATGGGCTTCAGAAAATGATGCACCCAGTTGAGAAGCAGATCAGTGCATTTAGAGATCAGAGAATTATTAAGGAGTCCATTCTGCACTTCAAAGCCAGAAAGAGGCATCTTATTATTTATATTGCGATAACACCAAGGGGCCACAATGTGCTAGACACTATACAAATGCATAATAAGAGACGAGTCATTCCCAAGGAACTTCCAATCAAAATATATGGGAGGACAAGCTTACTCTCCACACCCTGACACAGATATATACCTACAGGGTTAGCAATCAGAACCAAACTGTATTTTCGAACTGTACTTCCATTCCCACGGCTATATTAGCAAACCCAAATCTGTAAAGGTCACAAGATACATTCTGGTGAAAGCTCCGATGCCCTTACACTGGGCTCTTGATGCATCAATATTTTCAAGTTAAGAACTTCTTTCTTATTGAAGGCAGCATATGGCCCTTAATATGGAGATTTTTAAATATATGTTTTCTCAGCTATGCTTAAATAATTTTAGCATTTGGCTATTGAAGTTATCTAGATATAAAATACCAAGATGCCATTTAAGAATCATACTTTTCTGAGCATAACTATAGTTTGAGCTCTAGTCTATCATTTTTAACAAGAAACAACTCATGGGATGCAACTTTTCTGCCCTCCCTTCCCAGTGACTTACAAAGCTGATCCCGCCTCTTTGTGAAATGCAGAAAGGAAGCAGCTGGCTTTGAAAATGACCGAGCTTCATTGGCTGACATTAAACCTACATGAGTTTTTTTGCCTCCTAAACTCACTTTTTAAAATACCTGCAGCAAAGCAAAATCTCTTGATTCAATCAATTTTTCCATTTTAAACATTTTTTCTACTTTATGTTTATGGCCTAGAAAGACATGAAAATACTTAAGAGAATCAAGAAATATCAGTTTGGCCTCAAAATATACAATCATCCATCCCCTCCTACAAATTCCAGAAACATCAACACTTTGGCCTTGCCTTTCTTTCTCTTCAGTGTAAGACTGCAAATCCCTTAAACCTGCTTAGAATCAGAATCACATATATCATCATCATTACTGTTGATTATACATCACCCCAAAATGTGCTGGTTGGTTTAGAAGTACATACGATGACAAGTCCATACCTGAAAGAGCTAGACTGTGGCCTGAGCTGTATGGCCATATGAGGGACATAAAATGCCACAAAGACACCCCAGTGCAACCTCCCCAGGCCTTGGGTATGGGTGTATAGGGGCAAACTATGGGCTTGCTACCCCCCACTTAAGCGGGTGGGTGGGGAGTGTGTGGGGTGGTGACTCCAGCTCCTATCTCAATGCACCAGCCAGTGCAGCACTGCTGGTGCAGGGGGGTAGGAGCAGGGATAGTAATCTACTACTGGTCAGCACCAGTAGTAAATACTACTCCCCTGGAGCAAGGATGTGGGGGGGGGGAATATGCCTCTCTGAGTCACAATTCTTTCCTGAGGGGCTCCTGCGGTAGCATAGCTATGGTGCCACTCCTCACAAAGCGCAGATTGTGAATTTGGCCTTTCAGTCTACGGGCCATATTCTATTACCATTACTCATATTAAGCACAGGCATGGACCCCTGCAAATAGTCTTACTGCAATCCATAGGACAATTCACAGAATAGGGTATTGCACAGCATCAGGTGACAGATTAAGATCCCTAACAGAAAGGGGAAATGTGATAAAGAGTAACAAAAAAAATCTTCACCATTTCCTGTTTTCAGTATATGTAAAGTATATTTCCTTCCTCACCTTTATATCCAATTTCTTTTTATAGGTTTTGCTTTTGCTAGTTTAGCTCAAGACCATTTACTTATATAACTTCTGATACTGAAAACTGAGTCAGTCCTAAATGTATTAAGTAAGTGGATAATTTTAAGCCTGTTATTATAACCATTAGCGGACCAAATTTTAAAGTGTACCCTTCAGTTTGTTTTGTGACAGAAATAACTAATATTAATGCAAGCAGCGTATTATCAATTTACATTCATTATCATTTTGCATGTTGTTTAATTACCATAAATATCCCAATCACTGTTACTACTCTGTGCTTTTTTCCAGCTCCCAGGATAGCACCTAACAGTTATCTCCACAGCAAGTGCCAACAATAGTTAGTTGTTAGTTAACTTTGGGCCATTAAAGACCTTGCCCTGATAACATTGACTTGATTGAAAGCAAGATTAGGCCCAATAGTACTTCAGTAGGAGCAGGATTAGGACCTGAACACTGGGCGGGATATACACACAAACAAATCTATAAATTAGTGATTCAAGAATCCTGTAGTAAATTGGCTACTGCAATATTTATTAGAGAGTAAGAAATAAAATCAGTCAATATTTGGTCACGTGAAAAGGTTCCCCATACACGTATTCTCTTTCCAAAGCTCTGTGTATGTGTAGTACATGTAGATCCATTTAAGGCGAGAGAGCTTAATTTACTATAAGATATTGTACTTTGTATGTTCATGATGGCCCAGATCATGACTGGTCCTTTGTCAGGGAGCCAGGATGCTTACCCAAGAGTGCACCCAATGCAGGGGCTGAGCACAATCACAGTCCCCCTGCTCCCTGAATGCAAGAACTACTTGCTAGCCTGGAGAGTCAGAGAGAGGTCCAGGGAGGGCAGGGCCATGGTTTCCCTCTCACCCTCTACTAGTCCAACCCAGGGGAAAATATGTGCTGTCCCCTTTAAAAGGGTGGCGTAAGGTGCCAATTTTGGTTGGAGATAGTCCTGGAGGTTTCATCCTATGACAGTCTTTAATTAAATATTAATCTTTAATTCCTGGAGACTCCAGGACAATCCTGGAGGGTTGGAAGCCCACGGGCGGTGGAGCTGGTGCTGCAATGTGCTGTATGCTCCCAAGGAGCTCTCAGAATCTGAGGGTCTGTTTATGCTGCAATCAGCCAGGAGGTGGGATTGCAGCTCTCACACACAGACTCAAGCTCGCTTTGATCTAGCTAATGGAGGTTAGCTCGGGTGTGTCTATAGGAGCTGCAGTCTCACCTCCTGAGTGCAGTGTAGACATACCCTGAGACAGCCAGAATTCTTCTTGGGGGCTTCCACTACAGCTCCTTGTCAACACTTTCCAATGCTGGCTGTGGCTTCGGGCCAGCATCTGTCCTAAGAGGGAGAGAATCAGAATTGTAACTATATTCATGACTAGTTTTGGTGATCCAAGGACACCTCATTCTTCTGAGAAGAAAAATACCGATATGCCAGACAGAAAGGATTTTAGGAATATTTGAGAATAAAAAACGTTGTGTGTATAAAACATATAGCACCAGTATCACGTCATGAATAGATTATCTGACCTGTCCAGTCACAAAGGAAATCTGATGTCCCAGCATTCTTTAACTTCAGAACAGAAGGGCAAATCTCTGTCACCTCTGATCAGCTATAGCTGTAACCCTGGAGTGAATGATGATGGCGGTGAATAGAGAATATTTCCTGATAGCTCATGTCCACAAAAGAAAGTGCACTTCAGAGGTTAACTATTTAAGAGGGAGTGCAATCTGCTTGAGAGATGTTTGGAATCATGATTCCTGTTTTCCCAGTATTCAATCACAGCAGTAGAACTGCAAGACACTGCAGAGATACTTCCTTGGCCTAGAGCGTTGTGCCAGCCGCCTGCTGCTCCTCCTTTCACCATGCCACCAGCTCACTTTTTCTATGATGTTTTGTTGCGTTAAAGATGCCAGATCTAGTGAGCTCTATGAACAGGATTAAGCACTAGAGACGGTTCTCTTATTACCCACAGTAGCTCTATTACTGTCTCTCCTGAAAGTTCACGTCCCACCATGTAGCGCTGCTGAATATTCCCTGTAAAACTCATTTAACATTTTAATTAAAGCTATTTTGAGGGAGTTAAACTTCCACTAACAGAAAATGGGGAATCTTCTCATTTTTTATGCATATCCCAACTCTGCCAATGAGCTGGAGGGAGCCCCCTGTTAACAGGGCTAGCCTTTGCTTCACTGACAGAGCCCCTAGCCCATTCCTTCACGCCCCTTCCCTAGCAGGCAGGCAAGTTTCACCCATTTGACAAGTCAGGCAACAGAAGCGTTGCTTCAGGCAGAACTGGGAACAGAACCCAGGTCTCAACTATATCAAAGCCAAGTCTCATCAACACCACCTTTCAAGATGAATATGCCATATCTGTGTGCTTAACTATGCTGTCTCTAGCCACTAGACAACACTCTGCTCCCAGAGCCAGGAACAGAACTTCAGAATCCTTATACTCAGCATTCCACTGCTGTCTTACAAACCATTGTGTAACCCACTGCCAAAATATGGGTCACATCCCCCCTCTAATGGCTGGTCCCCATAAAGGATAACAGCCAAATCATTCTCACTTCTGTGGCAAATTTAAAATCACGTGGAGGGCCTTGCATGCACCTTCAGCATCATGCTGAATATCACACAGAGAGGGACTATTAGCCACTTTCTCCACACGATGTGTATGGCCCTGAAAGCTGTGGACAAATTTATTTCCCTCAAAAAAAAAGTGTGATAGATCTTTCTGAAACCCACCCTCAGTCTCTTAGCCATGGCCATTTCCAGAACCATCAAATAATCCACTTGCAGAATTGCTTGGATTGAAATTGCAGCATCAGAAATGCCACCTCGCTGAGGAGGAGATGTCAATAAAGGAATAATGCCATAGCAAAGAACCTATCATTTTAGACCTATTTGCGGAGCTCTATTTAGGTAATTTGATTGCTGACCCTAGGCAAGAAAAGAAATAACTTTGCAGAATAAATGGAGTCCTTTTGTTTTAATGAAAGTTAGAGCTCTCTTCTAGAGGGACCATGTTATCCCTTGAAACATACATACCAGATAAAAAAGTAGGAGTTCTTCCTTTGCTTGCTGCCTTCCCGTTAAATAATTTCATTCATCATTTTATATATTGTTTACTGTGCCGTTAGTTAGATTGATTTGTTTACAAGATATACATAGAATATCAATCTTAACAACAGAATTAGTTCCGTTTGTTTTAATTTAGCAGTGTTCATTTCTTCCATACACATATACTCAGGATTCTGCATAGTAATCACCAGGGCATAATTCTCCAATCATGAACTAATTATTATGGGCAGTTTGCAATGGTTACGCATCTCTCTCCTTAGCAAACAGACTAACAATCACAGGCAGAGGTCTACAACTCTAATCATAAATGACGATTATCACTGAAACCTACCTTTGCTGGCTGTTTTTACACTGATGTTGTCTGAACAACACAATCAACTAAATGCACCTTCTGTGCTGCATGTGACCTCCTGTGGTACTGTCAGTAAAGATTCAGTATGAACAGGCTTTCATGGTGGAGTATAGTGATGCATTTTAAGGAAGAACAGGAAAACGTGAACCTGCTCCTACAACTTTGGTATTGCTGTGCCACAGTATAATGTGATAATATAAAGTGTCTCATATGGAGAAAACACACTGTTGGTGCTATCAGATGTGTTGACAGTACCCCTTCCCCAATTTACTAAGAATTAATCCCCTCCCTTTGCAGAGGTGCTCAGGGAGAAGGAATATAAACTGACATGCTGAGCAAGAGAGACAGGAGACAATCTGCGGTAAGGCAGGGCTCCACACCCAGGATCATAAGACTGGGTTGAACCCCTAGGCTGGGGGAGATTTCTGTTACTTTTTTTTTTTACTGCAAAATTTCATACCAATCCATAACGGGTGACAACAGTGTCAAGCGAAATTATCTATTTAAAGTTACTTTTACTCATAGAATTTTGTAAACAAAAAGGATGTATCACAGAGGAACATTTATATGAATTTTTTTTTTACAACATATACTGTGGTATTTGTGTGTGTATATATATTTATATATATATATATATAGAGAGAGAGAGAGAGAGAGAGAGAGGATTTTACAAATATTGCAGTGCTGTGGCATTCAATCCACCACTGGTTCACTATTTCATAAGAAATGGCTGTTTTCTGCCCTTTGATTTGAGGATCTTTTACAGGGTCACTATCTGCTCCCCAACACAAACTAAAGCTGGTTCAAAGCACCAAAATGTAGTGGCATGGGTCTTGTAGAGTTTGAATTCTGGGCTTTGCCAATATCACTTAAGAAAAGGACAAGGGGAGATTATCAATGTAGCTAACTAACAGTTGCCTATTCAGATACTGGGTCCTTCATCTGGGAGTTGCAACCATTCTGCTCATCCCATATTGCTAAATGGTAGAGCTGTCCCAGTTCGATGCCTGCCAGATGGTGGGGGCAGCAGGGGAGTTCTGATATGGCAGAATGAGAACCACTGGTCTGATCTAGATGAACATGTCTTAAAATGGTTTGTTTTTGTGTAGGCCCCTATATCTAAAATAAAAAGATTTTTCTGCCTTATGTTTAGGATCATCTTCAGCACATGCCTGCGCAAGTAGTGTGTTCTGCTCTGCTACTGTCTCTGGTATTAAATGGTGCTTCCTCAGAGTATACAGATTTTCCCATCAGAAAATATGATCTGCTAGTCTGATGGACATTAAACTCTTCTGATTCAGTCTGGATTAGAGAGTGAGGGCCCCAGTTCAGCAAGCTACTGAAGCATGTACCTAACTTTAAGAATCTGAGTAGTCCCATTGAAGTCATCTATTACCCAATTCAGAACAGAATTTAAGTAGGTGATTAAGTCCATGCTTATTCAACCAAGTACTTAGATGTGTGCTTAAATTCCATTGTTTTCAAGGGGTGTTGGATCAGCCCCTGCTGAATAGGGGTGGACTGAATCAGGGCCCTATGCATTCTCCCGTTTTAATTCTTTTAATGAAATCGTGGATGGAAGGTTTGGCATTCTGGATGGAATGAAGAAATTTCTTCTAAGGGCAGGATACAAAGAGAAACATTTCTAAAGTGTTTTTTTTTCTGGAAGGCTGATAATCAGAGGATACTACAGCAGTTGCCACCTGCCAAACTTTCCTGTTGATAGTCAAGTTTTTCAGTGCTGTGTTTGGTGTTATGGTGAGGGGAATATTTGTCAAGATGTTTTTTTGATCAACTAAGATAAAAATAAACCTTTAAAAGTCCACATGTCCTGCCACTCCTGCTCTGTTCAGTCATCTCAATTTCTTTAGGCTTAAAAACTATTGCAAGGTTTAAAAGGACTATTATCGTTAGTAAGAAGAAAACTCTTATATTAATAAGAAACAACCATATATAATCTGCTAAAACACAAAAAGTGTAGATCACGGAAGTCCAACCTTGCCAGCAGTTTATTCCTATTAAATAAAATAGTAATAACATCTTGCACTAATATTTTGTTAGGTTCCCAAGCACTTTGCAAGAATTACTTTGTTCCCCACTGAAATTCAGTCACCTCTGGAGTGAAAATGGGCAGCTGTTTAACAGTGCACAGCAATACTCCTGAAAGTTTACGAGAGGAAATGAAAAAATACCATATTATCCAGCTATACATTCAGGGGGAATTTAGGGAGACAGAACACAATTACTCAAGTTGGAATTTTTCCAAGATACTGAAGCTAACACGCTACACTAGTGAGAAATGTCATGGCTTAGTAAGCATGTATGGTCAAGATGTACTTTATAACAAAATGACTCTTCCAACAGCACAGTGACACTTTGGGTTAAGAAGGAATAGCATGTCCAGATTCAGAAACTGAGATTTCCTTGGAGATCTCCCATCCAAATGACCATGCTCACCTGCACCTAAGCTTGTGAGGTCTGGTGGAGACTACAGCCTGTGGTAGTTACTTTATTATTTGTATTACCATCATGTCTAGGAGCCATGGGGGAAGGAGACAGAACCAGGACACCATTGTGCTAGGCATTGTACAAATACATGGGCCCAGCCCCCACGAGCTTACAATCCCAGTATAACACAAAAGACAACAGATGGATATAGACTGATGGGGAAGTACAAATAAACAATGAGACAATATTGGTCAGTATGTTAGGCAGTGGTCTTTGCACATTAACAGCCTAACTTTTGTCACAGCAAAGGGGGTTTTAGGATGGATTTGAAGGTGAGTAATGAGGTAGCGTTGCAGCTGTTTACAACGGACACCTCCCAAACATGTGCAGCAGCATGGGAGAAAGCACAAAGGTGCTTGTTTGAAAACGTAACGAGTTGGCAGTGGAGGCTGGTGTGATCAGAGGTGAGCATCCATAGCTCGATAGTGAATGAGCGATGATAGGATGGGGATTGAATATGAAGGGCTTTGAAAGTGAATACAGGCAGTTTGTTTGATGTGAAAGAGGAGTCAGTAGAGGGATTCAAACAGGGGTGACATTGCAAAAGCAATGGGCCGGGAAAATGATCTTTGCAGCAGCATTCTGAATGGATATGAGCAATTCAAGATGGCTTTTGTCAAGACCAGAGAGAAGCATGTTGCAGTAATCATGACACAAAATGCTGAGTTTTACTTGTGTGGATAGATAAAGAAGGCTATATTTTACAGATGCATGGGTTAGTATGGCTATAGTAGTCCAGGAAATACCACACTAGTAATTAATTTCCCAAGATCAATCTTATGAAGGGGACAAAAAACAGATCAAGACAACACAGTCTTACACAGTGTGTCTTTCTCACTCACTGGTCTACCTTATCATTCACTGGTCTAACTCTGATCCCAGAAGTCAGCAGGCAAGTGAATTTAGGTGTCTGAGAACTTCACTTCTCTTTGCTGGTATCAACAACCATATCAGGATTTCAATTTACAAAAATGTCCTCGAGTAAGTGTATTGGCCAGTGTGTGAATATAATAAACTCTTAATAACTAAACAGGATAATTTAAGGAGGCCTCTGAAGAGGGGTGGCAATTTAGCACAGCAGAATAAGAGGACACAATCTGCTTCTCAAATTAACAGATTACAAAAGGTTCAAATGGTAAATCAGGAAAAGGATTATAATACAGATTTTTCTGGACCAACCATCTAGTATTGGAACAAATCAGAGTGCACATTTGGGCACAAAGCACTGAGACTCATGCAAAACAACAACAAAGGAGAATAAAATGAGAGTTTAATAAATGGAGGCTCATGTAGTTTAAATACTCAACCCCCAAACAGAATTTACCAGGACACTTGAAAGGGCATCTTTAGCCTGGTGAGACTGGAAGACCATGGAGAATCATGAGAGATGAGTCTGATAGAGGAGAATGGGAGAAAATTACAACTCCCATGAGGCACCATGGAGGCATTTCTGAATTGAACTATTTAGGTTTTCAATTGGTTGCCAAAAAGTCAAAATTTGCTAGAGGAAAGAGAAAAGCTCTACTAATTTAGTTTAGTTTATGAGAAGGGCAAATCTAGATATGTTAAGTAAACCATTTCTTTCATTTTTATTCCATTTTCTCTCATTTTAATAAATCTTGTTTTGTTAAAATACTGTAGTATCGGTAATTTCACACAGACATCTACAGAGAAAAGAGAATCCTGAAGCCTCTACGGAATGATGGTGAAGGTTAAACTGGACAAAAGGTGTCCTTATCCCAATAAGTCATGTTGCCATAAGGCTACTACGTGAAAACACAATGGGATAGGTCAAAGGACCAAGGACAAGATGAGAGTTGTTGGTCCTAATCACAGACAAAATCTGTTCCCAGACCAGTGAATTTCTACCAGCCTGTGGATCTATTTGAATGAAGTTTGTCTATAAGTGCTTGCCTGCTGCAAGTCTGATTATCATTAGAAGACTGTGGTTCCAATTATGCCAAGTCAGGGGCTGGTGGCTTTCCTTCCAGGATCAACTTCCAACCATGTCAGCAACAAAAGAAATTACTAATCCCACGGTGACAGTCTGCAAAGCAAACTTTTGATGTGCAAATTCAAGAGCACAGTGCAGATTAACATCATGATATTTCAAGGGCAGAGATAATTTGCCAACAGCTCCAGGACTCTAATTTGAGGGAAAAATAATAATACATTATTTACATGATATTACAGATTTGATAATACACAGGAGATTTCTCTCGACTACTAAGAAAGAAAATAGTTCTTTTCTAATGCTTATTACCTTTTAAGGACTTTGCCTGGAGACATATACTGTAAGGCATAAAGATTTGAATAAAACAGAAAATAAGGTGAAGTTTTATACCACAGTTTCGTAGAAGCTGTACACCGGCAGCTATCTTTGTGTTACTAATTCTGCCCCAGATCCTGCACCCACTCTACCCCTTCTCCTGACCTATTTCTGCCCCTGAATGCACCCCGCCCTCGCTTTGCCTCTTCCTGCCCCCGCTCCTCCTCCCCCCCATCAGCACCTCCTGCACACTGTTGAACAGCTGATCACTGGTGGGAATGAGGTGCTGGGGGGGATGGGGAGAAGCTGATTGGCAAGGCTGCCAGTGGGTGCTGAGCACCCACTATTTTTTCCCCCCGTAGGTGCTCCGGGACTGGAGCACCCATGGAGTTGGTGCCTATGAGTGTGATACTATTTTTTCTTACTCTTTATAACCTTCATGTAGCAGATTTCACTACATTAAGGTCCAAACACATTTATTTTTAATGCATTCAGGATCAAGCACATTTTTGCTTGACTGTTGACAGATCTCCACATGCTAAAAAAGTATTTGTGTCTGACTGAATTGAAGCATCGGTGTAGCAAATGGACAGTTTAATAGCTGGGTGTCATTGACTGTGTTTCACTGAATTTACAAAGATTCTAAATATTAAGTTGGTTAGATTGTATTCTCCTCCAGACGAGGTTTGTGTCTTCCTATTTGCTTGTACATCGTCTCAAACAATAGGATCCTGATCCTAACTAGGGACTCTGGATGCCAAGGGAATATAAATATTAACTAACAACTAGCATAAAGATCTACTTCCCTCACCTTCAGACTATCTAATATACAGCAGTGAAGATCACATTCGTCTCTCATTGTTTAATTACATCATTGCTCTCCTTAAAACCATGCACTGGCTTCTGCTCTTCTGAATGAAGTTCTTGCTGCTTCTCCTAGCCATCAGAGCCATTCACAACTTTACCCCTACTTACCTATCAGCCTGCCTCCCCTCTGGAGCTAGGGAAAAATTTTCATCCACATTTTTTTCTGCCAAAAAATGCTGATTTGGCTTGACCAGAAAACATGACAAATTTTGGGGGAGGGGGGGGAGGAGCGGGAGAGGTTCAGAAGAAAACAATTCATTTTGGCATTTCCTAAATGAAACATTTCAGCCTGGGGTGCTAGATTCACAAGGAGATGTAGCCTTCACTCACAAAACAGAGGAGGAAGAGGTGGTGATGATCCTCTTATACCCAATAGCCCAGTGATTAAGGCACTCATTTGGGATGTGTGAGATCTAGGTTTGAATCCCCACTACGGAGAAAGGACTTGAACCCAGACTTCCCCACTCCCAGGTGAATGCCATAACCATCAGACAAGAGACTCCTTCGCACTTGCTCAGACCCAGTGACTATTTATTTATGCAAAGTGGAGCTGCTTCAACAGGAGAGACAGAGCCCCCACTGCAGAATATCCTATAGAGCACCTGGGGGTTAGGAATGGAGACCTGGGTTACAGAACAGGAATTCAAACCTGGATCTTCCACATCCCAGGGGGGTGCCTGAATCATGGAGCTATCGGGTCTAAGGGTGGCAGCACCACCGTAACAGTTTTGTGAATGTGCCTTTGTGAATCTAGTCCTTGATTTCCAAATTTCCTTTGCTTTTATTAAAATCTCTTAAAAATGGTTAAAATCAAAATGAGTTCTTTCCAAAAAAAAATTATTTGCAAAAACAATTTTTCCAATGTTTCAGAACTGCCAGTGAACCAAAAAATCATCATTTGTACAACTCCATTCACCACCTATATTGTTTCCTGCTAATTGCGCTCTGCACAAACCATTCTTCTTTTGAGATTTTCTTCCAGTGGAGTTACTTCAGATATGTACAGATTCTGCTCTGTAACAGAGCAGGATTTGACCCTTTGCAAATGGCTTGACAGAGTATCGATACTAGTCTAAAAAATGTATGCCACATTGTACTGTAAATATATCTTTTCTGATCTAGATATAAATATAGGACAGCATTTCAGCCACTCACTGCCCATAAATATTGAAATAAACCCTTCTCATAATAGATACACATTGAAATTCATATTGACATCATTTGTGGCCTTTACTGTTATGGAACAGGCCTAAATCATTTAACAGGATTGAAGCAACAGACTTCTATAAAAATGTCAGGGCTCTACAGAAATTACTCTAAGGAGTTACAGAGTACACTAGGGAATAATATCCTACCCATAGGTGTTTAGACCATCCCATACAATTCTATAAAAGGAATAGAGTGCTTCATTCAATTGTGTAGAATGATTCTAAACACCAACACACACAACCTATATCAATGAGATCATCATCTAGTCAGTTCTATAGGCCTTTTCTAAAAGAGTACACTCAGCCTTGAGTAAAGGGCATTGTAGAGCCACACATCACTCTGGGGAAAGTGTGCAAGTGCACATGCCTCTATTCTAGACATTAGCTCTTCATTACATTACATTACATTACATTATCAGCCCTTCCTAGCATTTCCAAACATCTCTGTAATGTTCTGTTTCTCAGAGAGCATTATAGAATGCAGTAGCCTGTTAAAAATGCCCCCCTCCTTCCGCCCAAAAAGACTTCTGGTTGGGAAAATGTGTTTTGCACAATGAATAATTTAAGTGGATACACTTCACTGCCTTTATATGCATTAAGTGCTACTGCTTTTGTAAGAACTAAGAGGCTCGCAGTTAAAACCAGATTATAAACTACTGGCTGGTCAAACTTTAAATATGCTAACTTAAAATACAATTCATTTTGCCAATCAATAAGGTAAATTACAAAAATGGTCTTTTCTTATTACCTTTGCAATGTAACGCCTTCTTTACCGCCAAAACACCATACCATACATTTAAACTAGCAGACTGGACTGCCACTTTCAATAATATTTAGCTCAGATTTCTTATTTTCTAGGGAAGAATCATCAAGATATTTTCACTATTATGATAACTACATCATGGAACAGAGCATCTCCTCACTTTGACTTTTCCTGTCACGGGTAAATGATAGAAAATAATTTACTCTATTAAATGCCAGCTTTCCCAAAAATCTTAGCTAGCACTGCTGTTTTCTCCAAGACATCTCCAAATCACACTGCAATAAAGCCTTGGTGAATATTAGTTATCAACACATCACTGTCTTGAGTTTAACTCTTTTCTCCCTGGAGGAAATATTTTTTAAAATTCCCTTCTTTAAGATTTACCCTCTCACCAAAGATATTCAGTTTTATTAAGCTGTTATTCATATTGCCTTTATTCCATTAATGACTATGTTTGAATACATTATAAACTAATTTTTGCATTAAAAATTCAGTATTTGTAAATGCTGACCTAAGAGACTGTTTCAAGTGGTTATCAAAAGAGGATACAAATTCCATCACTATAATACACCATCAGTCAATGTGATAACACAGATTAAAAATTCACCAGATTTAGCCCGACAGTGCTATATATAATGGATTTTACCTCTTTTAATGGAATTAAATTAAAATTTTACTTTTTTTTTTTAACTCAGCCTAATCTGCCTATGGCCACGTAACACATTAAAGGTAGATACAATAGTATGAATAATTTGCGAATGTATCTTCACTGTGTTAGGCCAGACATTCTGTGTACAAAGGCAACATTAGAGCTGCAGTACCATTTCAGTGAGTCATACACCCCTTATTATTCATAGAATCATAGTGATGTAGGGCTGGAAGGGACCTCAAGAAATCGTCAAGGCCAGCCCTCTGTGCTGTGGTAGGACTAAGTAAACCTAGACCATGAAGGCAGGTTTTTGTCCAACTTGTTCTTAAAAATATCCAATGATGGGGATTCCACAACCTTTCTTGGAAGCCTATTCCAGAGCTTAACCACCCTTATAGTTAGAAAGCTTTTCCTAATGTCTAATCCAGTGGTTTCCAAAGTGGGATTCGTGAACCCTTGGGGGTTGGTAAAACGTATCAGGGGGTTCTCAGAAAAAATTCTGTAATGGCAGACAGAGCCATCCCTAGGGACCCCATGGCAGGCAGGGCCGGGGAGCTGGGACCCCAGGTGCACAACCTTGGGGAAGCTGGGCGGCATGAGGGGCAGAATGGGAGGGGAAGCTGTGCTGTACCTGGGGGGCTGTCCAGGCTAATTTGTCCCTGGCCCCGCATCCCCCTGATAGCGGAAGAAAAAGTGTTTGCATATCAAATCAGCCGGAACCAAGGTCATTGTAGCCAATGTGGTGGTAACGACCCTCAGTTAGTCCATACTCAGTCATTCTCTGTAGCGTGCCATTTTGCTCCAATGAGACATGAGTGAATCTTCTCACTTACTAGTTTGTTTGTTTGCGTTCTCAGTGTGTTATTTTTATTTGAACTGTTGTATACCCAATATGGACAAGTGACTGAAAACGGAAAGTTTAAAGACATGAGAAAACGAACATTCGACATCAGCTAGTGTTTCGTCAAGTCCAAAGTGTGGAAAATCTAAGTCAAATGATCATGATGGTCCTAGAAAGTCACTTATGAAGAAAAGAAAATATGACAATGATTACATAAAATATGGCTTTACATGCATTGTTGATCAAGAGCATCCAAAACCACAGTGCGTAATTTGTGGTGATAGTCTAGCAAACAGCAGCCTTAAACCTTCTCTGCTTCGGCGCCACTTAGAAACTAGGCACTCCACACAACTCAACAAGCCTGTTGATTTTTTCAATAGAAAATTAGCCAAGTGGAAAGGTGACATTACCAGTTTTGTATCCAAAGCAAGTACTGATAACGAAAATGCACTTTAAGCATCGTAGTGAGTGAGCTACCGAGCAGCAAAAGCATCAGAAGCCCGTACCATAGCAGAGAGCTTGATTGGTCCATGTATAAAAAAGACACAGTTCATTGCATGCTCAGAGAAAAGTCTGCAAAAAGATTGGCATAGTACCTTTGTCCAATAATACGTTGTCACGAAGATTTAATGAGATGTCAAGTAATGCAGAGACCACAATTGTACACAGAGTGAAAAATAGTCCATATTATGCTATACAGTTGGATGAATCAACTGATGTTGCTAATCTATCTATTTTGCTAGTGTTTGTATGTTATGTGAATGAAGGTATAGTTGAAGACAACTTGTTGTTTTGCTGACCATGGAAAGAACGTACAACTGAAGAAGATATCTTCAATCTGACTAATGCATATTTTCAAGAAAAGGAAAGATTGGTCTCATTGCCTAGGCATTTGCACTGATGGGGCCACATCAATGACGGGGAAGTATACCGGATTTGTAGCTCGAACAAAAAAGGTTGCATCAAACGTCTCATGGACTCATTGCAGTATCCATAGACAATCCCTCACAGCAAAACGCATGCCTGAGGGACTGAAGGAAATGCTGGACAATGCAGTGAAAATGGTGAATTTCATAAAATCACAGCCAACAAATTCCAGAATATTTCATGTACTTTGTGAAGAAATGGGTAGTGTGCACAATTGTCTGTTGTCCCATACCAAAGTTAGATGGCTGTCACAGGGAAAAATCCTTGTGTGCTTGTTTGAGCTTAGAACGGAAATCCTTGTTTTTTTCAACAGCCACCCTTTCCACCTCGCCAGCTGTATGGAAAATCATGTCCGGCTCCAGAGCCTAGCTTATTTTGCACACATTTTCTTGAGGATTAATGACCTAAATTTATCTCTTCAAGGCCTCAATACAACAGTTTTCAATGTGCAAGACTGAATCCATGATAAAGAAGTAGCCGTTCTGGGAAAGGTGTTTGGAAAACAATCAAACTGAGTATTTCAGTACTCATGATTTCCGGCAGAACAAACATCAGTTGGATCAGTACACTAAAACCAATATAACTGCACACCTAAAAGGACTTTGCACAACATTCAGGCAATACTTTCCAGCTACATCAGATGATAATGACTGGATTCGCAACCCCTTTGCTGATACCACTTTCTCAACACAGGCATTGAGCACTGAGGAAAAAGAGAAATTGACTGAGATCTCCTGTGATTACGAACTGAGAAGGAGTTTCAGAAGTCTGTCATTGATCAACTTTTGGCTAAGTTTAAGAAACAAGTACCCCCTGCTGGCAGAAAAAGCTACTATCGTTTTGTTACTGTTTTCAACAACATACTTATGCAAGAAAGCATTTTCCTCTTATGCACATCTGAAAACCAAATACAGAAGCAGACTCAATGCCGAACCAGACCTGAGACTTTCTTTCTCCCAACGGTTCCGGACTTCCAAGAGCTATGCAGATCAAAGCAAGCATATCCATCACACTGAGGAGATTTACAGTTCAAGACTCCTTATGAGAAATGGAAAGGGAGGTGGATATTTTTTGCTGTTTCTAAAATTAAATAGGCTGCTAGTGTTGTTTTTAAAATTATTATGTCGAACAAGTTTAAGCTTTGTTGTAGTCATGCACTGTTTGCCTGGACTGCTCAAGGCTCGAATGCTTGTGGGAGGAACTCTTTATTTGAGTTGGCTTCTTAAATATCTTCATGCTGTTTCCTGTCTGGTACTCCTTGATGAAACATGTAGGAGGCTTAATCGAAGTGATATGAGCTACAAAAGTGAAATCTTGAAGAGTGTTGCCATTTTCATAATGTAATAAAATTAATAATGTAATGATAAATAATAATGTAATAATAAATAGTGTGTAATAAGTGTATCTCAAAAAACCCAAATTATTTCCAAGATCACCGCTTCTATAATTTATGCTCAGGGAATGGAGAAAATCCCTGGAAATATTCATTTTTAGGAGGGGGTTCACGAGATTTGATATTTTCGTGAAAGGGGTTCACAGGTTGTTAAAGTTTGGGAACCACGGGTCTAACCTTGAGCTCCCTTACTGCAGATTAAGCCCATTATTTCTTGTCCTGTTTCAGTGGACATGGAGAACAATTGATCATAGTCCTCTTTATAACAGACCTTTGAAGATTTACGAGGTTCCTCCTTCTGTCTTTTCTCAAGACTAAACATGCCCAGTTTTTTTAACCTTCCCTCATAGGTCAGGTTTTCTAAACCTTTCATCTTTTTTGTTGCTCTTCTCTGGACTATTCTGAATTTGTCCACATCATTCCTAAAGCGTGGCACCCAGAATTGGCACGAGTAGTCCATCAGAGGCCTAACCAGTGCTGAGAAGAACGGGTCAATTACCTCCCTTGTCTAACATACAACACTCCTGTTAATGCAGCCCAAAATGATATTAGCCTTTTTCACAGCTATGTCACGTTGTTGATTCAGATTCAATTTGTGATCCACTGTAACCCCCAGTTCCTTTTCAGTGGTATTACCACCTAGCTATTCCTCATTTTGTAGTTGTGCATTTGATTTTTTTTCTTCCTATGTGAAGTACTTTGCACTTGTCTTTATTGATTTCAGACCAATTCTCCAATTTGTCAAGGTCCTTTTGAATTCTAATCCTGTCCTCCAAAGTGCTTACAACCCTCCCAGCTTGGTGTCATCTGCAAGCTTTATAGGTACTCTCTCCACTCCATTATCCAAGTCATTAACGAAAATATTGATTAGTACCAGACTCAGGACTGACCCCTGCATGACCTCACTAGATATGCTGTCCCAGTTTGACAGCGAACCATTGATAACTACTCTGCATATGGTCTTTCAAAAAGTTGTGCACCCACCTTATAGTAAATTCATCTAGACTGCATTTCACTAGTTTGCTTATGAGAATGTCATGTAGGACCATGTCAAAAGGCTTACTAAAATCAGGATATATCACACTTACTGCTTTCTCCCTCCCTATCCACTAGACCTGTAACCTTTTCAAAGAAGGAAATTAGGGTGTTGTGGCATGACTTCTTGACAAATCCATACTGGCTATGCCTTATAATCAGGGAGCCTAGTTTTCCCGATTAAAAAAACCCCTAAATTCTCTCATAAAACATGAAAATCTGCATTTTTTTTTACAATTAAAATGAAACACTGAACTTTAGTTTCCCTAGCCACAATATATATGGGTATCAGTTGAACATAATGTTTTACTGACATATTTACAATTTTTAAGCAAGTTTAACACATAGCAGCGCCATCAGTCACTATAATACAATAAAATTAATAGAATTGCAATTTGTTATCCACAGTCCTGCTGCATACAGAACAGAACAGCACTTTACCATCAACATGAAATTTATCCTCGCCAAACTCAGTGACACGGTCTTTAGGGGTGATTTGTAAAAGTTTTCAGCATCTTTTCATAACTTTAATTACTCACATCTGGAGGCTGAAGAGAAATTTGAGATGCATTAAAACACGAAACCCAATATGCCATAGAATAACCTCTATATGCCAGAAGCAGCTTATTGGAATATGTTTAGCTATGTAAATTTAAAGCACATTCAAAAATCAACCACAAGAGGGGGAGGTTGTGGGCACTGAATAAGAGACACTGGTACTTTCAGTAAAATTTGTTAATACTTAATATATGTTTTTATTTTTTCACAAATGTAAAAACTAAAGATTCTCTGTAAGAAACACATTCCGCGTTTTTTTCGTGGCAAACAGATTTCTAGGATCCCTGCTTTATAACCCTATTATCCTCCAGGTGCTTATAAAACGATGGTTTAATAGTTTGTTACAGTATCTTTCCAGGTTTCAAAGTTAGGCAGATTGCTTTATAATTACCCAGGTCCTCTTTGTTTCCCTTTTTAAAAGGATAGGTATGTTTGCTCTTCTCTAGTATTCTGAGACCTCACCCATCCTCCAGGTGTTCTCAAAGATCATTGCTAAGGGTTCTGAGATTGAATCAGCTAGTTCCTTAAGTATCCTAAAATGAATTTCATCAGGCCCTGCTGACTGGAATACATCTAACTTATCTAAATATTCTTCAACTTGTTCTTTCCCTATTTTGGCTTGTGTTCCTTGTTAACATTAATTGTGTTGAGGATGTGGTCACATTAACTGTTTTAGTGAAGACTGAAACAAAATAGGCATTAAACACCTCAGCTTTCTCGATGTCATCAGTTATCTTTCTTCTTCATCTTCTTCTTGCTCCTAATGTATTTAAAGAGCCTCTTCTTATTGCCTTTTATTTCCCTTGCTAGGTATCACTCATTTTGTGCTTTAGCCTTTCTGATTGTGTTCCTGCATGTTTGTGCTGTTCTTTTGTACTCCTCCTTAGCAATTTGTCCATGTTACCTCTTTTTGTAGGATTTCTTCTTGATTTTCAGATCATTAAAGAGCTCCTGATGGAGCCAGATTGACCTCTTATTATTCTTTCTATCTTTTCTTTGCACTGAAATAGTTTCCAGTTGTGCCTTTAATATGGTCTCCCCTCAGAAACTGCCAGCTCTCCTGCACTCCTTTTTCCCTTAGATTTTCTTCCTTACTTACCAATTCTCTGAGTTTGTTAAAGTCTTTTTTTTTTTTGAAACCCATTGTCCTTATTCTGCTGTTCACACCTTCCTTTTCTTAGAATCATGAAATCTGTAATTTCATGATCACTTTCACCTACATTGCCTTTCACCTTCAGACTTACTACCAATTCCTCCCTGTTGGTCAGAATCAAGTCTAAAATGGCTGCTTCCTGGGTTACTTCCTCCAATTCTGAAACAAAAAATTGTCCAATACATTTCAAGAATTTATTGGAAATTGTGTTTTGCGATATTACTTTTCCAACAGATATTTGAGTCGTTTAAGTCCCCCATTACTACCAGGTTTTGTGTTTTGAATATTTCTGTTATATGTTCTACAAATGCCCCATCCACCTCTTCTTCCTGATTTGGTGATCTATAGTCCAGCATTTCTCAACCAGGGGTGCGAGGCCCCCCGGGGGGCCACAAGCAGGTTTTCAGGGGGTCCGCCAAGCAGGGCTGGTATTAGACTCACTGGGGGCCAGGGCAGAAAGCTGAATCTCCACTGCCCCTAACCCCACCACCCAGGGCTGAAGCCGAAGCCTGAGCAACTTAGCTTCACGGGGGCTCCCTGTGGCAGGGGGCCCCGGGAAATTGCTTGCTAGCCCCTAATGCCAGACCTAACTTTTATATGCAGAAAAATACTTGCTGTGGCACAGGTGGGCCGTGGAGTTTTTATAGCATGTTGGGGAAGCCCAGAAAGAAAAAGGTTGAGAACCCCTGCTATAGTTGACCACTGCATAATCAGTAGATTGTTGCATAATCAAGCAGAAAAGGATGTAGAAGCTTCAACTCAGATTAATTGTTCACAAAAGCAATCACAACTAACAGGCTGTTTGTAAATGGACTGTAATAATTCAGGAGTGATGGAAGCAAACACAGAAAGGGCATTTGCAGTGTAGGTTACAGCGACTTGACTAAAGCCGAGGCCTGATAAAATAAGCAATCAGACGTATACTAAAAGAAACCGCTTTGCCATTAATGCTGAAAGCCAACTATACTAAGAGACTCAGGGCCAATGTATCACATTTATGTGTAACATCAATACGCTTCAGGGGGAAAAACTGTGAAATTGTGTGACCCAGCCCCTGTGCTGCAACATTGACCGTGACTATCCCACTCCACTGCAACATTGACCATGAATTCAGACCATGACTATCCCACTCCAGCACAATCGCACAAGCATTTCAACCTCATCTCCCCGCGAGCCATATGGTACATGTGGAATAAGAACAATGAGGACTCCATTGGGCGTGCTTTTGCATCCAAGACTCGAGAGGACTAAATAAATCTTACCGATAGCAAGCCAGTTGCCAGTCAGCCAGGACAAGTTTGAAGAACATCATGTTTTTAAAAAGTAGATGAAAAGATGAAAAATATTGATGGAGGGCATATTGTCCTTGATCAAACTGTGAAGTGCCCCTTGCTGGCAAGAAAACAGGATACAAAAAATGCTAGTTTTGCCAGCCAAGGCAGGCGCCCAGCTGGCAATCAGATTGCTCCATAGCAGTTAATCCAGCTCAGAAGAACCCTATTACTTGGAAACTATTGAGATTTTTCTGTGTGCTTGTTTCAGATGGCTCTTATTTTGTGCTATTTATACTTACTGATTATGAAAGTCAGATGATTTTGTTCTGTTACTACACTACATTCCTAAAGCAGGCTGTTGCGTAGGACTGCATAACACGGTTGCCTGAGTTCTTGCTTGGATTCCAAATGAAGGTGTAGAACTTTTAATTACCATGAACAATTTAAGCCACCTAATAAGATTTTAAAGCTGATGCCCATAAAAGCACATCACATTAACATATAGAAATACTGAAAAATGATCCAGCAAAAGGTAATATCTAAGTAATAGAACAGCAAAATCCACTCCATTGTAAACCCAATTTTGCCCCGCCTACCTACAAAATCCCCAAGTCTGACCAACTGAACAATTTTTTAAACCATATTTGAGATTACTGAGACAAGCTATTCTAAAGATAGGCAGAAAAAAATGGGTATTAAAGTTTGAAAATTGTCTAGTGCTTTTTTGCCACAGCTTGCCTACAAAACAGCTTGTTCTAAAGACTTCAGTGATGTTGTGGATACGAAGTACAGAAGACCAATTAGAGACACTGAAAAGAAATATGAAGAAAGGAGCTAAAACAAAGAAAGTTGCTGCCTTGTTTCCTTTCTTCCCGCTAACAAGGGAACATCAATGTTTTGACGCCAGTATTGCTAACTCCTCAGACTGGCTTAAAAATCACAAGATTTTTCTAAATAACAATTTTGGAGTTCTTGTTTTCCTTCTTGCTTTTGAACCTTTAGGGTCCAACATTTTCAAGCTTTTTTTACCCTACCAAGAGAGCTTGAAACTTCCTTTTTAAAAGCTGTGATTTTCACATTCACTTGTCTTCCGGAGGTGGGCCTTAAAAAACCCACCAAATATTGAGACAGACACATTTAAAAAAAAAAATCAAAAAAGTTGGCAACACCGCAATTCTTGACATTTTATTGTGTAATCTTGCAATACTGGGTATCTTTCCTGAAGCCCCAACTCCTGGAATCATGGCCAACAGCTGAAGGGCATGGAAATGGGAACACCTTGCAGGGCTCGGCGAGATAGAATATGGGGATTAAAAGCTCTGCATCATTATGCTGATAGGGGTTCCCAGTATTGTTTACAAAGACAAATAATGTCACTGATGTAAAGATGTTTCAGAGTGAAGATATGCTTCTGCATGATGATCGGATTCTGTGCAGTGTTCACTTTTCAGTGTAACTTAGAGGCTAAAACATCAGCAATGACAGAAACAAATGGAGGAAGGAAGAGCGGTAATACAGGAAGAGCTTTATTGCTTATGTGCTGCTATTTTTTGGCTAGTTTGCATTGCAGTCCATTTGGCAGTGCCTAGATCAGATCAGATTTTCCTTCAAGTACTAATAAATCTCTCTCTCTCTCTCTCTCTCACACACATACTCACACACCCTACCTAATAGGGATTCCCAGTGTTGTTCTTCAACCCTGTCTGCAGCTGTTCACACCCCTTTCTCCTCCCATAGGCTAAGTTAAAGGTGTCTGGTTTAAAGAAAACATCAAAATAAATGACTTTTGTTGTATTTTTAATTCCAAACTTTTTCCACCTTTGAGAGTGCCCAGTGAAACAACACTGTTGGTTTTTTTTAAAACATATCTTGGCAAAAGCTATGACAAATGACCATGCACACAAAGCAAAGGATAGGAAACTTCAGTGCTGTAGATAAATGAAGTCAATGAAGCCCTTGAAAACTGATGCAAACACTGAGCTCCTATATTAAACTGTAAAATTAATGGATTAAAGGAAAAGCAGAGTGCTATAAGAGGTTAACTATCATGGTGAAGTAACAGAGGGGTAGCCATGTTAGTCTGAATCTGTAAAAGCAACAGAGGGTCCTGTGGCACCTTTAAGACTAACAGAAGTATTGGAGCATAAGCTTTTGTGGGTGAATACCCACTTCATCAGACGCAAGGCTGGTGAAGTACATTCTGAAAGGAAACAAATCCATTTTAACTAACACCAATGACTTCAGCTCCCAGGGAGCTAGTTAACAGAGCTACTCTCCCCAGCTCTCAAGCATCATGCAATATTCCTCCCCACCAATACAAAGCTCTTTCTTATCACAGTATTGTATGGACCATGAACAAAAGCCACATTTGTAATTTTGTACCTCCTCTTATATCTGGAACAAGCTCCCACTTCCCAGGGCACCCTCTCTTTCTACACCCAGAGCAGTCCTAGAATAAAGTCTATAGTTATGGTAACTATCTGAGAAGAGAACACAAATTACTGCCACCCCGAGGCGCTAACACATTGGACACCAACAATTCATGAATGTTTTAAATATCTAGTTGTTTTATGAATTCACCAAAAAAGGTGCCTGCCACCTCAGGCAGCTCAAAGATAAAATGGACTTCTGTCAAGCATTACAGACCAATATTTCCTGTGGGTAGTGATTAATAAGCATGGATGGATGACATTTGTCGGGGAGAAAGCACAACATTTTTAAACAATCAGGTACCCGAGTACTCAGCCCACTCTGGAGTCTGGCCAGATTTCTGGAAAGGTCTAGTTCACATCCTCAGCCTGAAAGATTAACACTAGAATTAGCATAGCCCCATATGTCACATTACATCATTCAATTACAGGAACGCCTCACTTAAAGTCGTCCCAGTTAACGTTGTTTTGATGTTAAGTAAGTTGTGAAATGCTCCCTTCTAACATCGTTTGGCAGCCGCCTGTTTTGTCCATTGCTTGCAGGAAGAGCAGCCTGTTGCAGCTAGCTGGTGGGGGCTTGGAACCAGGGTGGACCAGCAGCCCCCTATCAACTCCCCGCTCCCCTGAGTTCCCTGTACAGCAGCTGCCCAGCAGGTTATCAATTGCAGCTGTCCCTCCCCCCACTGCCATGTGCTACTCCTGCCCTCTGCCTTGGAGCTGCTCCCAGAGACTCCTGCTTGCTGTACGGGGGAAGAGGGGGGCTAATGTCAGGGTGTCTCCCCTTCCCCCCTGCTCCTGCACTCCACTTACCCCCATCTTCCATAGAGCAGGGGGGACACATGACGGAGGGAGGGAGCTTCTATGCAGTTGCTGTTGTCTCAGGTCTCAGCAAGCTGATTTAATTAACAAGGCAGTGCACTTAAGCCTGGGGTCAGTTACTTAAAGGGGAAATGCACATTTTTTCTCTCACACACAGGATGTGTGTCTCTGTCTGCCCTCCCTCCTTTCCTGCTGCCTTGTAGAGTGTTGTGAGAGTTAACCCTTGAGGGCTCAGTCAATTGCTAGTTCATTTAGCAGTAAGGCATTCCCTGGGAAATATCCCACCCTCTGACTTCTCCACCTCAACTAAGGGTACATCTACACTACAGCGGGGAGTCGATTTAAGATACGCAAATTCAGCTACGTGAATAGCGTAGCTGAATTCGACGTATTGCAGCCGACTTACCCCGTTGTGAGGACGGCGTCAAAATCGACTTCTGCCGCTTTTTGTCGGCGGTGCTTACTACCACCTCCGCTGGTGGAGTTAGAGCGCCGATTCGGGGATCGATTGTCGCGTCCCAACGGGACGCGATAAATCGATCCCCGAGAGGTCGATTTCTACCCGCCGATTCAGGCGGGTAGTATAGACCAGACCTAAGCTTCACAATCATCATCACTGTGCACCAGTATTAAATTGTTTGCTTAAAACTTATACTGTGTGTGTGTGTGTGTGTGTATATATATATATATATATATATATATAGTCTTTTGTCTGTTGAAAAAAATTTCCCTGGAACCTAACCCCCTCATTTCCCCATAAGAATTAATGTAAATTGGATTCGCTTAACATTGTTTCGCTTAAAGTCGCATTTTTCAGGAACATAACTACAACGTTAAGTGAGGAGTTCCTGTACCACAATTACTCCCATACTACACTACTCATCACACTGCATATACAACTCTTGTTGGGATGACAAAAGAAGGGAAATGCACAATACAGAAATCATGTTTACTAGAGGTGGTATCCTCATGAATATGGTTGAAGTTCATTGGTGATGCAGGTAGGGGATGATATGAAAGATGGCACAGAGGTGTTGGTGTGTGATGGAAAGAAAGGGACACTCAAGGTTGGAGTCATTGTCAGAATGAGAGAAAAAGGGGAGAATATGAAAGGAGACAAGGGTTGGTGCTGAGTGATGTAGGGTTAGTCATCCATGCCCATCACCTCAAGGCTGTACTCCTGGAATGCCCTCTATTCATTCCGAATCTCCAACTGCTTCAGAACGCAGCTGCCTGTCTTCCAAGTGAGGTGGGACACTAGAACATGTAGAACAGCCAAATTCAACTCTTTGCCTTGGCTTCCTTTTTCGCTTCTGATTGCAATTCAAGGTATTGGCAATGATTTGTAAAGACCTGAATGGTGCGGAACCCAGCTCAGTCACTAAACACCATCCCAGCAATTAACATCTGTTAAAAGGCTTCCAAATACTCCATAACAGGCAAAGGGTTTTTTTCCACTTGAGGGCATTACAGTTGGAATTTGCTCCCTTGGCAGTCCACCAAAGCTCCAGTCTAACAACACTAAGACATTCTGACGTCATTTAGCTTTTGTCTGATTTTTGATTTTATTATTCTTGAAAAAAAGAGTTGTAATTTTAATGTTACCCATTGTAGATGGGTTTAACGAATTCATTATTGTTTTAATTTAGTTACTAAGTACTTAGCTGCTATATTGTTAGATGCTTTAAAAATTAATAAATCAGTCAGCAGATAGTGAGTGGCCTTTTCATTTTAATATTGATGAGTTACATACAGGTAATTTAATGAATTGCAAGTGTCAGAGCCTATCATTAGGCAAGTGGTCATATTTGGTATAATAAATATCTAACCAACATCCATGAAAACACATTAATTGCTTTTATTATGCACACTACAATTTACCCTTGAAGAAAAAGTATGTACAACACGATGCCTGCTACGTTCGATTATCCTGAAACAAGTACAAAAGGCAACCTTTATGTCAGGTCTTTTTAATTTCATGCTCTATGGTTTAATAATTTTACATTTTTCCTTAATGTTATCTCCCCACCACGCCCATATAAGCACTTCTGGTGGGAAATAGCAAATCACACAAATTGCCTATACAATCCCGGGCACGCAGTGTTAAAAATTGGCAAGAATTGCAATTAATATGCAATATAATGATAATTTAGGCGTGGCCACAAAACTATTTCATTTTGTTTGCACTGTAGACATTGAACCCTGATATATGTAATGTGCTCCTAGAAATAAACTGGGGTCCAAGGATAAGACAGCATTCACATTTTAACTATGTAAAAGACCTTCTGGGGTCAGGGAGGGAGAGTGTTTTATGAACACAATAAAACCATCATAATTTAACCTCTCAAAACTAGAAGACAGACAAGCATAGATTCCACCTCTTTCATAATGTGAGCAGATTTCTCAAAGGCTAAATACTGCAAACAATAGGCTGTCATGGGAATGCAAATGTGATCACTAAGTGATACAGATCTGCCCTTTATTAAACAGATACACTTGCGCTCTTGCAGTGTGCATTGGATTCTACACAAACGAGGTGGGTGAGATCATAGGTGCCAACTTCTCCTGGAGCCGGTGAGTGCTTGACTCCCCACCCCTACCCTGCCCCCCATTCCAACTCTATCCCGAAATCCCCACCCCGGCCCGCCTCCTCCACTGAGCATGCTGCGTTCCTGCTCCTCCCCCCTCCTTCCCATAGCTTCTTACGCTGCGAAACAGCTGTTTCATGGTGGCAAGCACTGGGAGGAGAAGCGGGAACGCGGCGCACTCAAGGGAGGAGGCAGAGGTGAGCTGGGATGGGGAGCTTGGCTGCTGGTGGGTGCCCACCAATTTTTCCCTGTGGGTGCTCCAGCCACCCAAATAACCTGAGAGAACCTGCTTCAAAGAAGAAATAAAACCCCTCCGACCACATGCCCCCAGTTCTCACCTCCCACCCCATAGGGGGTATCATCAACTATAACCTATACTTGATGGGGATCTCATCCTGAAAGAAATCTTTCGTGAACCCCCATGTCTGGTCTTCAAACAAACCCCCAGCCTCTCCAAGCTCATCATCAGAAACAAGCTCCCCACAGACCAAGATACAACAACTCAAAGCAGCACAGACCCTGCCAGAACAACAGATGCAAAACCTGCAGACATATCTCCACTGCTGCAATGGTCAAACCCTCCACAACACATCTTTCAATATCCATGGGTCCTACACACCTCTATCATAACATGTGGCATACCTCATCCAGTGCACTAAATGCCCCAATAACAGCTACGTCTGAGAAACCAGACAATCACTATGCTCTCGAATGAGCTTACACAGGAAAATGATAAAAGACAAAAAATACCCTGTCACTTGTGGGTGAACACTTCACAGAACAATCACTCTATATTTGACCTATTAGTCCGCATCCTCAAAGGAAACCTGCACAACACTTTCAAAAGATGAGCCTGGGAGCTTACATTCATAACTCTGCTAGACACTAAAAATCATGGACTGAACAGAGAGACTGGATTTATTTCTTATTACAGCAATCTGTAACCCAATAATCCCCCTTTGTCCTATGACTGCCGAACTATTAATGGGCCACTCTACCTTGAATGATCCCTTACAATATGTGCTCACTGATTATGCTAGAAAATCTGCCCCATCTTGCATGTAGCTGGGATGCTCGGAGTACCTTTCCCAGACCTGATGAAGAGCTCTGTGTGGCACAAAAGCCTGTGTATCTCACCTACAGAAGTTGGTCCAATAAAAGAAATTACCCTGCCCACCTTGTCTCACTGATCTTGGCTGTCAGTTACACTTACTCTTCTACATTGAGAAATCTTTTCAATCATCTCAAGAAAGTTGACATCTACTTCCATAACTTTCTCCTCTGTAAGCAAAGCAATACAAGCAAAGTTTTAACTTGATAGTTCTAGATACAAAAATGTCAATGTGATAATCTGGCAACAACCCAAAAAAAAAAACTAACAAAAGACAGCCAAACCCCTAAAACAACATAAAAACAACCATTATAACTCCACCATGGATTAATTCAGCCTATCTTGCTTCCTATCAGGAATAGCTCTTATGAAGCAACTTCATCAACTATCAGAGGGGTAGCCATGTTAGTCTGGATCTGTAAAAGCAGCAAAGAGTCCTGTGGCACCTTATAGACTAACAGATGTATTGGAGCTTGAGCTTTCATGGGTGAATACTCACTTCGTCAGACGCATGTAGTGGAAATGTAATCCCTCAATGTAATTTTCCACTACATGCATCCGACGAAGCGGGTATTCACCCACGAAAGCTCATGCTCCAATACGTCTGTTAGTCTATAAGGTGCCACAGGACTCTTTGCAACTTCATCAACTAAATTCTTCAGTTTAGTTCTGTGAAATCCAAGTGTAATGTTGCCCCAGGAAAACTGGTGAGAGATTTTAAATAACTGAACCAGTGCCTTAAGTCAATGAGAGCTTGTTTAAGGACTGGTTCCTAAGTCAGTGCCACTGGAAACAGGCCCTCCTGTCAATCACTCTATGGGCAGGCAGAGAGTTGGTCAGCAACAGTTAAGAAGCAGACTGATAAGCTTTTCACAATTCTCAATGTAATACCTGGCAATGCAAAGGTCAGCTAATAAGCAAGGTTTGATGTTGAACCAACAGCAAGTGACAGCTTTAAAAATCTGGCTGCATTGTGAAAAACCAGACAGGTGGCAATGACCCCAGGGGAAACACCTGCTCCTCTACTGGTACACACTTGACCGCAACACATTCTTGGCACCTGATAGATATAGACGTTAGCTCATGTTTACAATGCAGACAAATGGGGTATGATTGGCAGCAACACACACAAAACAGAAAAGCAAAATAACTTCTGATCATAATAGTTATTGATCACAACTTCTCATTAGAAGCAAATGAAAGAACTAAACACTAAAACCCAGCTAAATACTTTCAGCATGTGTGATGAGGGACCATATATTTGTCAAATATACTACAACCACAGTAGGGATCTGGGCTTCCGCTACATTGGCTGTGCCACATTTCATCCCTATCTTACATGGAAATAAAATCCACGTCCTCAATGTAATTTTGATATGCTACACTATATTTATAGATTGTACAGAGTAAAATAAGAATAGTCCCACTTCAATTCCTCAGGACATCCCACTTCAGTTCATAGGAGCTGGAAAATATTGGGGATTAGCCTTCCCATTTATAGACCTGTTGAAATTAGAGACTGGAAAGACCAGTTGGATCAGCTAGTCCGTCTCCCAATCAGTGCAAGATTGTTCCTAACAGCTGTAACAAAGTTCCTCCTCTATCTTGGTGGGTCCTGCGCTTATTGGTGGATTTTCTTGCCTCAGAGATTCACCATGTGGGGTGGGGAACAGCCCAGAGACCTTGCCCTCTGGAAGAACCCACAGTCCAGGTCTATTGGGAGGTTTGGGGGGAACCCGGGCCCGCCCTCTACTCCGGGTTCCAGCCCAGGGCCCTGTGGACTGCAGCTGTCTATAGTGCCTCCTGTAACAGCTGCATGACAGCTACAATTCCCTGGGCTACTTCCCCATGGCCTCTTCCAAACACCTTCCTTATTCTCACCACAGGACCTTCCTCCCGGTGTCTGATAACGCTTGTGCTCCTCAGTCCTCCAGCAGCACACCCTCACCCTCTCAGCTCCTTGCGCCTCTTGCTCCCAGCTCCTCACACTCACACCACAAACTGAAGTGAGCTCCTTTTAAAACCCAGGTGCCCTGATTAGCCTGCCTTAATTGATTCTAGCAGCTTCTTCTTAATTGGCTCCAGGTGTCCTAATTAGCCTGCCTGCCTTAACTGGTTCTAGCAGGTTCCTGATTACTCTAATGCAGCCCCTTCTCTGGTCACTCAGGGAACAGAAAACTACTCATCCAGTGACCAGTGTATTTGCCCTCTACCAGACTCCTGTACCCCACTGGTCTGGGTCTGTCACACAGGGTATTCCCCAGAGCTCTGCCCAGTATAATTTCACATGGCTCTCCACTTCTTGTGGGATGGAATTTCACAGACTAATACATTTCACCATTAGCAGCCCAGAATACTCTAGGACGTTCTTCCTGTTACTGGGCCCAATACTGAATAAATAAATAAATGAGAAAACCAAAAGGCAAAGGATTTTGCTTGCTTGAGGCCATACTGAAACATAGCAGGGCAGGGATCTCCATCCTCTGCAATTTATGAAGGGGCAGCTCACTATTTATCTAGGTACTTATATGGCCCCCAGCTGCTGAACATCTGAGTGCCTGCCCAGGGCCAGCTACAGCTGGTTATGTGCAGGTAAGAGGTGGCAGCCAACGAGGCCAAGGTGTAGAGTTTGAGTTATCCACTCAATGCCACACCACCAACTAGTGAGCAACATGCTCATTTCCACACCTCTGCATTCCTCTGTAGAGATTTGAGGAGGTTTTCTATGGCACACAATCCAAGCATGTGTGTTTCCAGACATATGAGTTCTCCAGAGCAATAACATTTCAGAATTTGGCCCATACCCTTTAAATGTTCCTTACTTAATTTCATCCTATTGCTCTTGCTTACCTCTCCTTGCACTATTTCAAACACCTCCCCTTTCTCGGTGTTTCTATACCATTCGCCAATCTTCTGCTAGCTTTTCATGAAACCCACTTGCTTTTCCCAACACTAGCAAAACAGATCTGATTCCATCTCAATGCGCACACCCATCCAGAGGCAATCTCCTCATCATATGAGAGCTCTGTTGCCCATGACGCAAGGTGCAGTGAAAACGTTTGGAAAACATAGCTGGAAAAGGTATTTGATTACTTTTTTAAAAAAAAATCACATTATTACATAAGGAAAGAACAGAAAAAATAATAATACTCCTTTGATTTAAAAACAACAAGGTGCCTGCTTTGATACACCCACTCATCACTCAGCCACTGCATCCTTCTAATTGGAATCAGGGAAAGAATGCCTGCGAAGGTCAGCAATGCAAAGTAATTAACAAGCCAGATTAAAACAAATCCCTCTGCTTTCTCTACCCCGTTCAATGATCTTGGACACTATTGCTAAGTGACAGTATGCCTACACTTTAACTAGACATACTTTGTTTTTTGTTTACAGTGAGTAAAATAATAAAAGCATAAAACTGGAGACAAGAGTAGGCTACAAGAGTAATTTTCTTCCTTCCAGCTGGTGTACAGATTACCTTTGGCCTCTTACTTGCTTAATTATTTGAATTTAATTGCTGTCTATTGAGCTGAAAGCTGGTGCATTTTCACAGCACTTCTGAAATGTGTGTCCAGAATCTGGTTAAAAAAATAAATGCATAAATAAATAGATAAAAAGCAAAATGGGATCTGACTTTGTACTCACATCTGTTTAAAAAATGTGAAATACGTGGTGTGTGAAAAATAAAATATGCTTCAAGTGCTTTAGCTGGGAGACAGCTTGCCTACTCTAGGGTGCTGTGTACACTATAGCAGGGAATCAATATTAATGTAAGATGGGGAACTGAGGATGATGCCCAGAGCGGCTAAGTGACTTACCAAAGGTTACACAGGATACCTGCAGCAGAGCAGGGATTTAAACCCAGGTGTCCTGAGTCCCAGGCTAGCGCCTAAACCACCTGTTCATTCTTCCTATTCAAAATCTCTTGCTCCTTCCCTGGATTCTTCTTGCTTCTCTTTTCTGTCCCCTCAACCTCTCCCACTCCTTCACCAATAACACAACTTCTCTGGCCATCTATTCACCACTGGATTTGTGCATATGAACAAAGGGCAGTACACCGTGCATAGGGACAAATATGGTGGGCACATAAATTGAGTCAAAACAACATGCAGACATAGGCACAAACGTGTTCTGAGCACATGTGCACGCACACCTCTCCAGTTGCTAGTGCACAAATTTACCATAGCCCCCTACTTGTTAAAATGTCCTACTTGTTAGGTGTTACCTTGGTTTTAAACCCCTCACTCTAAGCAATTTATCTTGTTCCATATTATCTTGTTCCATAATACCAATTTATCACTTGTCAGAAATCTGAAAACCTTGGTTAGATCATTTTAAACTCTTCCCTCCTGTAGAGAGAATCTCTAGCTTTACTTTGCGATACATATGCTAAAAACCAAGCACCATCCCAGGCTGTGCCATCTCCAGAGTGATAATATCCTTCTCGATTCCAGAGGCCTAGTAAAAGCTACAGCTTCTTTTGATTTGTTCTCTGATTGTTGATTTCTCCCCCCGAAGACTCCAACTTGCCATTTTTATTGCAGCCATGCACTGGATTGAAAGACTTGAGGATTTTTTTTTCCAAAGAAATCTTTTCTCATAAATCCATCCCTCCAGCTTAAACATTTTGTCGCTCTTCTGAGCGTCCTTCAATTTATCTACCAATATCTTTAGTAATTCGGTGTCCAGAACTAAATGTAATGTTCCAGCTGCATTCAAACAAGTGTTATACAAGAGAGACAGTTATCTCCCTGTTTCACTATATGTTACCTCTGCACATTCAACCCCAAATAATTTCTGGTTGCAAATACTCCTTGCTTATTGACATTTCTCACATACACACACCAAAGAGAGTGGATACAAATTCATATTTGTTTCCGATGAATTATACTTTTCACTGTGTTCTCTGTGTAGCTGGATGTTCCTTGATACTTATGTTGCACTAACTGCTCTACAATAGCTTACAGTTTACCAGGCAGCCTTTTTTCAAATCATGGTGGTATATTTGCCATATGCAGTCCTTAAAAATCTGACTTATCAAAGAGACTCCTAAAAGCAGAAAAAAAGATTTCCATTCGGTTTCTTTTAGGTTTTGTGCCTGCATATTATGTAGACCAGGTAGACTGAACATAATTATAATGCACAGTCTTTTCACAATCATTTCTCCCCTACACCATAAATCGAAATGTGATCCTTGCCCCTATCAGTTTTCTACATTTTTCTTCTCTGTAAAGAAAGTTAACTAACTGCTTAGCCAGTTTCATTTCCATTTCCTCTAAGTCCCTTCCATCATTTTTAGTGCCTCAGTTTTTCCTCCTACGCGGTGTTTACTGCAAACAGGATCCACACAGATCAAGTCTAATACTACTGTGGTCACTAACTTCAGTCTTGTTTATTGCAACAACAATCATAATTAATCCTCCTACTCATCACTCCCCTGTAAGGCAGGTGATAGTATTATTCCCATTTTACAAGTGGGTAAACTGACCAACATTTTCAAAGGTGATCTCTGATTTGGGACATTGTTTTTTAAGGTGTCTAGATTGAGACACGTATGGCTTCATCTGCAGAAGTGCGGAGCACTCCCAGTTAAAGCTGGGTGAAATTTTTCACCCAAAACCTTTTTATTAGCAAAATGCAGATCTGAGTCTATCAAAACATGTCATGAATTTCGGTCAATTTCAGTCAATTGTTTCAGTAAAACAAAAATTAACAAAAAATTCCAAATAAGTAAAAACATTTAATATCAACATTGTTAAAACAAAACATTTCAATTTGAGGGATTGAAAGGACATTTTGTCTAGAATTTTCCTTCAATTTTATTTTAAAACCTGCTTAAATTCACCCAAGTCCAAAACATTTTTGTTTAACCCAAACATTTTTTAAAATTTCAATTAATCAAAAATTTGAAAACAAAATTGTTTTCAGGTTAACCTGAAACTTTTTTAGTATTATTATTATTATTTTTTTTAAACTGCCAGTAAACCAAAAATTCCTTCATTTGCACAGGTCTGTTCTTAGCTCCTCTGAAAATTAGGCCCAAAGTGTGTTAAGTAGGAAACCCACAAACTGAGACACCCAGAATCAGAGGTATCTTTAAAATGTTGGCTTGAATTATTTCCCTGAAGTCGTTAAGACCATGTGTCAGTAACATGGGGTGGGCTGATTGTACTAGACTAATTTCATAGACATGTCCAGAAGACCCTCGTAGATTTTCAACTAACTATGTGTGGAAATAAACGAAGCACCATTTTTAGAAAGTTCTTCACAAATTTGGCCTTAGAATCAATGACTCTCTGAGACAAACTAATGAAATAGGCAGAAGTCAAATATCTTTTAGTGAACAATGGCATATCTGATTTGGTTTCTAAGGAAAATACACCAATAAGCTTCATTTGTCGCACCAAACAAATGCATTTTGGGATTACAAATATCTTTCTGTGGTTTGCAGAGCTCAAAATAAATTGATAATGTCAGGAAAAGAGCTAAGTCACATGATATTTTGTCAGCCATTTCACTTCTCTGCAAACTGTTTTGCAAAGCCCCTGATTGGCCAGAATTATTCTTTTGGTGTTCCGTGGCTGCCTTCCACATTTTGAAAACCCTGTTATTTGTACTCAAAGGGGAACCAGTCCATAAAACTCCCACTGAGGTATTCAGTAGAAACACCTGCTGATAGCTTGAGTGGCATACTTGCACTGAGCAGGACCTTGAAATATTTCCAGATATAGCAGAATAAAAACAAGGAAGTGTTCAAGTAACACCATAAATGATTGTGAATATTAACTCTTGGAACTGATAAAAGGTTAAAGGGATATACTCCACTTTAAGATTGCATGCTGGTAAACAAATTTCTTTCTCTCTGTCACTAATAAATACCTAAATTATTAAATGTGAAAGAATGTTTACATTTCTTTGGCCTCCAATTTCTCTCAGTCTGGGTAGTGAAAAATCAGTGAAATTTTCACTTTTTTGTCCATTTCACTTTTAAGTGCTTAGTGCTGTGATGTTTGTCTTTCAAACGCTGCAGGGGAATGTCTATTTAAAAACAACTGCTTTCACTTTTCTTTGGATTTTTTAGCCTTTAATTCCTGAAAGCATTTAAGCATGTGCTTATTTCCATCCCTTTTTTGCACTGAAGTATGAGCTTACCATTAAGCGCATTCTGAAGCCTCATTTATGGCAATGGGAAACATTTTCAAATCAATAGACCAGGATGCCAGTACAGTTAACATTTACTGCCTCCTGAAAAGGGATGCTTTACTGAATTGGGGCATTAATTTACAGAAACTTTGCTATTGGTCTAAGGTTTGTATAAAAGCTTTTTTTTTTTAAGTGTAGACCAGGCCATTGAGATGGTTTTCAAAATGTGTTCCAACGGGTGAAATGTCAAAATACAACACGGAAGTTTGCAGCAATTTAAATAGAAAACTCCTGATTCGTTCAGGCACATTGAGTAACTGCATGCCCACAGTTCTGGTAACGAGGTGCACGGTTACAGCCAAACTGTGCAAATCTGTGAGAGTGAAAGGGAGTACAGTACATTATTGTGGTTGCACCTGTTCCCAGGTTTGAAATTTTTCTTCAAATTGTGAGTCAAGTTTTAATGAGGTTTTGTGTGTCTAATTATTTTGGTGCAATAGTTAGAACATACGAATGACCATTATGGGTCAGACCTTTTCCAATTCCAATATATCTTTTTTGAGATGGGGTGACCACATCTGCACACAGATTTCAAGATGTGGGCATACCATGGATTTATATAGAGGCAGTATGATATTTTCTATCTTATTATCTATCACTTCCTTAATGATTCCCAAAATTGTTAGCTTTTTTTGACTGCCAGTGCATGCACATTGAGTGGATTTTTTCAGAGAACTATCCACAATGACTCAAAGATCTCTTTCTTGAGTGGTAACAGCTAATTTAGACCCCAACATTTTATATGTATAGTTGAGATTAAGTTTTCCAAGGTGCATTACTCTGCATTTATCAACACTGAATTTCATCTGCCATTTTGTTGCCCAGTCACCCAGTTTTCTGAGATCCTTTTGTAGCTCTTCGCAGTCTGCTTGGGACTTAACTATGTTGAGTAGTTTTGTATCATCTGCAAATTTTGCCACCTCATTGTTTACCCCTTTTTCCAGATAATTTATGCATATGTTGAACAGCACTGGTCTCAGTGCAGACTCTTGGGGGACACCACCATTTACCTCTCTCCATTCTGAAAACTGCCCATTTATTCCTACCCTTTGTTTCCTATCTTTTAACCAGTTAACGATCTGGGACAGGACCTTCCCACTTATCCCATGACAGCTTACTTTGCTTAAGAGCCTTTGGTGAGGGACCTTGTCAAAGGCTTTCTGAAAATCTAAGTACACTATATCCATTGGATCCCCCTTGTCCACATGCTTGTTGACTCCCTCAAAGAATTCTAATAGATTGGGGAGGCATGATTTCCCTTCAGAAAAACCATGTTGACTCTTCCCCAACAAATTATGTTAATCTATGTGTCTAACAATTCTGTTCTTTATTATAGTTTCAACCAGTTTACTCGGTACTGAAGTCAGGCTTACCGGCCTGTAATTGCCGGGATCACCTCTGGAGCCCTTTTTAAAAATTGGTGTCACATTAGCTATCCTCCAGTCATTTGGTACGGACTCTGATTTAAATGATAGGTTACAGACTACAGTTGGTAGTTCTGCAATTTCACATTTGTGTTCTTTCAGAACTCTTGGGTGAATACCATCTGGTCCTGGTGACTTATTAGTGTTTAGTTTATCAATTTGTTCCAAAAACCCCTCAAATGGCACCTCAATCTAGGACAGTTCCTCAGATTTGTCACCTAAACAGAATGGCTCAAGTTTGAGAATCTCCCTCACATCCTCAGCCATGAAGACCGATGCCAAGAATTCATTTAGTTTCTTCGCAATGGCCTTATCGTCCTTGAGTGCGCCTTTAGCATCTCGATCGTCCAGTGGCCCCACTGGTTGTTTAACAGGCTTTCTGCTTCTGATGTACTTAAAAAAAAATTCTATTACTTTTTGAGTCTTTGGCTAGCTGTTCTTCAAATTTTTTTGGCGTTCCTAATTATATTTTTACACGTTACTTGCCAGAGTTTATGCTCCCTTCTATTTTCCTCACTAGGATTTAACTTCCACTTTTTAAAGGATGCCTTTTTGCCTCTCACTGCTTCTTTTACTTCGTTGTTCAGCCACTTTTTTGGTGCGCCATGTTTTTTAATTTGGGGTATACATTTAAGTTGAGCCTCTATTACACTGTCTTTAAAAAGTTTCCATGCAGCTTGCAGGGATTTCATGTTTGGTACTGTACCCTTTAATTTCTGTTTAACTTCCTCATTTCTGTGTAGTTCCCTTTTCTGAAATTAAATGTTACCGTGGTGGGCTGCTGTGGTGTTTTCCCCACCACAGAGATGTTACATTTAATTATATTATGGTCACTATTACTAAGCGGTCCAGCCACATTCACTTCTTGAACCAGATCCTGTGCTCCACTAAGGACTAAATCAAGAATTGCCCCTCCTCTTGTGGGTTTCCAGTACTAGCTGCTCTAAGAAGCAGTCATTTACGGTGTCAAAAAACTTTATCTTTGCATCCCATCCTGGGGTGACATGTACACCGTCAACATGGGGATAGTTGGAATCCCCCATTGAGTTTATTTTTATAGCCTCTCTAATCTCCCTAAGCATTTCACAGTCACTACCACCATTCTGGTCAGGTGGTCAGTAATATATCCCTATTGCTATATTACTATTATTTGAGCATGGAATTACTAACCATAGAGATTCTATGGTACAGTTTGGTTCATTTAAGATTTTTACTTCATTTGATTATATGCTTTCTTTCATATATAGAGCCATTCTGTGATGCCTATTATATCAATATCCTCATTTATTACCAGGCACTCCATTTCCATATTTAGACTTCTAGCATTTGTCTACAAGCACTTAAATTGTCACTTTTTAGCTGTCTGCCATTACATGCTATAGTTGAATGGGACTCTCTTTCATTTGACTGTTTCTCATCAGATCCTACCCGTATTTTATCATCTTCCATCCTCTCCTCTTTACTAGGATATAGAGAATCTCCATTAATAGATCCTCCCCAAGGGATGTCTCTGTCCAAACCACGTGCTTCTCCGCAGCAGTCAGCTTCCCCCCAGCCCTTAATTTAAAAACTGCTCTATGACCTTTTTAATGTTAAGTGCCAGCAGTCTGGTTCCACTTTGGTTTAGGTGGAGTCCATCCTTCCTGTATAGGTTCCCCCTTTCCCAAAAGCTTCCCCAGTTCCTAATAAATCTAAACCCCATCCTCCCTACACCATCGTCTCATCCACGCATTGAGAACCTGCAGTTCTGCCTGTCTAGCTGGCCCTGCATGTGGAACTGGAAGCATTTCAGAGAATGCTACCATGAAGGAAGGTTGTACACAATTTACTTCACGTAACTGTCTAAATATTGCACTCACAAATCAGCTACACAGACCTTTGATCCACTTTGGATTTAGAGAATAAAGGAGTTCACATAGTTCATTTAAGAATGTTAGGAGAAGAAAAAACACAAAAATGGGAACTAGTGCATGAAATACTGTTCCTCTGCACAGCATAGATTAGGACTTTCGAATAGTTTTGGAGAGGGGAAAAAAGCAGCCAAAACCAGGGAATTTAGGGTTAATAGATACACTTTATCTTGGCCCGTGGCATAGCATTTAGCACATCTTGTTGCAGAAGCTTGCGATTCAAATGTGATGATGCATATTAATGGACAATATTATTCCGAAAAAGCAAGAAACAGCAGGTCTCTCTGAGTTCTTGGGGCTGTAAACTGCTTACTGGGAAGCCTCATAGCAGGAGTCACAAAAAATTCTGTGGATCTTCTTAAGAAGTTGTGAAGTCTCCTATTCATTCTTAATGGGACACTTGCAAGTACTTGAGAAGGCCCCAAAAGTCCTGCAAATTTGCTCATAGTCTCCCAGACTTTCCCCATGAGTGTCTTTCTTTGCTCCATTGCACTGCATTGTCTGTAGTTAATCACAGCAAGATTTCAGAGGAAAGCAACATGTGTGCAAAGTTTATGAGTCATCACAGTTTGTGCTACAATGAAGCAGCACAATAATATGATAGAAGAATGGTGTGTGACCCCATAAGCGAAAATTCAACTAGATGTCTATATGGTAGTGTGACAGTGAAATGCAGTGGAAGAAAATAAGACTACTCCAGCTGATATACAGAGAAATTGAGGAACAGTTACAAGGAGAAGGATATTTGTATCCTTAGTCTCTAGGATGAGGTGGCTCAGGGGATATGCATCTCCCCGATAACTGACAACTCCTGCTCACAAGTGTTCTCTGGGCACACCTACAACCCTCCCAGTGTGAAGACAATGCCATAAAGGAGAGCAAGTAGATAAGGGGAACCTGCCAATGTCATTATTCCTAAGAATGAATGGGAGACCCACAAAACCTCATGAAGACCCCCAGGCGTTCCTCCTGGTAATTTAAATATTTGGGCTTACAGTCCAATGACAAGGATTCAAAAGAAGGAGTACATGCTGCTGGAAAGGCGTGGCAACATAATGGGCACGGGAGGCTTCAGAGCTATATGTCAAAGGATGAAGCCAAATTGCCATGACTTTGCAAGGAAAGAATGGAATTGAGCTACAGTCCTCCGCTCTTAGACACTCCACACTGAGATAACTGATGGCAACGTAAATCATAAATCCAAAGCTGAAAGAGTGACTGCAAAAAGAAGTAAAGGCCAATTATCTCAGTACAGAGCTCTCTAGCAAAGAAGATTATTATGATTAGAGCAGGACATTATGAGATTTTTCTGTAATTTGAGATTTTAAGTGACTGCTTTTAGTGGTATGTCACTATGGGAATAATACCATGTTAAAAAATAGCAGCGGAACACTAGCTTAATCTGCATGTTTCTAGTCTAATCAGCGTTAGAGCTTGCTGGAAGCGCCACTTGACTGGCAGGTTCTCACCAGGATTTTGCTCATAATGTGCGAATCCTAAGAAGTTCTGGAAAGGAAGGATGGTCTTGTCGTCGAGGAACTGGACTAGGAATCAAGATAGCTGGGTTCTGTTATTGGCTCTGACACAGACTCTCTGCCTGACCTTGAGCTACTCACTAAAGGCCAGATTTACAAAAATGCAGATGGAGCCTTTGTAAATCCCACTAGGCACCAAAAGAGATTAGTCACCCAGCTCCCACCGACTTCCATCAAGAGTCAAGCACGTAACCTGGTTAGGTGCTTTTGTAAATCCAATAGGGGCCTACCTGCATCTGTAGATGCCTAAATACCTTTGTACACCTGGCCCTTAGTCTCTGTGACTCAGTTACCCACCTTTAAAATGGGATAATATTTCCTCTCCTCCAATCTTTGTCCTTATTTTGTAAGCTCTGAGACAGATCCTGTCTGTTTCTAACCCTGGACGGCAAACAACAAAATGCAGCCCCCAAATCTCAGCTGGGCTTCTTAGTGTTACTGAAATACAAATAATAAATCATCACCATCACCCCTGCCCTCAACTCCCATTGAAATCACTGGGAATAAAGAGTGTTCAGCATCTCAGAGATAGACAGCATCTCACAGGATCAGATCCTTAAAGTGGATTCTAAAACTGGACAAAGAGGTGTATGAACAGAAAAGTAGCTATGGAAAATTGACACCATCTCCCTTTACATCTTTCCACTTGGCTCTTTGATTCACATCTGCTCATTTTAGTGAATAAAACACGTTTATTCTGTTGGCACTGTAGAGCCAATGCAGCTGTGTGAGTGACCGGTAATCCAAGTAACGCCTTCTACCAACTCTAGTTGACTAGGAGTCTCTGTCCCATCCTGACACATGATGATCTGGCCTCTCTCTTTAGCTGCACTACTGCAATGCAATATACCTTGTCATGAAGCCTTCACAGCTCAGGAAACTCCATCTGGGACTGAACGCTACTGTACATCCCCTCAGCAACACAGGCTACCACGAGCACATCGGACCTGTCCTCCACACTCTACACGGGCTTCCCATAGAATATCAAATTAGGTTCAATGTCTCAGGCCTTATCGTCAAGGAGCTCAATGGACAGGGCAGAGGATATTTAAAAGATCAACTAAGATCTTTTAAGACTGTAGTCGACAACTTCTCTTCTCTGGCACAGTGGCACTTCAATAAGGATAAAGCTCATCTGTGCAGGAGGTAAGGCTTTCTCGGGGTCCCGTCTGAGACTGGAATGAACTCCCACAGAAACAAAGGGCTAACACAAATCTCACCACCAATTGCTCCATATATAAGGTGCATTTCTGACCTTATTCTCCAATATAAAAACATATAGCTCTGTGTATATTATAAAAAAAATCCAAAACACTCCCCTGCACACACTTCTCCCCCTGGGGAGAGGATGAGAGAACACACACGACAGATGTTAGTTATGTTGCTTCATGTAGTACTGGAAGGCATTTGGGTCATGAGCATAGTATAAGAACCTATTCAGAATAGAATAGAATTCTGGATTCTGTTAAGCCTCTTGCATCATCAACAAATTTGTCAGCTAAAATCTAATAGCAGAAACTTTATTAGTGGTAATGGAAGAGGTAGAGAGAATCTAACTAGACTTTCAATCCCAGGTGGAGTCTGCAGGGCTGACAGATATGAAAAACCCTCTTTTTCTTGGTAAAGGGAGCATATTTGAAATGAAGGTATTGAAAGATAATATACGAAGACACCGACTGTCTTTTTTTTTTTTTTTTTTTTTGGAGTAGAATCATTTTCAAGAAATAATACACAAGAGGCAATGTACTTGTGGAAGGTTATAGTATTCCTTGAGTGCAGCAAAATTAGCCCCCTGAAAAAACAGCACTTTGTGAATTTTGCTTCACTTATGAAATCTGATTTATTCTTCCAGGGGTTGGGGAAATGGGCTGACATGCCTGGGCACTACTAAGATCCCTATCACATAGTTAATAATATACAGAAAAGCTCATTTCTGGCCATAGTTCTAAAGCCATTTCACAAAAACTGCTTAGTGATGAGATCTCATGGAAAGAACTGAATAAATGTCTCAATCTACCCTTGAAAGGTAGGATGTCTAATAGGGAGCAATAAGAGTGATAATGTGACCCCATGATTAAAGTTACAATTGCAGATCATGAAAGATGAGCTATTTTAGTGGGAAAAGGCAAGTCAGAGAAGACTTCAAAGTGATTTCCTGGAATTTTCTAACATTTTATTAATAACACTGATATAGAAGAAACTTACACAAGAGATTAAACGAAGGGGATAAAGATTAAAGAACTATTGGGAGGAGGGTAGAAAAGAGAGAAATTAAGAAAAGAAAAAAAGACATAGTTGGATGTAATGAATTAAAAACGAAGTACCAGGATTGCTGCAGAAGATGAGACATGTCAGTCCATCCCAAAAACCGCTAGAAATTTCTACATCCAGAGCATAGAGGACTGTGAGGGGAATACAAGTATTGGAAGGAAATGGGAAAAAAGAATAGAGGAATAATTGGAGGCATTTTCCTGTTCCACTCTGCTTTGCCAGTAGGTGTCACAGCAGCCAATGTTATTGTTGTACATATAGTCTTGGGTTTCATGATTAGCTATCTACTTTAGAGAAAACCACTAGTGCATGTGTAATAGTTAAAATAAATCAGGGTTAATACAAAGTCTATAGTCTTTTGTGTGGCTTTGTGTAAAGTATTTTAAGGATCCTTAAAGGGCTTGGAAAACATGCAAAGCAAACAGATTGCCAGTGAATGTTAGCAAACACGGCCACTCTTATACCTACACTTGGGGTTTTTGTCAGGCATTAAATAATGTATGCTGGCAACGGGTAAAAAGAAAAAACGCTTATTACCTACTCCCCTGATTGTATTAGTGGAAGCTTAATTGGCATCAAGGAGTCTGGTATGTTCCTGAATGTGTCTGACACCATGAACTACAGTTACTAAATGCAACGTTGTCTGCAATGCTAACAGAAAATGCACACAGCATGGTGCCTGGAAAATAAACAATTTAAGTGCAATTTATGACAGAATATTTTCAATTTCTTTTAGGCTACTCTACAGCATTAACACATTTGAAAGAGCTTCTTGATTTACCTTCCCCCTATCTTCCTTTTCACAACAGCCTCCTACATTCCAGTAGCTAAAACTCTGAGCCATATGCTTCCCTACCCTTAATCAGCACTAAAGGGAGCAGTCAGGGTACAATCATGTTTAGAAGTGGCAGAGAAGAAGCCACGTGCATGGTGGTCTCCCCTGTCATGTAGCTTCCTCTATGCTAAAGCTCAGCTCTGCAGAGATATGGAAATCATAGCTAGAAAGAGGGTGGAATGACCTTATGTAGCATTTTCCTCTGGAATATATTGTAATTTATTATGCAATTTCCAGTGTATGTTTCTGTGCACTCAGCAGCACTAGGCCCCCCCCACCCATTTACAAACCACTGTGGGGTTTGAGTGCTTGGTGGGAAGGGAAGTCAGCCAGTGGCAACATAGCAACTGTGTTACCAATGCTGGTGCCCCCGACTCTGTCCAAAGACAGTCTGAAGGCAAAGGGGTACACCTGTAGGCTCCAAGATTGTGGGGACCTCTTCTATTTTGTGGCTCCCCATACTACCCAAGGAATTCTGGCCAGGCACTCCCTCCTGTTCCACACATCGATGCCCATTCTGAGGAAATGATAAAGCAAACGAGTGGCTCCTCAAAAGCCACACAATTGTAGGGCTCAGTGCTTGTCTTTTGAACATTTCCCTCCAACCTAGTGTTAAGGGCAGTGCATCTGACCCTAGGCCAAACCGACCTACAGCTTTCCTGGCACATCTGCCATTGACCTTATGGGCAAACACTTTGACAACTCCCTCTGCAATCTTCATATCCTGCTATTTTCTGTAATTTACCCCATTCTGAGCAGTCAAGAAGGGCTTGGACGTTTGCAGCACGTTATTCCACTTTGGGGAGAGGAGCAATTGCATGTAAAAACTAAAGCTATTCCTTCCTAATCTATTTTTATTTACAGTATGGTCACAGTCCTGATTTACTGTTCTAAACAATGATGAACAAACACCACCACCACTTAGACACAGTTAGAACTCCAGCAAACCCAGTACTCTAAGCCTCCAGCCAATTTATTTCACACAAACTGCCCAATGACAAGACTCGGGCTGTCGCTCAGAATGTCAGGTACTCAGCTATCTGGGGGTTGCCTGGCTTACCCAAAAGGGATATATTTTATCTTAATTTGAAAGGAACTTCTGCTTGTGAATCAATAAGATGGAAAACTAACACACTGTCAATTTAAGCACTGAGTTGTTAAGACCAAAGCACGCAGGGGTGGGAGCAGCTGAAATGCCACTTAGTTGAAAGCATTTATTATTTTTGGGACTTTAGCAGTGTTGTTACACTACAGTGATAGCCCTTAGAAACTGGCCAATTATATAGTTAAGATAAGGTTACCTCGGTAACTGCAGCGTTCTCTTGTATCCACCTTGCACCTATTACTAGAAATACCTTGAATACTACAAACAGTGACGTTTGCCAACTACAGATATATATTTAGTTGGCTAAGGTAAGTAACTAACTTATTTTTTTAAAGGTCACCATTGCAGTTAGTATACTTGCATTATTTAAATCTGTAAAACATTTTGATACAATTTCCTTGCAAGATGTTATACAAAAAGTGTATTATAGCATTGTTTAGGGATCTAAATGATCTTTCACTATGACATCTCTGACATCAATGAATTTTCAGTGTGCTAACCATCTCTGGAGGTGATGCCACTGTGACACTGTATAAAAAGGGAATTGACCAGCTGTACTATTGTTGTTACCAGTGTTACACAATTGCCATAAATCTTGTACAAAACATGCCTTGTAAGGTATCACTGGAAAAGTTATAATCTGCTAAGTGTTATTATCCTGTTGAAATGTCTGTAACACCATAGTGTATAAAGTTATGAAAATTTGCTGTATGCTTGTTACTAAAGCAGACAGCAACAAGGCAGATTGACATCAAGACTAGCCAGCCATGTGTTCATGGGCCATTAAGGAGGATCAGCTCTTCCAGTGGGCCCTTCCGGAGGATGCCTCGGAGAGCACACGGACAATGGATGCCCATGACTCAGCAGGGCAGGTAGAACATGTGATCCATGACTCCATGTTTGAGCCAGTATTTTTCCATGCAGATGGACTGAGGAGACCAGGGAGACCATGACATCACCTCCTTGCCTCTTTCTTGCTCCACATCTCTGGACTGTGATTTCTAACAAAAGAGAGCTTTGAATAACACACTGAGGACTCCAATCTTTTGGATGTAAACAGAGAGACTTATTACAAACTGGCAGATTTAACATCAGTGCTATTATCCTGATCTACGGATGCTGAAATCAACTGTAATGTATATGATTCACTTTAACCATTTAATAACTCTCTTCTTTTCTTTTTTTTATTAATAGATCTTTAGATAGTTTATTAAGGAGGGCTCAGTGTGGTATTTGGTGGGATCCTGAAGTACTATACCTATTGACCTGGGGTGAGTATCTGGTTCTTTGGAACTGGAAGAACCTAATATACACCTCTACCCTGATATAGCGTGACCTGATATAACACGAATTCGGATATAACGCAGTAAAGCAGTGCTTTGGGGGGGTGGGGCTGCGTATTCTGGTGGATCAAAGCAAGTTCGATATAACGCGGTTTCACCTATAACCTGGTAAGATTTTTTGGCTCCCGAAGACAGCATTATATTGGGGTAGAGGTGTATGTGATTTCTGGTTTTAATAACTTTTTATCATAGAAGTCTGGTTTGTCTGGGTGGTGCATGAGGGGCTAGAGGGCCTGAAGGGGACTGTCTGTGGCTTCATAATAACTAGTATAGTATTTTGGAAGCACACATTTGTTATTGGCTTAGTGAAATCTTATGATAGATTATAGCACCAATCTGCGAGATATGCCCTTTATTCTGGCAGTCTGACCTGAAATTGGTGCTCTCAGCTGTGTCCCATACCAGTCAGAGTGACAGCCACTTCTACTTAGGTGCCAATGTGTGGATTTAGGATGAACTTCAGGTACCCAGATTATGAATTTTTGCCAATGCAATTTTTTTGAATGTAACAAAATAAATTAAACAATTTTGGAGAAAATGGGTTATTACTAGCACTTTGAGAGACTGAAAATAAATATCAGTCAGGCAAGAGATTCCTCTTTTATTCTCTCCAAGTTAGATAGCACAAGAGGTCGGGTGAAAGGCTCTCATGGTTCCTTTAAAGTATTTAGGATAGTTCTCCACCTAGCTGAAGCTCCTATTCTGATGGTTCCATGAAAACCTGCTGACTGCTGGCTTTGGAATATGAGAAAACTTTGCTAACTACTAGAAACCACATGCGGTAAAGTGCTTCACAGTATTGCGTTCACTCATCAAAACACTGATTTCTGTGAGGTGCTATAAAAAAATTAGACCTGTCGCTTAAAATACAGCTACTATTGCTTTCAGAGTCTCCTGCTCCAACACCACACTGAAGAGCTGCTTCCAAGTGGAGGCAGGTGTACTTAAAAGTGACAGGTCTGAAAAGCCTCTGTGTTCTAAATGCAATAGCTCTTCTGAAGAGGAGGTCAAGCTTTGCAACTCAATCTCTCACAACAAAATCTACCCCAGATGTCAGAAAAAGCCTCCTCTCTGGAAAAGCATGAGTTTCAAGACTTCACAGCAAGACTTGGTTAGGCAGCAACATTAGAACCAGAAGCAGGGAAGTAAAAGGAGCCAGATGCAATCCTGATAGGAGAATGTGGGGAGTGCCCATGTATTTCAGGCTAGCTTGCCCACCAGGGGAAAGGCAGAATGTCCTTGTAGTGAGTCGGTGTGGCTCCCCTCCTGCCCAGCAGAGGGAGCCCCCTTACAGACACCCAAGTGGGTGGAGCCACCGCCGCCTGTTCCTGCCTCCCGGAAGTCAAGGGGCGGGACAGGAAGTATAAAAGCCGTCCGCCAGAGCTCAGTTAGGCCCCAGCTGCCACAGGGAGCAGACGTGTGGCCGGGAGCTCGCGGCCGGGAGACCTCCGAGGCCCGTGGCCGTTGCCCTAACTGGCCAGAGCTGCCCCGAGCCCACTACGAGGAGGAGCCACCAGAGCCCGCCCGCTCCCGTCATTGGGAGGAGCCGTTGGAACTCCCCCACTCCAACCCCGAAGGCGAGATGCCATCAGGGTCCCTCCGCCCCTGTTGTTACCCGGAGGAGCCGCCCGAGTCCAATTGGCCAGACTTCCCCGAGGAGCTGCCGGACCTGCCACCCAGCCCCGACCGAGAGGAACACGTGCTGGTGGATTGGACTGAGCCCGGTGCCACGGACGAGGTAGGCCCTGAGGGGGAACCCGGAAGTAGCCCGGGGTAGCCGACCCCAGTCAGGCTGTAGCCACGCATGAGCTGGTGTCAGTGTGTTTCGGTCAGGACACCCCACTGACCCGCAGCGGCAGTGGCCGCTGCTAGGGCCCCGGCCTGGGACACAGTGGAGTGGGTGGGCCTGCGTCCCCCCCTGCCACCCTCATTCACGGGTGGCAGGCTTCCCCCTCTCCCAATGCTCAGCCCCTGCACCAAAGGGCCTGAGCTCTCTAACTGTTGTACCGTCGCTCAGCCCCTGCACCAGAGGGCCCGAGCTCCCTAAACTGTGTGTCACTCAGTCCTGTGCCAAAGGGTAGGAGCGCTGACCCAGCGAACTATCCTGCTGCCCCACCGGTAGTGAGTCGGTGTGGCTCCCCTCCTGCCCAGGCGGGTCGAGCCCCGGCACGAACCCTCCACAGTCCCTATCAGTGCCCAATAAGAATAGCGTGATTTCAGAAATCTAGTGAACAGCTTATTTCAACTCTGTTGTTTGCCTGATCTGCACTGGAATGTAAAACAAAAACTAAATTGGATAATTTTTCTATTCCTCTAAATATTTATGAACAATTGTAGGTTTTATTACATTAAAGCTAAACAAAAGAATATTTAACATAATGGAGAGTAAAATGAACATCAATTTACATGACATTAGGAAAAAGATGTCTCAAATCTTTTCTTGTTTGTTTTCTACCTCCTTTCTTTTGCCAGCTATGTGGATAACAAGAATGGCCACTAAGCTAAGAAACGTTGAAAAACTGGTAACATTGGTTCCAATCCTAAAATTGCTGAGAAACTCGGTGATGTGAGGAGTACTTCCAGGGCCACCAAGAGCGGGTTTGGGCCCTGCTGAAAAATTTTTTTCAGGCCCCCCAGCAAGGGCAGACCGGCTAAACAGGGCCGATGAGGGGAAGGGGGAGAAGCCGGGACCCGGGCCCCCTTCCGTACCGCCAGGCCCTGGTAATTTGTACCGGCTTCCCCCAGCTCTCGTTGGCCCTGAGTACTTCCAGCGCCTACTGAAGTACCAAAGGAATTAAAGGTACTTTGTCAGAGTCACTCAGGACCATTATTCCCAACACAGGCTAATATCTAGTCTTCTGACTTTTATTTTACATTACCATCCCACTACAGAGAAGAAACCACTTAGGTCCTGGAGCTCTCTAGGGCCATTCCACATCAGTGCAGCAGAAGCACAAGTATTAGAAGTCAAGTGCATGCCATACCCACTGGGTTGACACTTCCAATGTTGCTCAGCAAGATGAGATTGGGTGCAGGGTCTATTACCTTAATTCAGATGGAACTCATTGACTATATATTTAATGGTGAAGCCACCAAACAGGTACCTTCCTGAAGATACTCATAGTATCTAGGAGGGATCTTTCCTATCTGCTTTCAATGCTCTGTGCAGACCAATCACCAGATCATAACTAATGCAAGAATAAAGACTTTTTTTTCATTTTTATATTCTATAGCAGTGGTCACCTTCTGGGAGCAGCGTGGGGCCAGGATAGGCAGAGCCTGCCTTAGCAGCAGCAACGCTGCAGCACCACCCAGGAGCTGCCGGAAATAAGTGCTGCCCGATGGGAGGCCACACCCCAACCCCCAGCCCTGAGCCCCCTCCTGGAGCCAGCACCCCAAATGCCCTCCTGCATCCCAAAACTCTGCCCCAGCCCTGACCCCCTTCCTGCACCCCTGCCCCAGCCCTGACCCTCTTCTCAGAGCCAGCACCCTGTACCCTCTCCTGCATCCCAACACTCTGCCCAAGCCTGGAACCCCTCCCAGAGCCCACACCCTGCACCCCAACACTCTGCCCCAGTCCGTTGAAAGTGAGTGAGGGTGGCGGAGAGTGAGTGACGGAGAGACGGGGGGATGGAGTGAGTGAGGCAGGGCTTTGGAGAAGGGGCGGGGTAAATCCTGGGTTGCCCTTACATTCAAAAAGCGGTCTTGGGCATAAAAAGATTCTATACTGTTACACACACACAAACACACAGTAATGTGTGTGCAATGTAGCAAATTACATCTGCCAGCAATGGGCAGCTGTCTGTGAACTGAGGCTTACTGTGACTTGGTTCAGTGAAATGGAGGAAAAATATCAATAATTTAAAATGTTCATCTGCTTGTGTTTTCTCCCAAGCCAAAGGGAAAATGTGAAGAAGAAACAATAGTTAGTTTTTTCATGCCCAACATGGAACCGCAATAGTCAAACTATTCAGGACGATAAGAGGCACAAAGAATACAATGCAAGCTTCAGCAAGAGTCTCATTTCTCAGAAACGTGTGGGGAGGTTACACTGTTTGTCAGGCTTATTAAAATATTGATGATGCAAAGAAGCACCCTGTGTAGCAAGCCCACCCCTGGTGGGAACATCAATAGAGTGAAGTGCTGCCAAAATTTTAACAAAAGGCTCCCTCAAAATTGTGCCACCTCAGTTGGTAAAACAAGTGATGTTTCCTAGAAAAAAATTCTTCCCATTCCTCACAAACCCCGTAATCAATCAGTCCTTCCACTCCTCCCTCACCCAGATCCATCAGTCTGTGTCCAGCCTCTCAACCCAGTATGGTTTCTCCATCCCCAACACCTTGGGGAAGCTCCTCCTCAAGTTGGCTGACCTGTCCCGCAGCTATTCTTAAAGAGAAGGTTACTCACCCTGTGCAGTAACTGAAGTTCTTTGAGATGGGTGTCCCTGGGGTGCTCCACTTCAGATGAATGTGCGTCCCTGCACCTTCGATTGGAGAGTTTCAGCAGCAGTGCTCATCTGGGTCGTGCATGCACTATCCCCGTCTCGTGCCATTGACAGTGCCTATCTAGCACATGCGACCTGACTGCCCTCAGCTCCTTCTCTACCGTAGCACCGGACATTGAATTCCGAAGTAGAGGGGAGGAGAGTGGATAGTGGAGCACGCACAGGGACACCTATCTCGAAGAACTTCAGTTACTGCATAGGGCGAGTAACCTTCTCTTCTTCGAGGAGTGTCCCTGTGGGTGCTCCACTTCAAGTGACTGTCAAGCAGTGCCCCTCATTGGACGGAAGGGGCTTCGGAGTTGTGTGTGTAAATGAAGAGAATACTGTAAGGCCTAGCAATGAATCGAGTCGTGAGCCCTGGTCGACTGGGTAATCCTTTGTGAAGGTGTGTGGGACTGCTCTGCATATGTCCATGATTGGTATGTTGCTTAGGAAGGCTAACAAAGTTGAAAGGGATCTAGTGGAGTGTGTTTGGATCCCCAATGAGGGTTGCAGGTTCTTCTGTAGGTAGCAGAGGTGGATGCACCAGGAAATCCATTTAGATAGTCTCTGTTTGGAAATAGTGGAACCCTTAGAGCATTCCACAGGGGAAATGAAAAGTCTCGGTGATTTTCTAAAGGGCTTAGTTCTGCCAAGGTAGAATGCTAAGGCACGTCTGACACCTAGAGCACGTAGTACCATGTCTTGTGTTCTCCCATGAGGTTTAGGGAAGAATGAGGGAAGACGGATTGGTTGGTTTATATTGAAGGATGAGGGTACCTTAGGGAGAAATTTGGGGTGAGATCTTAGAGTGACCTTGTCCTTAACAAAGATGGTGTAAAGTGGGTGTGCCATGAGGGCCCCTAGCTCTCCCACTGATGTAATAGCTATTAAGAATACCACCTTCATCGATAGGTGTGTCAGAGAGCATGTTGCTAAGGATTCGAATGGGGACCCAGTGAGACAGCGTAGTACTAAATTCAAATCCCGAGGTGGGATGGGGGTGTACATATTTTGGGGTAAACATTTCTGATACGTTTGGTGATCAGAAGGGCAAAGATCTACATCCTGTCGACCTTGTGATGGAAAGGGGTGATAGCCACGAGATGTACCTTGACCAAGCTAAGCAATAGTCCAGAGGTCTTTAGTACCTGCATGTATTCTAGTATCAATGGTAAAGGGAGGGGGGGAAACAGCTCTGGTTTGTTTATTTTGACACCATATGTTGAATCTCTTCTATTTATGTGGGTAAATATTATGCATGGTTATCCTTCTGCTGGTCAGTAATATGTCTTTCACCTGTTCTGAGCCGGTTAGTTAGTCACGACGGACCCATGCTCTCAGGTGAAGCCTCTCCAGGTTCGGGTGGTAAACCTGTCTGGCAGCCTGTGATAGAAGGTTTGGCAGATGTGGGACAATGTGCGGTGTGCATATGGCCACCCGCAACAGGTACGAGTACCAAGTTTGTTTGGGCCATGTGGAGGCTACCAGGATAACTTTGGCTTTGTCGGTTCGTATTTTGTCTATAACCCTCTATAGCAGGGAATTGGGTGAAACGTGTATAGCAGAGGTGCATCCTATTTGAGGAAGAAGACCCCAACCCCACTCTGAAGCAGAATTGTGGGCATTTGTGGTTCCGGGATGTCATGAAGAGGTCAGTAGATGGGTGACCCAATGTTTGACTGTTTTGTAGGACAGCTCTGTTTAGTTCCCACTCGTGATCCTGAGAAAAATTCTCTGCTCAGCGTGTCTGCTGTAGTATTTTGGCCACCTGGGAGGTACGAGACTGATATGCTGACCTTATGCCAGATACACCAGTTCCATAGTTTCATGGCTTCAGTGCAAAGGGAGTGCAACCATGCCCCTCCCTGCCGGTTTATATAAAATATGCAGGCAATGTTGTCCGTCATTATTCATATAGTCTCATTCTTGATCAAGGGCAGGAAGTGCAAACACATGTTGCAAATTGCTCACAGTTCCAGGAGATTTGTATGTAATCATATCTCAGAGGGGGACCATCAGCCCTGTGGTGTGGTGCTGTAGATGGGCTCCCCAGCCTATCAAGGAGGCATCAGTTGTCAGAATCCTAGAAGGTGGAGTTTGTCTGAAAGGGATTCCCACATACACATTGTAGGGTTGGGTCCACCAGTGCAGAGTCTCTTTGACCTGGAGTGGCAGCATGAGGTGTCTGCTCACACTGTCTTTGTGTGATATGTAGATGGCCCTTAGCCAGCCCTGAATGCCATGCCTGGGGAAACACGTGGGTTGTACTATGAATGTGGTTGCCACCATATGGCCTAATAGTTGTAGACGGGTTCGTGCCATTGTGTGCGGACTTGTTCAGTACTGAGGAGATCAGAGTGGTCATAGTAAGACATCTGTTTGGCGGTAGTGATGCTTTGGCCTGCAGAGAATCTAGATGGGCCCCAATGGAGACCAGTTTCAGGATGGGTATCAGGGCTGATTTTTTCATGCTTAGTTGTAAGCCCAGTCATGAAAAGAGGGTGATTGTCCTTTGAGTAATGCTGAGGGCATCTGCCCGGGTAGGGGCTTTTAGTAGTCAATTGTCCAGGTAAGGGAATATTATTACCCCCTGCTCGCCGAAGTGTGCCGCTACCACCGCAAGAATTTGGGAGAAGACTTGTGGTGCTGTTGAGAGACTGACTGGTAGAACTTTCTATTGGTAGTGTTCTGTTCCCAGAATGAACCTGAGGAACGTCCTGTGAGCGGGATGTATGGTTAGATGGAAATATGCATCTTGGAGGTCAAGGGCTAAAAACCAATCCCCCCTTTCCAGTGCTGGTATTATTGTTGCTAGTGTGACCATTCTGAACTGTTGGACCCTTACGAATCTGTTGAGTTTTCTGAGGTCTAGAATAGGCCTCTAGCCTTTATTTTTTTCTGGGTTAAGAAGTACTGGGAATAAAAGCCCCTCCTTCTGTGTTGAGATGGTACTGGTTCTACGGCACCAAGATGTAGGAAGTGGTTTACTACTTACCGTAGAAGTTGTTTGTACGAGGGGTCCCTGAAGAGGGATGGGGAGGGAGGGTGCAGAGGGAGGGTGCAGAGGGAGGAGGAGATGAATGGTATTGTATAGCCTATCAAGATTATTTCTAGGATCCATTTGTCTATAGCGATGGATTTCCATGCTGAATAGAAAGGGGTCAATGGTATCCAAAATGGGGAACGGTCGGTGATGGAGTCAGCAGTGATGAATGGCGGGCGCGGGGGAAGAAGGATGCTTCCCTCTGAAGCACCTGGCGTTGGCCACTGTCGGAAGACAGGATAATGGGCTAGATGGATTTTGGTCTGACGCAGTATGGCCTTTCTTATGTCATTCGTGCCCTCAACCAAACTCTCAAAATTGTTGTTTCACAGAGAATTGTTGGGACGCTGATGACTGAGGTGGAGATGGTCAATGCCTTGGGTGCCTCTGCCTCTGCCGTTGTGTACTGTATTGCCTTGGTGGTTGTGCATATGGGTGGATCTTGTGCACTGGGAAGGATGGTATTTACCATGTTTCTTTCTGGTTGCAGGTGCATATATCCCCAAGGTGCGAAGGGTTGCCCAAGAATCCTTCAGCGTGTGGAGAGCCTCATCCGTCTTTGTGGCAAATAGCTTCTGCCCATCGAAGTGGAGGTCTACCACTGTGGATTGGACCTCCTTGGGGAAACCAGACAGATGGAGCCATGATGCTCAGCATAAAACTATAGCGGTAGCTGTGGAGCGTGTCCGATGCATCTAAGGATGCCTGTAAGGCCATTCTATCTAGAAGATGATCCTAAGTTATATCATAGTCTTGAATTAGTCCCTTTTGCCTTATGGGATGTAATCAATAAAGTCTGTGAATTTAGAATAATTTGAGTGGTTGTATTTAGCCATCTATGTGGCATAACTGGCAATCCGGAATTGTACAGTGGCTGATGAGTAGACCTTGCGGCCAAAAAGGTCTAGTCGTTTCCAGGCTTTGTCATATGGCATGGATCTGAAATGATGTTGTTACCGTGCTGACTGACTGCATCAACAGTTAAAGAGTTCAGTGTGGGATGAGAAAATAAAATGTCCACCCCCTTTGAGGGGACGTAGTACTTTTTATCCCCTCTCTGACAGGTCGGCGGAATTGTCGCTGGAGTCTGCCATACATCTTTGGCTGGTTCCTTCAGAGCGACATTTATAGGAAGTGTTATTTTTGATGCAGATGAGGTGTGTAGAATAGCCAGTAGATTATGTTGGGACTCTGGGACATCCTCTAGAGGAATCTCTAGGGAATCTGTGATTCTTTTGAACAGCTCATGGAAGTGTTTGAAATCATCAGCAGCTGTGGGTGGTGGAAGCATTACAGCCTCATCTGTGGAAGAAGAGAAAACTTTGGCTGTAGGTTCCTGTTCCAGGGCCATCTCCTGTTCCTCGAAGCTCTCCTCAGGGGGCTCTAATGGTGCCACCACTGAGGGTGGTGGAGGAGACTTAGTCGTCTCCATATAGGAACTCAGGGGCCTGGGGTATTGTCCCCCATATGCTCCCCAGGGATCCCAGTAAGGCCACTGTGTGGGAAAGGGCATAGGTGGTGGTAACTATGGGTGTCCATACCAGGACTGGGTCCCTATCCTGTGAAACAATTTAGTATGTACAGGTGGGCCTAAGGGTGTAGTAGTTGAATGGGAGAGGAATGGTGTGAGGAAAAGGCACCCTCCTCCACCTCCTCAATATCTTCCTCTTCACTACAAAATGGAGGAGCAAGTGGTGAAGCAGGTTGGCTTGGTACCGTGCATACTGGAGAGACATCGGTGCCAGAAAGTGGAGATTCTGGCATCGATTAGACAAGTAGATCCTTGTGATGTAGGAAATAGTGCAATGTCAGTGGCTTCAGCACCAAAGTGGTTGGTGCTGATGATACTGCTGCAGATGCGTGTGTTGGTGCCGACCTCTGAGCGCTCTCTGCTAATGGAACAGGTGGTGGTGCCATAGGCTATGGGGAGCACCTCAGTGCCGCATCCAAATCCATTGGTGCCGTAATGGAGGAGGTGAGCATTTGTTTGCCTCTCAATTCCGAGTCTGCCCACTTGGGGTCAGTGGTTGTCACGGTATGTGTGGTAGATCACAGTGCCTCCTATGTACTCAGTCACGGTGCGGTCGGTACTGAGGATACGGAATAACCCAAAGACTGCTTCTTTTTTGCTAGGTCTTTCAGGTGATAACTTGATGCTCTTTTCCCTGAAGCCTCTTTGGAGGAATGAGCCTTCTTGTGTAGGGAAGATAAAGTCTCTGGAGATCTTTGTCCAGAGGGAGTCTGCTGGCTAGGATCAGATGCCGGGCGTAGAGACTTCTCCATGAGTATAAGTTTGAGACGCAGATCTCTGTCCTTTCTGGCTCGAGCCTTTAAGTTGCTATAGTGAGAGCCCTTCGGAGGTATGTGTGTCTCATCTAAGCAGTAGACACACAGAATGTCCATCCAATACGGGGATCGCTTCCTGCATGGAAAGGCAACACTTGAAGCCCAGCGAACCGGGCATGTGGGAACTCTGACGGTTCAGCCCTAAGGATGAACAGTAACTATTCTAAAGGGTAGAAAAGAAAGGTATTAATTTTTTTTCAAATAGAAAATAAACAGGGAAAGGAAGGATAAGTAACTAACTAATTCATTAACTAATTCTAAGAACAAACTATTCTGAGCACTAAGAAACTGTTTTTGCACTGCTAGGAGCTCTGTCTCCGGCTGAGGACAGTTGAGAAGGAACTGAGGGGGGTCAGGTTGCATGTGCTACATATGTACTGTCAATGGTGCAAGATGGGGATAGTGCATGCATGACCCAGACAAGCACTGCTGCCGAAACTCTCCAGTCGAAGGGGCGTACATTCACCTAGACTCATAGACTCATAGACTTGAAGGTCAGAAGGGACCAGTATGATCATCTAGTCTGACCTCCCGCATGATGCAGGCCACAAAAGCTGACCCACTCCCTTTCCCTTGACTCAGCTGTTGAAGTCCCCAAATCCTGTGATTTAAGGACTTCAAGTCGCAGAGAATCCTCCAGCTAGTGACCCCCGCCCCATGCTGCGGAGGAAGGCAAAAAATCTCCAGGGCCTCTGCCAATCTACCCTGGAGGAAAATTCCTTCCCGACCCCAAATATGGCGATCAGTAGAACCCCGAGCATGCAGGCAAGATTCTCCTCTTCGAGGAGCACCCACAGGGACACTCCTCGAAGCAGCAGCAGTGAGGGGCTCTGCTGGCAGCAGGAGTGGCAGGTGGGCTCTTGCAGATGGAGTAGGGGAGTGTTTCCTTCTGGTGTCAGACTGGATGAACAGTTGAGGAATGAGTCCCCTTTGGACACAGAGGTGGGTGGGTCTCCCCTTACTGCTAGTGGTCTTGCCTAACTGGTATGGGCGTGGTTTTCCTCAGTCACTAATCATTTGCCATTCTGTCCCAGGGAACTCTTACCTCTGATGATATCAGATGTCTCCATTGGGAGACACCCAGCAGTTCTGCTCCTGTCTTTCTGCTTGTCTTTCCATTGGATGCAGTGTTCATCTGCTCGCCTATTGAGAGGCATTTCCCTTTAGTTCAGAGAATCTCTCTGTGCACACACTCCACAATGAGGCGCAAGTGTCTCTCAGCACACACCTTCCCAATGGGGCAGGGTTGTGAATTTCTGGTGTTTGGGCAGCAAGTAGCCTTTTTGTGACTTCCTCTTACATTCCTGACCTAGCTTTCATTCCTATGAAGCTGCTTCTTGCTGTGCAGGGAATGGAGGGATGAGAGCTTGCCCGGCAGCACAGACTGTAGGATAAAATGGTTCTAATGTATCCTAACCTTTCTGCTCAGTTGGTTAGAAAACTTAAAAAGTGCTCCCCCTCCTCGCATTTAAGGCAATACAAAAGTACAATCTGTCATCTGACAAGCCGTGGAATACACTTCCAACCATTAATCAGGTGTCCAGCTATATTTAATACTATTTCTTTTTATTAAAAGGCATGTGAGGGGGTGCCTTTCTTTTAGATTATTTCATCAGACATGCATCTGTAACAGGAGAGCAGATGCCAAGGCCCTGCACAGGACTGCAGTGCTCCTTTGTTGGGTCTTCCTGCCATCAGGTGTCTGATTCCTACTTAAAGATGTGGTGTAATTAGTAGTGAATCATAGTGACAGATGCATTTTGTCATATCCAACCAGGACACAAAAGGAGTTGAAATGTCGCTCTAAGAGGCAGAGGGAACTAGGGTCAGGGATGGAGAAGATGTTAAAGGGAAATCCTAGGGCAGCCAAGCTTGGAAAGGAAGTTTAGACTGAAGTTTATTTTTATCTAAGTCACCAAGTAAAGCCAAAGCCCAGAAAGGGCACATGTTTGATCTAAATACAGGGTGTATTCTTTCTGTCCACACCTGCTTACAGCTTTTTATTAGTGATGCTGCTATGTGTTGACACTAATCTTTGCTTGTATTAAGATGGTAACGTAACATGTATTATCACATGTATTTTCTCAGTCTACTATAGGTGTTGCTATAAACACTACAAATACAGAACTACTAGCTGCAGGAAGCACAATTTGGAAAATAGTTTTTAACGTTAACGTGAATAGGAGTTATCACAATTGCCCCAGGCAGCAAGGGGACAATAGATCTTTGTAGTTTAACCAATTATAAACACTTTCTGCATGAGTCCACATGATAATATCCCACCACAGTGTAAATCAAACTCAGTAGAACACAGTCTGTTCTTCCACTAGTCATAATAGAATTGGTACAGGATGTACCAAAATGTGTCATGGTGGGTAAAGCAGGGGACTGGGAGCCAGGAAACTTTGGTTCTATTCCTCATAGTGAAATTGAAACTTGCTGTGTGACCTGGAAAAGTCACAACCTCTCTCTGTTTCAGTTTCTCCCATTTATAAAATAGGCATAACAATTTATTCACCTTTGTGAAGAGCTTTGAGATCCTTGGATGACAAATGCTAAATTCAGGGATCTCAAAATGCTGGGTAATACAGTTCTGGCCAATGCATGGGTTATTGCAATTAGCTATGAAAGGTAATTTGGCAGGGGCTTCAGAATTCTGTCAAGCAATCCTCTCGGTTAACTCCAAGGTGATACTGATGGCCTCTAGAGGATCACCCTGGTCAGAAAGAAGCATTAGTCCAGGCGTTTCGGGAAGCAAAAAAAAAAGGGAAATTTAATGGGAGGAAAGTCCCAGAACTACTGCAACCACCAAAACATTAACTCATGATATATCCAAGGTTATTTCTCCATTTGATGTCTTTGTATATTAAGAGGATAAACAGGAATGGTGAAAAATCCAGACAAATTATTTCCTCTTTCTGAAATATAACATTACATGGAATTCACTAGCTTTCTGAACTACCCTTCATGGATGCAAATCTATAGTAAAGCAAGGTCCAGGAATAAAATATAAAGGTCACTTCCAAATCATGTTGTGACTGTCAAAAGCAAATTACAGTTTTGAATGTTACTGATAAAGAACATCACAAAGCTTTTATGTTAACTGGATAGGACTGTTCCCAAATGACATCGCAACTAAAAGCTTTCCATGATTACTTCTCTCACTTATTCCACTGCATTTGTCATTGGATTAAATGCAACGAACGCCCCTCACCCCCAGGTAGAAGGTATTCACTGAAATCTTGTAAACCAATGAACTGCTAGCTATAGCCTTCACCGCCACTAGCAGCTGCACAGGACTTGCTGGTTCATGATTGAGTTAAAATGGAAGCAGGCAGAGGAAATCAAAGCCTAATAAGACATCTTTAGACTACATCACAGGTAGCAGCAGCAAAGCCAATGACTGTTCTTTGGAGCTTAGACTCTGTTCCATTTCCCTGCTGTTCTTTCACAGCTGTTTCAATGCTGTTCTTTGAACATGACCTATATTGTCATTGGTAGCCTAAGCTACTTTAACAAGTGTGTGACGGAAGTCGACAATGATTTTACATTCTTTAATCAAGATAATAACTCACCATAACTAATACCTCATCTGCTACTGCTGGGTGACAGTGAAACCCTGAAGAGCAATTAATGAATTACATATATCTTACTTGCAAAAGGACTGTACAAGCCACACTTATGTGATGGTAGAGAGTCTGACACCATGAGTTATTAAATTTCTGAGTAGCCAAAAAAAGAGGAAGTTTTTGGAGATTAGAGGTGATGATTATTTATATATTTCTGGTCTTGATAAAATGTTACCTTAGTAAGACAAGAGCTACGTCTGCTGTTACTTCATTAAATGAATTTGTCTTCAAGGTTTTTAAAAAGAATCAAGAAAAACATGTATCCTAAAAGGATACATAAGCCTGCATTTTCAACACAAAGATAGTACTTAGGGCATTTTACAGCAAATGGTCTAATTTGTTATGAAATTATGTGGGGAGAAGTTTTCTTGGAGTTTCTGATGTCAACTGTGAGAACCAATCATGACAAAAATGTTATTACACTGTGTGTTTATTTTATGGATAATAGGGAAGGGGCTGACCAGAGGTGAAGATGTTTGGGACGGTGATAGAAAGGGCCCCAGGCCCATGAAATAATTTTTAGAATGCTACCCACATAGGGCCCCTTGCCTGTGTTGAGGAGTGAAATATGAGTGAAGAACTAATTTCAAATTACTCCTGTAAGTCCTACTCAACATGAGTGTAAAGTTGCCGAATCAAGCCCATTGTGTTTTTTCCACTGGGAAAAATAAAAGTGGTGTTAGATATAAAAAAAAAAAAAAAAAAAAAAAGTGTGTGAAAATGGAGGAAAAACCTACTTTTCACAAATACTTGCGACAGGAAAACATTTCCCAGAGTTCAAATAGACCTACAGTAAATGTTTTGCAAAAATGTTAATCAAAATTCTATTTGAAAATGTTATTGAAATTGTTAATGACATTTTTCATTTAGCCAAAACTGCTGCATGAGCACTTTTGGGGCATGGGGATAAATGGAAAATGTTGGTAAGCACTTTCAATTAAAAGTTTGAAAAAATCCATTTTGTTGTTGTTGCAATTTTTGTAAAGGCTTTACCAAGGTTTTTGTTTTGTTGGTTGGTTTTAGTTGTTTTTCAAGAAAAAAACATTTAGAATCAAAATATTTCAACCAGTTCTAATCAAAACTCAATAGACCTTGTACAGAATCCTAGTCCTCCTCAAAAGGGAGGCTTTTAACTTAAGTGGGATCAGGATTTGCCTGTTATTCTTGCATCTTTTTTCAATTATTGTCAAATATTCGGCTTTCTCTTGTTTTAAAATAAACTGGGAAATATCTGACTGAATAAATCCTGCCCTCACAATGTGCATTCCTAATTCAGTTTTCAGAAATCAGCCAGATGGTATCAAATAATTCAGAGTGACACACGGGGGGGTACCATTAAAAACAGCATTTCATATGCTCCAGGTACTCATGATAACACAGAACAGGAAATATTCTACTGCAAATGCTTTGGGACAGCTAAGTGCTGATTTTTTTAATGCTACTTGCAGTATAAAAGCATCCCATGATGAGATACAATTCATAGAATTTATAAAAAACCATAATTCAGAAGGCCATCAACAGCTGGTCCCCCCCATCAATTTCTTCTGGTGGTGAAGAGCTGCATCTATTAAAACAGTTATTGCTTCCCAGATGATTAACATTGTATGTAGGTTTCAATCATTTCAATTGTCTCAAATATTTTTTCTTTGGGAAAACAGCCCCTGCCTCTGCATAGCATCAACTAACTATTTCTAGGGGACAGTTCTACAGGTGCTAAACTAATGTCTAAACATATGAAACACTCCTTAGCATTACACATGATCTATACTACACACAGTGATGAATGCTGCAGATTAAAACATAAAAGTACAGGAATAACCATTTCATATCATTTATATAAAGATTTAATTATCTGACTGCACTGTTCATACAGTCAGTTATGAACAATATTTGTGTTAAAATGAATCTTCCACATAATACAACCAACTTTAATACTGATCCAGAACACAAGCTTATTAACGCTACAGCACGAATGTGTGTATATATTCAACCTATGTAAAGTGTATCATTAGAATTTGCAACCAGCTCCTCTATAATGTAAACTAGGACCTAAGGCTGAAAAATAGACAACATTTTAAAATCATGATCAAAAGAGCCTTAGAACTGAAAAAGTTTGGGAAATTGCTCTTTCAGCTGACTTCTTTGAAAGGCAAAGGAGTTATTCTTGACTCAAAATTAGGAAAGCTTCCAACTGTACTGAAAAATAATTGTATGCTTATTCATACAAGTTTCACTCATACTTCAGACTCTCTCTAGCACACAGCCTGAGTGACCGGCTTTGAGTTAACGAGATCTGTGGAGTTTCAGGAGAGGAGATGGAAGAAATCCAACCTCGAGGGCATGGAGTAGCACCGGATTGAGTTCTATGACTATTTATTGTATGTGCAGGTTGATATGTAATACCACCTTATACTTCCCATCACACATTCAAGCAAGGGTCTCAAAGTGATTTGCACACAAACCTCTGATCTAGGAAGGATTACTATACCCATTTACAGGTGGGGAGAAAGAGGCCCAGAGAAGTTAAATGACTTGCCCAAGGCCACACAAAGTCTGTGACAGAGCCAGGAGCACAACACAGGGCATTATTTGTGAGGAAATATTGGAAGAAGTAAACATATATATAGTTCAACTGAGGATGAAATGACAGGGAACGTAATAGTATACAAATATTTGAAGGTTTTTAACAACAAGGTGGGAAAGGAGGAATTTTGTTTAGTGGAAAAGGGGGGATTTATTTGTTTTAAATTGAACCAGAAAAGATCTGGACAGCTTCTATCAATTACATCAACAAATACTATACAATAACAAACATTAGAACCCTCCAGATTCCCCCATAAAATGAAGATTGTCCCATCATAGCCTTCCATCCACTCAGTTCTCTTCATCAGAAAGAACCAGCCTGGGAGATCATATAGATCGTGTGGCATGAACTGAAGGTTGGCAAGTTCAGGATGTCACAGGGGAGAAGCCCTCTCACATTTAAACCAAGAGACTGTTAGCTCAAGTATCTTACCCAAACCCAGCTTCCACAGTGTCCCATGAGAGGGGTAGTCACTCTAGCTAGAAGTGACAGAAGGTGAAATTTAGGCTAAATATCAGGAAAAGTTTCCTGGCAGTGTGATTGATTAATCTGTGGAATAGATTCCCAAGAGAACCGGTGGGAACCCCAATCAAATGGCACAATTAAAAAACAAATGGAGCGAAACACTAATGTACAATAGGGAGCAGTTCCACACTGGCAGGGAGATGGATGGTTAGGTCTTTTCCATCATTGCATTCTTTTATGACATGATCTCCCATTCTGAGTCCTGAGCTTTAAGGCACTCGCTCATGCCTGCTCTACTTATATGCTGACCGTATTCTGTACCATACTTTTCTGCCTGGTAACTCTTCAGTATAATTTGTATCTACATCTAGTTTTCTAAATCTATGCTTCCTCATTTTCTCCCTATACCTCGGACACAAATTTGTGATCGGGAAAACTCCTCACTCCCTCCCGCTCCGTCTAGGCCTTCCAAGCATTTATAATGAGTTTATTTGGCAACATTAAAATGCTGAACCATTCCGCCTGTGAACTGTGTTGTTCTACTGCATTCAAAACCAGTTGTTTAATTTCCCATCCAAGCTAAAATGCCTAATGTTTAAATGGCACAGTAAAGTATTCAAAGCACGGCGCACTAATGAGACTAACTTAGTAAAACATGAATGAGAGTTCTCTATCACATGAAGAATAAACAAAGGTATAACACCATTTATGGCTGCATCTGAGTGGAAGGAGACAATATACCTTGCCCCAATACAGTGGGAATAAATGCTGGGTATGAAGCATGCACACAACCAGAGAGCAAATATTTAAAAACAGAAAGGACGGGAACCATTCAACCAACTATCCTAATGTCAGCTATCCAAGAATTGAATGCTAGCAAATGTTGTTAAAGATCTAGGGCCAGAAAGTGCCTTATCACAAAAAAGCCTAAGAGGAGGGAGGAGACAGAGTGGCTGGGAACTGTGCAAGTGTCTCCCCATGAATTTTCCTCTGCACTGTTCCTTTAAAGAGAAAAAGTTCTAGACTCCTAATGGGACCATGAAACCAACAGTGTCAGAAAATTTGTGGGGGAAAGACAAGCTTCTTCCCTGAAGATCGTGGGTTCCTCCAAGGTTTACCCATGGAACTTCTGCCTCTTTTAGCATGGCCCCCTTAGAAACTATACTGCCACTGGCTGAGCCCATGACCCCAGTGCCTTTGCCTCACCCCCCTCTCTGAGGGTTCAGAAGGGGAGCCAATGTTGCTTTGAGCAGCTTTAATTCTGCCATATTTTTCCACCAGGATACAAACGCAACCGTATCTGGGACTCAGTGAAACAACTCTGGGCCCCAATGCTCCTGCTGCATGATATGAGTAACTGTCTGTAATGACAGACTAGAGCTTCTGGAAGGTCATGGTCACAGGAAGAGCAGGTTCCTTGCCCTCCCCAGACTGACAGCTCTATTCCAGACAGACTCTTAAAGGGCTTGCAGACCTTTCTGGAGATCACTTTCCTAGCTTCCTATTAACAAGGAGTCTGCACCCCAGAGGTGGAGACCCCTTGTGGGGAAATGGTGTCTTTTTTGACAATCAAAAATTGCTGTTTAATTGCCAGGAACTTTCATAATGTACAAATATATTTAGAGGGCACATAGAGTAGCTACCCTTCACCCAGTTAAGCACTTTGACATTCCCCGATGAAAGGTGCTAGTGGAGCACAAAGTACTATTATAATATTTATATTTTGAAAGTTATCACAAGGATAATTCACATAAAATTCTGTTTTCTGGCTGTGATTTCTTTCCAGAAAAAAAATACAGAGATATGTTAGAAAGCCACAACCTAATGAGAATTTCCTATATAAATTGGACACAGGTATTTAAACGGTGATGACATCACAGTAATTCGTGGATTATGTATGAAAACAAATATTTAAAATTCCAATTTCTGAAAAGTCACTTTCTGATGGATCTGATGCATGAGCACTATAAAATATCATCCCTTCAATAAACCCCCAGAAATGTATATTCTTTGTGTTATTTATGATTGCTCCTCTGATTGCAATCAGCTTTCTTTCAAGTAAAAAACTAACTAACTAAATAAGAATACAGCCTGCTAACCTAGAATCAGTTGAATCTTACTTCCACTATCAATCAGCGTAGTTTTTCCACTGACTGCAACCCAATTAAAATCCAATTAGCTCTGTAATTTGATGGAAATTGCTATCACAGAATTCATTTCTGTAATAAATGCATCATAGAAGAACCTGACATGGAAGGGGAAGGATGTTTGTGGTTAAAGATGGTCTTGTACCACAGGCCTGGGAATCCAGAGCATAATCCAAGCCCATTAGAGTCAGTGGAAGGATCCACAACTTTGGACCAGACATCTGATTCTCAAATTGCTGATGTAAAAGTTCTAACACAATCTCTCACCCTTCACCACAATATTTTTAAACAACCATAACTATGGCTATTTCATCCCACAGAGTCAAGAGTACTGACTCTTCAGAGGATCTTTATATTGAGAGGGCTTTATTAAAGCCACAACATTTAAGGACCAATATCCAGATGATCTTAACTGCAACCATATAAGAACGGATTAACAGTCTTGTAGCCTTGCATTTCCCCTTGTCCTATAGGAAGCAAATGTCTGTGACAGAAACTCAGTACTATTCAGTGGAATTCATCCTGTAAGGTAAGGATTCCCTGAAAAACAAATAGAATTTACATCTCCAGGAGTTGGCTTGTTAATTTTGTAATGATAATTTGTCATTGTTGCTTTGATTTTGTGTCAAAAATGGGGATAATACTTACCTACCTTATAGCATACTAGGGACTGAAATTAATTGATATTTGTAAAGGGTGCAAATGGATGGAATGAGTTATTGATGTGTGAAGTATTATAAATTTCAACATGCCTAGAGTAGATCCAGAGTGCCAAGAATTAGCCAGCTGGGGTTAAATTCTACTTTCACACTGTCATCATTTTACAAAAAGGCTGAAAAAGAGTTCTGCTGTGTATTCAGCTATAATTAGCTAGAAGTTTTGTGGCACTTGATAGTTACCATGGAGAATTTCTTAGGAACAAAAAAGTCTACCAAAAATACATGTTAGGTGATTATGTACCACTTTCTATTAAAATATTCTTTTAAAAAATAGCACCAGTGGACTCCAATTATTCACAATTTCATATTCTTCTCTCTTCTACACTGCATCATGGAATCATATTAATTGAACTATATGTACTACCATTTTAATAAAATTCCACAGCAGTGGTTCACTGAGATTACATAGTGTCACATATCAGGGGGTAGCCGTGTTAGTCTGTATCCACAAAAACAACAAGGAGTCTGGTGGCACCTTAAAGATTAATAGATTTATTGGGGTATAAGCTTTCGTGGATAAAAAAACCACTTATCCAAACTACTTCTTCAGAAGTGTTTTTTTACCCACGAAAGCTTATGCCCCAATAAATCTGTTAGTCTTTAAGGTGCCACCAGACTCCTTGTTGAGATTACATAGGGAATTAAAAATGGTATATTCATTTTTATAATTTGCACCTGACACAGTAAGTCTTGGATTTAAAACACACAAGAAGAAGAATTGAAAAAAAAAACCTGAACCGTGGGGGGGGGGGGGGGGGGCGGAGGGAGGGGAAAGGAGGAAGAGAGAGAACAAACATATCAATTAAGTCAGCAAAGTACTTCCAAAATGTATTTGTAGCTAGAAGAAACAACTCCTGATAAAATCGTTCATGCTTATATTATATTGCTATTGCAACTGCAGAATTACAAACTTGCAAAGGTTTTTCTTCCATATATCAGATTTCATGCCTTTTCCTCAGTCTCTCATAACTGATTAAATAATGCCCCCTCCTTTTTTAATTATACTGCCACACTAAAGCAGCAGAAATCAGTGAATGTCGTTTATCAACAGTGCAAAAACAATGAGCAACTGATCACAACAGCATGGCAACTTACAAGTCTTTTTCTGAGATTACTTCTTATAAATTAAAATAAAGGACTTTTGACATACCCACATCTGATTATGCACCTACAGATGTGACTTTTTGACTCTAGCAATGTCAGTGATCAACCTACACCTTTATGAAAGAGCAAGAGAAACGGCAAAATTCAAACCAGTTACAGGGACAGTCTTTAGCAGTGATTATTTGTAGAATCCATACGTTAAAAATGAAGCTCCTTACCCTTTTTCTCAAGTTGTAGGTTAAGATGAGGTTCCTGGAGAAGGAGTGAGAAAAGGCTGTGTAGAACTCCAGCACTTTCTGTAAGGCATCCCTTTTAATCACATGAAGGTCACAGTAAGTCAAGGCTCTGACATTAGCACAGGACTGAGCAAGGGTAGCTTCTTTCCAGAACACATCGCCAAAAACATCTCCTTTGCCTAGAGAAAAACAGGCGTCAAAAGTATCATTATTGCAAGGTAAGGACTTAAACAATGGTCACCAAAAACTGAAATGGCCTTATCGGTCACTCATTGCAAGCCAACGTACCATTGTATGGCACAATATAAATATTCTGAGCTCCAAATTTCAACCCAGCACCTCTGCTTTATTGCAGCCTCATTTCTTGTAAGTGATAATTTTTTTTTAATTTGCCATTTCTTCATTTTCTGTGTTAAATTATGGGAGTTCAGCAAAAACTCCCTAAAAACCAAGCCACAATCATACTAATGTCATGAGACAATTTCCTTTGTACCAATCCCATACATACATCACACAAGAATACTAAAGATCAGTAAGTTATTAGTTTTCCAATTATATCTTACACAACACTTTTTAGATACCGATTATGACAACGGTGTGTTAGGCCTGACAAGAGAAATGAACCAGCAAATGGGCCTCTTTGCCACAGAGGGTTAAGAATGAAGAAATATGTAAGAGATCAAGAAAACTTCACCACCAAACCAGAATTTCTGTGCGATTCTATGAGCTTTCCTTCCACTTCCTTCTTTTCCACTAAAGAATAAATGTTTTCCTCTTGAGTGGATGACACTGGCCGTCTGGTACATTAATCCATATGTACTGACAAACTGTATTTTATAAGCTATGCTACATTCTTCTGTAAAATCCAGTTTGGTATCTTGTAACATATGAACCAATTTTATCTCTGAACTCTATGGAGGAATGTCAGCTACATTTCAAGCGTCAGTATGTATTGAACCCATCCTTATAAGCTCCAATTCCACCTATTCTGTAGGCACAATTTGTTTTCCCCAGAGCTAGCGTCAGAGACATTAGTAAAGGTACCATGTCGGTTAGTTCCCTCTCCTTCTACTCTCCTTACAGAGAACCATGCACGTTATTAAAACTGGACATTTATGTGCCAAGTGCAGTATAAATTTACCATCTTATTTGCCTGATCTCATATTCTAACAATAGGGAATCTGCAAATATCATGGTAACGCTAAATACCCTGCTGCAGTAAATAGCTTTATCATCATTATTAATAATAATAGTGCTCATTGTTTAAATGACATTTTTCTGTCTTAAATATTTGCTTTCTGGATCAAATTGCATAGATCAAGATTAATGATTAAAACATGGTCCCAAGCCTCCTAAGAAGCTAGCATCCACTCAATTAACACAGGCCCTCTCCCAGAAGGCATTCACTCACCGCAGTCATTGAAGTGTACTGATTTTTATGCACCATAAGTAATATGCGTTTTACTGGATAAAAGGGGGTTGTTGACCTTTGTAATAAATATGCCTTGAATCCAGAATTTGCCATGCAATTAGCTGGACAACTGTTTCAAATTAATGCCATGTGACGCTACCAAGTATGCAAGTGTGCTGTCATTGACAGGATGTCTGCCTAGTAGCCTGAGCAAAATGAGGAATTCTTGAAGGTTAAATCCCAGCTCTGCTCCTAAATCTCCTGTTGGCTCTAAGCAAGTTTCTTAACCTCCTAGGCAAATTTCCTCATTTGTAACATTGAGCTAGTTTACTTACTTACCTACCTCACAAAGGCAGGAAGGTTAATTTGTAAGCAAGAGCATTATATATACAGGCTGAGTATCATTATCATAACGGCACATCCCAGGGAATTTCCCTCTCTCTCTTTTTTTTTTTGGAATGATGGGCTAGATCTTCAGCTGGTCTATATAACAGACATGGCTCCATTGAAGTTGATGGACTTATGCCAATTCACATCAGCCAAGGATGTGGTCCAACATCTCTAAAATATCCAGGTTTGATTTTTCAAATAATTCCTTGTGCAAGCTCCACACTGCTGTATTTCTGTCAAGAGCATGTTTTTTTAAAATGCTCCTTTCCTGCCATTTACAAAACCCTACCTGTGGCTGTCAGCTTCAAAACAAAGTGAAGATGGTGAGGGGGGGGGGAGGAGAGAATGGGTGGAAATTTATGACCAACTTTGAAAAAAATTGTCAAAAGAGAAGGATGGGGAAGACTCCCATGGCAGCAGAAACTTATTTACACATCAGGTCAGAACAATCACTTTCCCCTCACAACAAAGAACCTAACAATTTCAACATCCACGTACCTCCTCTTCTCATTCTCTCAATAAAGCAAGGTGATCAGTAAAAATGGGCAAGACTAAATGGCTGAATTTTGTGCCAAATATCTATAATTTGAAAAGTAAAGTAAAGCAAACAGAGAGGGAGCAAAACGGATCCGAAAGCTCTTTGGTGAAGAAGTGTCCAAGGGTGGCAGAGGGAAAACATAGACTAGGGTCTCTCTTCACCTACGCCCCTACCGCCACCTCGACTCCTGAGGAAGAGAATCTAGAGAATAAATTCAGAAGCGTGTCACAGGGTGTTCTCCCTCAGACCCCTCTCCCACTGCATTCCAGACACACGCAGGGACATTATCCTTCAGTCACTCCTAAAGTAGATGATCTAAGCTTTTACCATCAATCATTTATATACCTCCTGAGGATTGTGGGCTGGGGCCCGCTTCCACTTTCAGCTCACTGCCACTCTGTGGAAAACCAAATAATTCATGGCTTGGTTTTTGTTTTAAAGTTTATGTAGACTCTGAAAAGTGATTCAGTAAAACTGACACGACAGTATGCCATATTTATTTTCTTCCAGTGACTCCATATCAAATCTGCTGCTCTGTTTACAAGTCAAAAGATGATTTTTTCCAACTGCCTGCACAGCATGCTCAACCTGTGTTTTTTCTGCCTCTCAAACGCAGCATCAGTAATGAAGATGCTGTCACTGGAACTTTACTGATTATTTTGTTGCTATTGTGGTAGAGAGAACAGAATTCAGCTCACCATAGCTATATTGCCCTGAAGTGCTAATAAAAGTAAAACTTGGTTTGCTCAGTAATGCAAGCAGACATTATTCAAACTAGTGCAGGCAGTAGATTCAGTAGCTGAGTAAGAGAGTAATGTATCTAGGACTCAAGCTGCAAATTTTGAATCTAGGTCTAAATTTACAACTCCACAAAATTCAGAGATGCTTGGATTCATGGTATATTTTTGCCTTGATCCTATGATTAGGGCCTAGCTACAAGAGATATGCAGGGCTCTGTATCTTAAGGCTTGCGCCAAAGCTTATTAAAGTTGATAGGCGTTTTTCCATTGCCTTCAGTGGGCTTTGGATCAGGTGGTCTTCAATGTGTGTCAACCAGAATCTACATCTGAGAGCTGCACTCAAATCAAAAAAGCAACTCAAGATTCATACCCTCTGAGGCCAGAATCTGGCTTAATGGCTTACACAAGAGATGAAGTTTCATTCAAACGACTAAAAACGTCCAAGAACTCTGCTTCCACACACTATCGAGATGATACAAAGAGATGTTAAAAATGCCAGATACTTTAAGGCTACTGTGTATGATGGTCTGCTGAGATGATCCAAGGCCACTGTGGTGCCATTTTGTGGAAGCTTCCGGACACTCCTCGGTGTAATGCATAGGTGCTGGAACTAGGGGTGCTCCTGCACCCCCTGGCTTGAAGTGGTTTCCACTATATATAGGTTTTACAGTTTGGTGCAATGACTCTCAGCACCCCTACTACACAAATTGTCCCAGCACCCCTGGTATAATATCTCAACAGCAGTGCAGCCCTAACAGTGGCCTAGGAGATCATGCTTCAGGAAATATTGGTGTCTGACACTTTTCAGAATTACACATGTGCTGATATGCAGCATCCAAGCAGAATATCCTCTATGTAGCTCAATAAAGGGCTTCCATAGAGCTGAGTCCCCAGGATTCTTCCTCTCCATCCAAACAAGTGGAGGCTCAGACTATTGCAAAATGAAGTGTGATCACAAAATGGGAAAGCCAGAGCCCCCTGGGGTTCTCTGTTCTGGGTAAGTATTTGGCTAAAACACTGTTTTGATGTTAAAAAATATCTTCTCTGTCTCTATGTGCTTTTCCTGCTCTAATTGTGCCCTGCACTTAAAGTGGGAGCAGAGCATGAAAAGCCAACTTGGGGCAGTAGGCTCTGATTCTGCTCTCAACAGTTCTATTCATGTGTAACTCCATTGATTTAAGTGGAATTACTTCTCATAATGCAGAGATGTAAGCGAGACCAGAAATCAGGCCCCAAAAGGCTTAATTTTTTGGGGGTAGTTTTAATTAAATGCCTCCCCAAGTTGGACATAAAATGTAAATGAATACCTTTCCCCTTATTTTTACATGAAGAATATTGGACTTCAGAGGAACTTCTGAGAACAAGTACAAGCACCAGAGGAAAACAAAAGATCATCTTCCCTCTTGACATAACTTTAAGGCAGTGAAAAAGCATCAGAAAAGCACTGAACCCAGGCAACCATTTTCTAGTGAGAACATGGCATCGGGGAAGGGGGGAAAAACACATTCTGTCCCACAGATCGTTTGCACAAGTTCTCAGCCACTTCAGGGACATTTGTTCTGGTCCTCCAACACAATGCCCTTGGCAGGGGTTGGCATATGAAGGTGATTTGCTGTTCTAGGCTATTTAGGCTCTGACTCAAAGTCCAAATTGAGCCAGTAATAAGACACAAATCACTACTCAAGTATGGAGCTGATCTATATTATTTTCTACTAGCCAAGGCTCCAGTCTGAATTCACAGTAGAACAGCTGTCAAGAAGAGCTACTAGGATGATCAGGGGAATGGAGAGCTCATCTTATGAGAGGAGACTAAGAGAGCTTGGCTTATTTAGCCTTTCAAAACGAAGTCGTAGAGAGGATTTGATTGCTCTCTATAAATACAGCAGAACGGTAAACACTAGGGAGAGAGAAGAGCTATTTAAGCTAAAGGACTATGTTGGCACAAGAACAAATAGGTATAAACCAGCTATGAATAAATTCAGGAAATTAGTAGGTTTCTAATCATCAGAGGAGTGAGGTCCTGGAACAGCTCCCAATAGGAGTGGTGGGGGCAAACCACCTAATTAGTTTTAAAAATGAAGCTTGATAAGTTATGTGGTAGGGGTTGCCGTGAAAGCAGAGGACTGGCCTCAATTACTCAGGGGGTCCCCTCCAGTCCTATGACACTATGATATTTCTCTGTTCCTTTCCCTCCATTTGACCTTAGCAAAACATTAACTAGAGTCCAACGGGAAAAGGGCAGTAGCCAAACTATCACCCTTTCCGTTTCTTTCCACACACAGAAAAGGCCAGGATCCTGCTCACAGTTAAATTGATAGGAGTTTTGCCACTGACTCCAGTGGGGCTGGATCAGGCTTTGCTGCCAGCTGGTTCTTCCAATTACAGCTACTGAAATCTATTGCAGTTTTGTGCCTTATAGCTTTATGGCCCCTTTCCATAATCACCCAAGCCTCAGGTAAGGTAATGTTCTTCCTAGAATATACGCTGAATACAAGATAAAATTGACTATTCAAACATGCATGTGGCAGCGATGGTCAGCAGAACATCCATGAAAGGAATTTCTCTTTTTGGGAGAATATCTGAAAAACCTTTACTCGTGGCTGCAATCTCACAGTGCTAGCATAAAGGGAAATTGTTCTTTAGAGCTGTCATCCTTTCCTTTACACTTTGGGGCTCAGATTCCACAGTGCTGGGCAAGGTATAGTTCTATTCTACTCTGTATAGGCTCTTCCACCATCCTCATTACCGTGGTATGAGAGCACATTACTTGACAAGCTCTCTTTCTCACCGTCTCTCCAGAGAGAGAAGTGTGTATATAGTGGAATGTTTTATTTTTGTAGAGTTTTTATTTAAAATTTATTTTATAAAACCTAGCAAGTCCAGTTAGATACACAAAAATGCATATTAAATAGGGTCATGCAAAAATAGCAAATAGTATTTCATGACATTTCTTGGAAACAAAATATATGCAACTTTGCTCCAAGTCACTTTACTTTTCACAAACGATTTGTAAAATGCCAACTTTTAAATATGAGTATGCACATTTTGTAATTTTACAGGTTTCGTTCTTAAAATTAATGTATGCTGAAATATAATTTTGAATATTCTGAGGTACTTGCTCAAGTATATTTACTCAAACTGGCGCTAACTTTTGAGCTTCAAGAACCTTGTAACTGACTGCATTGAGAGATCTGCTCTGGGTCTGATTTGCAGACAGAAAACAGAGAAATATTTTTATAGTTACATTAAAGAGCAAGTCAAAGAAAATAGAGTGCTAGAGGACAAGATAGACAACGTATCCCAACCTCACGTTAACTCCTCAGATTGAAGGATACTTTGTAATTTCATTATTTTTCTATATAATCCCTAGGCTAGATTTTCCAAAATTAGATAAATTGACAACATGCCCGCACAGCAAGAATTGGCAGCAAGTTTTCCATTTTGGGACTAGATAGGCATACATTGTGAGCTGAGTATTCCACATGTTTAAACACAAATATACACTTAGTGTTTAACAGGTTTTAAACCACAAATATGGCAGTGCTTCTCAACCTGCCATAGAGCCCAGTCAGCCCACAGCTGCGACCCATGTGACATCCTCAGGGCCATACTGGTTGTATATACACCGCTACCTCGATATAACGGGACCTGATATAACACGAAGTCGGATATAACGCGGTAAAGCAGTACTCCGGGGGGGCAGGGCTGCACACTCCAGTGGATCAAAGCAAGTTCAATATAACGCGGTTTCACCTATAACGCAGTAAGGTTTTTTGGCTCCCAAGGACAGCGTTATATCGAGATAGAGGTGTCTATTGTGTTGATGTGGCCCACATAACACAGAGAGCTGCATATGAGGACCACAATAGTAAATAGAACCACTGCTCTGTGGTCTGCCTAGTGGATGGAACAATACGGTATGCACATACATCCTAGTCATTCCCTCTCAGATCTTGGCTCAAAGTGACTTAGTAGCTGATCCACGTACAATCAGATATCACAGACTAAGCAAGATTTAACTTTGTCAGCACTTGAGCCCTGATATAGCAAAACACGAAAGCACATGAATAGTGTCACAATAGTGACTTCAACATTCTATTGGAGTCGATAGGTCTATCCACATGCTTCAAGTTATGCATGTGCTTAAGTGCTTTGCTGGATGGAAACCTTTCTGGATAAACTCCGGGTGCTGCAGGCACCGGTGTCCTTGTCTGAGCAGGTTGCACACTTCTTGAATCAGTACTCAGTCAACATCCTGCCATGTAGTTAGCTGTGGAGGAACTGGGTTGTAGGAGGTAATGTCTCCTGGAGGAGGCACACAGTGAAATGATGATATAGACCACTTATGGTCAACACAGATTCCCTTGCACTATGCACAGAAGTCAAGGTTTTAGCCTCACTGTCAGGCCATATTCCAGGTAGGAAAGTGTTCCCCCTGCAGTTTCAAATATTTACACTGCATCTTTGTAACGCCGTCAAATCCCAGTCGTCAGCAAGTGGGATCGAACCTGGGACCTCTGAAGCTTAGTATACGAGCCTCAACTACATGAGCTAAAAGCTTATTTATAATGCTCTGTTTTGTTAACACATGAAGTTGGAACTAATCTTGCTTTTTAGTAACAGTTTTATAGCTTCCTTTTTGTATGTGTTTCTTTTCCTGAATGCTTAATGTAAAGAACATATCACCACATTTGGCTTCACTTCCTGTCCTAAACTGTTGCGTAGAGATGCTGTGCATTGTTAAACAGCTGATTCTTCCCACACCAGAACTGGCTGCACTTGAATTGGTGGAGGGAAATGAACCCTGCATACATCCCTGGTCCCACATATTCATGAACAAACTCATGTAAGGGCTACTCAGGTGATAAAAGGATAGTTATAAAGTACTTAGATACTATACAAATCTAAAATTTCTTATGTACCCATATCTATAATCCATATACCCATTGCAGATCAAACCATAAAGGGTATAGTTTGTACTTCAAAAAACCTGCAAATAAATTTCATTTGTATAATTGTATTTCTGTACATAGCCTAATAATCTCTCATAAAGTTATTATAATTTACTATCTATAGCACTAGGTCTTGTGGCATGCAGTGTTTTCTTCAACACGTGTTTGGTACCATTCACTTTCATAAGAATCACTATGTGATCTGCATCAGCAATTAGGTTTCCTCTATTAAAACAAGACCCTGGACAAAGGAAAATTTTACACAATTGCTCTAACGCTCTGCCCTGACCTAGCATCCTATAATAAGGGGTTTTGTTGCTGTTATAATTCACTTGTTTATCTCTAAGAAAAAGAGAATGGAATACATCTCATGACTCAGATCACTGCGGCAAAAAATCACCATTTCCACTGAGAGCTTCAGTTTGCAACACAAGAAGTTGCAATTTGTTCTTACGTTGTTTTTTTAAACAGTTACCATAAAAACACCATAAATACATGGCTGAGTTAATGCTTGTAATAATAGCCTTACCTTTGGGAATTACCAGATTTTTGAGGACTTGATTTCTCAGCTTTAATGTTGCATGAAACTATTAGAAATGCACTTAGCACCTAACAGAATCAGGCCTTACGTCTACATGCAAAAGTTTTACTGGCATAGCTATGTTAGTTAGGGATGCAATTTTGGGGGGAGGAGGAGGAGGGGTGAACATAGCTATGCCAGTATAAGCCCTAGTAGAGATGCAATTATACCAGTATAGCTTATTTCACTTTGCCAAACTGGAATAAAGCTGTAGCAGAACAAGCATTTTTATGCCAACATAACTGTCTACTCTGACAGTTTTTGCCACTTTTACTATATCAGCATGTTTAAAGTGGCACAACTTTAAGTGTGGCCAAGGTCTAGTTGAGCTGACAAATCAGAATTAGGTTTGTGAGTGATCAAAACTGCAGGCCCACAACTATACCCAGAATTATTTGCATTTGCCGCAATAGAGCACAGTGCCTGAAAATCCATCCCAATATCCCATGTTATTGGATGTGTTTCACTGATATTTATTTTTAATCAAAACATACTGCAGATGCAGGTGGCGGCAAAGCTGACTGAAGTCCAAGGAAGACTTTCCATCGACTTCTATGGGCCTCAGCTAGGAAGCCTCAGAATGATATTCAGGGGTGCCTTTCCTGATGGAAAGTGAATATAAAATATGAGATACATGTACACACGTATGTGGCTACATATGTTTTCAGACATTGGCCCACATGATAGCAATGGGAGGGTTTTTCCAAGTTTCCCCTCTTTCTCCCTTTGGACATTCTATTTCCTTTTCTTCTCCTTTTTCCTTCCGGCCACTGAAAAAAGGATGGGAAGAAAAGGGTGGAAAAAAGCAAATTAAATTGAGGGGTGATTTTTGTCAAAAAAAAAAAAAGGGGGAAAAAAACCATTTTTGAGACTTTTTCCAAAATACACTGATGATTTTCAACCACCGCTATTTGAAAATATTCAAATATGGTAATCAGCGGTATGGGCAGGCTGCTATTGGTCTATGACACACCTTTCCAGCTGTAAGCCAAATCTTGAAAGGTGCCAAGTGAATAGGAGTTGCAGGTCCCTAGACTCTTACAACACTTGGATATGTAGTAGCATCTTCACATTTTGGGTACTGGTGTATTTGTACATCAGTGATCAATACTGCCCACGTCAAACTAGAAACCGTCCACGTGTAACTAGTGTAGTTGTAGCTGGGTCAATCCCAGGATATGAGAGAGACAAGGTGGGTGAGGTAATGTCTTTTATTGGACCAACCACTGTTGCTGAGACAGAGTCGAGCTTTCAAGAAGAGCTCTGCGTGGCTCGAAAGCTTGTCTCTCTCACCAACAGAAGTTGGTCCAATAAAAGATACTACCTCCCCCACCTTGTCTCTCCTGTGTAACTAGAACACTTGTCAACCCTGCAGTTGTGTGCTGTTCGCAGAGGTACAGTCATTCTTAAGGGAATATTTCCACAAATAACGGAGTGAATCTGGCACTTCAGCATACCCGCAGGACCAGGGGATATTTTAAGTAGAGTTGCATAAATTGTGTGTTATGAAACAAATCCACATGACACTCATCTGGTATCAAATATTCAGCCGAATTTCCTCAAAGAACTGGCTGAGGTTCATGAATATGGCCTGTGTTTGCAGTAAGACCCTTCCTCTCCAGTGTCTCTAAGGAGCAATTTGTCAATTGGTTAGAAGCCGTGTGATACCTACACGTTACGCACATCTCTCGTTTTAAACTATCTGCAGGCTTAAGCAAGGAATGGATATTTTTGTGACAGATGACTTCTACATTTCATGCTCTACCAGAAATTGGAGACAAACAGCAGATTTCCAGACAAACCCTCAAAACAGAGGCTCCTGATACCAACTAACAGTGCTTTTTCCTTGGTGTCCTTAGTATGTGAGTACTGGCTGCACTGTTTCACTCTTCCTATCCTCCATTAGAAAGCAAAATCCACATATATAGTGACAGCTCCTGCTCCCACTGAGACAACAGGATCAGCCTCAAGATGTGTATTAGTTTTTACATTAGACTCTTTTGTAGGACACATCCCAAACACAGGATTAGTAAATCAGACCAATCCGATTTTTCCCCTCAGTGAAGTTCATTGAATACACAACGAAAACCATAGGTTAGTCTGAACTGCCTGCATCAGGGATAGCAGTCTGGCAGCAGGGAGGATTGGAGGCGGCCTGCAATTCTGAACAGACCCACTTAAAAAAATGGGGCTCAATACCAGTACCAAGAGATGGAGGCGGGTTTTAATTAATCATTCTGCTTTCAAAAGTGAATTACTGTTCAATTAATAAAGTGCCATCTTAAAGCAGCGTTGTGACATTAATTACTTTGTTAAGAGGTTCGGGAAACCCTGTTAACACCTTGTAATCCACCACACACAATTTATTTCTTGGTACTTAAAAGACAGCAGCTTGATAGTTTTCATTCAAAATCCTATAACATGAAAGGAAAAGCATTTTAAACTCAGATGGAGAATAAAGTAGGGATGCAGGGTAACATTTACAAAAGTTAGGAGCCTAAGCCCCATTTGCAAAAGGGTCCTAGGCTCCTAAGTCACCTGGGCACTTTAGTAAACTTAGCTGTGCTTCCTAAAAAGTTTTAAATACTTTACTTTGATGACTACTTGCTTTTGTTCTGAGTATATTTTAAATGCAACTCTAATCTAGTCCCATATTTGCCAGTATAAATCACAGTAAGGGCTTATCTACACTAGGAAGGGTTTGCCAGGATAGATATATTGGTAAATCCTCCTAATAAAGACACAGCCTATACCAGCAGTTTATACTCTTAGGCTTGGTCTACACTAAACCCCCAAATCGAACTAAGGTACGCAACTTCAGCTACGTGAATAACGTAGCTGAAGTCGACGTACCTTAGTTCGAACTTACCGCCGTCCAGACCCGGCAGGCAGGCTCCCCCGTCGACTCCGCGTACTCCTCGCGGCGAGCAGGATTACCGGAGTCGACGGGGAGCACTTCTGAGTTCGATTTATCGCGTCCAGACTAGACGCGATAAATCGAACCCAGAAGTTCGATTGCCTGCCGCCGAACCAGCGCGGTAAGTATAGACAAGCCCTTAGATGAGGTAGCTGTGCCAGTAGGACGTTCTAGTGCTGAGCAGGCCTTCCTCGGTCTCTTGTTCCAGATTCAGCTGTTGGCAGTGGAATACCACGTTCACGTGATGGAAACTCACTTGTTGAGAGGGCACAGCAGCACAAACGATCTGCACAGCCCACTCCATCAGTGAGGGTGAGCCACTCAACACATGGGTGGGGGATGGCCACCGAGTGAAGCCAGACTGGTTGGAAGATACGACTTCCACATGACATGCAAGATGGGAGACAGTGCTGGTGGGCCACCCGACAGATTTTACAGCTGCCTTCCCGGATGGAAATCCTGCATTTCCACTTCCCCTTCCCCAAGGTAGATCACCCCTCTGGTATAGCCACTCCTCTCAGTGTAAATAGGTGTGATTTGCCCGCACACTCACCCTGTGCCATGAGAGGAATCTGTCCTGATGTGAATCAGAATCTAGCCTTCTGTGCCTACAGCTGAACAACGGCTTATGGCTAAATGAGGAAACTAAAGCAATTTCAAAGGAACATTATAAGAACAATTCTGTTTGTGTCCTTTAAGATTGCAATTAGATAAAATTAAATCAGCAGGAATTTCTCCACCCAAAGTAAACGGACCATTTAATGTTCTTCTGAAACAGAATGTGACACATCAAGCTCACATGTTATTTTGAGAGAGAGAGAGAGAAAGTAGTCTCCTCCTCAGAGTTATAGGTTTATAAATAATAAAAACTTTTATTCTGGGGATATACAAACAGCACTTTTATCCCATCCAACAGGTTATCTTAAATAAAGTAAATAAATGTACATCCGACACACACACAACCCCGGTGATGATAAATAAATTAAAGCAGCCATACCTGGATTACAAATTCACACTCAATATCCATTTACAAACTCCATAGACAGAATGTCAAACTCATCTTGGGTTATATACAAAATCATTCTGACAATTTTTTCCATTATGTTATGTTCCATCAGCTCTGATAGCAGTATTAATAATCACACGTGGATCTACATTGTGATATTTCCATTGTCAAAGTGTGAGGTGCTGTAGCAGTGCCTTGCCTCTTCATGAATATGTGGCCACTGACTCAGTTTCCCTCTTCAATGCATTCATTTAGCCTTCTGGCTGAATCAAAATTACACCTCTTTCAGGGTGACAAAAGTCCAGCTCCTCCCTCCTATGATTCGAGTCCAAGGGATGAGAGTATTTTTCTCCCATCCTCTGCCCGAAGCTCTGGCCACAGGCCCCAAGAAAAAGCAGCAAGTGCCTTGTCCTGTTCTCTAAGTTACCTTTTCACCCAGGACTACTTTCTTTGCTCCTCCTGAGAGATTCAGCTCTCTCCAGAACCTCGCAGCCACTAGCAACTTCAAAATAGAAGAAGAAAAAAATCTACTTCCCATAGCTTTTCTGCTCCATCCAGACAGCTTTGCGCAGTTCCTCCAACAGCCAGCTAGGCCAGAAGAGACCACCTGTTCCTTTCAGGTCTCTTCTTGCACAGTGAAAAAAGAAGCTTTTTATCTTTATTCCTTGCTGGGAGGCTTATAGCTCTGGACTATAAGTCACAGAATGCCTTGGTTTGGGGCTGAATTGAAAAGAGAGCTGTACAGGGCCTTGAGCCTACTGTAAAGAATCAGCATGCACTACGATATATACCATAGGCAAATATAGTTATCCCATTTTACAAGTGGGAAAACCGAGGCAGGGTATTTATTGGACTTGCTCAAGGCTACCAAGAGAATCGGAACTGGAGGTGGAATCAGAACTCAGGAGTTCCTGGCTAGACCATTTCAGAGTAGCAGCCGTGTTAGTCTATATCCGCAAAAAGAAGAACAGGAGTACTTGTGGCACCTTAGAGACTAACAAATTTATTAGAGCATAAGCTTTCGTGGACTACAGCCCACTTCTTCGGATGCATATGAAGAAGTGGGCTGTAGTCCACGAAAGCTTATGCTCTAATAAATTTGTTAGTCTCTAAGGTGCCACAAGTACTCCTGTTCTTCTTTTTTTGGCTAGACCATGGTTCAATCAAACAACAGGTGCACATATGCTGTCTGTTACAATGTCAATTTCAACTAAAGCTAACCTATATTAATAACTTTCAACTATCTCTCATATGCTTGATTTAAAAATAAAAATCTCTTCAAGAATAACCCTGAGTAAGGATCTCCAGCGTGCCTGGGGAAGACTGCAGCAATGCCAAGTGTCCTCAAACTCTCTTCTTTCCTGGGGCTGCGGGCAACCAGATCTGCCTCAGAATTGTCCAAAGAGGGGCCAGGGCCAGATTAGGTGGAGGGAGACAGCTTCTCCCTGACATTTACTTATATAGCCTCCCCTCTCTTCTCGTCAAGGTGGGTTGGGGGGGTGGAATGCGTCAGTATCACCACACTGATCTGTTTCCCAGCTGCTGCAAACTCACTCCATGCCTCTCTATCTCTTAAAGAGGTACACACTTTCCTCTAGCAAGTGGGGCAACAGCCTCCCCTCTCCCCCCAGCATAATATGTGATGCAGTCACTCAACACAAAGCCTATAGGGGCCTCCCCCTGCTGGCACCCCTATGGTCCAAGCTGTTCCCTGCCAGCTGAACTTGGGGGAAGGAAGCAATGGAAGGAACATCACTTGCACTTCTGGTCTACACTGCGGGGGGGGGGGAAATCGATCCAAGATACGCAACTTCAGCTACGCGAATAGCGAATAGCGTAGCTGAAGTCGAAGTATCTTGGATCGAATTACCTGGGGTCCACACGGCGCGGGATCGACGGCCGCGGCTCCCCCGTTGGCTGCGCTACCGCCGCTCGCTCTGGTGGAGTTCCGGAGTTGGCGGTGAGCGCGTTCGGGGATCGATATATCGCGTCTTAACGAGATGCGATATATCGATCCTGGATAAATCGATTGCTACCCGCCGATACGATTCAGAGATCTGAGGACACAGGCTGTATAACTGAGGAAAGATTAGTATCTTGCCTCCCATTTTCTTGTTTACAACAGATACTCTCAAATTAAATGTATTTAAGCAGTAATGTACGCATGGTGTTTCAATAATATTTTTACACTATTTCTCAAGCACCTGCCAATTACATGAGTCAGCAAATATGTTCCAACCCCTACAGCTCCACAAAAAATGTAAATGTTCTAAAATGTGTCTTTACAGCGGCACGTTTTGAACAAACCTGCCAGGAACTGAGTAAGAGGAAAACACAGAAAGGAAAATGCATGTTGTTGTACTGAATTATGAGGTTGCATTAACGACTCTGCCATGAAGCTTCATCATTTCCTGGTCTTTTCACAGAATGCAAACAATTCATATCCTAATTTGTATTTGTTTGTTTTTAGGTCAGCATGCACAGATAATGCAAAAAGCACCTTACCTGCCCATTGAACTAAAATCCTCTATAGTAGCCAATAGTAAAGAAGAGCAAAACCATCATACATTCCTATTTGAAATCTAAGAAATGCTGTAGACAACTCCTCTATGGGAAAACAAAGTCTATTTGTAGAGCTATATACTTCCATACTCGAGGTCAGGCACTCAATTCCCATTAACTCATCAATCGCAATGGGGACTCGACCAGTATGGTCCCCATTGCTGTAGTATTTTAATGCCACTGTTGCACTACAGATTGAGGGCTTAGCCATTAGTGCCTTTTGCTAAGACAAACAATATGCACATAAGAGTAACATATTTTAGCTCAAACACGGAATGTGAGAACACGATAAATGTAGTGGAGCTGAGACAGTGACTCTTAGGATCAAATGATCAGTTGGGCACCTAAACTGCCCCCACACGTGGACAAATCTGGACTCTGTGCACAGAATCAGACAGGTATTTATTAATAGCTCCCCTATTGGCATAAGCAAACACCCAGTTGTTTCCTGCACATATTTAGTGGGGGGTTCAGCTTACATGCCCTCATTTGAAAATGAGGTCCAACGTTTCCAGAAAGTGAGAGCTTAAAGTTAGGCACCCACCTCCATATTTAAGCACTTAAAAAGAAAAATAGCCTGATTTTCAAATCACCCACAACTCTAATGGACTTCAATGGGAACTGGGAATGTTTTGAAAATTAGACCCAATTTATTCATTTTATGAATCCAATTTGGGAAATGTTGGCCTTAGACATTAACATCAAGGACAGTTATGGCCTTATCACATTTAGTGTATCCTCTGCATCCAGTCATTGCTTACAGCTTTGGTTGAGCAAAGACAGGACACGTCTACTATTTTCCATGGCCTTCTCGGGTTAATAAAAAGGTGATCAGTTTAGTAAACAAGAATCAGTGAACTCAGGTTAAAATAAGTCTCCACAAGACCAATTTCTCAGGCCCCATGCCGCAAGGCTGCTTCCTAGACCTGGCCAACTCCAAGATATACACAGGCTCCTGCTGATCCCTTGGGCCATACTACCTAATCCATAGGGGGGGGGGAGAGAGGGGGGGAGAGAGGGAGGGATAGCTCAGTGGTTTGAGCATTGGCCTGCTAAACACAAGCTTGTGAGTTCAATCCTTAAGGGGGCTGTTTAGGGATCTGGGGCAAAAATCTGCCTGGGGATTGGTCCCCCTTTGAGCAGGGGTTGGACTAGATGACCTCCAAAGGTCCCTTCCAACCCTGATATTCTGTGAAAACACAATCTTTGAACATAAGAGATCAGGTCTAGTACAAATAGCAGCTTTTGCTTGGACAGTTTTGCTTGCTTCCTTCCTTCCTTCAAATTTTCCAGCCAGTTGGGATTTCCCTGGTAGTCCCGTTTTCATGTCAAACAAGTCAGATGTAGGCTACATTGTTTATTATTATTTACTACCACTACTAAAAGAGAGAGAGAGAGAGAGCATTCTTGATCACTCTCTTGTCTAGGTATTTATGTACCCATCACTGTAGAGGCTGAACCAGAGCTAGCATTAGGCATAAGGAGACTAAGCAATTGCTTAGAGCCCCAAGCAGCTCAAGGTGGCCCCCATTTGCTGTTTTTAGTCCGAGTTGTAGGGGAGGGGCAAAAATATTCCTGTTTAGGGGCCACTGCCTTTGGGTTGAACACTATTTATTGGCTTTTATAACAAAGCATTCTATTGATCATTAGTCTATTTATAGAAGTTATTTATAAATAATATGTAATTTTGTTCCTCTGTGGTTTTCTATAAAAACCAGAAACTATCCAGACTACATCTGGAGAGATAGCACCAGTTTTGTCATCTCACATGGCATCAGGAAGGAGATATGAAGAGGCAGACGACAAAGAGAGGTATATATACAAGTAGAATGTGGTTGTGTGTTTCTTAACAGTGATTATCCAGTCCACCCAGCCTCACTCCTTATGGCTTCCTTTGAGTATGTCTACACTTCAGCTGGGGAGAGTGTGATTCCCAGCTTGAGGAGACATGCTCACGCTACTTCTCATTGTGCCAGGGTAGCGTAGCCACAGTAACATGGGCAGCCGCTCGGGCTAGCCACTCAAGTATGTACCAATGGCTACGTTTGTACTCGGGGCAGCTAGTTCATCCCACCGCTCGCCATTGCCTGTACCACCATGGCTACACTGCTATTTTTAGCACGCTAGCTCAATGAGAGCTGGGCATCATACTGCCAGCTCCAAGTGTACACATACCCTTTTTCTCCTTTCTCTATTTACAACTCCAAACCTTGTCTCATGCCAATGCCTAAGCATGGAGCATCCTCCCAGTTAACATATGCCAAGCCTTTTCTCTTCCTTCAAAATCCTCCATCAAACCCATCCTTTCCATAAAATATTCTGGATACAATGACTGCACAACACTCTATGGCTCCCCAGATATTACTGAGCCATACTGTTTGACTGCATTGTACACCTGTCTGTCTTTAAACTGTATTACACACAGAAACTACATTAAAAGAATGTTAAGGTTGCAAAGTCAAGCACTCAAGAGTTAGGAAATGCCAGAATCCAGGTTACCTTTGCACTTTAATTTGGCCCCCTTGTGAGTATGCATTATGACATGTAAGCAGAGTCAGGATAAGCTCTACCCTGACATCTGGTGGTGAATTATGGCGAGGGTGGAAAAGAACTTCAGGGGCTGATCTTGTTTGCATAGGCACACCCACCCGCCTAGCCTGGGACAACAACAACTAAAAGTGGTTACTTTGGCTGGTGTGGGATCCCCAGTTTCTCTGTTATTGGGGCAGGAAGAATAAAGTGTTGTTACCCTGATTCTGTGAATCAAGGCCAGTGGAACTGTTGTATGACAGAGGGACTCACCAGTAACTAAGTAGCACTTGCTAGACAAGGGGCTTGGGTTACAAAACCCAGTGAATTGAGGGGGGGGGGGGGGAGAAGAACAGATATGTGTGCCTGATGATATGGGCCCCTTTTCAGGGCCTGGAACACCAATTACACTACTCCTCTCTCTCTACTGTTGAATAGCAGAGCTAAGTTTGCTTCCACTAGGAGTCTAACTAGAAGTTGCTGAACTGAATTTGCTTTGGGCCAATGGTGCACCAGCACTGGGGCTCCCCTACTACAAGCTGAAATCACTAAAAGAACTAAAATTGCTGAGCTGAGATCACTGAGTGCTGTGTTAACCAGTGGGGAAGCCTGAAGATATATTGCTAAGCAGCTGGCAGAGCTGAGCAGTTTGTGGGATGGTTGGAGCGGCCCACGGAATGCGGAGCAGTTTGCGGGGATGGCTGGAGGAGCGGAGCGGTGCGGTGTGGCTGGTAGAGCGGAGCCATTCGTGGTAAAGGCTGCAGCAGAATTCCATGGAGAGGTGGGGCAGTTGGCCTTGGACCACGTAATGTGCCCCTTAACATCCCCGTGTGCCTCCCCCCCCCGCATTTCTGCCCAGGCTGGGGGGCGTAAAACTCTGCAGATAAACTTTTGAACTCTGGGGCGGCACTGACCAGGGCCAGAGACTTTGGGGTTGTTGGACTTTGGGGTGATTGGACTTAAGACCCTGAGGGGAAAAGGACACTGCCAAATTTACTTGGAGGTGGGTCTTTTGCTCATGGTTTGTGTTATGAATCCTGTTTGTGGTGTTTCCCCAACATAATGCCACATTGTTTCCCTCCTTTATTAAAAGGCTTTTGCTACACTCAGACTCCATGCTTGCGAGAGGGGAAGTATTGCCTCCTAGAGGCACCCGGGGGATGGTATGTAATTGTTCCAGGTCACTGGGTGGGGGCTCGAGCCGGTTTTGCATTGCATTTTTGAAACGGAACCCCTAGATACTGAACCCGGCCCTTGTTGCTGCCAACTCAGAGGGGCAGAAGGGTTACAGACATAGTATGTGATTATGTAATTAAATACTATTTCCCCCCCCCCCCCACAGTGCAGGGAAAGTCATACTCAGTCCCAGCACGGAGCATGCTCAGTACTGATGGAATCTTCAGAGAATTTAGCTGCCAAACTCTAACAAGTCTCTACGGTGCATATTGAACGATGATTTTTTTCAAAGGCTTGCATCTGACCCAAATATGGGCAGATTTTAATGGAGAGGGCAAAAGACATATCCCTGACATGACAGCCAGCCCCCTGCCAAATGTTATATCCCTGGCTCCATAGGACTGAGGCTCTAGAGCTCCTCAACTAAACATCTGTAAGAATTTTGTTACATGGGCAAAACAATGTATTTTCCTCTAACCTTTTTCTGAGAAACAGCTGAACCATATTTGCTGAAAAATTTCCAAAGAGATTCAGCCTGAGACAAATACCCAGCACTGAAAATTTCAGCCCAAAATGCTAAAGTTTAGCAAAGTTATAAGTATCTGGAAACAGGATCTGATAATGGGATGTCAGGCTACCTGTGCCACCTATAATACTTCTCAAGGCAGGGATTCTGTTATTTGTCTTGCACTTTCTGCCTACTGTAAAAGTACTGAGTACACCTATAGCACTAAGTAATGGTGTGAGTGGAAGGAACAGAAAGCTATAGAAAACCTAAAAATGTTTGAGACCCAGAGAGAAAATGCAGAAAACCTAAAAATATGATTGGCCAAACTCTGTCCTCTGATTTCAGTGGAGCATATGCTTGGCTGTCTATGGCTCTTTTATTCATGTATCCAAAGGTATAATTTAGCTTCAAATTGTACTCCTACACAAAAGAAGGTCCTTAAGGAGATCAGAGAACCTAAGGGTTGAAAAAGTTGTCTAACACCATTTGCAAAAGTTACCTGGGTAGCTTCCCTCCAACTAATCTCCACGCTTACCTTATCTATATACCCCTGTCTCACACCTGCCCATTTAAAAAAAAACTGTAAACATACAAAATAATCCTAATACAAACAACAGCCTTCCCTGCTGTCTTTCCCCTTTCCCTAGCTCCCACATCGACAACAAACAACAATACGTGAGTTTATGGTAAGCTCCCTATTCCAGGGAACTTCTTGTCCTGTATTTCTGTGAAGTGTCACACAATTATTGTACTATATGAATGCTACTAAAGTAAAGTTTCTACAGAGTTAAAGAAATAAGATACAAAAATCAGACAAAAGCAACAAAAATTTCCATCACAACAAACCATGAATCCTGTAAAATACATCAATTGTTTGACCATGCTCTTTATCTGCCTTTCCCTCCCCTTCTAATTACCAAGAAATGCGTGTTAATTAGATGGCCACAGAAAATGCCTGATTCTTCTCTTCTGCCTTGTATGTAATTTTCTTTTACGCCAGTCTGTGCGTCACTCCATTTTGAAGTCAAAGTCAATCACTTGTTCTGAGAAAATGAGTTTGAACTGAAACCAGACTTTTTATTTGGATACTAGGTAGATTTGATTTACAGTGATATTATGGAAGAGTACGCAGAGTATTCCAAACACAAGCGAACTGCAGCACACTTCTAATATGCTGTTCTTTGAGGGTAAATGATTTCAGTACTAGAAAATGTTGGCTCTAAATTGGTTCAAATCTTTAGAAGATTAAGGGTGTCTTGTCTTAATTTTAGATAATACTGTACAACATTCACACAGAGTAATTTAGAGATGCAACTTATTGCACAGGAAGATGCAGCATGTATTCCTAATTGCAATGCTTGTTTTATTAATTTATCTTTTTTGTTGTTTGTTCCTGGAATAATTGAGGAGATTATAATTTCCCCCAATGTGTTCATTAGTCAAAATTTTCCTGCAAATTTTCACAAATTTCATGTATTCTGTGAGTTCCTATTTGATGTTTGATATTTAAAATTCAAGCTGCGTTGTTTAGTTATGATTGGTGACAAATCACGTCTGCTTTCTGGCTCAACAATACATCAACAATCATGTTTCTCATGCAATTCAGAATAGGTGTTTTTTTTCCTCAGTGAGTACTATTGCTGGTTATATGTGTTGCATGAATGTTCATGGGAAGCGAATGCATAAGGGGAGCAAACAGAGCTGAAGCATATTTGTATTTAAGTCTGAATGATTGTTTGAGGAAAACTTTTTGTGTTATTCACTCAGCTCTAGCGACAGTCTTAGTGGCCTCGTAAGTCACTCAACACGTAGTAAGCAGTGGGAAGCCCCAATCCTGCAAAAGGTTTACATGTGTTTAAATCTTCTGGGTTGACTTCTAATGCACTACACCGCATGTGTAAAATTAAATAAGCAGATAAGTTTTAACAGGAATGGGGCCTTTTACTGTTTACAATGTACATTTATATTTAGGATATCTTTAAAAAAGAGCTCACACATAATTCATTTGATTGGTTGGGATGGAACAATGCCTTAACAGACTCATCAGTATATTCTATCCAGAAGAGGGTGATTCAAAAGTGTTCTTTGAATGTTAACAGAAAGCTATCTTCCTGGGCCTGCTTCAGATGTATCTGGTCCATTTGAATAACTTGTGTGGACTAGTATGAAAAGAGGCCATCAGACAGAATTTAGGCCACACTCTTCCTTGGTGGTGTATTCCTGCCTGGTGCAGAATTAGCTCTTTGAATCAATGGAGAGAGACTGTTTTTGAGAAATTCTACCTGCAATGTTAATTGGATGCATGCCATGCCATAACCCCTTCCTTTTCAGCTGAGGTTAAGAAGTGACAAGCCACCTTTAATTTCAGATAACAGAACAATTGTACACGACTTATACAAGTTAGTTGAAAAAAATTGGTGGTGCTTTTTTATACACCTATAGCACCAGAACCTGTATTCCTTATGCAGGCCCAACACCCACAAATTGGGAGGTATGCAGGATCAGGCCAAGGAACCATTTATATGCAAAATATACTTTTGAAATGGACTAGATTTAAATAAATAACACTTTGCTCCTCTGTAGTGCCTTCCATCTAAGGGTGTCAAAGCACTTTTATAAGTCCCGTGGAGTAGAAAAAAGTATCCCCATTTTACAGATAAGAAAACTACAGTGAAGTTAGGTTAAAGGGGAAACCCTATCCTTGCCTCTTTGGAGGCACCCTGGACAATGGAACTGGTGAGGTTCTGTTGTGTTAGAGGAAGGGAAAATGCCAAGATTGCATAGGAGCGTGCATATCCCCTCTGCTGTGCAGAGCTCAGCTTTTGGAGATACCACTGGATGCTACGGTGCAGGGTAAGTGGGGCAGGGACAGAGAACTTGCTATTCCAACCTGACACAAGAGAATGGGAGTTTAAACAGTCTGCAGAACCCACTCCAACCATTGGGCTGGAGTAGCCTCCATGGACGGCTCCACACCCTGAATTTGGGCGGGGAGGGGAATTCCTCAGGTTGGAAACCACACAGAAAATTTGCCCCTATGAAACTTGTCCAAGTCCCACAGCTAGTCCTGGCAGAGCCACAAACAGAACCCAAATCTCCTGACTTTTGCGTTAGTCTATTAGTCTCACAAGTAAAACACAGGGTCCACTCAAACTCCCATGGGAGCTGCTTCTGCTTGCAAGTTTTATTTAAAAAAAAAAAGGAGGGGGGGGGAGAATATCAGGGGACTCAATCTATTTATTGTCCCATGAGAGCAGTGATAATACAAAATAATATTTCTATTCATTCAGGCACTAAGTGGCCTTATTTATTTATCCATAATCTTTTAACGATGACATCAGCTGTCAATGCATTGGAGCCTTAGGTTTTCTTAACATTAATTTCTTCAGGAATTTATGCTGACTTCTTTTAAAAATAGTCTTGAAAATTAAACAAGGGTAGATGGTGATGCTAACATGAAGGAATTTGTTTATATTTTTAAAAAATGACCTATTTCAATTCCTTTCAGTTTAAATTAAACAAACATAGTAGTAGATATTCTGCGTTCTTCTGATGAATATAGTAGGGGAAAAGTAGGGGGGGAATAGGGTAATGGGATACAAGGTGATACTTCAACTTAAGACATTGTTTCACATTAGCCATATTAATTACTGAAGTCAGCATGTGAAAATGGAATAAGTGTCTGCCTGGATTTGTGACTTCAGGAGTAGCGGACACTGCTCAGTATCTTACAGGATTAAACTATTACATGTATTTTATGCACACATACACTTTGCTATAGAACAAAATAGACCTGATTACTTCACTGCCTTGCACCATCTTTACTCACTTACACATGTGCCAAAATAAGTGTAAAACATTACAGGCAAAGTTCTCCAGACCTCTGAGCTAACCACACTACTTATGCAGCTCTACTCAGGCACAGTGGAGAACTGAGACCAGTATAGTAGCCTTATTTTGCCAGTAGAAATTTCTTGAAGAAGAGTTGGGTATATTTGTTCTGAAAGATGGTGGTGAGATTTTTGTTTTTGTTTGTTTTTTTAAGGCTGGTATGAGTGACAGATACTGGTTTAAGTCACCGTGAGGTTCTATGTTTTCACAAAAAGGTCAGACAGAATCAAGGGATAAATATCACCTTTTCAAAGCTCTAGCCACCTCATGATTTAGCTACGTCTACTGGATTATCCGTCTTTTCTCCTTCAGAATGTTGTTCACATCACTGCGAGCTCTTTGTATGGTTTTAATGCCTCCAACCTAGAGTGCCATTCCTAGTTTAAATCCTCTATATTTTTAGATTACTTTGACCTTGGGAGATAGAATATTGTTTTGAAAAGGGATTATAAATGACATTAGCGTTTGCTTACTATAACACATACCTGGTTAAGTGTGACAGCATTGTCTGTAAACCTTCTCCTGAGTCATCCAGCAAGAATTGCTTTTAGTTTTAAAATATTCATTTTATTATTGAGACACTGAAAACAGAACCTTTTTTTTAAAACTGAATTTAAACAATTATAGGTACAATTTTCAAAAGCACTCAGCACTGACCTAACTCTGCTCACACTGAAGGCAGCGTTAAAACTCCCATTGCCTTCAATTGGAGCACAGTTAGGCCAGGGCTGAGCACTTTGGAAAACAGTCACAGGTGAGGTGCATGCACCTTTGCTCAGACTCACATGAGGTAGAAAGGATACTCTTATGCTTCTGTACCAGGTTGAACAAGTCACAATCTCTTCTTTGCCTCTGTTTCTTCATCTGTTAAAGGGGGGTGATAATACACAGATACCTCACCAGGGCATTGTGAGGCTAAATTAATTAATGGTTTGAAAGCATGGTGAAACTCTTTAATGGAAGGTGCTATAGAATGCAGAAGATTAGCATTATATTAGGTAGGGGCACACGCGCATGCACTATAAACGATGAGACGTACCCAAAATAGCAACAACTTCATCGTCCTGGATTACTTCCAAAGACCCTGAAACCACAAAGCAAAGGCTGTCCACACTCTCGCCAGCATGGTAGATCAGATCCCCGGGGGCACAGTGTACAGTCTGAAATTCCATGGCCAGGGCTCGAAGGCACCCATCGCTAGCCAGTCTGAATGCTGGGTGCTCCTTGAAAACTTTGCGGTTCAGATGCACACAGATGTCTGCTCGCATATCCTTAGGGCAGATCTGTAAAACCTAAAAGGAGATTAGATCATCAGTTTCTGTGCAAGAGTCCCAGAGCATTCTATCGGCTGGTTGCCTTCATTGTGTCATCCCATTTTTTTTTAACCTATAGCAGAGTTTAAGAACTACAGCATTCTTCTCAGACATTTCCATCCTCAGTTAAAAGAAAAAGCTCTAACATTAACTTAGTCTCCTTTACAATACCAGAAGGAAAATAATGTTTTATCTCAGCTACATTCTCTGCTGGATATTAAATTACTAGAATAAATGCTGCAGGTTTTTAAAACAGTAAAATTAACAGCACAGCAATGCACAAAGCTTGTGTAAAAAAGACTGCTAATGCCATGGGCTTGTATTTGATGGATATTTCATTCTTAATAGGAAAATTCCATGAAAAATCTGCACAAACTGTGCATAGTGCATTACCTACTTGGAGTGTGCGTGATAAGGGGAGTCATAGATTCCTTTAAGCTAAATAATCAGAAAACATATTAACCTATCGTGGCTAACTACAGAAGTATAAACACCTCACCCGCTGGCAAGAATGAACAGAGTCCTTTGTGTGTGAGATAAGTTGTCTTACACCCGGTTTTCCATAGTGGGGAATCTTTAACCTTCCAGGGACAACATTTCTTCTAGTGCACCATCCTAATGGGTTTCTGTTTATCAAGCCTTTTTTATTAACATACTTCTATCTTTATATGTATATTTGTGCCACTGCATCAGTGATCCTGTTGTGTCCAGTGTCACATCTACCTTGGGAGATTGTTGATATGCTACAGACACGAGTGAAGTGGGGACAGTGGATTTGCCAGTGTACATACAAATTTAAAATTACTAGTGAAAACTCTGGAATTGTACAATACGTATAGGAATTTGGGATCACAAGCTTTCCTGCAGGGTTAATCTCTGATGGACTGGACATCAACACTCATTATTTGAGAGAAATAAATTGAAAAGAGCAGATGGCGTTTGCCTCATTTTTCTCAAAAGTAACTACTTCATCCAATTAAGGAACAACCTTCATGAGCTCCAAAGTTACTCCCATGCATCCATCCTTGATGGAAGGAGGGTGGTGGTTTCAGTGCAAAAGCTCATAGGTATTAGGGGCAAGGGTAAAACAGTAAATAGTTAGACTTATCAGAGACCAGAGACTATAATAAGGGACCACCATGGTACAAAACTAGAGTTCCAAGGCCCATATTTTCAAAGACAGACATCTATATGGCATGTTAACTATGCATGCAGCCCTGCACACAGCTTCTTATTTGTGTATGCAAATATGCCTCCAGGGTCAAATCTTCTATCACTGGCCAAAGCCTAGGTACCAGGCTTTGCTCATGAGTCCTCTACAGCAGTGGTCTCCAAAGTGGGGTGCGCACATCCCAGGGCGTGTGCAAGAGGATCCTTGGTGGTGCGCGGCAGGAGGTGCGCGATCAAAAAAGTTTGGAGACCTCTGCTCTACAGAGCTGGAGGGATGGAATTCTACAACCAAGAGTGCAGTGCGCCAGAAGAAAACTAATCGATAGCCACTGTAAGAGTCCCCTTAACTACCATGGCTCCCTAGTCTGGAGGCAAGCGGATCTGTTGCAGATCCTCTAAAGCTTTAAGTTTTCTAGTCCCACCCCCAAGGGGCCATGCTACTATAGGATGCAGTAGTTCTGCAACTTTTCAGGCTCTACATTCCCACATTAGGAGTGAGGGAACACCATTTGGCTTGGACACACACAAATGAGGTAGTTAGCTGTACACTTACCCAATTTACACTTGGAATGTTTATGTTCACACATACGTACCATATTTGCAGAAACTCGCCATTCAGAGATTAGCCTAGGAAGTGTGTGTGCGCACACACACTTCCCAATTATCTTATTGTCACATACATATTTTCCGGTGCTGTTATAAGTGGGGCAATTGCAGGAAAACCTCTGATTTTGCTAACGATGACTTTATGAAGGCATACAATATAAACCAGCATTACTGATGGTGGTGAGCTGACCAAGTGGTTTGAAGCGAAAACTGTTGTCCAACAGGTATGCATATTCAGTCCCATACTTTTTGCTCTATTCTTAGAAAATTTCTTGTCCAGTTCCCTGAATAACATTGGTGGAGGCCACAGGATATTAGGACAAATGTCAAGCACCTTGACTTTGCAAACAATATCATAATGGTAAGGCCTACGGAGGAATATAACCAAGAAGCCGCAACTAACCTATACACAACAGCCACAGAATGGAGATTAAAATCAAACAAAAGACCAAACTAATTGAAACATGAAAAATCAAGGAACAGCCTAAACTCATCATTAACAGTGTCGACATTGAACAAGTAGAGAGTTTCTGCTACTTAGATTCCATCATAAGGTATGACAACCACTATGAAGACAACATTGACAAGTGGATAGCTACTGCCAGGAGAATGTTCACTTGCCTGAATATAAATGTTTGGAACCTTAACTCACCATGTCCATGACAGCTAAAACTAGTTTATATACAGTGCTCAGTGTACCCATATTACTTCATGGTTATGAAACATGGGTACTGATAAAGCATCTGGAGCAAGAGCTGCAAATATCTGAAATGAGTTGCTTGCACCATATCCAGGTATGACAAGGTTAGACAGGCTAAAGAAATGATGACATCCATAGAAGACTAAAAGTACAGCGAGTGACTACAATCATCAAAAAGGTGCCAACTACAGTGGTTTGGCAATGTTGCTAAAATGACCCCATACTGCCTGCATAAAATTGTTCTGTATGGAAATAATGCATGGAGAGAGAGGCAGCAGACATCCACGGAGATAGTGGTATAACATGGTATATGAAGCCATCCAGGAAACTCACCTACAGGGTCCAATGACAGCTCAAAACAGAAGTGGATGGAATCCTCTCATAACTTTGGCCCTACCCAACCTTGGTGTTGGAAGGAGGAGACAATGATTTTATGAAACTCTCATCCAAAATGCTTCTGGCTCCCCCTATTGAATAGGAGATTATTGTATTTCTCACTCCCATTTTAGAGAAGTTTGGGGGATTGCCTTCAGATTTTCAAATATGTTAAACCCACTATAGGTAACCCTTGATGCCTATGAGAATTCCTAGGACTGTAGTAGCCTTTCATCAGTATGAATATCACAAAGAAGCCAAATATGGATCATCATGGATTAGTTAGTGTTTGCCACTGGTTCCTGGTTAAACTTGATTAGAATGACATTTGCAAAACCTGAAGGCTTGCCTTTGCTTTTAGTTGGTTATTCATCCCCAGACTTACGCACAATCAGCACCAGTTCAAGCACCATATTACAAAGATTGATTCTGAGGATAAGTTCACCTTTAAATATTTGTGTTACCTGTAGCGGGTTACATTATATTACACACTAACAATGGCAGCTGTGCAGGCATGTGGAAGTGATACCATGTTTTATTCATTATGCAGCATTCTGGAAGTTGTGGATGAATGCAAAAGTCAATGGAGCTCAGACTTGAGAATTTATGGACTGGTACAACCATTAGTCAGTGGTATATTTGTTAGTCCTTGTTATAAATGTTGAGGCTGATTTTTTTTTTGGTTTTATAGCCATAAATATTGGCGCTTATGCTTCCAAAGTGTCAGTTACTGAAAGCTACATCATATGCTCTTTGAGATTCTGATAATTGGAGACTTTTCATATTAAAATAATTCTAGAAAGTGAAATGAATCAGATGTGATTTAATTTGAGTCTTGCTATCTCCAAAGGCATTCCCAGCAGTACGTATCTAGTATTTCCGTTTTAAGCAAGGGAAGCCAGGGATGAATCGCAAATATTTTTACATGCAGATTACTTTTTGTTGCTGGAGCATTCCACTGTACTGTGTGCCCTGGGTGTCCCCTGACCATCCTTTCCAGGTTATATTCCTCCGTAGGTATATTCCCAGGTGGCTTTACATCCTTCCCTGAAGGCCACAAAAAGCAGTATTTGTGAGGATATGATCAGTGCCGCTGCTGATCAGTACATCCAGCACTGCAATATCATTCCTCCTGGAGAACTGCTGTTCTGGACAATACCCCCTCGAGTTGCACTCTGGGATCCAGATGGCAGAAAGCAATGCTAAAGAGCCCCATCAGGAAGTCAAACAGTCCCGTCTTCCTATGGGACTCCAGGCAACCATTTCCAGGCTGCATCTGCTCAGCCCATCTCTAACAACGTTTTAAGTGCTAGAGAGCAATAAGTTTGTTTGTTTTTAAATTACATCATCCACCATTTTGAACAATAAATTAAACAACCAACCAGAAGGCTGGTGATGGGAACGTTGTTGTAATTTCCTGAATTAATAGCCCTGGAACACGCACCAGGCTCATTTCTCTGTTAACAAAAGGAAAACAATATCCATCTCTAGAAAAGTAGGCACCTAATATGAAGGGACTGAAGAGAAATGTTTTTGTTTTGGTGAAGGTGTATGTTATCTCAATACACACAAAGGGAGTTGTGCCTGTAAATCCAATGAATTAAGATGAGAATATTCCCCTACTAAAAGGAAGATCCCAAACTATCTTATTACAAGAATAGCTAACCTATATTAATAACCTATACCCTGAATGTCTACATGGTAATCAATACCCCTATTAATATGTGACAGGAGCAGACTCTGCACAGAACCACAGTTGCAACATGTGCCTCTCTCTGAGGTCAGGCAGCTCATCCGAGCAGTATGATCTTGTTTCCTCCCAACCTCCTTTTGGGTGGCATGCATTCCTTAGGGCCCAGATATGACCAACCCCGACACCCTAGGAGTACAGAAACTGCAATTGTGCCTGGCCCTGGCACGGAGGGTGAAAAGGAAGGCAAGGCTGCCTGTGCCCTGTCCCCCTGGATACTCAGACTTGATCAGCGCACAGTCTAGCCCAGGGGTTCTCAAACTGGGGGTCGGGACCCCCTCAGGGGGTCACAAGGTTATTACATGGGGGAGTCACAAGCTGTCAGCCCCCACCCCAGACCCCACTTTGCCTCCAGCATTTATAATGGTGTTAAATATATAAAAAAGTGTTTTTAATTTATAAGCGGGGTCGCACTAAGAGGCTTGCTATGTGAAAGGGGTCACCAGTACAAACGTTTGAGAACCACTGCTCTAGCCCTACAAGACTATAAAACCTATTACCATCAATGCAAATGTTGTTTGTTCGATGTAATCTTGGCATCCCAATAATTCAACAGCTAAAAATATCAACATTGGGGATTAAATGGTTTGCAAGCTTGGAAGAGCTTTCAGTAAGCGATATGTTTCCTTCAGGTTGTATTCTCTCACCTTTTCAGTATCTATCCCCCTGGACATTGACCAAGTGGAAACGATATAGTCCATCACACGTTCGCTCAGACCTTTGGGCACTTGGTAGAGTTTAAGGAAGTCCCGGACGCTGTTCAGCATTTCATGGTACCGGTTTGTGTTGGCATACATTTGCTGAAAGATGGTTGTCACGTTACCAAAAATGGTTGCATACAGAAGTGCTGTAAACAAAAGAAAAAAAGTAAGGTAGGTATTTTCCTAAAGTCTCAAAGAGCAGCAGACTGGAGAACTACGTAATAATATGTTGTGTTGGTTTGTCTGCCCTCTCACAATGTCTGTGTGTCCATATATCCAAGGGCAACAGTAATGTCAGGTCCACAGAAGTGTATGTGATCACTTCACCCAAGTTAGGCTGGTAAAATCTTATAACACACAAATACAAACATTTCTGGGTCACTTGTAGCACTACAAATTCAGGATGGCTGTATAATTTATGATGGTGAGCATTGGGAAGTGAAAGGGAATTACCAAAACATATTCTATACATTTGTCTTTGTCCATCAAACAATTTAGTAGCATCAAAAACCATATAAAAACAAAATGTAAGATAAAAGAATGTTAAGACAAATAGTTTGATAGTAAATAGTTCAAAATTTCATCTATGGTCTATTGCTTCTGTGTTAAAATGCCATCAGTGACAGATTTCCCAGCTTTAACTGCATTACTACAGTAGTCAGTCGAGCCATCATTATCCACCTCAGCGTGACAACAACAATGCATCAAAGCACAAGAGAGAAGACTTCAGGAGGGGGAGGGATAGCTCAGTGGTTTGAGCATTGGCCTGCTAAACCCAGGGTTGTGAGTTTAATCCTTGAGGGGGCCATTTAGGGATCTGGGGCAAAAATCTGTCTGGGGATTGGTCCTGCTTTGAGCAGGGGGTTGGACTAGATGACCTCCTGAGGTCCCTTCCAACCCTGATATTCTATGATCTCTTTAGGCCATTGAGACCAGAGGAGTAGGTCCAATCTGGATTTAGTCCAAGGCAGGGCCTTCTCAGGCGGATATGCCCATGCGTGGAACTGCCTCCTTGAGGATGCATAACCATTTTCAGAACTCATAAATCCTTTCTCCTTGAACCAGCTTGCCCATTTTCCACCTACCCTTCTGGACAGATGGATAGGGAGCTGGTGCTAGGGGAATGTAACTGGACCACTCTCCCTACTTCAGTCACCACTGTATACAGTGTCCAGGGGCACTTTTGATAAGTATCAGAGTTCAATAAATTATTTATGTATTCATGGGCCAAATCCTGAGGACCTTACTCAGTTTCAACTCAAATCACACCTCTCCTGGGATCCATAGTGCCTTAGTATAAGCACTGCTTAAAAGCTGAGAAAGGTCTTCAGGATTTTGCCCAACATAACTATTACATAACCCTATTAAAATACATATATTTGCTAACTTAATCACATAGAGCAAGTGTAGCAGAACACCATAAAAAAAAGAAAAACAGGAAGGCCAGCTTTTAAAATCAGATAACCAAGAGCTGGTTGGACCTTGGGCCAACCCCTTGGACCAATTCCTCATCAGTTTTTATTTCGTCCTTATGCTGACAAACCCTTCCATTAAAGTCAAGGGGTAACTTGATCACACTCAGTACCTCCAAAACTTTGATAATGGGCTCTTCAGTCTAGCAGACAAAGGTATAGCACAATCCAATGGCAGGAAGTTGAAGCTAGACAAATTTAGACAAATTAAGACAAAATGCTTAACAATGCAGATAATTAATAGAGCGGTGCAAAAAAAATTCAATGAGCAACTTATTTGCTGAAAAATGCAGTTTCTGGTCACAAAATTCAGGTTGAATTCGGCAAATGATTTGGGCAGAAAAAATGAGGGAGTTTTTCTTTTCAAAAAAGTCAAAATGGTTTGTTGCAACATTTTCTAAGAGAAATGTTTCAACTTTGTTTCGAAACATTTAATTTAGAAATTTAGATAGATTTAACACAAAGGGTAAAAATCACCCCAAATATAAAAACATGTTTCGGATCAGATTGAATAAAATTTGGGACTTCGGGGGGTGGCAGGGTAGTTCATTTCAGCAAGAAAAAAAAATTGTTTTTTGGGTCAACCAGAAACAAAACAAATTTTTGGTCCAAACTGAAAAATCAATTTTTTTGTCCCACTCTAGTTACAAGCTATTGGAACAACTTACCAAGGACTCTGGTGGATTCTTCATCTCTGGCAATTTTAAAATCAAGATCTGATGTTTTTCTGAAAGATCTGCTCTAGTTCAAACAGAAATTCAGGGAAGTCTATGGCCTGTGATATTTAGGAGGTAAGACTAAAGGATTACAGCAATCCCTTCAGTTTTATAACCTACGAACCATTGGGAGTTCTGCCTGAATTTGCATTGAATGAACACTGAAGGAGGACTTAGGGCATTTGGCCTCGTGTTAGTAGTATTTTCCCCTCATTCTTTTCACATTTCCTAAAGGAGGAAAGTTAACAACTTTCTGGTCAATCTTTGCCCCCATCAGAATGAGGTTTTGCCATCAATGAAATTAATAGTAGGTAACAAATCCAATTTCCCCCCCGGATATGTTACATGTTGGGTTTTACACCTACGATAATTACTTTACATTGTATTACACTACATTATGTTGTAAAATCATAAGGCACAACACAACTAGGGGAAGCAAACAAAATATATCATTTTAAATAGGATAGCTAATCAATATCCAATTGCATTGTTTCATGCACTATAACCAGTTGTTGAGAGCCAACACCTATCACTTGATTTCTCTGCTGGTGGTAGAAATACATAAATATTTTAAAGCCAATGCAAGCAGCAGAAGGTATCCCACAAAATATGGCAAATAGGACTACTGGGTGTTTTTTTTAAGGTAGAGTTATGCTATGACACCAGAGGTATGATTATGTCTGTCCCAGCAAGCACTTAATGCTGAAAGGAAGAGAAAAGGTGGCTCTGGGTTCTATTTACCTTTAGTGTGGCAAAGCCAAGCCCTACCCAAGCTGACTCAGGTACAGAATGGACCTAGAAAAAAAAAAAGTCCTTGCAGTGATAGGCCCAAATCAAAAACAGATCTAACTCCAGATCTGAATCCAAACTTTATATCTATATAAAAAGGAGCCCAGCCAAAATCATGGATCCAAAATCCCTGAAATGTGAGTGTTTAAAGTGCAGATTCACACTTCCCTAATAAGCCCACTAAAGAGAGAGATTCAACCCTCAAATTTGGCTATCATCTCATGTCCAGATACAATGTTCTGGTCCATCTCAGCTTTCATAGACCCAGCCTTTGCACTACATCCAGGCAAATGGGCTTAGCACAAAGTGGCTGCATGGGAGTTGCAGTAGATGCTCATGCCTCTTCTAAAAGAGAAGGAAGATTCAAAGGCTCCATTCCTCCTTCTCCAGGCATGCCTCTACTCCTCCGCTCCCTCTGCATAGGGATACAGAAGACCGTGATTGGAGCTGTGCAGACCCTGGAGGTGCAGACCTCCTGCACGAGCTCTTCAAATCCTTTCCCACCCTTCTGCTGCTGCTGCTGTTAAAGGCTCTTCACAGCTGTGAACAATGGGCAGGATTTGCCCCTTCATGTAGTTCTTAAATGGCTTTTCTTCCACCAATCAAAATCAAGATTTCAGCTTGTGCTGCTGCACAATATATTATGCAAACAGTCAAGAAGAATAATTTTTATATGGATTTTGCCTGGTGGTGTACAAATGATTTCCTATTTATTTGTAGCATTAAGGTTTGCATGGGCTAAACGGTACCTAAAAGCCTGCGGGATGCAAATACCACATCTCATGGAGAAAGATGAAGAAATGCTTTTATCAATACATTTAATATAAAAGCAATTTAATCAGCAGATTTTCTATTTAAACACTATCACCTTTTTCCTTCTAGATGCTCTTCTGCTACCTGGACGCTAAATATCACGGCCTAGATTCAACTCTGACTTTTGCTGGCTTATCTGGCGTAATCCTGAACACAGGGCATCCAGCAGTGGAAAGTCCACCTGGAAGGAATCTGTGACAGCCCAAGGAATCTATAAACCCTCTTCCACTGGGTAGCCTTCAGCTAGCCAATGCAATCCCCAAAATGGGCAGCACTGAGTAGGGAGGGGGCATGGCAGTCAGCAAGGTTAGCTATGGATTCAGTACCTTCTGGACGGCTTTCATTGGCGGGCCTTTACTGGAGCAAACGCTGTCTATTGTCACCTATGGAGCAGTGACTCCGGCTGGCTCAGGGAGTAGGAATTCACAACCCCTCTGCCGCGACGGGTAAATTGAACCCGATGTCTCCGAGTTATTGTCCAAGAAAATCAAGCAATGTGAAGTCTGGTGAAAAACAACACCCAATACTTCATTTTGATTAGTACGTGTGTGCAATTTAACAGCAATTTCAATTGCTAATTGCAGCCACTATGCTCCGATATTACAATTACCTTGCCAAGGGAAATTATTGCCGCATACATGAATTTCTTATTAAAAAACACTCCAAATCTTAATTTATCATTAGTTAACCATTTTATTAGGATTAAATGGACACAGAAAGGATGAGGATTATTTCAGTCTGTACGGGGGGATAACATTAGCATATTGCATATTGACCCGTAATGTTTCTGCAGAGGATAGCTAGTTGCATATCTTCACTTCTTTCTACAAGAATAATGAAATGAATCCATAATAAGATGTTCAAAGCCACAGAAGGAATTCAGAATCAAAATTCTTCGCTTTCAAAGAACTGGGTGGCAAAACAAACTCCTGTTTTCAAATTGAATGTTACTGCTCAAACACTAAATTGCAGTAGGGTTTGCCAACCGTCCAGGATTGTCCCAGAGCCTCCAGCAATTACTCTTTGATTAAAGATTATGTCATGTGATGAAACCTCCAGGAATACGTCCAATCAAAATTGGTAACCCTAAATTGCAGGCTAAATGTTGGCATTAAGCTGCTGCCCTGTATTGGTGGTCCAGGGGAAGCTCTCTGGAGGCACTGAGCCTGATGTACTGTTGCTCTACGGCTGTTTTGTGCCAGCTCTGCATCACCTCCGCAATAGCCCATTTAGGGCTGAATGGAGGTGGGGCAGAGGAAGGAGGAGATGGATCTGAGCAAGAGGCGGTGTGGTCAGGGTGGATCGACAGCCCAGCAGTGGCCTATAAAGAGACAGCAGTTAGGACAGCCCCGAGGGGCTTCCCCAGCCTGCACCAAGGTCTGAACTAGTCCGCAACAGCCCTGAATGGGAGGCACAAGCTGCCTCCCCTCCATCCTCTCGCCTGCATCAGCACAGGAGTGAATCTGGCCCAGTGTGTCACAATAAGAGTTTTCTGTGCAGATCAATTACAGGATCACGACCTGAGCAGCCATCTCCACATATGAACGAAGGAGAAGCATCAGTGACATCCACCTTCCAGATGTAAGCAGGGTCTGAATGAGCTTTCCCCTGACAGCTAGTGATAAGCTGGGGGAAGACCATGTTTGCACAGACACACTTACCCAGCCCAGGTGCGCAACTTTGTCAAAATGATCAATTTTGGCTGGTTATGGGTGGCAAATCACTCTAGGATTTGAGTGCAGGGGTAATGAAATGTTGTTATTGTACAAGTAATGGGCAGCAGAACTAGCATGTCCTGGTTGAGGGGGGTCACACTAAACTGAACCTCACTTGCTAACCAGAGGGTAGGGGTGTCAAATCCCAGCGAAGATGAGTGAGTGGGGACAGGCGTTCCTACCTAATGGTGTAGACTCTGCCTAAAGAGTCCTAGACACCATTTGACCTGTTCCTCTCCAGTGTTTAATGACAGAGCTGATTAGACTCAATTGAGTCTCTTTGTTTCTGGTTGGGGATTGCTAGCGCTGACAACACTGCTGACCAGTTCTAGAAGACTAGCCTTAGATCTTGCGTGGGGACAGTGAAAGACAACACAGAGACTGCACTGGCCGTGAAGTTCCCCACTACCTGCTGAAATCACTAAGAGCTGGGTTAGGTAGCAGAACTTCAGAATGTGATTTCGTGGGAGCAGCAAGCCTTGGCGGCTGGTGGCAGCAGAGAGCCGCAGCCAGCAGCAGCAACAGCAGAGAGATGGTGGCCAGCAGTGGCAGCAGAGAGCCAGTTGCTGAGGCATTGCTCGACACCTCCCGCCCCTCCCACCCACCCCGCCCCAGTGGGGGAGGTAACCCTGTGAACACACTTCTGAACTCTGGGTCTTCACTAACCAAGGACCGCTAACTGAGTGGGGCACAGCAGAGGGAGAGAGGACTGATGCGTAAAAGGGACATTTGTTCATTGGACACTGAAGCAAAGGACACTGCCCAAAGCACTGTGGGGTCAGGTTTGCTTATGGTCACATGCTTTTGAACACGGTTGAGGCGTTTCCCAAATTAATGCTTGGTTCCCATTCCCATTTAACAAAAGTTCTCTTTCATTATACGCAGACTCAGTGCTTGTGAGTGGGGAAGTGTTGCCTCTTAGAGGCGCCCAGGGGTGGTTTTAGGTTTCTCCAGATTACTGGGGGGCGAGGGGGGGAGGCTCAAGACACTTCTGTTTTATATTTTTAAGAGGAACCCTTAGATATTGAACTTGGCCACTGCTACTGCCAACTCCACCTGGTAGAAGGGTTACCTATACTATTCATCTATATCTGCACCAACCAGACTGGACAGCAAACAAACCGAGTTCTCTCAGCAAATGTCATTTCACACACAGAACTGTCAAACAGGACAGAACGGCTTTTTGTCTGCCAGTTACATTTTCTCTGACAAAAGTAAAACACATTGCCCCCAACAATGTGGCAACCTATTAACTATTCAGTCCGTGTCACCTCATTTAAACCAGTATTTTAATAACATCAAAGATAAACGCACAGTAATTTCTACAGCCAATTACTCGCACAAATGAGTCATGAAGGTCAGGCACAGGTTGCAGAGGTCACCTAATAATTTGTAATTTCTAATGATCTAACAAGTGTAAAAATAAATAACTCCACGAGAAATGTATGTATATGGATACCAAAGTGAGAGACCCCTCTTTAGGGTTTGATTTCAAAACTGTAAAAGACAGAAGTTTCTGTTTAAAGTAATTGCGAGCCTCTCAGTCTTCACAATTACAGATCTGAATGCTGTGCATGTTTCCCAAGATGAATCATCAGACTGATTATGATCATGCACTCATCCCAAGCTCTTGCGCATGTACAGATTATATTCATACAAACTATACAGCAACAAATTATACCAATGTCCAGTAGTGAAAACCCTCCCAACAACCTTACAATTCTACATGGAACTGAACTTTCTACCTGTCTCAAAAAACCAGCAGTTGAGAATTCTCGAAGTGAGCTGGAGGATCTAGCTACACAACAGTTCCACTTGATAAGTAACAAAGACTCATGTTGATTGACTAGGTTGTTCTATGTTGGATACTTTTCAAAGAGTTTATACATTTAAGTTGTTTACTGGCTTGTAATGTATGTTTCATGAACAAGTTTCATCCTAGATTACTACAAATAATTTTAATTCAATAAATGGTTGAGTGCATGCTGAGACTGGAAGATTCATTACACTAATTCAGCAAAACATGATTTCTAACAGGACACTGAATGCAATGAAAAATTAGCTGGAAAAAAAAAGCAAGCATGCCTAAAGCAATTACAGTCTAACGATTATTCAGATAACGCATTTGTGATGTCACACAAAATTAACATCTTATCAGCTAAAGAGAAAGAAGCTGAAATTAATGAATGTATGAATGTAAGTGAACAGGCTGATTGTTTTTAACATATGATTAGGATAACATGTGATCTTGTAGCTAATCAAGATGATGATTACAGATTACTTATGGTTATTCCTACTGGGAGTTCCCAAATAAACCAGAAGTAGTTTGGAATCATTAAATGCAAACGTGTGATATTTGTGTGCATGTGTGAAAGGGAAAGGGTTGGCTACAAATTATGATCTGGGGAGGAATTTCAAACTGAGAGCTGACATTTCAGTAAGTAATTGTTTAAATTTCTAATTTTAGAATCACTTTTGGTTGAACTGTCACTGACAGCTCAATAACTTTTGAGCAATATAAGCTTGACTGAAAAATTAATAAGGACCTTTCTTAAAAATCTATAGTTCTAAATGGGTCCCGATTATCAGCTCCCCAGAATTGTTAGGTTTATGGCTTTGTGATAAAATTGATTTACTAAGGTTTAATTTAATACTTTGTGGTAAGATTTCACACTAAAATATTTTTTTCTGAAAATATATCTTTAAATTCTGATTAATAAAACCTATAAATACATAATTCTCGGGTCTATTCTTTAGCTAAGCAAACCAAAATTAAAACAATTTACGGAGAAACATGGGGCGGTTGGTTAAATGGTTGATTAAACTTACTCAACCAACATATTTTATTCCATAATTACCCTAATATTTTCACTTGGTGAGAAAAGGAATTATATTAGCTATGATGTAATCAGTCTACCGTACATGAATTCCTGCATTCACATCTTGGAAAACTGCCTGTTTCCAAGGTTAAGGGAAACCACTACTGGGAACTGTGTAGAAGAGGGAATTCCAATCACTGGGAGGCATCCCATCTTTCCTGTCTCTCCACACTCCCCCCCACCCTGCATACACTTATGGGCTGTCCCACCTCACTCCACTGTCAGTTCACAATCTCAACCTCAGGCTGGAAACCCACCATGGAGAAGTAAGTTGCAGCATTAGCTGAGGCAGGGGTAGAGAGGAACTGTCCCATTGCCATTAATTGAGAGAGTTTGAAGCATAGGGTCAGCAGCAGCAGAAGTGGAAATCCAAGGTAGGCCCTTATGATTATGAGAAGCCTCTTTTGATGGGGGAAGAGAAGCTGTGTTCCTCCTTAGAGGGAGGGCAAGAGACTGGAGCAAAGTATGCTGCAGTCTGAGTTAAGGCCCCTATGAGTTCACTCATAGTTGTGTGTTCTACGGGTAAAGTGCCCTCTGCTGATAACTAATGGAACAGCAGAAGCACACTGCACTCCCTCACCAATGAAAACAGCTGCTTTGCAGGAGGATTGTCAGTAAAGTTTATGCACCTGGTAAAAATATAGCTGATAAGGTCTGGAAAAAACCCCAGAGCAACAGTAGTTGTTTTTTTCTCCCTTTTCCTGACTTCAAAGAAAGCAGCAATGCAATCTATTGAAAGCGTGGGTAGCATGAACAAGGATTCAAACAAGGGAACAGCTGCTCTGAGAAGCCACTTAAAAAAGAAGCAAGGGATAGAGAGGTTGAAACACCTGTGCACCTTAAAACGGGCTACAAGGAGTGCAGTTGGGTAGAAGCACAGGACTGAGACCCTCCCAAGCACAGATACCAATAACTCTTTCCTCACACACATTTCTGAAGACACAGAATCGGGGTGGCTGGTACTGCAGACAAGATGGCACTTTGCCAAATAACTATCTTTCACCCAAAAAACCCTGAAACCATTTAAAATTCTACTAGTTTCAGGTTTAATATGGAAAAAAGTCAGATGAGTTTTGGGAAAAACATTTTGGAACCTGAAGCCTTTCAACAATATTGAATTTTGATGTCTCTACCTAAGCAAGAAACTTGGCTTCAAAAAACTTGTGATTTTGTTTTTAACAACTTTGACTGGCTCAGAAGAGCAACTGCTACAACACTTGTGCAGTGCACAGAGCTCAACTAAAATCTCAAGTTTGGTCTTGCTTCCACTCAATGGGTTCAAATGAGCAAGAAAAAGAGAGACAAATCAGAGTGTAGGAACCCACGCAAACTCAAAATGCACAAAAGTCCCGATTAAAACCAATGTGAATCAAAGCCAAGAGACACAGATCTAATACTAGTCTGCCACCTTTCTCCAGACATGGCACTGGTGATTCAGTAAGTGGCACTCTTTCCTCTGAGCCAGTACTGAGCCAATGCCCAAGGCCTTGCAGTGCATTGTGTTCTTGAAGCACCTGCATTTTGGATGGGAGCTAAAACCAAGATCTTTACATATCTATCATAGATAGATCATTAAGGATCCCAGGGCATTTTGTACAAGAGGGGAGGCAGCCCTTCACTTCAGTGCCATGAGCTAGTTCTAACCGGGTACAGCAGAACCTCACTAATTTACAATAATCACTAGAAGAAACACGGCAAAGGACTGGAGGTTTTGCATTAGCAATTAAAATAGCCTCACAAAATATACCATGTTTATTATATGCTTTGACAGCTATAGTTTAGCATTAATCATTTTTATGCTGAAAGGTGCTAATGGCTGCCAGCAGGTGGGTCTTAGATCCAAAGACGATCATAGACCAAGCACGCTCTCTCTCTCTCAAGGTCAAGGGAAGGAGCAATCATTCCCTTTTATGTAGTAAAAACAGCTAGGATCTGTGGGGACCACCCAAGGCAAGAAACCACATGGTAGAAGTATACTTGGGCCGAATTTTTATACCTGATCTGAACTCAACTAGATCCCAGCCAATCTGAACCTGACCCAAGCCTGTCCATTTGTTTTCATACCTGACCCAACCCTAACACTTGTAATCTGGTGGGTCCTGTCAGGTTTGGGTCAGGTCCGAAGCCAGCAACTCACACTGCTGCCCCACCCCAGGCCTCGGCTCCTGACCCCTGCTGGACTCTGGGTGTCCTGCATTCCCTGCCCCATCTCCAGCCCTGTGCTCCACACACCCCGCGGGAGCTCCACCAATGGTACTACTGGGCACAAACGCCATGCAACACATCACACTCGGCCAGGGCTCCTTCTTACAGGGCTGGGATGGTCACTCCTACACGTTCCCCTCCAGGGAGCTCAGCCACGAGACAGCGGCTCTGGACAGCCCCAGCACCTCTGCCCACCCGACGTCATGCAGACAATCAGGGGATGGGGAGGGATTGAGCCTTCCCCCAGCCCACACCCCCGGATGGCCATCCAGCATTGTCCCATACCTGACATGCTGCGGTGCCGGTGTCCCACCTCCACCCTCAGGGTAGCGCAGTGCAGGCTCCCAGCCACGACCTGTGCCACAGCATCCACACTACCATTTTGTGCATTAGCTTGAGCGAAGCAAACACTTGTCTGTCTGCCCAGGCTGGGAAGCACAGTCCCAGCTGTAGTACGGATATATCGCTAAGGACCTCGGGGAGGTGCTCTGGTTGCTAGCCCATGCCACCACCTCTACACTGCTATTGTTACCCATGCTGGATAAATTAAAGCTAACATGGGTATGCAGGGTAGACATACCCATGGGGGCTAGGAGATGGGTTGTAGACTGTGTGTGAGCTGGAGGCAGAGAACCCTAGGAAGCAGTTGTGAACATGATCCTGAAAAGGAAACAGAGGATTTGGGGCACAGAACTCATTGGCATGACAGATTTGGGGATTTCTGAGCATGGAAACTGCCTGCTGTTAGTTTCTTCTGTGTTCAGCGAAATAGGATTGTGTGTCTATTTTTTGTAAATTCACAAGATTATACCAAGAATACACCTGACTCATATCACTGATTTTTCAACCCTACAAGGCCCAGAACTAACCACCTAACAGTGGTTAGGTCCTGGCTAACCACTCAGGCCAAAAGGACAACATTATTTTACAGCATCCAAAAGTGCACTAGGTGCCTCACAAAACAAGTAAAAACAACAGGGTTCATGCCTCAGCATCCCTAAGGCCTCAATCCTGCAAAAACATGTGCATGTGCTTAACTGTATGGACTTGGAATAACCCAAAGGACTTCCACAGGACTGCTCACAGTGCATACAATTAAGCACCTGCACAAGTCTTAGGAGGATCAGGGCCTAAGGCATCAGTCTTGCAATGAGCTCCATGTGTGCCCAACACAGAACACACTGCAAGATCTGGCTTGATTTCAGTCATGATGCAGTGAAGCAAAAAAGTAGGGAGATACACTACCTCCCTGACCAGGGCCGGCTCCAGGCACCAGCCCACCAAGCATGTGCTTGGGGCGGCGCCTGGAGGGGGGCGGCGCAGCGGGACCCCGGCTGGGCTCGCCGCCTTCCCCCCCGGCGCTCTGGCCGCCAGGGAGAGCAGAGAGCCCCGGCCGGGCTTGCCGCCCTCCCCCCGGCGCTCTGGCTGGTCGGGGATTGTGGGCCAGTGGCCGGGCTCGGCGCCTTCCCCTGCCGCGCTGGAGGGGGGGGACGGGCGGCGGGGGGCTTTTTTGCCTAGGGCGGCAAAAAAGCCAGAGCCGGCCCTGTCCCTGACACAAGAGGTACTGTTAGCAAGCTGGAGCTGTACTCACCAAAGGTTTGTGTGCAGTACAATTAAGCATGAAAACACGTTACATTAGTCAATGCTCTGTAGCATATTATGTAAAACAGACTTCTATGCATCTCTCTAGAGACAAGGGTTTCCATTTGTGTACTGGTAACGTGTGGATATGTGAAGTCTTTCTGTAATTAGACTACCTAAAAGATCATCCTCAAACAGCCTAATCCCTGCAACATATGCATGGTGTGAGGAGAGAAAGGGGGACTTTTGCAGGGCCCAGAAAAAGGAGGTGATACCACAGAGGTAACACACTCTATCCAGGTCCCCTCTGCCAGTGAGGCTGGAACTAGGGGTGCTCCTGCACCCCCTGGCTTGAAGCAGTCATAACAAAAACACAATACATGGTTTCCACCTCAGCACCCTCATTATAAAAATTGTTCCAGCACCACTGCCCACGCTGGTGCAAACAGAAGAAATAATCTGACCTATGACCTTGGACATCTTCATTTGTGCATCCTGGTAGAAGAAAGGCAAAAAAAAAAATCAACAACTACACATCCCAAGAAGAACAAGTAGCATTTACAGAGCATCCTTTGGAGAACGCTGGGGTGCTTTCTGCAATAGAGTGTCTCCAAGATATTACTCTAGGCACACTTACAAGGAGCAGAAGCAAACCTATGTCTCTTCCAATTAATTCTAAACCCTGTGACAGACAAAGTGCATTTGAATGTCGACAGGAAATAGATTCCCCAACCAAGGAGTGCCGCTGCAAGAGTTGTGTGTTCCCACCTTAAAGACTGTAAATTAGGGCACACAAGATAATCAGCCAATTTGCACCTCCATGGAATAAACTATACTCGTACATTATGAGAGTGAGACCAATGAAAAGTGCATCTTGTACAGGAGCACATATAAGTGTCATAACCTTTAAAACAAGAGAAAACTCAGCTACCATCTCTCTCTTCCTTGCCATCAGTCATGCCACCCATCCTCTCTCCCTTCCCTTTCTGTCTCCTGAATGAGCACCCTCCCTCACTTCCCAAGCTCCCACTTCTCTATTCTGAATCCTCCAGGCACCAAAGATTGCCCCACTCTTCCATGCTGTAGGTCCTTCTCCGCTTATTGCTTGTACATCAGGAAGTCTTTGCTCTGTCCCTGTGGGTGCTGCATCTCTAGGCTTTCCCTATCAATGGGAAGGCGCAAGATAGGTCACAGCAGGAGAAGGAGACTTCCCAATAGACAGGTGTGGGTCTTTTGGATAAAATGCAAGAGAGAGGTCCTAACCACTCATGGTCATTAGAAACTCCTTGATACTTTTCATAAGGGCAGAGCTGTTAATCTTTCTGGCGAGGCCAAATTCCAGCTCAGATGAAAAGTTAGTTGGCTTTATTTGCCAATCAGATTGCCCCTTTATTCAATGCCATGAGACCTGAACAAATATTTGGCATCAAAAGCTTTCTGAAACAATATCTGAGAACGTGGCATTCCAAGGACAATAGGGCAGGTTCACCGCTGGAATAATTTTACTGACAACAGGGATGAATTTAGCTCAATGTATTCACTAGCAGATTTAATCATGGAGAGAATTATTAAAGTGGTAGAAGATCTGATTAAATCCCCTGCAATTTAGAAAGAAGGGGCACTATTGTACTGTTTTGTAGAATTTTATGGACAATCAAAATGAAATTGTCTTGAAAATTAAAGTGGATTTCCATTTCATTTCCCAGTGCTAATGAACAGATCACCATTTAAATGACAACTGAGTCATTTAAGGGCATCATTTTTCTTTTACAGAATAATGCATGGACCATTTTCAATTACCTGACCTAAATTAAATCTCCAGATACTAATGCTAGGTTTTGCTGATTTGTGCCAAATACTAACGCTTTTGTTCTGAAGTCTGCTATATCCATCAAGTTTGACTGAAATAGAGGGATATCACCAAATCAAACTTCTGTCTGAACAGTTTGTTTTTTTTGGCCTATATTGTTACAAGTCACACCTCTAACAACAACAAATATTAAAGAAAACAAACATTCTTTGTTTGCAGTTTACTTTTTGAATTTGACAATACTCTGTGTATAATCAGTTTTGCGGTTTCGTCTACATAGTCAATTTCCCCTGTGGTTTATGTGAGTTTTTCCACAAAAGCAGGAGGAGAGAGAAAAACATTTTAAAAAAATAGGAACGTGTGATTGTAAAACAGAAAAATTGGTAGAAGGATTCAGGGAAAGGCATTAGTGTCTTTTAACTCATTTTTTTTTAAAACTCTCTAGCTTTCTCCATCAAATACAATCTGTGGGATTGTGTTAGTGTTTTTGTTTTGTGCCCCAGATATCTTTGTGCACCATGTTTACTACCCAGATCCAGAGGTGTTTGGGAGTTAAGAAATGAACCTGAATTTTGCAGCTTGAGCCTCTCCCTTATTGCTTAAATGTAGTAAAGTTTTTGCAGCTTTTCCTTCATCCCTGAGGTATAGTTCAGTAACTAGAGTCATAAGAGTCAGTCACTCTGCATTGCTCAAACATTCACTCCATAGTGTAAAATGCAGAATTACACATTAATTCTACTATTTAATAACTGGTCTAGACCTCATTTCATTGATTTACCTCATCTTAAAGGAGCAAGCTTACAGTGTTTTACAACAGGTCTCTTTCTAAGGATCCAGCCCTGCTGGATGCTGACTTTTTACTGTGAGGTGGAGGATTCCGTCCACTCCCACTGCCAGATCAGGTGCAGTTCTTCATAGAATCATAGGACTGAAAGGGACCTGCGAGGTCATGTAGTCCAGTCCCCTGCAATTACAGCAGGACTAAGTATTATCTAGACCATTCCTGACACGTGTTTGTCTAACCTGCTCTTAAAAATCTCCAATGACGGAGATTCCACAACCTCCCTAGGCAATTTATTCCAGTGCTTAACCACCGACAGTTAGGAAGTTTTTCCTAATGGCCAACATAAATCTCCCTTGCTGCAATTTAAGGCCATTGATTCTTGTCCTATCCTCAGAGGTTATGAAAAAAATGTCTCCCTCCATTTTGTAACAACCTTTTATGTACTTGAAAACTGTAATCATGTCCCCTCTCAGTCTTCTCTTTTCCAGAATAAACAAACAGGGCTTTGGAGCAGAGCCCAGAGCTGGAGCGTGGAGCAGCTCCAGAGCAGTGGAGCTGCAGGTTTTTGCCTGGAGCTGGAGTGGAGCCGGAGCACAGCTCCAAAGCCCTGTAAACAAACCCAATTTTTTCAGTCTTCCCTCAGATGTCATGTTTTCTAGACCTTTACTCATTTTTGTTCCTCTTCTTTGGACTTTCTCCAGTTTGTCCACATCTTTCCTGAAATGTGGCACCCAGAACTGGACACAGTACTCCAGCTGAGGCCTAATCAGTGCAGAGTAGAGCAGAAGAATTACTTCTCATGTCTTGCTTACAACACTCCTGCTAATACATCCCAGAATGATGTTAGCTCTTTTTTTTATTTTATTTAGCTTGGGGTCCACTATGACCCCCAGATCCCTTTCCATAGTATTCCTTCCAAGACAGTCATTTCCCATTTTGTATGTGTGCAACTGATTGTTCCTTCCTAAGTGGAGTACTTTGCATTTGTCCTTATTGAATTTTATCCTATTTACTTCAGACCATTTCTCCAGTTTATCCAGATCATTTTTAATTTTAATCCTGTCGTCAAAAGCATTTGCAACCCCTCCCAGCTTGGTATCGTCTGCAAACTTTATGTGTACTCTCTATGCCATTATCTAACTCATTGATGAAGATATTGAACAGAACCAGACCCAGAACTGATCCCTGCAGGACCCCACTCGTTATGCCCTTCCAGCATGACTGTGAACCACTGATAACTACTCTCTGGGAACGGTTTTCCAACCAGTTTTGCACCCTTCTTATAGTAGCTCCATCTACGTTGCATTTCCCTAGTTTATTTATGAGAAGGTCGTGCGAGACAGTATCAAAAGCTTTATTAAAGTCAAGATATACCATGTCTACCGCCTCCCCCCATTCACAAGGCTTGTTACCCTGTCAAAGAAAGCTATTTGGTTGGTTTGACATGATTTGTTCTTGACAAATCCATGCTGACTGTTACTTAACCAATATTTTCAATGAGCAGTTTCCTATAGTCCTATTCTGAGACATACTGAACACCCACTATTTTATTTAAGGAGTTACAGATACTCATTACCTGTTGAGCTCAAGCCCCAATTTAGCAATGCACTTAAGCACCTGTGTAACTTTGAACATATGAATAATCCCATCCCTCTTCTGCAAAGCACATAAGCATGTGCTTAAAATTAAGGATGTGCTTTGCTGAGTTGGGGACTTTGCACTTAACTGGATAAATTGAAATCTCACAAAGAGATAATTAAAAATTTCAAATTCTCAAACTGAACTATGTGAACTTGACGTAGGAAACATACAAGCAATACTGGCTGTCAGTGAAAAAGGTGAAAATAAAGCCATTAAATTGGAAAGCCCTGACTGCTTAGGAACTCAAAAGATTTTACCAGTTTTCAGTGAAAGTAAATGGATTGTCCCCATTCAATAAGGACAGCAACAAAACAAATACTTTTCCCTTAGTCTAATTTCATTTATGAGTGATTCCTGACTGACTGCTTGTGTGTGTTTTAGATAATTGATTCCCTTTCAACTCTGACCTGGTCTTTGTTGCTACCTAATCAGCCCATATATGTGATTTTGTTCAGTTTTTCACGCACATACTTGGCATTGTAACTATTTATTTATTTTAATAAGTACAGTATATCTGCCATTACGTATATATCCATGAATAGTCTCATAATTGTCTCATGAGTAGCATTTGTGGATTTTACATGTTGTGGCAGGACCAGAATCAGAGCAGCTGAACAGAGAATTCACAGCAGGCTTCAATTAAGCAAATAAAATAAAATAAAATAAAATAAAAACACTCTCTCTTGTTTCTGATTTTTTACAGGGTTCTGGGAAACCAGAATAACTCACGTCTGCAAAGGCTTTGGCCACATTCCTTCCAGGCAGCATAGCAATCTAAATACCAAACAAACAATATAAAACCCAGCTCTAATGCCTCCACAACAACCCGACTTGGCACCCAGTCAGCAAATCCTTGTCGGTCTCTGGGCTAGGAATTTCCCAGTCTCTTTCAGGCTTTGACTTTGTCTTCATTGACAAGAAAGTGTGTTTTCACCTCAGAGTAACACATGTTCACCGTCCTACTGTAAAATCACAGTAGAGACAAGGCACTCCAGTCTTACCATGAGGTAAACAAAGCCATATCGACCACCAGTGAGGGGAGGCAGGCAATATTAGTGATGACCTGGCCTTATAACTAGCTCACTGTAAAAATTACAAGTGCCTTGTCTCCACGTAGGATTCTACAGTGAGATAACCATTATACATTATTCTGGTGTAAAAAGACCCATGCTTTTGTGCCAGTGAAGTCAAAGCTTCTTCCCCTAACCAGATTTAGCTGTACTGACTGTCTCAGTTCAGAGAGGCTTTGCCAGCTGGGCCTCTGAAACCTCTGCCCGGACTTTACAATAATAAGCATGCTGCTGTCCTGCCTTGGTAAGGCAGACTCCTAGGGATACTGCAGTGCTCCAGGATGCCCTGTAGCATGCACCAAGTGACCACAAGTCCTGTCATCATGCATACATACTCCTCCTCCTTCCCCCCCCAGATTGTAGTGAATATAAATGTTCATATTCTGGAGGATGTTTACAAATAACTTCCCAACAAACATGAGGCCTATTGGAGAACATAACAACCATCTCTCTTTGAAACCTTTTGGTGTTCTCTTCAGTCTCTCAGTGGAAAAGGCTGAAGATTCATTTTAAATACATTCCGAAAGCAAATAAGCAAAGCCACTACGCATTTTAACATATAGAATGACCCAATTAAGATTGACGAACATTTTCAACATGGCTAGTAAGCCAGTGAATTCGATGGAGATAAAAAAGACATTCCCCTTTTCAAGATTCATCTGCAGTAGTTGAAAAGACCCAGTCATTCAAATGACGTTTATATGAGTCACAATCATCCCACACACATTACCATTAGCTGTACTCACAGCCTAAAATCAACAGCTGCATGCGATGCGTACAAAAATATAAGATGGAAAGATGTCAGAGTTGACAGACAACCATGTTGGGTGGCTTCTTTTGGTAGTGTGGTGTACTGAAGAGTGAAAGTCAAATTAGCAATGATGCTTGGGGCACTTGAGGGAAAAAAAGGAACCAGAATCGTCTGCTTTGGGTTTTAAAGGACAAACTGTGCATTGTTGTGCAGGAGGGAACGATTCCACTGTAGAACAGTGAAATGGATTGTATCCTTGCCTTGGAAGTAATGGACAGTTGCTTCTGTCTGTTTTGACATGAAGGATCTGATCCTGCAAACACTTACACACATGCTTAACTTTACTACTTGACGTCAATGGGACTACTTATGGTAATAAAGGTAAGCAAATGCTTACGTGTCTGCAGGATCGGGGACTAACAACTGCATTAGGGCACATGTTGACAAATGTATGTTAATGCTGTGCATTGAAATTGGAAAGACATGGTGTATGAGGTAATATCTTTTATTGGACCAACTTCTGTTGGTGAGAGAGACAAGCTTTCAAGCTTACACAGAGCTCTTCTTCAGTACTTTCTTCTTCAGCTTCTTCTTCTGACCTGAAGAAGAGCTCTGTGTAAGCTTGTTTCTCTCACCAACAGAAGTTGGTCCAATAAAAGAGATTACCTCACTAGGGTTGCCAGGTGTCCAGTTTTCAACCGGAATGCCTGGTCCAAAAGGAACACTGGCAGCTCCAGTCAGCACCACCGACCAGGCCGTTAAAAGTCCGGTTGGCAGTGCTGCAGGGCTAAGGCAGGCTAATCCCTACATGTCCTGGTACTGCTCTGCGCCTCGGAATCAGCCAGCTGGTCCGGTTCCTAGGCAGGGAGGCACGGGGCTCCACGTGCTGCCCCCGCCCCAAGCGTCAGCTCCGCACTCCCATTGGCTGGGAACCACGGCCAATGGGAGTTGGGGAGGGCCAGTGCCTACAGGTGAGAGAGTGTGCAGAGCCTCCTGCCCCCGCACCCTGTAAGCCTGTGCCCCCCCCGAGCCCCCACACACACCTGAACCTCCTCATCCCCAGCCCCACCTGAGAGCTCGCAACCCCAGCCCAGAGCCCATACCCCGTACTGCACCCCAACCCCTCCCACGCTCTGAATTCATCAGCCCCACCCCCCAGCCTGAAGCCCCTTCCTGCAACCCAAACCCCTCATCCCTGGCCCCAACCAGACCCCACACCCCCAGCCCAGAGCCTGTACCCCCTCCTGCACTGCAACTCCCTGCCCCTGCCCAGAGCCCCCTCCCTCACCCTGAATCCCTCATTTCTGGCCCCACTCCAGAGCTCACACCCCCAGTTAGAGCCCTCACCCCCTCCCACACCCCAACCCCCTGCCCAGTGAAAGTGAGTGAGGGTGGGGGAGAGCAAGCCACCGAGGGAAAGGGAATGTAGTGAGTGGGGGGCAGGGCCTCGGGGAAAGGGTGTTCGATTTTGTGTGATTAGAAAGTTGGCAACCCTATACCTCACCCACCTCTCTAATATCCTGGGAAAGACAAGCTACAGCACTGCATACATGCATAGAAATTGTAATGTGTGATGTAATTGTGCATGTTCCATGCCTAATCCCCAGAGAGAATATGTACATATCAAGATCCCTAGCGGGGGGGCAGTACAGGGTGCCAGAGCAAGAAGCAACTCAGCCATCGAATAAACAAGAGGGTTACTTAGCTCTCTGTGCTTGTCTTAGTTGGCAAGTTCCTGGGGCCAGATGTAGTAGATCTAACAAAAACCACCTAACATTTATGAAAATGCACGAAGTCACTAAACAACCAACTACTATAGATTATGAAAATTGCAGGTCACAGAAGGATGTCTATGAAAATTCATATAGCCAAAAGTAATATAATAAACTCCTACTTGCAAGCCTTCCAGATTTGGGATATTGGTTTGGGGAGATAAAGTTGGGAGGACAAAGAAGTGAATGAGTAGATCTAAACAGTATGTTCTAGTTCAGTAATAGTAATTCCTGCACGGAGTCCAGTATGTTAAGTGAAATTCTGTGGCCTGTAGAAGGTGAGACCGGATGAGCACAATGGTCCCTTCCAGCCTAAAAATTTATGAATCTAGACTGCAAAGTTTGATGCCCTGCCTGTCCAAATCCTCCATTACCCTGCTGCTGTAATACTGAGTCTAGCCTCAATTCTGAGGCCACCACTGTAACTAGGGAAATTTCTGTCTTTATTCTTAGTAGACTTAGTAGAATGTTCATGACGGAGCATATTCAAAACACGAGTTGTTGCAGTTTAAAACCGTCTTCGCCTTGCATCAGCATTTAATCACCTATTTAGGCAGTGTATTGCCTTCTGCACTCCCTTGCCATGCACATCATCCCTTCAACAGAATTCCATAATGTTATCCCAAGTTTCTTACAGTCATTAGAAGTAATATTAAGAACTTACACTTCACACTGTAATTGACAAACGTAACAGCATGAGTTGGGCAAATCACTGTGGCAAATATATTTCATGTCATTTAGTGGCACTGAAGTTATCAAATTATAAAGTCATAAAAATGCAGAAACACATTTTAGCACTTAACAGTTTATGGCAATAAATCTGCCTGTTCATGTTTTGAGGGCTGACAATATGATGCTAAAGAACCGTTAATAGGTTGTGCATCCTCATGTCTACATTCCTCTCTTCTTTTTAGGAAGGAGTCTAATGCAGTTGGAATGCCTTATGATAACTCAAAAATTGTGGCTGTTAATAGTGAATATTTGCTGTCACATATTAGTGACTCTGGACAGCAGTCTCAGCTTCGATCTGTTGTAATCAGTCAGAATACAGGCAGCAGTAGGAAAACATTTTAAATAATCCAAGATCATTTGATATTCCTGAGGATATTTTCCATTCAAAGCATGTTTTTTTTCTGCCAGTCATCAGTATGCTACCTGTGAATTAGCAACATTGTTTGGGCATGAGTGCCGTTTGGGGTTATCCTTAAGCACCCTAGGGATGTACATGTTTGCTGACATTCAGGGGTTAGATTCTGGTTATTGTGGTTTTGAGTTCCATCTCTCTCTGACTCCCCGATAGCCCATCTACCTACCTTGCCCTCCTTTAATGATCAGATCCCACTGGCTTCATCTGGCCATCTCTTACTACTACTCCCCTGGCTTTCTTCCTGACCCTCAATAGTCCTCTGTCTCCCCAACCACTTCCACTTTTCTACTCAATACTCCTTTATCTGCCTCCTGAGTTTCAGAAATCTGTCATGGGATTCAGTGATTCAGCCATCTCTCTGCATCAGACAGCCTTCAAAATTTAAATCACCAACTCACCATACACAGCAGAGAAGCTGCCACACCTTCTTAATCTCAATATAGGATCCTAACACTTGGGAGGGAGTCATAAGTAAATTGGATGGTAGGAGGAACTGGCAGAATCTTCACCGGTCAGGGGAGAGAGAAGCTGGAGAACTGGAGGGGGTAGTGGGATAAAAGAGGGAAGACTGGGTGTCAGGAGGAAGGAGAAGCTAGGTCAGGTTAGAAGCTCAGGGGAAAAGGAAAGAACAGGCATGGATCATATGGAACCCAAACACATAGAACATCTATGGCTGAGATTTTCAAAGACACCTAGGGAATTTGGATGCTCCCATTAATTTGAACATCTCAGCCTAAGTTCCTAAGATTTCTAGAAAAACAATAACTGCAAAACTTAACTCCGAATGAAGTATGAATAAAGATTTTGGTAGAAGCATGGTCAAGGGAAAGAAACGCTGGCCAGTTTGCAAAGGTGTGGAAAAGCAGAGTTAAAGATAAAGGAGTGGTATGGAAGTAGGCACTAGGGTTTGCTGGAAAATAAGAATTTTGTTTAGTGAAAAGTTTTGCTCTGCCTCTGGATGAAACAGACTGTTTTGGTGCAACACATTTTGGGACCCCCACCCCACAACCCAAAATAACCAGTAGCCCAGTGGGTAGGGAATTCACCTGGGATTTGAGTTCCTGCTCTGAATCAGGCACATCAGTGACTTGAACTTGGGTTCCCACATGCTAGGTGAGGCCCTACCCTCTGGACTATTGTGGAGTCAGTCTCTCCCCATCTCTCTCATATACCCTGCACCTGAGCTCTCTTCCCAACAAAAGTTTAGCCCAAACTGGTATGTTTCTGCGAAGTTTTAGTTTTGACAAATCAGCATTTTGTGACAAAAGACTGTTTAGCGGAAGAATTCCCAACCAGCTCTAGTGGAGAGGGGAGATGGACCCCAAGGTTTCTAGCCCTAGGACCTAAGTTCAGGTGCACTGAACTAAGTGAGAAACATGCAGCTGAAAGGACTTTAGAGTATTCAGTAGCACGAAGTTATGGTGAAGCAGGAACTGGCAGAATTCAGACAGGCAGCTGTATGGGAGGATGTGGGCTAAGGGAACGAGTTAGCAGAGAGGTAATGTTGTGCATCAGCTGTATAGAAGTGATGCCTAAGTTTGATGCTGACAGCGTGTTCCCCAGAGGGAGAAGAAAGACGAAAAGGTGGCATAAGCAATGTAAGAAACAAAGCTCAATGGCAGTCAAACAATGCTCTGAAACCTCTCGTGGCCCCCAGGCTCTATATGCAATTTTGTATCCATTCAACGGGAATACGTAAGTCAAGGAAAGACACTCTAACATGCTTAGTATTTGTATGACAGTAACACCTAGGGGCCCCAAGAGGGAAGTCTCCTTGTGCTGGGCCTTCTATAGAACACACACAGAGAGGCTCTGTCCCAAAGAGCTTACAAGACAAGGCATGAAAGGTGGGACAGGAAGCGGAAGCACAGAGAGGAGAAGTGATTTGCCTAAGGTCACACTGCAGGTCTGTGGCAGAGCTGGGAACTGAACCCAGGTCTCCTGACTCCACGTCCAGTGCTCCATCCCATGCAGCTTTCCCCAGATACTTGCTTTATTTTTTGGCACTGCAGAGGTAAGGGGTCAATCCTTTTTGCCTTTCCCAGTGCCTCTGGAATAAGCTTTCCCTTTGCCCACCTTAGCTTCCATGGCACCAGTTATGACGCCCATTCAGGTGGAGGAAAGCAGGATGTGGTTAATGAGCCTCCCTAAAAGCTGTATTTGAAAAGCGTGTCAGCAATATATGATCATGGCGCTAGCGGTTTCTCTCTGCTTTGGACTACGTGGTCAAAACAGAGAAGTCTACTGGCTGAAATAATGATAGCACAAGGAGAATACTGCCTTCAGAAATAAACTGAAATTGCTCATTTTGAATTTTTTTTTAAAAGCAAATAAAGTTGTAATTTTTTCCCAAACATATTTTAACTTCCTCAAAGGGATAACGTTTCAGGGACAAAACAAAAAGACAACAGGAACGAACACTTTAGCTCAAGCCAAGGGAACAGTACAAGAAACACATATAGACTGTGATCGGCTAGAGAAGATCACATGGAACAAGAATACAAAGGCTCCAATCACTTTGCTCATGAAAAGCCCAAGAAACAGGTTTTCATGCAGAGGAGAAGGCCACAAAACGACAGCAGAGGGCTTCAGATAATAGATCTGTGTAGCCAAGATTAAGAGTAAATAGAGAGAGAGAGAGACTCTCTCTCTCTCACACACACACACACACACGCATGCACACACACACCTACCTTAGCTGTTTGAAGCGGCTCAGGTATGGAATGTTAGTAGCACACCCAGGGAAGATGGCTTAGTGATCTGAGCGCAGGGGAGGAATAGCTCAATGGTTTGAGCATTGGCCTGCTAAACCCAGGATTGTGAGTTCAATCCTTGAGGGGGCTATTTAGGGATCTAGGGCAAAAATCTGTCTGGGGATTGGTCCTGTTTTGAGCAGGGGGTTGGACTAGATAACCTCCTGAGGTCCCTTCCAACCCTGATATTCTATGAAAAGAGCATGATCAAAATTCATTTATCGCATAGCTCTGCAATTTATTAGATGGCTATCACCACCACCACATCTGTGGTATAAATGATGTGCTTAAATAGAAAGCTCTTTCTAATTTGCTACTACAAATGCAATGACATAGTTCCCCTTTCAAGCTTTGACAGAAGAGAATGACCTAATGGTCTTGGCACATAATAGAGATCCTGGCTCCAACACCAACTCCCTTTTGTTGTCACTTACCCTTTCTGCCTCAGTTTCTCCATCTCAAAAATGGAAATAATGCTTGCTGTATGGCTGCTGTGTTATGTTGGGAATGTGTGGTCACAGGGGGTTTTGAGGATTAGCTAATGTTTGTAAAGCACATTGATGATGAAAATGCTAATTAGTTTTGTTCTATATTACATTATCTTTGTAAAGCCTGACAGAGCTAAATCTTTAATGGGACAGATGTAGGACAATTGAATTATCTTATAAATTAGCCTAAAACCTTTACCAGCCCTAACCTGATGTTTTACACACAAATGCAAAAGATTTAAAATTACAAATACCAGAGATTCTTAAAGAAAACAACCTTAAAATAAAAGTCACCCTCTAAGAAAAGCTTTAATTACCAGAAGTTGCATGTTGGAAGTGTGGGTGCTCATTAAAAGAAGCACTGCAGAAGAATGCTCAGGGCAAATGCCATTCAACTTTATTCTACACTAAAGTTATTTAATCGTCATAGTCAGTCACAAGGGATCAGGCTCTCCATGCATGAAGGAATTGGCTTCTGTAGGCTTGCTGCTGTTCTGCCTTCTGGGAAATTATTCACCGCATAGGCTCCATCAATTTAAAATGCTTCTCAGTTATGAACAGCATCTCCTACAAACCTAAGGCTTGATACTGTGAGCTGAAGAGCATTCCCAATTACCACTGAAACCGGCGTGAGCTGGGGACGCTGAGCATCTCAAAAGACTGGAGCTCAAGAGAAGAGGCAAACTAGCCATAAATAATCCAAGTTCTCTGTAAACAGTAACATTCATTGATTTAAAAAACCCTGCCCAGTCCTGCTCTCGCTGAATTCAAAAACCTTTTTGCATTGATTACAATAAAATTATCCTGATTTTACTGAGGTTATTCTTTTATTAACACTTTGTCCACAGCTACATATTAAAAGCTAAAGTCATTCCTTGTGTAACTGCACTGACGTCACTATTTACATCAGGGGTACGTGTGAGTTTAAGAGCTTAATTCTCCACTTCACTGCACTTTGTGTAGTCATTTACACCCCAGAGTGAATGTAAAATGCTACAAGAGCTGCATGGTAACATTTTATATGGGTACAAATGATTACACATGGTACAAGGCAGCAGAAAAATCTGGCCCTAGGATGGGATTTCTAATACTAAAATCCACAGTCTAGAAGATCTGACCCATTTTTAAAAAGCAAACCACAACAGCAGGTGTCATTGCTACAAAAGACTCTATCTTCAATTCACTCGGTAGCACTCCGGTCTTTCTTGGTCAGGTAACCAGTCTTTTATTGTTTTCTATCTAGGTACCTCCCCAAACTAAACCTTTTCAACCTCTCCTGGTCTGTGGGAGGAATAATACTTTTCAGAGCACCTGCTTCTCACGTTTAGAAGATTTATCTGCAGACCCTTTCTTTGCTGGAAGCACCAAGTCAAGTATGTATGTGTGTATATATTTCAGCTGTTAACTGTTAGCAGTAAGAAATGTTTTGCCTGTTCACAGATCAGCATCATTCCACACCCTGGAAGTGTCATTTAAGATCAAAGCTCTGCCATGAAAGAAGTAGTATCAGAACAATGTTAGGCTTTAGAAACAAACCCCACTCACGCAAAAAATGTCAGAATTATTGCTTTTGCTGTATCCCAAGTGCAGCTTCAACAACTGCCTTCTGACTCACAAGCTTTCCATGAGTTATATTTAGGCTTGGCAAAATTCAATTTTTTTTTACATAATGTCAACAGATAAATGACATTTACTTTAAGCTTTTTATTTACATTTTCAGAATTGCAGGATATTGGGGGGGGGGGTCAGTCAATTATTTAATGACAGAAGGTACTGAGATTCAAAAAGTTAAAGCTTTCTAGCTGTTAACACACAAATGGTCAACATGTTGAAATATACAAACTAAATATCCTTACATCAAACTCTGATAAGTACTCAAGCAGCATTTTTCTTACTTCGCCTATCTGTAAATTTTTATCATTAGGGCTGTCAATTAATCGTAGTTAACTCACGCGATTAACTAAAAAAAACTAACCACAAGTAAAAAAAATTAAACACGATTAATAGCACTTATAACAATAGAATACCAATTTAAATTTATTAAATATTTGTGGATGTTTTTCTACATTTTTAACATTGATTTCAATTACAACACAGAATACAAAGTGCACAGTGCTCACTTTATAATATTTTTTATTACAAATATATGCACTGTAAAAATGATAAACAAAGAGGAATAGCATTTTTCAATTCACCTCATACAAGTACTGAAGTGCAATCTCTTTATCATGAAAGTGTAACTTACAAAAGCAGATTTTTTTTGGTTACATAACTTCACTCAGAAACAAAACAGTGTAAAACTTTAAAGCCTATAAGTCTACTCAGTCCTACTTCTTATTCTGTCATTCGCTAAGACAAACAAGTTTGTTTACATTGACGGGAGATACTGCTGCCCATTTCTTGTTTACAATGTCACCTGAAAGTGAGAACAGGAGTTCACATGGCACTTTTGTAGCCGGCGCTGCAAGGTCTTTACGTGCCAGATATGCTAAACCAGGGGTCCTCAACACGGTGCCTGCGGGCACCATAGCGCCCACCGGGGCATCCATGTGCGCCCGCCTACTGGCTGCCGGACAATCAGCCGCTGAAATGCCACCGAGAAGCGGCAATGTCAACAAACGTTACCGCCGAAATGCCGGCGGCAACGCCTCTTGATGACACTGCTTCAGGGTGGCATTTTGGCAGCAAAGCCTCTTGACGTTGCTGCTTCACGGCGGCATTTCGGCGGCTGCTTGTCCGGCGGCCACGGTCCTTGGCGGCTAGTCGTCCGGCGCCCACCCCACGGAAAAGGTTGGGGACCACTGTGCTAAACATTCGTATGCCCCTTCCTGCTTCGGCCACCATTCCAGAGGACATGCTTCGATGCTCATTAAAAAAATAATGTGTCAATTAAATTTGTGACTGTTCTCCTTGGGGGGAGAATTGTATGTCTCCTGCTGTGTTTTAGCTGCATTCTGCATATATTTCATATTATAGCAATCTCGGATGATGACCCAGCACATGTTCATTTTAAGAACACTTTCACAGCAGATTGACAAACAGCAAAGAAGGCACCAATGTGAGATTTCTAAAAATAGCTACAGCACTCGACCCAAGGTTTAAGAATCTGATGTGCCAACCAAAACCTGAGAGGGACGAGGTGTTGAGCATGCTTTCAGAAGTCTTAAAAGAGCAACACTCTGATGTGGAAACTACATTACCCAAACCACCAAAAAAGAAAATCAACCTTTTACTGGTTGCATTGACTCAGATGATGAAAATGAGCATGCGTCGGTCTGCACTGCTTTGGATCGCTATCAAGTAGAACCCATCATCAGCATGGATGCATGTCCTCTGGAATGATGGTTGAAGCATGAAGGGACATATGAATCTTTAGCACATCTGGCACATAAATATCTTGTGACGCCAGCTACAACAGTGCCATGTGAACGCCTGTTCTCACTTTCAGGTGACATTGTAAACAAGAAGCGGCAGCATTATCTCCTGCAAATTGTAACCAACCTTGTTTGTCTGAGTGATTGGCTGACCAAGAAGTAGGACTGAGTGGGCTTGTAGACTTTAAAATTTTACATTGTTTTATTTTTGAATGCAGTCCTTTTTGTGCATTACATTTGTAAGTTAAACTTTCATGATCAAGAGATTGCACTACAGTACTTGTATGAGGTGAATTGAAAAATACTATTCCTTTTATCATTTTTACAGTGCATATATTTATAATTGAAAATAAATATAAAGTGAGCACTGTACACTTTGTATTCTGTGTTGTAATTGAAATTAATATATTTGAAAATGTAATAAACATCCAAAAATATTTAAAATAAATAGTATTCTATTGTTTTTTAATCACAATTCATTTTTTAATCGCTTGACAGCCCTAATCATCATCAATGGAACTATTTTGTCCATTGGTTTGTGTGTACGCAATGAAATCAGCATTTCCTGATAAAAATCTAATTCTTCCAAGCCTAGCAATACTCTGTCCTTGATCTGCGCACATTGTGGTCGACGAGAGCTGCATACACTTGAAGCCTGATTTTTCAGAAGTGCTGAGCTCTCAACTCCAGTTGAGGTGAATGGGAGCAGTGGTTGCTCATCACAATTGAAAATCTGTTCTAAAAGTCTCTAAAGGGAATATTCACAATTTATCCTACATGCAGAACTTTTCCTGACATCAATTGGATTTCAGCATGCTAATTGGAAGGAGCCTGTTGGGGCATGCTAACTGGTGCCCCCAGGAGTTGTATGCTACCATATATTAAACCTCATTACTAGCCCATTGTGGAATATCTACAGGCTAGATCCTCTGCTGGTGTAAATCATCTTACTTGCATTTAAGTCAGTGGGGCTACAACAATTTATGCCAGCTGTGGAATTGACCTACATTTTCCAAATCTTCTGTAACATTACATTACCCAGCCTTGTTGCATTCTCTACGGGCCTGATTCAAAGTTCATTGAGATCAACTGAATGACTTCCCTGGACTTTAGATCAGTCATTAACAAAGGATCATCCGTGCTGCCATACCCAAGACTAGGGTTGCCAATTTTGGTTGGATGTATTCCTGGAGATTTAATCACATGACAAAAAATTAATCTTTAATTCCTGGAGACACCAGGCCAATCCTGTTTTGGCAACCTGACCCAAGACAGGTAGAGGATGTTTTAAAAATTACAGCTCAAACATTTATTCAGAATTTACTGAAACTTTGAAGATTTCGGTCTCAGCAACTGGTGAAGTAAGAAAATCAATTAACAAAATTTGTCATGGCTATGATAACTAATAAGTGTTTTATATTACAACCATTGTATTGGTTTCTACTCAGTTGTAAGTATTTATCAGGTACAGACACTTCGCCTGGGAGTTCATTTTATATATCAATTTTTAAAACAGTTTTGAAAAAAATACCAAAAGTTTAAACATTGATTCCTGCACAGTAAATCCCCTTAGGCTTTGCAACTTGCAGACAGGCCAGGTCTGCAGACGTAGCGGCATAGGCAGACTCCTGTGCCCATACACAGCCACACTGGCTCTCATGTGGGGCACGGGGTCTTCCCTTACAGGATTAGAGCTTTAGGGCCTGATCCTACTCACACTTCTGTCAGGCCCTGCCTGCTACGTTCTGCCATTTGTTGCTGACTGCAGCCTACATGCTAGCAAAGCAGGGAAGTTTGACAAGCCCCGAACTGGCAGACAATACCCTCCTGGAGGTATGACGTATAAGATAGCATAACCATCTCATCTAGTGCTTTCCTGAGCTCCAGGTAGAGCTCCTAAGCTGCTATTTGCACAAGACATTGGAACAGAGCCAGTCTCCCTATGATCTCTTCCTGCCCCCTCACACAAAAGCTCCTGTCCTGTCTCTTTGCCAAAGGTTTCCCACATTAATACTATTAATCATGGGCGCCGACTTCTAATGGCGCCAGTGGGTGCTCGACCCCCCCTCTGCCCCCGACCCCGCCCGGACCCCATCCTTGCCCTGCCCCCATTCCAACCCCTTCCACAAGGTCCTCGCCCCAACTCCGCCCCCTCCCTGCCCCTATTCGACTCCTTCCTAGGGTGACCAGATGTCCCAATTTTATAGGGACAATCCCAATTTTGGGGTCTTTTTCTTATATAGGCTCTTATTACCCCACAATCCCTGTCCTGATTTTTCACACTTGCTGTCTGGTCACCCTACTCCTTCCCCAAATCCCTGCCCCGGCCCCGCCTCTTCCCCACATCCTCCCCTGAGTGCGCCATATTCCCGCTCCTCCCCCTCCCTCCTGGAGCTTGCTACCGCTATTTAGCGGTGGCAAGCGGTGGGAGGTAGGTGGAGGAACTGGGACACGGTGCGCTCAGGGGAGGAGGAGAGGTAGGGAATTTGGCTGCCGGTGAGTGCAGAGAACCCACTAAATTTTTCCCCTTTGGATGCTCCAGCCCCAGAGCACCCACGGAGTTGGCGCCTATGCAATTAATACCAAAACACTGATTAAATTAAAGATGGAGATTTCAGGCACTGAGAAATATGGGTATAAATCTTTCTGTGTCATTAAGTGCTTTATAAAGAATTACAAAAAGTTACTTATGGTTCTACATCACTAATAGACTTCAGTATAGAATCAGTGACGAACATATATTGCCTGAAAACAAAAAAGTGTGGGAACTTTTAACAATTTACACACTTACTGCCAAGATCAAGTTAATGGTTGTTCCCCTGCTGGAACTGATTGCATCAAAACTGCCTATAAGGGAAGGAAGCAGCTCCACGGTCTGGTGCTTTGGGCCTTAGGGGCTGGCTTCAACTCTTCCAGGAGAAATTCTGAACTCAGGTCTTGGCAGGTTAAAAAAATAGTTTCTTTTTTAAAATGTATTCACTTGTACAGCAAGACCTGTCTGAAACTGCCACCCAAAGGACTAACAAAAAACTGTTGCTTAGTAAACACAGGGTCTGTAACTAAAGGTCAAATAAAATTCTGCTGGAACCTTAGGAGAGAGACAGTGGTTGTCGGAGGGAATGGGAGAAGAGTATATACTGGAGGAGGTTCCTAATCCAGCTTTATTTAGCTCTCTCACGGGCTAACATGTCTACCCTGTATTTCAGTTGTTCCAAATGTACTTCCCAGTGCACAGTCTGAGTATCTAGGCTGGGGATCTACTTTGGGCTGAAAAAAAGGAATCATTCCCTTCCCTAAAATAGGGAGCAGCTGAGCCACGTTGCACCTGTTACTGTGGGCTAGAGTAGCCTGTGTCACCATACCCACACTCCCCTTCATGGGGCAGGGAATGCCCAGCAAGTTCACATGGTGGCATATTCACTAACACAGTCCTGTCTGCCCCCTACAGTCTCCTATCCCAGCTGCATGCTAGGCCACAAGTCGCTCAAACAAAGCTAGGCTCTACTTCTCACTGGGGACACCAAGTCCTCACACAGGCTCCCCAAATCCTACCTCCCCCTTCGTGCTGTTACCTTCTGTGGGAGGCACTGGGCATTCATGGAGAAGACATCTAGATTCTACTCAAAATGACTTTTGAGCTTCAACTTTGTTTGTTGGTTGGTAAAGCAAGCAATGAAAAGGACACATTTTGAGCTCTGTGCAGCAGAGCAAAGCAGTCTGCTCTCCTTTCAGTATGATTGCATCCCACATAATACCCATTAACTCTAATGCAAAGTGTGTGTGTGTATTGAAGGGCAAATTGATTGGCTCTCCCTGCCAGCCCTGAAGATTTACACCTTCAGCAGTTTCTAACAATAGCAGCATCACAGACCAATCGATAGTTAAAATTCTGCAGGAGGGTGTGGGTTTTTTGAAGGGAAAGTGAAAATCAAAACAAAAATCTAAAGGCTGTCTTTCTCACGAGGATAGCTCACATTCACCATTCCTGTCCTCCCACTCTCTGCTGTCACAATGCAAAACAGCAAATTTCAGAATGACCCCCACAGAGGGGGCAGCCTGAAGGCAAATGATTAAACAGCTGCTGTCCTGGACAAGAGTTTAATTAATGTAATCAAAACCATAATGAGGTTAATTGCAGCAAACAGGCATCACCAATTAGCTCACAAATTGCCAACCCTGCATAGCATATAATCACAGGGCCTGCAATTAATAGCACATGCTACTGCCCCTTGTGTCACATATCAAGAGGGAACGCACAGAAATGGGACTGTCTTCCCAGTAATTAGGCAGGGTTTGAAAAGCAGACAAAACACTACAGTTTGGAGGGTCACAAAGAGAAAGACAACACAGAGTTCCAAATGTGTGATCGACATTACATACAAGGTCAATACAGCACAGCTGTCTCCAAACAAATGCTCAGACTAGGGTTGCCAACTTTCAACTTGCACAAAACTGAACACCCTTGCCCCACCCCCTACCCTACCCCTCCTCTGAGGCCCCGCCCATTCCCCACCACTTCTCCGAGGCCCTGCCCCCGCTCATTCCATTCTCACCTCCCTCTGTTGCTCACTCTCCCCACCCTCACTCACTCCCTCATTTTCACGTGGCTGGCTCAGGGGGTTGGGCTGCAAGGTGGGGCCAGAAATGAGGAGTTGAGGGTAGGGGAGGGGGCTCCAGGCTGAGGCAGTGGGTTAGGATGCAGAAGGGGGTGAGGGTTCTGGCTGGGGGTGCAGGCTCTGGGGTGGGGCCAGGGATGAGGGGTTTGGGGTGCAGGAGAGGGCTCTGGGCTGAGGCAGGGGGTTGGGGTGTGGGAGAGGGTACTGACCCTGGGCTGGGGTTTGGGTTCCAGGGTGAAATGAGGGGTTCAGGGTGTGGGAGGGGGCTCTGAGCTGGGGCTTGAGGTGTGGGGGATGAAGGCTCCAGCTGGGGGTGCAGGTGGGGGCTCTGGGTTTGGGGGGGATCAGGGCTGGGGCAGGGAGTTGGGACTTGGGGTGTGGGCTTACTGCAGGCCGCTCCCGGTCACTGGTGCTAAGGCAGGCTCCCTGCCTGTCCTGGCTCCATGCTGCGCCCTGGAAGTGGCCAGCAGGTCTGGATCTTAGGCTGGGATCCCAGGAGGTTCCGTGCACTGCTCTTGCCCGCAGGCACCACTCCCCACAGCTCCCATTGACCACGGTTCCAAGCCAATGGGAGTGCGGAGCCGGTGCTTAGGGTGAGAGCAGCGTGTGGAGCCCCGTGTGGTGCCAGAACAGATAGGGACTAGCCTGCCTTAGACCCACAGCACCACCGACTGGACTTTTAGTGGCCTGGTTGGCAGTGCTGAGGAGCCGCTAGGGGGAGCCTTTTCGACCGGGCGTTCCAGTCGAAAACTGGACACCTGGCAACCCTAGCTCAGACCAGCATAACTGCAGTCCTGCTTGGTACACCTTTCATTCTATTCAAGATCATGGTAACATAGCTTGGGCTAGGCCTAACACAGATGTGACCACTGAGATCTGTAGGAGGCAGTGTTTGGCCTAATTATGCCTACCAAAAAAAGGAGCAGCATTTTCCAGTGTATTATTATAGACTTTACAGTAATGCCTAGAAACTGCAGTTGTGAATCAGGATCCTATTAAGCTAACTACTGTGAAGACATATGCTGAAGAGAATGGTCCTACTAAGAAAAGCAGGTTTGAGCACTGGGCTGGGACTAAGGAGTCTATTCCATGGCAAGTCACTTATTACCAGATCCTCAAAGGTAATCAGGAACCTAATTCTTCTTCTTGACTGTAATGGGAGTCAAGTGCCTAAAACCCTTGAGGATCTTGGTCTAGGCCCAAGTTTTCAAATATAGCTACCACTTGGGGTACATCAAGTTGTAGGTGCCCAACTTGAGACGCCTATTATGGGCCTGATTCTCATAAATGCAGAGCAACCACAACTCCAATTTAAGTCAGTGGAATCTGTGAGCACCCAGCACTTCTGAAAAATTAGGCCCTAAAGACCTGCTTCTTCACAGCCTTGCACTTGATATAATCATTTACACCTGTGCTAACTGCGTGTAAAATGCTACCAAATCAGAAAGGTAGCATTTTAAATGCCCTGTGCATAAGTGTAAATGACCACACAAGAAGCTAAGTAATGGAGAATCAAGCCCTGGGGCCCACATCCACAAAGGGGCTTTAGGACATGTTTACACTACAAAGTTTTGCTGCTACAAGTTGTGTCGAAACAAGTATATCTCTTGTGCACATGCATACTTGATTTCTTTTGCCAGCACTGCACATACTCACCAGGAATGCACCTTGATGCACAGTGAGGTGCACCAGGGGGAGCTATCTCAGTGTGCAACCTACCACGATCCAGTGTACTATCTTTTGGGAATTTTGCTAGTGCATGGTGGGGCAGAAACGACTTGCCCCAAGTGACTGGGAGCAGGAGCTCAACATCCCATATCATCATCTGTCTCATAATTTTCACGCCTGTTTTCAATTTCCCACAAACCCACACAGGACTTGTTGCTGTCCGCCATCTTCTGACAGAAGCATGGAGCCTGCACAGCTCTGCACTATTGTCTTGAACATTGCAAGCACTGGACACGCAATCCTCTGGTATTTGCAGAGCTCCAAGAAGAACATGGACAATTTCCTGGCAGTCAGTTTGCTGTGGGACATAGTGAGAACCAATTCCAGGTTGTTGCTGGCGTTCACAGAGCAGTTGCAAACAGTGGAGTGTCATTTCTGGGCCCAAGAAACGAGCAGTGACTGGTGAGACTGCATCATAATGCAGGTCTGGGATGACAAGCAGTGACTGCAGAACTTCTGAATGCACAAGGCCACATTCCTGGATCTGTGCACTGAGTTCACATCCAATGTAGGAACACCAAGCTGAGAGCTGCACTGACAGTGGAGAAGCAAGTGGCGATCACACTGTAGAAACTTGCAATGCTGGATTGCTACTGGTCAGGGGGCAGTCATTTTGGAGTGGGAAAATCCACTGTGGGGGCCAAAGTCATGTAAGTGTGCAGGGCCATTAATCATCTCCTGCTATGTAGGACTGTGACTCTCAGTCATCTGCAGGCTGAGAGTAGTGGATGGCTTTGCAGCAGTAGGGATCCCAAACTGCAGTGGTGCAATAGATGACATGTGTATCCCTATTTTGGCTCCAGACCACCTTGCCAGAGTACATCAACAGAAAGGGCTACTTTTCCAAGGTTATGCAAGCGTTGGTAGATCACCAGAGATGTTTCAGTGTCATCCATGTTGGCTGGTCAGAGAAGGTGCATGACGCTCACATGCTTCTTTCCTGACTAGATTACCACTGGTGATGTTGAAATGCCAATTGTGATCCTGGGGATCCAGCCTACCCCTTGCTCCCCAACCTCAACGGCAAAGATTCAGCTACAGACTCAGCAGGTGCAGAATGACATTTGAATGTGCTTTTGGTAGCTTGAAGGGAGACTGGCATTGTTTACTCACAAGATTGGATCTCAGTGCAAAAAATATCCCAATGGTTATAGCTGTCGGTAGGGTCCTGCATAGGGCAAAACTTGCCGTAGAGGTGGAGCGGCTGCCTGCTGAGTTTGAACAGCCAGACACAAGGGCTATCAGACAAGCTGCAAGCGGAGCTATATAGCTTAGGGAGGCTTTGAAAGAGCACTTTAACAGCGAGCTGCTGCGATGTACTATGTTCAACCTGGCGCTGCAGTTTGGGGCCTGTCAGGAACTGTGTGGTGTTTGTTGCACATCTGTGCATATATCACTGCCAGTGCAGCTATTAACGTTGGGGTGCTTGCTGTACATTGATGACAACTGTTTGGCATTGGTTGTGAGTGTATAAGACCCCTACTTTCACTGCCAGCAGGCATTATACTTCATGTGTTGTAAGCTACTCAAGATAAATAACTTACAGAACAAGAGTTTTATTCACTTACAAAAACAGCTTTAAAAAAATCTGAAGAACTTAAAGTAACTTAAATGTATGAACCTTAATAAATAAACAAAATGAAGGAAAATTCAGGCCCATTGTAGCTACATGTACATCAATCTTGGTCCTCAGAGGCCAGTGTATGTGAAGCTCTGGTTCTCCATGCTTTCTGCTGGCGTGGGGTTCTAAGGGTAGACATGCAGGCCCTGAGGCCACGTGGAATGCTCAGGGAAGGGGGTGCTGGGAGGTGCTTTGCTGCATTTCTCCACAGACTGCAATGGGAGTTGAGCCCGTGATTGTGGAACCTGCAGGTCCACAAGAGTCTGCAGAGAAGCCCCATTCTGTCCTGGTGAATCTCCCTCTCCTTTTCCTGCTGGGACTTTCTCCTGTCTACTCTTTCCTTCATGATACAGTCTGCATATTCACCCTCCAGGCTCTCTGTTCAGGGTCTGATGCAGCACTGGCTTCCTGGATCTCACAAATACATTCTCCTGCGTCCTCTTTTTTTCTCCTCCTTATCTGGGTCAGTCGTTCTTCTGGTGTGGAGGGAGAACCCCTCAAGGCCGCCATGGCTGCAGCTACAGATAAAATGCACAGAGGCATCATTGTCAGTATAGTAGGGGAACAGAAAATAAAACTTAAGATTCAGAACTCTCCCCTTCTCTTGCTCCCCTCAAGTGGTAAGCAAGACATGCTTATTGACATTTCTGCTTTGGACTGTTTGTGCCCAGTGCCACGCTCAGCTCAAGCCATAGTGGGTATGACCCGCCAAGGATGAGGCAAATGACAAGGGAATTGCTCAGTTCCATGAACCTATGAGTATTGCACAATGGCACTGAATACTGGCACCCCTTTCCAGTGGTGATTTTAGCGGATATCTCACTCTTGAGGGTAACAAAGACAAAGATCACAGCTGCTGCTGGCATCCCAAAGTCACCTGGGCTCATACACCACTAACCTGTTTACTGCAATGGTGCCTGCTGAAGTTATCACTGACTGGCGTGGGAAAGCATGCTACCGCAGAGTCAAAAAGAAGGTTGCCATGCCTAGAAACCTCTGGGGGAGGACTGCAGAGTACCTTCATGAAAGTTTCATCAAGATTTCTCAGGAGAATCCAAGGAACATCCTGAGTACCTAAACAAATTGCTCCGCATGGTCCCCCCTATCTAACTCTACAGGGGAATGGAAAGCAGATTGCAACTCTACCTCTCATTGTTGTATAAGAAAATTAATGCAAAGTTGATAGCTGTGTCCTGCTAAGCTGGGGGTGCCATAACTGTAATGGGGAGTTTATTTACAGACTTACCTAGTGTTCCTTCCCCTCCATTGGGCTTGCCTGTGCTCCACTTTAGGGACTGGCTGGACTGCAGTGGAGTCAAAAGCAGATCCTGGCTCACGACACAGCTGAACCCCTCGTTTGCCTGCCCGCCATACTTCTCCTCCTTTTCCTGGCCCTTCTTCTCCTTGCTGTTCACAGCAGGAGACTTGACTCAGGCTTCTCAGAGGTATTCACGGTGTTGTGCGGGATGGTGGTTTCCCCAAGTACGGCATTCAGCTCTTTGTAAAAGCAGCAGGTCTGCGGTTCAACACCAAATTGATTGTTGGCCTCCTTGGCCTTCTGCTATGCCTGTGGCAGCACCTTGGCTTTCACACGGCACTGCTGCTGGTCCCTTTCATACCCCTTTGCCTGCATCCCCTGAGCAATTTGCTCACAGATGTTGATGTTTCTACGGCAGGTTCAGAGTTGTACCTGCACAGTCTCTTCTCCCCACAAGACCAGGAGATCCAATATCTCCTGTCTGCTCCAGGCCAGAGTGCATCTGGAGCAGCTGGACAGTTGCGCACAACAATGGAGAGCAGATAGAGGTGTGCTTACCAAGCTGGACAACCAGGAAAAGGCATTTCAGAATTTCACAGGAATTTTAATTGGTGGGCAGCAGGAACCTCTGGACAGTGGAGTTCACAACTGTGATCAGAGGGGTCAGTGTTGGGCATTGTGGGACAACTGCTGGAGGACAATTAGGGTCAACATGCAGTATTTACACTCATGCTGCATTGACCTCCATACATTGACTTGGTTCAACGCTGCTCGGGGAGTTGGTGTTTCTATGTCAGCATAATGGGGCGCATATATCGGTGGGAGACAAATTTAAGTGTAGACACGTGCACAACTAGTTGACACAAGGAGGCTGACATTGACCTAACTTTGTAGTGTAGACTAGGCCTTACAGGCACCTTGCCACCCAGTGGAATCCATAAGCCCTGAGTTAGGTGCTAGGGTCTCTATGCAATGAATGGAGAGAGAGAGGCAACTGAGAACAGGATCCACAAAGGCCAGCATGCTAGGCAGGGAGCCACCTAAGCCAATGGGAAATACTGATGAGAGGGGTCTCTTCATGGAATTAGACACCTAAGTGTGGACTGGAAGGAGGTGCCTATTGCTGTCTGGCATCCACAGGCAGGAACCCTCTCCTGGGGTCAGGTGCCTAAGTCACCTTTTGAAAGAACACCTGTGGTGTATACTTAACTCTACACAAACTGGGGAGGAGGTGGCGATGGCCTCCCTTATAACCTTTAGCCCAGCAGTTAGGTATTCACACAGGAGGTGAGAGACTCTGCTTCACTCCCCACTCCGCCTGATGAGGAGAAAGGAAAGATCTGAATTGGGCTTTCCCACCTCTGAGGTGAGTGCCCTAACCACTGAACTATGGGATGTTCTGATGTGGGTCTCTCTCAATGTCTCCTGTTGAAGCTGTTCCACTTTCTATAGCTAAGTAAATACACATTGGGCCAAAGACAGAGTGAGAAGCACTCTAGAGGCCAGTGGTTAGGGCACTCACCTGACAGGTGAGGAACCCCATTCACAGCCCTTCTCCTCATCAAGCAGGAGGGGGAGGTAATTGAACTGGGGTCTCTCGCATTCCAGGTAAGTATCCTACCCACTGGGTTAAAGGTTATAAGGGAGGCCTCGTCCTTTCTCCTTCCCCCTGAGACTTTAGGCACCTACAGAATTAGGCTTAGCCAAGGTTTTGAGGATCTCCATGGTGCCTACGTTTTAGACTTGGATGCAGTGCTTTGTGGATCTGGGCCTGGATGCATCAAGTTGAGCACCTCAAAATAGCGGCCATCTAAAAAAAAAATGGGCCATAACTTTACCGTGCCTAAATTACATGATCTTTAAAATGGAGATATTTACCCAGCTCTGTAAAATGCTTTGGGAATTTTGGGTGCTAAACAATACATCAAGTGCAAAGTGTTACTGAGTCCCTTTTACTGAGCAGGTGGCTACTACTTGATAAATATGCGTTCTTCCACACCATTTGGTTTCAAGACTTTGTAAGTAAGGATTCACCACATCCTGCATCTAAATCCTCATAAGAGAGAAAGAGTGCATCTTACAAAGGAAACGACACAATATTCTGAAAGCACTTTTCACCAGAGCCTCAGTTGCTATAAATCAGCATGGCTCCAATGACTTCAATGGAGCTATATCAATTTACACCAGCTGAGGATCTGGTCTACTGGTTTCAGTTAAAATTGGCATTTTCAGGTTGTTTGTTGGCAGCCACCATCCAAGAGTACCTGGGACTCTGGAAGTACAGGGGCCCCAAATATTAGGGATTGCATGTGGTGCCCCCTTTAATGCTGTTAACATCAGGGAGGGGAAACATTTCTTAGAGATTAATGTGAGATCAATTAAGTCCTGGTGTAAGTCCGCAACATGACTGCAGTTAAGTCAGGGGGATGAGTGTAACCATACATGTTTTGTTGTTGATCTCCTGATAGGCAGATTGCACAGGTAGAGAAGAAGTGCAGAGTAGCATGAAAGCCGGATTTTGCTCATGGATGTCCATAAACGTCATCTGCAGCAACAATGTGGAGCGTGTGCACTTACCTGCCCCAGACACTGCAGGAGGCAGGGGCTCTTGTGGAATCTGTGTCTCAGAGAGCGCACTGTAATTGAAAGGTGCAGTAAGCAACATCCAAAAAAAGCAGCCCTGCCTTATTAAGGCCCAGCATCTTGTGTACTCATTTCCACCAGTGCAAGGTGGGTATAAAATGCCAGCAAATCAGAAAAGTAGCACTTTTCACCAGCCTGGTGAAAGCTTGGTGCCAGCCAAGTGTGAATCTGGTCCCAAGTGTCCCTGGCCCTTGTACAGTTGAGCTGGGGGGGGGGGGGGGGGAATAAGAAGCCCTTCCCCTCATTTTATGCCCCAGGCAAAGGCCTGGGACAACTGCAGTCTCAGCACTTGGAGATACAGAGATTTTTCACTTGGGCACAATTTGCCCCACAGGGAGTGGGGAGGAGGCAAGGCCATGCCCACTCCTCCTACATAATAAGCACAATCCTTGCCAGTGCTACCATTGGGCACTGCAGCTCTGCACTGCCCCCAACATTGCTACATACACACCGCCTTATCCCCAATCCTAAACCACAGTATTAGTCATTAAGCAGAAACCATTTCATCTGTGTAGGGGGTTGTTTTTTGTTTGGGTGTTTTTAACCATTTCTCCTTCCTGCAGAGAATCAAGAGATTGATTTGCCCTTGATTTGTTAAACAATAACTGTGCATGATTCAGTTATGATTTTTCAAACCCTTGGAACTAAGCTAAACAAAGACGGTTTTCACCAGGATACCACAAAGAAACTGTTCTCCCTAAGGCCTATCTTCCTGCCAAAATTTCAACTTTCTAGCCCCAGTCAATGTTGTTATGTTCACAGGATACAAACAGAGAAGTCAGAAAAACACATAAAATACTCTTTCAGGAAGGCTGCAATGTAGCACTACTTTATTTCTTAAAATCCAGAACTATAATACACAAGAACCAAAACAGTGGGAGAAAAAGCAGGCTGCTCCCTAACGCAGCATCACAGCTCACTCCACCTTGCTGCAGACTGGCTCTGATTGCATGCTTCCCTATATTCATGCAAGTATGACGAGAATCCCTTACAAATTAAAGTTACAACCTGAAGTTCCAACACAATTTTCAGTACACAATAGATTTGACACTAGGACTGTTAAAAGAGATCAAAAATTTGCTTTATAAAATGGGAACTTGAATTGCCCCTCCCCCCTCCTTCCAAAGTCCTCATTCTCAAAAGTGGCTGAACCATTTTTGTACAAACTTAAAAAAAAAATCACTCACACAGAGACCTGGCTTTGACAATTTCAGCTTGACAGGTGAAAGATTCAGAAAGTTATGAGCAACTGTATAAGGGAACGTAGAAATGAATACACTTAGGTAACCTTAACTACAGATGTCACTAATATTCCATTTGTATAAATTCCATGATGGCAGCAGATAAATAATGACAGTAAAAAAATCAGGAGTGGTGGGAAGGATTAGTAATCCAAACAATTACATAAAATACATGTTGTCAATTTGTGGCACAGACCAGACACAGAAACAAAGAGCTTTTTACAGATGTCTTTTTTTCTTTAAATAGAAAGACACTGGTCCAATCAAGATGCTTTGAATTGATGATCATAGTTTTTATGCTCTGTTTACTTATCTGATTGTAATTTTAAAAGTCCAAAGCCTGAATTGCATTGCACCAGTGTATTCGCTACATGGCGATAAGACATAGAAACAGCATCAGGATTGCTCAAGGAATACAGAAGCAGAGTACTGTTTTGTTGTGCCAAAGATAACAGCATTAAACTTGTCAGTTGATACCAGGAAGCTGCATTCATCTCCTTCACTAAAGACACCATATTTCTGGCAGTTGCAACTCTTTCCTGCCTAGACCAGACAAATTAATTGTATATTAGCATAATGCCCTACATTGCAGAGTGCAGTTGTTTCACAGCTGATTAAAGGCTTCAGACTAGGAAAATCAGCCTCATATTACTACTTTTTCCTATTAAAGTAATTCATTTGCCCATTTACATTTTAATTTTACAGTACTATTCAGCTAAATTAAGGTTTCTCTTCAGCACTTCCTCTGACTTGTAGTTGTGTACATAGCTAACCTGTGTAACCAGGTGATTTTATTAATGTTATCTTCCCCCTCTTCTTTATGACCAATGTTTTCCAAAGGGGCCATTGTTTTTGAGCTGCCCAGCTTTTGGGTACCCAGTTTGAGATGGCAAAGGCCTGATTTTTCAGAAGTGAAGTCAATGGGAGCTGCAGGCGCTCAGCAACTCTGAATATCTGCCTGTTCGAACATACAAAACTTTTTTAAATTTGAAAATATGACCTCACATGTTCAGTGATGAAGGGGAATGGGTTTGCAAAATAGATTCCCTGAGCTGAACAAACTCAGGAGAGACTCATTCTGTGAAAGGTGTTTTGTCTCTCTCTAATTATAATAGCTGGAGGAAGAACAGGCCCCAGTGGCAAACGCTCAAGAGCCCAGAATAGTTTCTCATTTACAGTAGAGAAAATCAAGAGGAGCTCCATTAGTCAATTAAGTTAAAACTGGTGTGAGAAGAGAATCAGGTCTGAGGAGGATGAAGATTTTTAGGACTGGGTGTCAATCATCTCCCTCAATATGGCTTATTTGGGTGTTGTCCTCGGATACAGTACATGGCTAAGAGTAAGTCATGTAGCTATCCACTATCAGCTTCAGGACTGGAGCACAGGACAGCAACCCTTCTTTTCTATTGAGCCTCGCTAGGATCAGGGCACTGCAGTAAGCAATCTGCTGCTTTTCAGATATAATTACAGCAAGTGAGTTCTCTCATTTACATGTGGTTACATTCCATTGAATTGTTAGACACGGGCATGCCTGCAGCATTTAAAATGACCTGCAACTAATGGGTATTTCAAACAGTGGATTATCAGGAGAAAAAACAAAGTCCTGCTTTAGCTGGAAAGTGATGGGCCTACTATGCAATCAGAGTCTGGATGGCAAGCCCCCGCATGGCTTGTTAAAACATAAGCAGAACAACACTGTATAGCCAAGTGCCAACTAATTGCTGAGGAGTGGAACTTTTCTGTGATCATTGGAGTCATTGGAGAATCTGGCTGTACGTGCCCCAGGGAAAGATGCTGTGCATCATCTATTCTATGCACTTCTGCATAAGAAAGATGAAATCTTCTTTGATTGTAAGATAGTGTGTATTTTTGCAGTACTAGGCTATAGATAGTAACTACAGTAACACAAGGCTATTAATGTAGGAAAAATAAAATAGAACAGTCAGACTTAGAGCTTTATGCTTTCACCACCCACATATCTTTTGTCTGCAGATCCATTTATCACCATTTCCACTGCATTGCCTCTGTATTGCCAGATCTACAGAAATCCTCAGTCATACCTTCATCCACTTACCCAACCACTGTGATGGGCTTCCCAAGTCCCAGCTCTCTGAATCCAGCATATTGAGAACATCACTGCCCCCTTTCTCACACATACAATTTACTCTCTCCCCCCACCTCAAGCTCACACCTTCAAGGAACTCCATTGCTCCTCCTTCATTTCAGGATCCAGTGGAAAGTTGTCTTGCTGGGTTTTAAAACCCTCCACGGGGTTTTGTTATCCTTTGTTAATTACCTATGTCTCTCATTGCTTTCTCCCCCACTCCTTCTGCTTGCATAGCTCTGATTATCACAACCCACGGGTCTCGAACTTGGGCCCACTCGGCTCATGGGAGCAGCCATGCTCCAACCTACCACTTGACAATTCCCTGGAACCTATAAAGCCCAACCCCAGAGTGAGGTTCCACCTCTGAGTTCCATTTGGCGGAGTCCCAGAGTCGGCGATAGGCCCATTGGCCCTACTTAAGCCAGTAGCAGGAACAGGGAGCTGTCTGAACAACTGGGCTCCACAGTGCTCCATGCTCCCCCCGTTTGATTTCCTGGCATCCTGACCTGGCTTGACTCCTAGCATCTGACTTGTGGTTCCTGACCTCCACTTTGTCTCCAGGTATCATGAGCCAGCTGACTCTTGACTTCTGCCAAGAGACTTTCAACTCTGGCTCCTATTACTAGTTCTGGCCACTCAGGACCTGGCTGCAATAGCTTGTTCAGACCACAATAACCCTGAGGGCCCAAGCCTGGTGTGAGGATGATGGACAAAGAAGCACCACCACGGACACCCAACTCGCCTGAATGGGCCCTCCACCTCCAGGCAGATAATTATGTACTGCAGACCCAAGTTGCACAGCTGACCTTAGACCAATGACTGCAGGAGCAAACAAGGCAGCTCAGCACTGAGAATACCACACTGCGATCACAGCCTGCACCATCTTGTCCCAAACTGGGGCCTGCAATACCCTTGCCCCAGTGGTTTGACGGGAATCATTAGCAGTTCTGGGGTTTCATGAACCAAAACCACTTTCTATTTTTTGATGTTTCCACAGATCTATGTCTCTGACTGGGCCAAGGGGGCCTTGGTAACCAGCCTGCTGACAGGAGATGTATTAGACTGGGCTTCCCCACTGCTTGAAGGCCACAGCCCAGTGCTCTCGAACTGGGATGCCTTTCTACAATTGAGGTCAACCATCTTTGATGACCCACACCAAGAGGTTCCCTGCCACCCCCTTACATGCATACTGTGACCTCACCTTCTGTATTGCCCACCAAACCTATGCAAGATGAGCTGGCTAATCAGTGATTCTCACTCAAAGAAAAGAAACAGTGCCATCAGCATGACTTATGCTTCTGCTGCGATGAACCTGGCCACACTATTTTAGCTTGCCCAGTATGAATGCTGAGGAACTCAGGTAAATAAGCTGGTCCAGGCACGGTGGAGGAAACCAGCATGGGCCTTCAAAGAAAATATCTTCCCTGTTCCCTAGTCCTCTCTGAGATGCACCCTAGGCCTCATCCATGGGCTTCTCATTTGCAGGGGTCAATCCAGCTGATCATCTTGGGGGACCCCCAATGGATTTCCCTCCAACATGCCCTCATTTATTCAGGAGCAGTAGACAGCAACTGCCCCATAGACCTTCACCCAGGGGCAAAGATACCATTTGGGCAGATATACGCAATGCCAGAGCCTGAACTGGTGACATTGTGAGTATATCTCAAAGAGAACCTGGCCCAGGGGGTTCATTCACAAGTCACCTTCACCAGTTCGTGCCCCAGTCCTTTTCCAGTCGATTATCGAGCCGTAAATCAGATAAAAATCCAGAACCGTTACCCACTACCCTGATCCCTGAGCTATTGGACCGCATGGGCTCTGCCCCATATTCACTAAACTAGGTCTCTGGGCACTCATAGTGTCATCCGTATCCAAGGGCACGACCAACGGAATACTGCCTTTTGGACCCACTATAGCCACATTGAATATTTATTTATGCCATTCAGACTGGCTAATGCCCCAGTGACATTCCAGCACTTCATTAACAATGTGCTGAGATCTACTGGACCAGTTCATGGGGGTGTACTTAAATAATATATTGATCTTCTCAGATATAGACCTACACACCACTCATGTTTATACTGTCTTGGATAAACTATGACAACATGGTCTCTACACTAAACTTGAGAAGTGTACATTCACCCTGACATCAACCAACTTCCTGGATTTCATCCTGTCCCCAGAAGGAATCAAAATATATCCACACAAGGTCACAGATGTCCACAAAAGGGCAGCCCCCTGCAACATGTGTGTCCTACAACATTTTTTAGGCTTTGTGAACTTTTATCAGACGTTCATTTCAAATTTTTCAAAACAAGCTGAACTCCTTACTGCCCTCCTCTGGAAAAATACCCAGTTACATTAGTCACCAAAGGCCCAGCACATATTCGAGTTGTTGAAGCTTGCCTCTGCTCCAGTACTGGCCCACCCATATATGATACAAGCTTTCATTGTGGAAACCTACACCTCTCTCAAAGGCATGGACCCAAGCAAATACTCCACCCCATCACCTATTATTCAAGGAGCTCCTGGCAATTGAGACTGGCTTTGAAGAATGGTGACCCTACTTGGAAAGGGACCATCATCCAGTCCAAGTATTCACTGATCATAAGAACCTGGACTACCTGCTCAGGGCCAATGCTGTATACTAAAGACAGCTCTGGTGGATCCCATTCTTCTGCTGGTTCAACTTTATCTTGACTGGCCGCACTGAGACCAAAAATGGCAAGGCTGACGCCTTGTCCCAAAGATATGGTTCCAACCCAGGAGGTCCCAGTCTGGAACTAGCCCACATTCTTAAATCCCATAATTTCCTCAATGCAACTCGCTGCCAAAGCCTGCTCACGCTCATCCACTCTGCCTCTGTCTCCAGAATTCCACCCAACGAGTTGTCCATTATCAACTGGGAACCACCCAGCACCCATGAGGGGATCACATTTGTAAGGGATTGCATCTACGTTCCCCCAGGACCTGCGAGAGTGGTAGCTCTTCAGCTGTGCCACAACTCCACCTTGGCAGAAGACTTAGGCCATATAAAACCTGACAATTAACATCCCATTTCTTTTCATGGCCCCAAATGTGCCCAACAATAGAGACCTTTGTAGCTTCCTGCCAGGTGTGTGCTCACACATCTTCTTTATCAACTATGGGTACCAGTCCCAATTTCATTCACAACTACCCACATCCTCCCCCAACACATCTATCTTGGACCTTGTAGAACACATCCATCACACTCAAGAGGAGGTGAAAGGACATCTTGAAAAGGCAAAAGACTACAAAAAGCACATGGACAAGCATAGACACCAGGACTCCCACCTACCCTGTAGGACAAAAGGTGTGGCTTTCTACAGGGCACCTCTGCATTGACAGACTCTCTTGAAAATTAGACTACCAGTTCTTTGGTCCATACCAGATTTGGCAACAAATCAACCTGACCCCCTTGGAGCTCCAGCTCCCTCGCTCCCATATTCCACATCTCATTTCTAAAACCACATCCCAAGAACCCATTTTCCCATGCAGCCCAAATCACTGCCCCCCAACAGTGCAAATACAGGATCAGGAGGAATACATTGTTCACAAAGTCCTGGATTCTAAGATCAAGTGGGTCGAATTATGGTATTTGATTGATTGGGAATCTCACAGCCCAGAGGAACACACCTGGGAGCCAGCTAAAAACTTTCACACTCCCACCCCGGCTCAGGCTTCCATAGGCGCCACCCTGAGAAAGCTGGACCCACGTAACCCAGAGGGCACCTGTAGGGGTGGAAATGATGTCATGACCCACAGGTTTTGAATCTGGGCTCACAGGATTCAAGGAAACAGCCACGCTCCAACCTTCCACCCACTGCTGACAACTGCTTACCTGGGACCCACAAAGCCCAACCCAGTGCGAGGTTTCACCTCTGAGGTTCTATCTGTGGAATCCCAGAGCAGCTGATCAGCCGCTGGCCCTCGATAAGCCAGAAGCAGGAACAGGAAGCTATCCAAACAACTGGGTTCCACCCTGCTCTGGACAGTGTGCCTTGTACTTCCTGCTCCCCCAACTTGACTTACTGGCACCCCGACCTGGCTTGACTCCTGGCATCTGCATTTGGTTCCTGACCTCCAGTTTGCCTCCTGCCTTAGACACTCTGGTATCCTGACCTGGTCTGACTCTGGTTCCTGACTCATGGTTCTGATCTCCAATTTGTCTCCTTCTGACTTACGAGTATTCTGACCTAGCCAACGCTTGACTCCTGTCTTGTAACTGCAGACTTTGGCTCCAACTACTGGGTCTGGCTGCCCACGACCCAATCGTGACACAAACACACTCTCTAGTCATGGGGTGAGAGTCTTGTCCTCCGCAGCACCAACCACTGGCATGGCCTTCTTATGTTTCTCCACCTCACAAACCCTCCATCACATTTCAAATTTCAGCTGGAAACACATCACAGCCGGGTCTCGTCATCCCCATAAATAGTTGTGAGAAAGAATTGGTGAATAATTCTAAAAGGTAAGATTTACCATGACATCAAAATGATTTTTTCATGTTTGTTTAAAGTACTCAGGGCTAAGGGTTCTCCCCCTGATCCCTTTCCATACCTAAGTAGGTCTAACAGTGCTGTGTAATGAGCCAAGTCATACACAATGGTCATCTTCTCCTGACATTGCTGTTCTTTGTAACTACAAAACACCAGCAAACAGCCTAAGGCCTGCGGCAGTATTCAAGCTCACGTGATTTCCCTGCTTCCCAGAATCCCAAACATTTCACTGGGGTTTCTATTTCAAATGCTTTTAGAACCATTAATGAGTGCACATCACTAAGCTATGTAACCATGGGATCTTATTAACCTCCTCCTTCTCGCATTCCCTCCTATTTGTTACATTCAGTTATTGCATCTGTTTCAAATTAATCCTAAACTTCTTGGGACAGAGAGCATATCCTCATATGTATTTGTACTGTGGCTAAGAAAATGAAGCCCCAATCCAAACAGAAGCCTTTTTCGCTACTCCAATACAAATAAAGAAATAAAAGGACCAAATTCTGAATCTTAATTATGCCATTGTAAACCTAGAGTAACTTCACTGAAGTCAATGGATTTACATTGTATACAGTGAGTGAGATTCTGGATCTGTTATGCCAGTGCAATATACAATACTCATACAGACAATTAACCACACTGACCTAGAGTAACAGCACTCATTTCACTGCCTACATAAACAGCTCTCTCAAATTTCCTTCAGCCACTTCAAAACACAGGCATGCTTAAGCACACTGTTAGAAACGAAGACAGGTTTTGAGACGGGAAATACTGCTTATCTGTTGGACAACAGCTACCTAATGAGCAATAGCAGCAAAAGGGTTTTAAGCTTGCATTATGCAGGATGCCATTTTTCTGGAAGCTATCAAGCGTAATAAAAAAATAATGTGAACTTAGTTTTCGATTTCAGGCTGTCTCTGCCCATTTGATTTTTCTCTTTATACCCTTACTTGAATACAGGCGACGTGAGACACAGACTCAGGAAGCTACCTGCTTCCATCTAGCACCTGCCAATGTCTACTAATCATATCAGCAGGAGCCCACAATGCAGCTCAGCAGCTGTTCAGTTCTGAAAGGAAGACCTGTTTATTCCACTACTGGAAGATACGACCAATTGTCCAGTTGTTAGTATCAAGAAGTATCTCAAGAAGATACTTGGCAATGGCATAAGTATCTCAGGTGATCAGGTGCTACTGTCTCTGCATTTCCAAGTACAAGGAAATGCTTTGATTAATCTGTGTTGCATATCTTTTGTGTACACAGTGATATGTTCTTTTGCACTGCAGATACAAACAAATAGCTATTTTCTTTCACTTTTGTCCTTCCGGAAAGCTCCATTCAATAGTCAGATAGCGTAGTTCAAAGGAATTGAACACATCCATGGATTTCAAACATATGTCCCTATTTTCTCCTCAGATAAACACTTATATCATTTAAATGCTGGCAAGTAATACTCACTTATTTCAAATTCTCAAAGACCAGGAGGCTGACCCAATGTACCCTCCCTTCAATGCTGCAGAAGCTCTTCTGTTCATGTAGTGTTTCATGACTTTGGAGCAAACAGAAAAGTGCTACTCTTGACAGTATCTTGCCATCTGGATTTTCCAGGATAAGAAAATCTTAACCCTGCCACCAGTGTCATACCCTTTTCAGGTCCAAGTGCAGGTAGGGAGTCCTTGGTAGTACAGCTCCTGAAGGAGCCATGTTGTCATGTGGGGTAAGATAGCTTGAGGAGTAGCTCAAAGACAGTACATGCCTCAGTATAGATGCCCTACAATCCACCAGCTTTCCCTGGAGATCAGGGTCATAACACTGCCCGCTGTGCGATGAGGCAAACTTCACTCCCAAAAAGGATGACTTGGTGGAGCCTCAATCACCTAGAAACCATGGAGGTGTTGGCCTAACTTCAACTCTCCCATGACTTTTGATACAGGAGGGCAGGCATTAGTATCTCAGAGGGATTGGGCACAAAAAAATACTTGCTATTCAGATCTACAGTAAGGAGAATACAAGGAAAGGTATTATATTATTATTTGTATTTCAGTAGTGCTTAGAGGCTGCAACCAAGATCAGGCCTCCATTGTGCTAGACATCCCCCACCCCTTCATACACACACACAGGGCCGGTGCAACCATTTAGGTGACCTAGGCGGTTGCCTAGGGCGCTAGGATTGGGGGGCGCCATTTTCTTCAGCAGCGACCGCGGTGGCCAGATCTTCGGCCGCCCCGGTCGCCACCGGCATTTAGGCGGAGGGAGCTGGGGCAGTGGAGCGCGGGGAGGGCCGCCTTCAGCAAGGGGGGGTGGGCGGCATGCAGGGGAACTCCCCGCCCTAGCTCACCCTTGCCCCGCCTCCTCCCCGAGCACGCCGTGGTTGCTTCACTTCTCCCGCCTCCCAGGCTTGCAGCGCCTAAGCTGATTGGCGCCGCAAGCCTGGGAGGCGGGAGAAGTGAGGCAGCCACAGCGTGCTCGGGGAGGAGACGGGGCAGGGGTGAGCTGGGGCGGGGGGGGGGGTGCCTCAGGGTGGGGGGGAGCTGCCACGGAGGGGCGCCTCAGGGCGGAGGGTGGGAGTTGCCGCCGGGGGGGGCCTCAGGGCGGGGGCTCGGGGAGCTGCCGTGGGGGGGGGTGCCTCAGGGCGGGGGCTCGGTGACGGGGAGGGGTGCAAGGTGGAAGTTTCACCTAGGGCGCGAAACATCCTTCCACCAGCCCTGCACACACAGTGCTGCCCCAAACAACTTACAGTCTAGACGGACAAGGGAGACAAAAGGGTGGGAGGGGAAAGAGCTAAACTGACTTGCCGAAGGCCACTTAGCAGGTTAAAAGCACAACAGGAATACGTGTAGAACTTTGGTCTCCAGTTCTGTAGTCACATGCTGCCATTCCAGGGCAGCTGCTCACACAGCTTCCTGTCTCTTGATATCTTGAGCTGGTTCAAAAATTTCCATCAAATCATAGAAATGTAGGGCTGGAAGGGACCTGGAGAGGGCATCTAGTCCAGGCCCCTGCATCAAGGCAGTTCCCCCTCAATCTTCTTTTCTCAGGACTAAAAACATACACAGGTTTTTTCAACATTTCCTCATTGCTCAGGTTTTCTAAACCCTTTATCATTTTTGTTACTCACCTCTGGACTTTCTCAAATTTGTCCACATCTTTCTTAAAGTATGGTACCCAAATTTGAACACAATATTCTAGCTGAGGCCTCACCAGTGCCAAGCAGAATGGGACAGTTACCTCCCATGTCTTACATAGGACATTCATGTTAATAGGCCCCAGAATGATATTAGCCTTTTTCACAACTGCATGACATTGACGACTCAGATACAGTTTTCTGTTGGAAAATGCCATTTTGACAAAACTGATTTTTACACAAACCTGTATCTATTTGGACAAAATTTCATTCTGGAAAAAAAAAGGAGTGTTAAAGAGGTTTTGCCATTTTCAGAATGGAAAGTTTCGATTGTTCATTTTGAAATGACTTTTCACTTGGAAGTTTACTTCATGTTTTATTTTAATTTATTTTTAATTTAGTGTCATTTAATGAAAAATTTCAAAATGTTGCCTTTTCTTTCTGTATCTTATTCCTTCCCCCTCCCATCTGAAATTTTTCTTTTGCAGGATGGAAAATCTATTTTCTGACTTGCTCTAGTAATATCTTACATGCAGAAAGGTTAGAGCCAGCATAAGAAATAATTTGCCTTCAACATGAACAGGTCAAGATAGCATAACAAGCTAGAGATAGCATGGAGCTCAATCTCTCCCCCTCCCCCCACCCTTTAGCATCTGGCATTCACTGCAGCACCTAAATGAAATAGGCAAATTACTCTGAGTAAGCTACTATTTGGTAATTTCACTACAATTTTCACAAGGGGGAGTCTAATTCTATTTGGGTTACAGCTCTTCCTCAGAAAAAGCTCATTTACCCCTTCTCCCACATTCTGTCATTGTAAATAAATTACTTGATTGTAGTAGACATTACAGCCTGCAAAGAGTGTAAAAAAGCAGCTGTCTAAAAATTTAGCACTTATCTCAATTTCTGCCACTATTCATTTTATTGTTTCCGCAGGGGGACCGGGGTAAGAGGTATCTCCGAAGTATGGCACAGGAAACTCTAGAATCAGAAGAGTTTGGCATACACTCAAATCAGAATACTCTTTGAGATGGAAAAACTCATGAAACCTGCTCTATCCCTTTACCAGCTTTGCAGTTATAGGACCACACCTTGAAGTCCTCACTGTGTTTTTACTCAGAGTCGACTCCCAGTAGAGTCAAGGAGTTGGAATCCAAAAGCACCTGTCCTAAGTGACTTCGAAGCACCATTCCAATGAATGTCAATGGAACTTGTGCTCCTAAATCACTTAGGTGCTTTTGGAAATCCCATCCAAGGATTAAGAACCTCATGATTTGGCTCTTATTACCCTCACTAAGGGTATGCTTACAGTGCAAGTGAAGGTGTATTTGTAGCACAGGTAGCTAAATTAAAAGCTAGCTGAAATGGGTATGCCTAACACAAGTAACTACAGTCATGAAGACAATACCACAGACTTCAGCACAGACCAGAATCCAGAATACAAACCCAAAGGGCTTGTACTGGGCTGACTAGTCTGCACTGTAGCCTATACCACCATGTCCTCCCTAGCACTGTTACCCACGCCATCTAGATTAAAACTAGCGAGGGTATGCTAGTAATTACAACTTCATTTGCCATGTAGGCATACCCTTACCATAGGGGACCCCAATGTCTGTTGGGACCTGTGAGCACAGTCATAATACAAATAGTAAACAATAAATGCAAACCTCTGTAGGTTGCATCATTGCTCCCTTTTGTGCTAGGGTGTTAAATCTGCACACCTCGCATATATAAGAAGATGAATTTTCATACACTGGTCCTCAGCACTTTTAGTGTGGTTTCTGCTAACAGAATAATTATCAGCGCCAACAAGCCTGTAGAGCTCCAAAGGATTGCTTCCTTCCAACTGCACACATAGAGAGGGCCAAGTGAGTAAAACTCCACTGATTTGACCCCAATGCTGTGAAAAAAGGGTATTTTTATAGTGCAGGAAAATAAGGAGGATACAGGTAACAAGAAAGAAGCAAATTAAATCCAAGTTGCTACTGCAAGTAGGTGAGTTTATACTAGATATGAAGTTTGCTACAAAATGTCCATTAAGTTATGTGTCTAATCTAATAACATATAAATCAAATACAATAACTATTCAAAACAGACTTAGGGTTTATGGAGTTCCTACAAGTTACAAATGAATGGGCTGGAAGGACCCAAGCCTTTCAAATATCTCCAGGGAGCAGAAATTCTCTAAGACTTGTGTTATTTTTTATATTTTTATTTTTATTTTCTATAGCAAAACTCCACACTCCCTACTTAGTTAGGAAAGCCAATTTAGACTTAATTACAGTGGGGAGAATGACATTGAAATAGGATTTCCTTTTGTTTAGTTTGCCCTTTTAAAGAATCCCTTTGTTGGCTAATTCATAGTTGTCACTATCTCTAGCCTCTGTTTTATAGGTCTGAAATCCTCCACACCTTCCAAATCCCATTAACAATGAGCATCAAAACAAACTGTGATCATGAATCATCCCATTCTCCTGATTTAACCAAATTCCTTAGGTCTGTTTTTGATTTTGAGACTAAAACTGGCTAAATTCTTTTGCTTACCCAATAAGCTGAGTTGAGTTCACCATGGAAATTTACTAGTGCTATTATGGCTTGTTTTCAGGTGTTAAAAAAAAAAAGGAAATACTCACAATTCACCCTTGAGTAAGTGAGAAAAGAATCAGGCCTTAAGATTTCAAATTACCAATTGTTTCACTCCTGGCTACAAGATATTTAGCATTTTAGAACCTGCTGGTTCTTTTAGAATCTTCAGTGTAAGAAGAATACAATTTTCCTCTTGGATTCTAGCAAAGAAGATATTAATAAGTTACTTGTCTCCCTGCAGATTTTTCATACTGGTTGCAGTGAAAATTAGTGGACTGTGGATAAAAAGCAAGTTGCTAGGTATTGACATTTCCAAATATGTTCCATGCTTTCTTAAGAGAGCAGAGCTTGTGCCGTCAGGCTGCAGCTGAAGGCAGGATATTTCTTGAAACACCGACTTAACCTCCACTTTAGAATTTCTCAGAGCTCTCAGCTTTGAGAGATAAACTGCACACGACCCACAAGACCCTTTAAATCCTCTTGCGCCTTATTTATTTTAATAAACTGACAAATCTGCCTTTAAAATATAAAAGTGTCCAAATGCATTGAAACTCCATGTTCTGGCAAGCACAACTAATCCTTATTCATTCTCAAGCTAGATATATAGCACACTGATAGCACATCAGAGCGGTTAGGGACAACTCATGATCCATAAACCACTTAATTAAATATTACAGTGCTAAAAACTGTCTCCGTTGCTTGACATTTTGTAGCCTGTAGCAAGTCTGGCTGAGTCTGGTAACAATTAGAAAGCAAAATAACCAGACTGTTTTAATAGCTTAGAGTATTTAGAAATAAAAGGTGCGTGGAAGATGCTCCAGGTTTTCTATCACATTCTACATAGTGGATAAGTGACAGAAAATCCACTGGATGTGCTATTTTGCATAGAAAGTTTTCCTTTCCCTGTCTAACATCTTTTTCTTATACTGAAGTGGACCTGTGGCTGGCTACAAATTAAACTCTTGTAATGCTCAAAGATCAGTCATAATTTCCATCCATCATAGGGGAATCAAATGCTTGCTGGATTTAGGGTCTCTGAATACAGCTAGCCTGTTATGAGGCAAGAGATACTTCTTGTCTTTCAACCCATTTCTGTAACACTGGAACCAGGCCAGATTCTGATTCATTCACACCAGTATAAATCTGGACTAACTCCATTACAATCAGTAGAGTTATTCTAGACTTCAACTGGTAGATAGGGTTGCCAACTTTCTAATTGTACAAAACCAAACACCTTAGTCCCACCCCTTCCCTGAGGCCACATCCCCACCCCTTCCCTGAGGCCCCGCCCCCCACCCACTACATTGTCCCTCCCTCAGTGGCTCACTCTCCCCCATCCTCATTGACTTTCACTGGGCTGGGGCAGGGGGTTGGGGTGCAGGCTCTAACAGGGGGTGCAGGCTCTGGGGTGGGGTCAGAAATGAGGGGTTCAGGGTGCAGGAGGGGCTCTGGGCTGGGACAGGGGGTTGGGGTGTGGGAGAATATGAAGGCTCCATCTGGGGTTGCGGGCTCTGCGGTGGGGCTGGGGATGAGGGGCTTGGGGTGCAGGAGGGGGCTCCAGGCAGGGAGGTGGGACAGAGGGGTTCAGGGTATGGGAGGGGGCTCTAGGCTGGGGCAGGGGTTTGGTGTGTAGGGTGGGTGAGGGCTCCATCTGGGGGTGCAGGCTCTGGGTTGGGGCCGGGGATGAGGTTTTTGGGGTGCAGGAGGGGGCTCTGGGTTTGGGGGGCTTAGGGCTGGAGCAGGGGGTTGGGCAGCTCCTGGTCAGTGGCGCAGCAGGTCTAAGGCAGGCTTCCTGCCTGTCCTGACTCTGCACTGTGCCCCAGAAGTGGTCAGCACATCTGGCTTCTAGGCAGAGGTGTGGCAGGTGGCTCTGCGCGCTGCTGTTGCCTGCAGGTACCATCCCCCCAGCTCCCATTGGCTGCAGTTCCCAACCAATGGGAGTGCGGAGTTGGTGCTCGGGGGAGGGCAGAGCACGGAGTCCCATGGCCTCCCTCCCTCCCCCCCCCCGCCTAGGAGCCGGACCTGCTGGGTGCTTCCGGGGTGCAGCGAAGAGCCAGGACAGGTAGGGACTAGCCTATGTATCTATGAGATACTAAGATTGTACTCACAATAACTTTGGGAAACCACTTTGGTCTTAAATCAGCATTCACGTCACGCTCCCAGTCAGTACCCTGCCCACACCGAGGAAGCTAACGTTCCAACCAACGGATCAAATTTGATGATGAATCCTGGTCACGTGCCACCTGAGGCACATTGTACATACTCTAAAACGACAAATTACCAAACAAAGAACATCCCCCAGGGGCACTTCACTCTCAAGGGTATAATCTCTGGTAAAAAGTTCTCTACAGAAAGACATACAGAAGGGGCTGTAATGGAAGTAACCACTGATTGGCACATGTGTTCTGTCATTTGTGTTGGTTTGTTTAATGTTTTCTTCCCCTTTCTTTAATAAAATAGCATGGCTAACGATGGTGGTTATTTTGCTTGTTTTTAATCCTGGTGTCCTTTAAGATATGTAAAAAAGACCCTATGACTAAGATAGTGAGAGTCACACCCCTGAGATGTCAGTAAAAGAAATAATTAGTCAGCGTGGGACTACCATTTCTTGTTTCACTAAACCAAATATTTTTAGTAATTTTTAAAATAAAATTACTTGGTGGCCAACAATTAAAAATTTGCCACTTTTCACACCATGTGTGTAGGAACAGAGCAGTATCCCTTTAATAGCTTGTGAGGCCTTTAGAAGCCCTCACTATCCTCTATGCTTCAGAAGCTACCAGAACCCTACCAGAGCAGCAGTGTGTGTGCGCACGTATGCAGAGACACACACGCACAGCTGGGCCTTGCCTGTTCAGTAAACATGGTTATTTGAACCCCGCCATGCCCAGTGGTTCCTTTATATTATGTATGTTGTGTAAAAAGTCAAATACACAATAGGTGCCCCATTGGCCAGGGCACTGTAGAAACATAAGTAAAAAAGACAGTTACTTCCCCAGGAATCTTTCCATTATCAATCACCTTCTGGAATGGTCCCAAGAAGGAGAGCAGGACTGCACAGCATTCACATGGCCTGTCCGAGCATGTGCATGGGCACCTGTTTTCTGTCTAGTCTAGGAGCAGAGGATTTTAAGACAGTTGCAACTTTCATTTTGGAATTTGCTGACACACTTCAAAATTTGGCATGGACCACATTCCTTTAACATGATCTGCATGCACTGAGCGTCAAGTAACTATCAAACCACTGCAACTGTTTGTAAACTAGAAATCAAGGCTACTTCTAACTCCCTTAATTTCTTCCTTAGGTGCTTTAGAAAAATCTCACCACAAGTGCAATAGACCCACAATTCCCAAATGTACTGATGAGTTGCACAACAGTCACCAATTCAACCCATTGAAAGCAGGGCTTTGGAGCGGAGCCCGGAGCTGGAGTGCGGAGCAGCTCCGGAGCAGTGGAGCTGCAGGTTTTTGCCTGGAGTTGGAGCGGAGCCAGAGCACAGCTCCTAAGCCCTGATTGAAAGCTTTATATTCATCATGACTTGAGCTTCAAAAGGATGGTGTGGACAAAAACCTAAACCATTCTTTTCTTTCTTCCTTTCTTCTCTTGCATCGCAAAGAGATGTGGCAACTGGACCAAAGCCTGCTCCGATATACATCCCCTGGTAACCTCAAAGACACTCCATCCTCAAGGCTGCTCTGACCTGAACTGGGGCAAGAATCAGGGAACTGTTCAACGCTCTCAGAAAGGCCTCCTCTATTTGCAGCACCGAGCCAAAACTTGACACAGCAGAGAGACTAGCATATGACGTGTACTGAATCAAGTGATTAAAGCTAACAGGTGAGTCAAGGGAGGATGGCATCTGAAATAAACACCTGACATTTCATCAGCAGTTACACTGAAGCCTGCACCAGCTCTTCAGGCATCTTGACAGACATCAGCAAACAAACAGTGAAACAGAGAACATGAGAATAAGCCTGACAGGAGTCAGGGCTCCCCCTTCAGTCTAATCCACTATTGATAAAAAAAATGAATAATTCCAGGTTTTAGAATCTTGAAGTTGCCACACAAGTCCACAAGAGCTATCTGATGCTGGGACAGGACAGAGAGAAAGAGAAGCCATGCAAACCTATCAGCAAGACGCAGCAGCATTGCAACCATTGTTAATATTAAGCAAGTGTTCAGCTGGAGTCAAACTTCAGTAGTTAGCAAGAGGTCTGAAATGTAAATACAGCTCTGGCATTTTTAACAGGATGTTTGTTGTAAACCCGGGCAGCCTGATAGGGGCTGACTCTCCAAAAGATCATTTCTTATAGCAGGACTTCCTTTTGTTTCCTGCCCATCTAGGCCACGGATATGATCTGAAAGAGCAGACCTGCACTCATGACAGAAACAAAGACAGGAACAAAGAAAACTGCTCAGGGTTGTATCGTGATCAGTGGAACTGGGGGGACTGGTACTGAGGAGACACTGGGAACAGCGAACAAGGGGCATTGAACTTAAAGCAACTCGGCCACATGTACAGAGGACTCCCAAGGCATATCTCCCAACATTTCAAGGGGCTAAAGTGGGACACAGTGCTACTCAGAGTTGGCCCAACTGCTCCTCTGCAGCTGGAGATGGGGTTGGGGATGTGCCAAATCTGATTGGCACTGCGACCCTGAGCTCCAGGTCGCAATACCACTCAGTTTGAGGGCTCTCAAATGGGAGGCCAGGGCAAACTGCCCCTTTTGCCCCCAGCTTCACCCAGCGGGCTTGAATGCAGGAAATGTTCTGCTTTAACCCTGACAGAGGCTTTCGGGGCAGGGGAGGGAGAGGGGCCAAAGTGGGACAGTCCCTGAAACCCGGGCCTGTTGGGAGGTCTGCACAGGATTTAACAGAGTTTTACTTGTTCAACTCAACCTGCATTCAGCATCATTCTTTGTCTATGAAACATCGTGGCAGCGCCTGAACCATGAGTTCTCTGCAGTGCAGAAGCCAGCAGGAGCCATGGAATTCAGTCATGGGACATGCAGCAGAAGCCCCAAGAGAAAGGATGAGAGCGGGAAGAGGCACAACACCCCCTGAAATACATACAGTGAGACAACAGCAAAGGAGAGCAGGTGGCCAGGGTTCCAGACCCATAGTGAGATGCATGTACTTGGGGACATAGCACAAGTGGGTAAAGGAGAACTGCTCTGCACTAGTGCAGCATTGCAAAGAATGTGGCAAGTCTAACTATTTTGGCAACATGTGCAAGAGCAGAGGACGGTCCCGGCAAAATTCAGTCAGACTTGTACAAGAGGGGGATGGCATAACAGACAGCGGTGAGTTTGATTCTCTCCTCACATCTCAGCGCATATCAGGTTCAAGACTGTTGGGACAGGAAAGCAACAAAGGACACTACTAACTTCCATACAGGCAACAACTGTAATAGGAAATTTCCCTATGTGATTTCAGCTAGATAGTGGGGCTTGCTGCAATGTGATTCCTTGGAGTGAATTGGATTTGAACACAGTCATTACTGTGGCAGGGCAGAGGTAAAACCCCCTTTAAAGCCCTGCCAAAATCCTGGCTGCAGTCTGCTCTCTGGCCAGGAGGCCAGGGTAGAGACACAGGTATTCAGCAGTGAGCCCAGCTGCAAGCCCTAATCAGGGCTGGCTCAGAGGAACATGGTGAGTTGAGTGCTGACAGCTGGGCTGAGGCACGGGAGGGCTATAAAAACCCTGAACAAACCTCAGAGAGGAGGCTAGACTGGGAGGAGACAGGAGGGTAGTATCGCTGTCTCCTTACCAAAGAGGGAAGCCTCCAAGACAGGGTCTGTGGGACGGGTCTGTGGGGCGCTAGCTATTGGGAGACCGGGGAACTGCACGAACGCTGTAAATAAAGACACTTGGGTGATCCAGCAAAAGATGGCTTGGAAGACTCTTTATTATACCAGCCTAAACACAGGGTGCAGGCACAAAAGTGGGAGAGCCTGTGACAATTACAAAGAACTAAAAGTACAATGAGAGCATAATGCAAGTTGTAGAAAAACGACAGGCTGCATTAATGACTGAAGTTTGTGGTGGTTAATGGTAAGAATCACAGATCCCTCTTGGTTCTGATCAGGGTGCAGTATCAAAATTCTATAGCTGCAGTGCAAGAAAAAAAAGGGGAGGTCCATGAACAACAGAGACAATTTTAAAAGCATCTGGGGATGTTTTCAAAGGTGACAGATGCCTTTAAGGAAAGCTGCGACTGGAAGTAGATTCCACAGTGGAAGATGTGAACTTAGCACAAAGGAAAATTCCAGTTGCACTACATAATCCAATACACAAGGAGCTTGAAAGTCTGCAGAGCAGGGGCATAATAGCACCTTTAGAGGCCAGTACAGCCTGGCTAAGCAACATGATGCTGGTAAAGAAGCCATCAGGAAAATTATACATCTGCATAGACCCAAAGCCACTTAATCAGACATTGAAAGATGCCCCCAATTGATGACATCTTGCCAGAACTTTCCAAAGCCAGAATCTTTATGGCCTGTGATGTGCCTTAGGTTTTGGCACATAAACTGGAATAAGGAGTTGGCATGCTGACAACCTTTGCAACACCATTCGGTCAGTACAGATGGCGGGCCATAACAATGAGCATAAGCCCAGCACCAGAGGCATTCCAAAGAAAAAAAAGACTCACCCAGGCCCCGGAAAGACTGTCTGGGGTGAAAATAACTGCAGATGAGATCCTGTAAACAAAGGGAGCAACGATACAGAATCAGAATGAGACCACGACAGAAAATGACAAGCTTTTCTACAGCGATGCAGGGACAAAACCATAAAACAACCCAGAAAAAAATGACTCAAGAAGTGATATACATTGGGCATCTGCTCAAAGCAGAGGGGCTGAAAGCAGATTCAAACAAAATCAAGGCAGTCAGAGACATGCCAGCTGCAGTGGATGGGAAAGGGAATGCAGCACTTCATTGGAGTGATAAATTTTCTGTCCAGCTTCTGCTGACACCTCACTGCAGTGGAAGAAGCCATACGTCCGCTCACAAGGAAGGATGTTGAGTAGGACTGGGCAGGAACCCAACATCAAGCATTTGACATGCTGAAACAAATAACGGATTCCCCTGCCCTGAAGTATTACCCGCCTGGAGACCACTGGCACTCTAGTGTGGTGCATCAAAGAAAGCATAGGATGTAGCCCCTTTGCAGGAACAGCTGGTTGCTTATGCCAGCCAAGCCCTGTCAGAGACTGAACAGGGGTACACCCAAATAGAAAAAGAGCTTCTGGTTGTGGTATTTGCAATGCAGTGATTCCATCAGTATACCTATGGCCAGACAGTAATAGTGCCATCAGACCACAAACCCCTAGAGACAATCATGGCAAAATCCCTTCTTAGTGCTCCAAAGAGATTGCAGTGCATGATGATGCACCTCCAGTGTTACCAGCTAGAGCTCAAATATCATCCAGGACAATTACTGGTGTTAGTTGACACCCTGAGCAAAGCATATACCCAGCATCAGTGAGTTGGGGAAGGTGATCAGGACACAGAAATCATTAACATGCTGTGTTATCTCCCATTTTCAACAGCAAAGCTGATGGAAATAAAAGAGGCTACAGAAACAGGCAGTTAAGAGAGCAAAATGAGCAGGCTGGCCAGGATACAAAAAGTGAAGTGCCAACAGAAACAAACATATTTTCAGATTAAAGAGGAGCTGAATGTGCAGAATAGAATCCTATTTTCAGGACCAAGAATTGTTGTCCCCACCTCATTACATAAGGATTTCATACAAAACTACATGCCTCACACCTGGGTATGACAGCTGTCTTAGGACCAAGTGTGTGTTTATTGGCCAGAAATGAATACGCAACACCACTCCTGGTCATGTGATAACAGCCAGCAGAAAGACCTACCACATGAGCTACCCACCCAACCATGAGAAACAGTGGGAGTGGACTTATTTACTTGCAAGCAAAAGCAGTACTTGACTACTAGCCACATTTTTGGCAGGTTGATGTCCTGCCTGATACAAGAAACAAGTCAGTGACTGGCCAACTGAAGGTCCACTTTGTGAGGTGTGGCATTCCGGACACTGTATTCACTGACAATGGATCCCAGTTTTCCTCAGAAGAATTCAGTGAATTTGCATGCAAATGAGAGTTTAACCACCATACCTCTCCCCCAGCATACCCACATAGTAATGATAAGGTGGAATCAGCTGCCAAAACAGTTAAGAGACTGTGACACAAGGCTACTGCTTCTGGTTCAGGTTCCTTGTTAGCATTTTGGTACCCAGGAATACTCCATCACATGGGTGTCAAAATAGTCCAGCACAGGCACTGATGGGACAAAGGACCCTGCTACTAATGAGGGGAGAACTGTTGCAGCCAGAAGTATGGGGAGGAGAGGAGATAGCCAACAATCCGAGAAATCATGCACTAGAGAATGACAGGTCAGCCCTGGACCTACCAGCCCTAGAGACAAGCACTCTTGTGAGGATCCAACCATTAGAGAGACATGAGAAGGAGTGGACTAAAGGAGTCATGAGGGATGCAGTGACACCCAGGTCATACAAAGTGACTGTGCAAGAAAAACAAGTGATCCAAAGAAGCAGAAGGAGACACAAGCCAGCAGACAACCAGGGCCGGCTCCAGGCACCAGCCCACCAAGCTTGTGCTCCGGCCGCCGGGGAGAGCGGGGCCACGGCCGGTCTCGCCCGCCCTCCCGCCGGCGCTCTGGCCGCCAGGGAGAGCGGAGCCCCGGCCCGGGCTCGCCGCCCTCCACCCGGGGCTCCGGCCGCCCTCCCCTGCCACGCGGGGGGCGGGGGGGGACGGCCGGTGGCTTTTTTGCCTGGGGCGGCAAAAAAGCCAGAGCCGGCCCTGCAGACAACACCCACAGAGAGACTATAGAGACACAGTGATCATCACAGAATGGAGACATAGAGAACCACCCAGAGGCCAAGCCCACAGGGAGAGGAGATAGTTTGCCAGATTCAGAGACAGGCAACAAGGAAACAGGTCACTTCTGGTGTGGTCACCTGTTGAGGAGACCAAACTCTCTCAAAGATTATGTAACCAGTTGAGTCTCTGGAACAGATGAGACTCCAATTTGGCTATGTGCTAGCAACCTCTGGATGAAGGGATCCAGGTGGGGGTCTAGGAGTCAATTATTTGTTTTTAATGTTTATATTAAAAGGTTTGTAAATTAGGGAAGATGTGTCAGGATCAGTGGAACTGGAGTCAGAAGGCCAATGTTCCCTGGAGAGACACTTATTTAGGGGACACCAGTGGAACACGGAAGCAGGGTGTTTGGCTGGAAACAACTCAGCCACATGGACAGAGCCCTCCACAGGGTTTAATAAAGTCTCACTTGTTCAAATTAATCTGCATTCAACATCATTCTTTGTGAATAAAACATGGATGTCGCAGCGTCCGCAACCCATGTTCAGAGCATGACTGCAATCCAGTCTGAAAGAGAAGTCGGAGCCAACGATGAACCAGATTTAAAACAAGGGATCCAGGCTCCATGATCCTGGGCAATGAGGAACATGTCAGGAGCCTCAGTATGCCGGGGTAGCATGGTTATGATCACTATGCCTGATCAGCAGGGGTAGAATCATAGAATATCAGGGTTGGAAGGGACCTCAGGAGGTCATCTAGTCCAACCCCCTGCTCAAAGCAGGACCAATTCCCAACTAAATTTCCCCAGCCAGGGCTTTGTCAAGCCTGACATTAAAAACCTCTAAGGAAGGAGATTCCACCACCTCCCTAGGTAACCCATTCCAGTGCTTCACCACCCTTCTAGTGAAAAAGTTTTTCCTAATATCCAACCTAAACCTCCCCCACTGCAACTTGAGACCATTACTCCTTGTTCTGCCATCTGCTACCACTGAGAACAGTCTAGATCCATCTTCTTTGGAACCCCCTTTCAGGTAGTTGAAAGCAGCTATCAAATCCCCCCTCATTCTTCTCTTCTGCAGACTAAACAATCCCAGTCCCTCAGCCTCTCCTCATAAGTCATGTGCTCTAGACCCCTAATCATTTTTGTTACCCTCCGCTGGACTCTTTCCAATTTTTCCACATCCTTCTTGTAGTGTGGGGCCCAAAATTGAACACAGTACTCCAGATGAGGCCTCACCAATGTCGAATAGAGGGGAACGATTACGTCCCTCAATCTGCTGGCAATGCCCCTACTTATATAGCCCAAAATGCCGTTAGCCTTCTTGGCAACAAGGGCACACTGTTGACTCATATCCAGCTTCTCGTCCACGGTAACCCCTATGTCCTTTTCTGCAGAACTGCTTCCTAGCCATTTGGTCCCTAGTCTGTAACAGTGAATGGGATTCTTCCGTCCTAAGTGAAGGACTTGGCACTTGTCCTTGTTGAACCTCATCAGGTTTCTTTTGGCCCAATCCTCTAATTTGTCTAGGTCCCTCTGTCCTATCCCTACCCTCCAGCGTATCTACCACTCCTCCCATTTTAGTGTCATCTGCAAACTTGCTGAGAGTGCAGTCCACGCCATCCTCCAGATCATTAGCCTGAACACTCCATGATGCCGCTCTGCAACCTCCGGCCAGCGTCAGTCGGCGGGAAGGGGGTGAGCTGTGGCAAAATCCATCATCCTGACACCCCTTCCCCTCTAACCCAGATAGTGCTGCTGGCACCACTAGCCAGGGTCTCCTCCTAGTGCCCTTGGAGCACTAAAAAATAAATGACTACGGGCCAGATACTGAGCCACTGTATTTGGGCATAGTTTCCTGAGGATCTGACCCTATTTCTGTTCCTGATATGGGATCACTAAGGGAAGTGGCTTCCTGGGCTCTTTTCTCCCCACTCTAGCACACACTGCAGAGCTATCAGCAACACTCGTTACATGTACTTTAAAATATTTCTAACCAGAACTGGCACCTTTTATTATATTTTTTACAAATGCATGTGTTGCAGAGCCTGGTTCATTTCTTCTAATGGCTAGGACACCCCTGGCAGAATTAACAAGTAAGCCAACCACCAGGATTTAAAACCCACATCAAGGCCATTACATCATTAGATGCTCCATGTATTTTGATAAAGGTGGATTAACTTTAGCTGCTTATGATACCACTTGCCAGAAAATGTGCTTGAGTATATTTTGTAAGCGTATCCTCTCCATAGCACTTGGCTAGTAAATCTTTGTCAACAAGGGAGAGCCAGCAGGTCTGTGGATCAGCAAAGTGAGAATTAACGAGGTTCCATAATATTTCTATATTCAAATTCCTTTTTTCAGCCCAGCAAAGGGGGCAGCCAGCACTAAGCACCAGGGAGTGGGGAAGCAATGAGCTACAAAGTTGCAGTTTTCTAATCCTGAAGTCAGTTTTCTGCCAGCCTTATCCACACCAGCTCCCAAAGAGTCATTAGGCTAGTGGAGATCACCAGAGAGCAGTATGCTCTGGCCACATCCTCTCGACCAAGGCGTGGCTTACAGCTAGGTACGTATCACTAAACGAGACAAGGACACACCGTATCTGGGAGCAAGTCTCCCAACCTGGGTCCACAGGCTTGTGTTAGTGGGGCTTTCGCCAGTGCACTAAAAATAGCTATACAGACATTGCTTTGATGTCATGGCTCAGGCTGGAGTTTGGCCTCTGAAGTGTGGTTTGAGAGCCTGAGCTCCAGTCTGAGCCACAATGTCAAAGTAACATCCACACTATGATTTTTAGTGTGCTAGTGCAAGCCCCAGTCACCTGTGGACCCAGACTGGGAAGCTCGCTTCCAGATGCAGTGTAGACATATCCTGAGGGCAGCTTTCTGCTGCTTTTGGTCAAACGCCATCATCTGGTTCCATTTTCATACTTACTCAACAGTTTTCCCAGCATCCTATTCTAGCTTCAATTAGCAAGAGTCTATGCATAGCCAAACTGAACAAAATTAGTACAACCATTATATTACTCCGTCAAATGTTCCAGGAGTTTTGTTTCTACCTTTCTCCAAAATACAGAGTAACCCCTAAAAAGTGCTAGAGGGACTTTATTATGCTAATTTTGCATAAGATCAATCACTTGCCCACTTTATTTGATGGATTCCCATGGCTGAAATCTATTACTGAAACATATAAGCATGTATTTCCGTGAACCTGACCCTTCAGCTTCCACTTTAATTCTATTTCTAGCCTCTCCGTCTGAGCAAGTTATTTTGACTGATCTGAATTTTGTTATTTAGCCTCATGTTCAAACCTATACCCTTGTCTTTCCTAAAAAGTAGCTTTTACCTTGAAGGAAAAATGGGGCCCTATTCCCAACTTCCTGCTCCAAGAAACTTCCCACTGACCAATGGGGATCCAACTTGAGTAAGTGTCAGGCCCTTTGATTACAGGATTAGGACCTTTGACTACAACTGAAAACACTGGAAAGCAGAGCTGGAAAAACTGCACTTTGGTGTTTAACTTGAGCTTTGAGCATCTAAGCATTGCTGAAAATACCCATCTCAGTAGTTTGATATGTCAGAGATAGAGAATACAGAGCACTTAAACTGTGCCTCCCTTCTACACATGCACGTGAAACAGATTGCCGAAATAATGCTCAGATGTGAACACAGCACATAAAAAAGAAACCTCTGATTTCCACTATTTCTTGGCTGGGAAAATGATTGTCACCGCCACAAAAAAAATCCAAAACCTGACCGCTTCACCAAACAAAATATATGAAACTGTTAATCAAAGGCATACATCTCCATGGGGAAGAGAGAAAGTGAAACACCACATTTTTTCCAGTATTAAAAATATAAAGTGAACTCTTTTTTCCACAGACCCTGAGAGTAGCTTTAAAATTGCCTGTTTTACAGGGTGACCTTCCAGAGGGACTGACACTACATGGAAGACATGTTGGATTCAAAGTATTCTGTCACTGCCTATTGGTGCAATGGGACAAGCAATATTTATTTTGATTAATCTGCAATGATGCAGAGAAGTTAATCAATACCTGTTACCTCTATCAATAGCTTTCATATTTGTCAGTGGCTATATATACTAATATATCGAGAGGTGAACATATGCAGGCCAATTTGCTGACAGACTTGGAGCGCATATGTTTTTTAGAACTATCACTTACCACAAGCTCAGGAGTGACTATCACATAGCAAGGTGAATTAAATGTTTTATTACAGAGATACTCAGTGCTGCTATGCGCTATTTATGAGCGGATACCAGGGAGTTGAAAATAAATCAGTGATATAGAGTCTATGTATTATATTCTAAATATAACTTCATCCATTTACACATAAATACCAGCCCAGGTTCAGAGGATAAAATGGCACATGGATCAATCCCTGCTTTCAGGGATAACAGTAAAACATCATACACCTAATTCCCTGAAAGCAACACAGCCTCCAGAGCATTGACTATAACTAGAGGACAAGGAGAGAGCCCTACTGACCCCAGGCCTAACCCAAACCCAAGGACCCCTACCCTTAGTAACCCACACACTAGCTCAGGGAGACCCCTACCCTTTCTAACCCTAATGAAGCCGGGGGAGCCCTACCTTCTGTAACGTCAGTACCGGGCAAATTAGTTGAAACAATAGTAAAGAATAAAATTGTCAGACACATAGAAGAACATAACTTGTTGGCCAAAAGTCAACATGGTTTCTGTAAAGGGAAATCATGTCTTACTAATCTATTAGAGATCTTTGAAGGGGTCAACAAACATGTAGATGAGGGGGATCCAGTGGACATAGTGTACTTAGATTTCCAGAAAGCCTTTGACAAAGTCCCTCACCAAAGGCTCTTATGTAAATTAAGTTGTCATGGGATAAAAGGGAAGATCCTTTCATGGATTGAGAACTGGTTAAAAGACAGGGAACAAAGGGTAGGAATAAATGGTAAATTTTCAGAATGGAGAGGGGTAACTAGTGGTGTTCCCCAAGGGTCAGTCCTAGGACCAATCCTATTCAACTTATTCATAAATGATCTGGAGAAAGGGGTAAACAGTGAGGTTGCAAAGTTTGCAGATGATACTAAACTGCTCAAAATAGTTAAGACCAAAGTAGACTGTGAAGAACTTCAAAAAGATCTCACAAACTAAGTGATTGGGCAACAAAATGGCAAATGAAATTTAATGTGGATAAATGTAAAGTCATGCACATTGGAAAAAATAACCCCAACTATACATACAATATGATGGGGGCTAAGTTAGCTAGAACTAATCAGGAAAGAGATCTTGGAGTCATCATGAATAGTTCTCTGTGGAACTCCTTGCCTGAGGAGATTGTGAAGGCTAAGACTATAACAGGGTTTAAAAGAGAACTAGATAAATTCATGGAGGTTAAGTCCATTAATGGCTATTAGCCAGGATGGGTAAAGAATGGTGTCCTTAGCCTCTCTTTGTCAGAGGGTGGAGATGGATGGCAGGAGAGAGATCACTTGATCATTACCTGTTAGGTTCACTCCCTCTGGGGCACCTGGCATTGGCCACTGTCGGTAGAGAGGATACTGGGCTGGATGGACCTTTGGTCTGACCCAGTATGGTCATTCTTATGTTCTTAACACTAAACCTAGGCCAGAGAGTCCTACTGGCCCTAGACCTCAACCTAGCCCAGGGAACACTACTCATTTTAACCCTAGCTCTAGCCTGGGGAGCCTTACCCATTCTAGCCCTAGTCCCAAGAGCTATACAATTTGTAACAGTAAACCTAGGTTGGGGAACCCTAGTGGCCCAAGGCTTACCCACACACAGCAATCCATACCATTTTTAATTCTAACCCTAGCCCATGGAGCCTGGCTCTCTGCAACCCTAATCCAAACCCGGGAAACCAGCTCCTCTGCATCCCTAACCCTTGCCTGGGGAACCATATTGACCCAAGCCTAACCCTAGCAAAAGGTTATCAAAGAGTAAGGTTCCCTAACCCAGGGACCACTGCCCTCTCTATGCCTAGCCTGGGCAGACCTACCCTCAGTAATCATAACCATAGCCCTGACAGGCCTACCAGCTGTACTCCTCACCCTAGCCTAAAAACCCCTTGCAGTCCCAGGCCCAACCTTAGCTTCAGGGGCCTTCTGTACCCCTAACCCTGGCCCAGGGAGAACTGACCCTCTGTAACATTAACCCTAACTCGGGGAGCTCTACCAAATCCATGCCTCACCCTGCAATGGGCTGCCCTTCCCTCTTTAACCCCTAACCCAACGGAGCTCCACCATTTGTAACCCTAGCCCTATCCTGGGGAACTTACTGACAGTAAGTCCAGTGAGAGTCTGGGGAGCCATACTACTTTTAACACTAACTTTAGCCAGGGAGTCCTATGCTCTGTAACCATGACTCTAGTCTGAAGAGCCCTATGGGCCCCAACCATAAGCAGACCTTGGTGTTTTTACCCTCTGTCACCCTAATACAAGCCTAGGAAGCCCTAACCTCAGTAATCCTAATCCTAGTCTGAGAAGTTCCTCCCTCTCTCACCCTGAACCCTTGCGTGGGGAGCCCTAATGGGCCAGATCTTACCTGATCTTGGGGAGTCAGACCATTTATAACCCTAACCCTAGACTGGGACACCCTAACCTATGTAACCCTTGTCCTGTCCCAGGGAGACCTACTGGCCCCAGGCCTAACTCCCCTACTGGCCTGGGGAGCCCTATCCTTTCTAATCATAACCTAGCCCAGACAGCTCAACCATCTGTAACCCTAACCATAAGCCAGGGCATCCTACCTACTCATTTTAGCCCAGGGTATCCTACTGGCCCAAGCCTTAACCCGAACTTGGGCAGCCCTTCGCTTTCTAAGCCTAACACTAACCCAGAAACCTCTAATAGCCCCACAACATAACCTTAGCCTGAGGGAGCCCTACACTTTGTATATCTAACTTTAGCCCTGGGAGCCATACTGGCTCAAGGCATAACCTTAGCCAAGGGAACCCTATCCTTTGCAACCCTGACAGCCTACCCTCTCTAACCCTAACTGTTGCCCTAGCCCTGACCACCCTACCCTCTTTAACCCTAACCCTATCCTGGATACCCCTACATATCCCAGGCCTAACCTAGCTGAGTGGGCCCTACTCTCTATAACCCTAACCCAGGTAATTCTACCATTTGTAACCCTAACCCTGCCAAGGGGAAGCCAGCCCTCTATAAACCTAACCTTAGCCTGTGAAGCCCTACTGGCCTCAGGCCTAAACCTAGCCCAGGAACCCTATCCTCTGTATCTCTAACCCTAGTCAAGAGAGCCATACAATTTATAACCACAACCTAGCCTTGAGATTCATACCATCTATAATTCTAATCCTAGGATAGGGGAGTCCTACCAGCCCAACTCCTAACCCCCTGTGTAACCCTTACCTTCCCCCCAGGGCACTCTACCTGCTCCAGGCCTGCCCCTGAGGCGCCTATCCCTTATCCCTATCCCAGTCTAAACAATGTTTTTGTTACATGGGAGGAGTCAGAGACACAGCCTGGTGTGCGGGTGCGGGGCACTAGAAGGAGGATTGCTACAGTGGAGGGGGCAGGGAATGAGGATCGGTGTTGGGAAAAGCCTTGAATTGGTTGTTTGAGAAATATCTGTATTTTGTTAGAGCCTGGTTGAGGGTAGGGGACAAGTAGCTATTTCTTGATCTCAGGGAGAATGAATATGTTGTTTCCAAAGAGAGACAGTGTGAAGGTTTGGAACTGACAGTGCTGGGACCTTGACAACTGAAACAAAAGAAGTGTGTGCTACTTGGGTTGCCAGCATGAGGATTCTGGCGATTCCTCGATCATGAGGTTGCAGAGGTTTAGGGAAGAGCAAGGAGAACAGAATGACATGGAGATGGCTGACTACAGGCTGATTTGTGTGTAGAAAGGTTGCCTATGTTGGCATCATGTTTTGTCCACTCTGCAGCATCTATCCAGCGACTTTAAAAGGTCATGGTCTACCAGCCATTGTGGTGATTCACTTGGGCACAAGTGTTCTGGACCTTATTCCTGTTGTGCACCCTATACTATGTATGGGATGAGATTGGACCATATCAGAGATCTGTGTTCACGAGCTGTGATAGTTTTCTCTGATTGGGTTGTGCATCTGACTAGTTGCTACAGCAACAATATGAAGACCATTAATAAAAGTGTTGTAAGTACATTAATCGGAAATTGAAGTGAAGTGTTCATGGCTGCCCAGAAAACGTGTACTAAACGGCATAGAAACGTTACAAGCCCTCACACCTCACTCTTTGTCACACATGGGGGTACATCTATTGGACAGGGATCTTTCTCTCAAGCATAAAATTGACAGTGTTTTCAAACAGAAATCCTGTCTGTGATTTCTCTGACCCTGCCACAAACTCCACCCCACATAACCAACCAGGCCTAGTGATGAAAGTGAGAGTTCAGCCTACTGATTAGAACTGGGTCCAGGAAACAAGCTGAGGGTCAGTACTGGAAGGACAGAAGCCAAATGCTGGAGCCAGAGGGTAGACTGGAGTCGTGAGCCAGAAGCAGAGCCAGGGATCAGTACCAGAGAGACAGAAGCCACGTGCCAGAACCAGGGGATCAACCAGAGTTGTGAGGCATAGCTGGGGCTTGAAGTCAGAAGTCTGAAGCCAGAGGGAAGCAGTGGCTGGAACAAAGCAGGAGCAGGGGCTGGAAGCAGGACTGGAGCAGAGCTGAAACAAGGGCAAGCGCAGTCATGGGCATGTTTTGCATTGAGCAGCCACTGATCTGCAGTGGGGTCCAGGTTTATAAGCTGGGCTGCTAAGCCAGCAGCCTATCAGGGGCTGGAGTCACTCTGTCAGTTCCAAGGCAGTGCATCTGGGTTCACTGGTTGCCTAGCAACAAAGTTAGCCAGGGAGCAGGCCAGCAGCTGGTCCTAGCTGATCTGCTCTGGTCCCTGACAGCACCTGCCTCCTTTCCGCATCACCTCTCAGGAGACCTTGGGCTGGGTTTCTCGGGACAGGCCCAGTGGAAGGCATGCAGGAGGTCCAGGGCATGGACGTGTTCTGTGGGTTCCCATGAACACTCCTCTGGGCCGTATCCCTCCTAGTCAATCAGATATTGGAGTCTTCCCCAGACTTGGTGGGAGTTCTGAATCTGCTGGATCACATATTCCTCTTGGCCATGCATGGTTATCAACAAAAGGAAAATAGTGATGCAGTGTGGGAAGGGATTCTCGATTAAAGCTTAAAGAAGGGAGACATGGAACATGAGGTAGATCGTGAGGGGGTGTAGCAGCTGCAGTTGAAAGGCTACTAGGTTAATCAAAGAATCATAGAATATCAGGGTTGGAAGGGACCTCAGGATGTCATCTAGTCCAACCCCCTGCTCAAAGCAGGACCAATTCCCAACTAAATCATCCCAGCCAGGGCTTTGTCAAGCCTGACATTAAAAACCTCTAAGGAAGGAGATTCCACCACCTCCCTAGGTAACCCATTCCAGTGCTTCATCACCCTCCTAGTGAAAAAGTTTTTCCAAATATCCAACCTAAACCTCCCCCACTGCAACTTGAGACCATTACTCCTTGTTCTGTCATCAGGTACCACTGAGAACAGTCTAGATCCATCTTCTTTGGAACCCACTTTCAGGTAGTTGAAAGCAGCTATCAAATCCCCCCTCATTCTTCTCTTCTGCAGACTAAACAATCCCAGTTCCCTCAGCCTCTCCTCATAAGTCATGTGCTCCAGCCCCCTAATCAGTTTTGTTGCCCTCCGCTGGACTCTTTCCAATTTTTCCACATCTTTCTTGTAGTGTGGCGCCCAAAACTGGACACAGTACTTCAGATGAGGCCTCACCAATGCCGAATAGAGGGGAATGATCACATCCCTCGATCTGCTGGCAATGCCCCTACTTATATAGCCCAAAATGCCGTTAGCCTTCTTGGCAACAAGGGCACACTGTTGACTCATATCCAGCTTCTCGTCCACTGTAACCCCTATGTCCTTTTCTGCAGAACTGCTTCCTAGCTATTCGGTCCCTAGTCTGTAACAGTGCATGGGATTCTTCTGTCCTAAGTGCAGGACTCTGCACTTGTCCTTGTTGAACCTCATCAGGTTCCTTTTGGCCCAATCCTCTAATTTGTCTAGGTCCCTCTGTATCCTGTCCCTACCCTCCAGCGTATCTACCACTCCTCCCAGTTTAGTGTCATCTGCAAACTTGCTGAGAGTGCAGTCCACGCCATCCTCCAGATCATTAATGAAGATATTAAACAAAACCGGCCCCAGGACCGACCCCTGGGGCACTCCACTTGAAACCGGCTGCCAACTAGACATGGAGCTGTTGATCACTACCCGTTGAGCCCGACGATCTAGCCAGCTTTCTATCTACCTTATGGTCCATTCATCCAGCCCATACGTCTTTAACTTGCTGGCAAGAATACTGTGGGAGACTGTATCAAAAGCTTTGCTAAAGTCAAGGAATAACACATCCACTGCTTTCCCCTCATCCACAGACCCAGTTATCTCCTCATAGAAGGCAATTAGGTTAGTCAAGCATGACTTGCCCTTGGTGAATCCATGCTGACTGTTCCTGATCACTTTCCTCTCCTCTACGTGCTTCAGAATTGATTCCTTGAGGACCTGCTCCATGATTTTTCCAGGGACTGAGGTGAGGCTGACTGGCCTGTAGTTCCCCAGATCCTCCTTCTTCCCTTTTTTAAGGATGGGCACTACATTAGCGTTTTTCCAGTCATCCAGGACCTCCCCCGATCGCCATGAGTTTTCAAAGATAATGGCCAATGGCTCTGCAATCACATCTGCCAACTCCTTTAGCACCCTCGGATGCAGCGCATCCAGCCCCATGGACTTGTGCTCGTCCAGTTTTTCTAAATAGTCCCAAACTACTTCTTTCTCCACAGAGGGCTGGTCACCTTCTCCCCATACTGTGCTGCCCAGTGCAGCAGTCTGGGAGCTAACCTTGTTCGTGAAGACAGAGGCAAAAAAATCATTGAGTACATTAGCTTTTTCCACATCCTCTGTTACTAGGTTGCCTCCCTCATTCAGTAAGGGGCCCACACTTTCCATGATTAAGTTATTCCATGATTGCACAAGGCCCCAAGTTCTTGTGGTTCAGCTTTGCAGATGAATGGGTGGATCACAGGTTTTGGGTGGACAGCCAAACCTTATCCCTTACTTTGAGGCAATCAGCTGATGATGTCAGTCAGCGTGGCACTTGTATGCGGTTTTCGCCTCTTCTAACCGGTGCCTGAGTTCTTGAGCTACTTGGTAGATGCATGCAGCTAGGTCAGCAACAGTGGGCATTGGTGAGTCAAGGGGGATTAGAGGGTGGAACCCAGAATTCACAAAGAAAGGGGTCTTCTGGGTCGTGTTGTGTGTGGCGTTGTTGTAGGTGAATTCTGTGTGGGGAATGAATGCCAGCCCATTGTCCTGGTGGCAATGTAGGAATTAGTATAGGTTCTACTCCAGGACCTGATTGACTCTCTCTGTCTGACTGTGGTAAGCCAACGAGGTACAAGGTTTGATGCCCAGGAGGTGCAGAAATTCTCACCAAAAGCATGAAACAAACTGGGACCCCCAGTAGGCTACTACGCTTGTGAGCAACCCATGAAGGCAAAAGATGTCATATTTTTGGGCTGTTCCATGGGCAATGGGGGAGGCTGAAACATGGTATAAAATGCACCATCTTTGTCAGGACCATCAACCACCACTAGAATTTTGGTGTACCGTTGGGAGGGTGGTAACTCCACAATGGACTCCATCAACACTATGACCCAAGGCTGAGGTGGAGTGGGCAAGGGCTGAAGGAGACTGAACAGTTTCAAACAGGGGAGATTTGGTATAAGCACAAAGGTCACAGGACCAGACATGGTTTGCTCCATCAGGTACACAGATGCACCTTTTCCAATACAAAATTCCTGAGATGGTGAAGATGGAGGCTTGGTGGATCTGACTGCAAAGGGATTGTTGCGCAGCAGGGAACGTATGGAGTGTATCGGGTCACAGACAATGGTATCAGAGATTAAATTTGATGGTTTGAGAATTATGGATAGTCAAGTTCACCATATTCCCTCTTTCGAGATAACACATCTGCCTTCCTATTGCTGGTCCTAGGTAATAGGTCACTAAGAAGTCAAATAGCATGAAGAAGAGGGACCAGCAGACCTGTCGCAAATTTAGGTGCTGAACTCTCTTTAAGAATTCCAAGTTTTGTGATTGGTGAGGACTTGTATTCGGAATCTGGCACTCTCCAGGACATGCTGCCATTCCTCAAAGGCTGCTTTAATGGCCAGTTTTTATTTCATAGTTTTGCTCTGCTGGAATGATTTTGCATGAGTAAAAAGCACAAAAAGGATGAAGCTGATTGTTGGAGGCTCTCATTTAGGAGATGACTGCTCCCAATACAAAGTTTGAGTCATTTGCTTCTACCATAAATGGCTGGCCGGGGTCAGAGCGAACCAAAATGGGGGCTGTGGTGAGTTTCTGCTTTAGGCATGCAAGACACACACATGCCTCTGGGAAACAAGAAAAATGGGCTCCCTTCTGCAAGAAGGCTGTGATTGGGGAACCATCCCTGAGAAACCCTTGATGAGCCAGGTGCACAGTTGAGAGGTGGGAAGCAGGGGCACTGGCAGGGCTTGGCCACGTTCATGGTGCCACTCATCAATTCTGATACTCAGGTCGATCAGTTCATCTAGACGGGACATTGGCTTGACCTGTGCCAGTTCATCCTTTATATCATCGTTCAGCCCAATCTGAAACTGATGCTCCCTTAAAACACCAGTTCCTATGCTGCTTCGCGAGAAGGAAGGAAATTGTTGTATGTGAGCACCCTTGGACCCTGTGTTTTGTGAGAAAGTCAAATTTGGAGAGACGTGGAAGACTTGCCCCTCATTGCCACTATCAAGGAGATAGGGAATATGATGGCTTTTCCTTGTCCTATAACCTGTGCTGCAGAATTGGTATTTTTCTCTAATGTTTAGGTTTCTTGTCAACTATAGGTAGAGACTGGGAACATAAATATAATAATCACATTTGGTATATAGGTTAATGCCTCATGCTTCTATTCCCAGTACTTGTGATGATAAGGCAGGCATGCCATTTTACCCTTTTATGCCTCAGTTTCCTTATGTGTAAAATGGATTTGGGAACAATATCTGATATGTAGGGGAGGGGTAAGAGGTGACTTGATCACAGTCTAAAGGTATCTACATGGGGGAGGGATTTCTAACAGTAGATATCTCTTTAATCTAGCAGGAAAAGGCCTAATGAGATGTAGGGGTTGGAAGCAGAAGCTCGATAGATTCAGACTAGAAATAAGGATCACATCTTTAACAGTGAGGGTAACTAATCATTGGAACAACTTACCTAGGGGCATGTTGGATTCTCCATCACTTGAAGTCTTTAACTGAAGGTTGGTGGTTTTCTTAACTTCTGTTTGAGCTATAAAAAGATCTTTATGGGTGTGGTGCAGAAATTATTGGGTGGGGCTCTATGTTCTGTGTTTTGCCGTAGGTCAGACTATGTGATCATAATGATCCCTTCTGACCTTAATCTACAACTACACCTGTACCCCAATATAACGCTGTCCTCGGGAGCGTTATAGGTGAAACCGCGTTATATTGAACTTGCTTTGATCCGCCGGAGCGTGCAGCCCCGCCCCCTGGAGCGCTGCTTTACCGCATTATATCTGAATTCATGTTATATTCGGTTGTGTTATATCAGGGTAGAGGTGTATATATAACAATTTTATGGGGCCTGAATAACATCTAAAGTACTTGAGCATCCGCAGATATCTTCATCTGTATAAGCACAATTATTTCTGGCTGAAGTTTAGATTTACATTTTCAATAAAAAGTCAATAAAATAAGAGAGGTGTCAGTCAGCTACATCCCTTTCTATTCAAATTGTAATCAGCAATCTGCTTTACCTCTTTTTTCCAAGTTGCTTTTTTGTTTGTTTTGTTTTGTTTTGTTGATGCAAGGCAATAAAACAGGCAATATGCTAGATAGATTGCATTTTAAGGTTTTATACGTGCCATTGGGAGCTCACCAGCAGAACATTCTTTAGGGAGCAGACAGATGTGTAACAAACATTATTAATGCTAAAATTATTTTGAAACAAGAAATTAACAATTATACTCTATGCTGTCTGAAAGTACTTTTTGGGGGGGGGCGGTTTGGGAGTCTAGCAAACGTACTCAACAAGAGTAAATGATCTCTGCTGTCCCACTATTAAGACAGAATAACCAGTAGGCCCAGCTAGCAGTCACACTGAATTTAATGCTGTAATTTTTTTCTGCCAAAGAGCATTATTGGCAGCATTTACCAGTCTTTTTTGTAGCAATTCAGTGGCAAAAAACTACACTCTGCCTTCAGGTTGCTGGGTGGTATGTTGTCTTCACGGAGTTGACCAAAACGCAAATTTCTGAAGATCAGAAAACACAGTTACGGTTGTTCATGCAACCTTAACTCTGCCCTCTTTCAGCAAAGCCCCAATATGTGCCATTAACACACACACACACACACACACACACACCTTTACTTTGCTTATAATGGTTTAAATGTACAAGCTCTTAATCTCCTTTTACATTACACTCACTCTCACCCAAAGGAATCTGTTGTCCTATTAAAGGACAAAAAGAAGGTGGGGGGGGGATAAAAAGCTTGCCTATGCCACCTTCCTTCTACTCTTTTTGAGCAATGCTTCAGTATGCACATAGTGACAAGGGCCAGTGAGAGTGTGTGGTGTGAGATTCAGGAGGTTCCATATCCTGGTGTACACTCACACACTTAGCCAACTCCTCAAAAAGAATAGCACGTGTGCAAGTTAAGAACCATTTCACAGCCTTTTGCAATTCCCTTATACTTACTGGACACCATTCAACATATGAACGGCCACACTGGATCAGACCAAAGGTCCATCTAGCCCAATATCCTGTCTTCTGACAGTAGCCAATACTAGGTGCCCCAGAGGGAATGAACAGAACAGGTAATCATCAAGTGATCCATCCCCTGTCACCCATTCCCAGCTTCTGGAAAACAGAGGCTAGGGACACCATCCCTGCCCATCCTGGCAAATAGCAATTGATGGACCTATCCTCCATGAACTTATCTGGTTCTTTTTTTAACCTTGTTATAGTCTTGGCATTCACAACATTCTCTGGTAAGGAGTTCCACAGGTTGACTGTGCGTCGTGTGAAAAAATACTTCCTTTTGTTTATTTTAAACCTGCTGCCTATTAATTTCATTTTGTGACCCCCTAGTTCTTGTGTTAGGAGAAGGAGTAAATAACACTTCCTTATTTACGTTCTCCACGCCAGTCATCATTTTATAGACCTCTATCATATCCCCCCTTAGTCATCTCTTTTCCAAGCTAAAACTCCCCCTAGTCTTCTTAATCTCGCGTCATATGAAAGCGGTTCCATACCCCTAACCATTTTGGTTGCCCTTTTCTGAACCTTTTCCAATTCCAATATACCTTTTTGAGATGGGGAGACCAGCTCCAGTATTCAAGATGTGGGCATACCATGAATTTATAGAGAGGCAATATTATATTTCTTATTATCTATTACTTTCCTAATGATTTCCCAACATTTTGTTTGCTTTTTTGACTGCCAATGCACATTGAGTGGATGCTTTCAGTGAACTATCTACAATGACTCCAAGATCTCTTTCTTGAGTTGTAAGAGCTAATTTTGACCCCATCATTTTATATGTAGAGTTGGGATTACGTTTTTCAATGTGCATTACTTTGAATTTATCAACATTAAATTTCATCTGCCATTTTGTTGCCCAGTCACCAGTTTTGTGAGATCCTTTTGTAGCTCTTTGCAGTCTGCTTGGGACTTAACTATCTTGAGTATTTTTGTATCATCTGCAAATTTTGCCACCTCACTGTTTATCCCTTTTTTCCAGATCATTTATGAATATGTTGAATAGGACTGGTCCCAACACCACTGTTTACCTCTCTCCATTCTGAAAACTGACCATTTATTCCTACCCTTTGTTCTTTTAACCAGTTACCAATCCATGAGAGAACCTTCCCTCTTATCCCATGACAGCTTACTTTGCTTAAGAGCCTTTGGTGAGGGATCTTGCCAAAGGCTTTCTGAAAATCTAAGTACACTATATCCAATGGATCTCCCTTGTCCACATGCTTGTTGACCCCTGTGATGTTGCACCCTATATGATTTTATGAAAATATGCTAATGAGTGTGAATATAATGTAACTGGAATATGCTTCATGCAAAAGGCCTCTTGTAAGGTATCATTACAAAGCTTATAATCTACTGAGTGTGATCATCCTATTTGTATGAATGTATCATTCTTGTATCTGAAACTAGAAATATGAAATATAACTCTGAGGGCCTATTGTAATTATGCAAAGTGTGGGCCATTAATGGTGGTTTGGAATCTTGATGGCTCCCATAAACCAGGATAATTGACTGTAGATGGCTGTATTTTACTTGTAAGTCTTCCTGTATACATGTGTGCTGGCAAGTGGGTAACGAAGTCTTACAGGGCCATGTGATCATGTCACCTGAACTGGAATCCATCTTTAACCTGGTGCTTTTCCATTTAGAAGGAGGGGTGGGAACCGAGAGAGGGACAAAGGATTCCCACCTTATGCAAAAGATATACAAGTGGGTGGAACAGAACAAAGGGGGCTACAATCATGAGAAATCCCCTAGCTACCACCTGAGCTGGAAGAAAGGGCTGTACCAAGGGAAAGGATTGTGCCCAGACTAGGAAGGCATCCAGTCTGTGACTGAAGCTTATTGAAACAGCTGAGGGTGAGATTTTATCTGTATTCAGTTTTCTTACTGTATTAGGTTTAGACTTGCATGTTTTATTTTATTTTGCTTGGTAATTCACTTTGTTCTATCTGTAACTACTTGGAACCACTTAAATCCTACTTTTTGTATTTAATAAAAATCACTTTTTACTTATTAATTAACCCAGAGTATGTATTAATACCTGGGGGGAGGGGGAGAGAGAAACAGCTGGGCGTATCTCTCTATCAGTGTTATAGAGGGCGAACAATGTATGAGTTTATCCTGTATACACTTTATACAGGGTAAAACAGATTTATTTAAGGTTTGGACCCCATTGGGAGCTGGGGATCTGGGTGTTGGAGACAGGAACGCTTCTTAAACTGTTTTCAGTTACGCCTGCAGCTTTCAGGGGGTGTAGTTCAGACCTGGGTCTGTGTTTGCAGCAGGCTAGCAGTTCTGGCTCAAACAAGGCAAGGTTCTGGAGTCCCAAGCTGGCAGGGAAAATGGGTTAGAGGTAGTCTCAGCACATCAGTTGGCAGTTCCCAAGGGGTTTTCTGTGATCCAACCCGTCACAGTCCCCTCAAAGAATTCTAGTAGATTGGGTAGGCATGAGTTCCCTTTACAAAAACCATGTTGACTCTTCCCCAACAAATTATGTTCATCTATGTGTCTGACAATTTTGTTCTTTACTGAAGTTTCAACCAGTTTGCCCGGGACTGAAGTCAGGCTTACTGGCCTGTATTTGCCAGGATCACCCCTGGAGCCTTTTTTAAAAATTGGCATCACATTAGCTATCCTCCAGTCATTTGATACAGATGCTGATTTAAATGATAGGTTACAAACTGTAGTTAGTAGTTCTGCAATTTCACATTTGAGTTCCTTCAGAACTCTTGGGTGAATACCATCTGGTCCTAGGGTCACCAACTTTGTACTCACACAAAACCGAATACTCTTGCCTTGCCCCCATCGCTCACGCTCCCCACCCTCCCTCCCTCCCTCATTTTCAACAGACCGGCTCAGAGGGTTGGGGTGTGTGAGGGGGTGACAGCTCCGGCTGGGGGTGTGGGCTCTGGTGTGGAGCTGGGGCTGAGGGGTTTGGAGTGCAGTGAAGTGACAACTGTTGCAATGCAATAGTGTTCCTGGCTGTGTTTCAGAATGGTTGGAGGGTATCAGGGACCCAGGTGAGCTAGGATGAGCTACTGACCTGCTCCCTAACTTCATGGCTAGGCAACCGATGTACTGTCTTGGAACTGGCAGTGACCCCGGCCCATCATAGGCTGCTGGTTTAGCAGTCTGGCCCCCACCTCAGATCAGCGGCTGCTCAATGCACAGCATGCCTGCATATAGGCTTGCCCTTATTCTAGACCCTGCTCCCCTCCAGCTTGATTCTGACTTTGATCTCTGGATCTGCCTCTAGCTTACAACTCCAGTTTGCCCTCTGGCTCTGGCAGTTGGCTTCTGTCCCTCTGGTACTGACCCTTAGCTTGTTTCCTGGACGCTGCCCATCGTAGACTCAGCTCTAACTCATAGGTTGAATTCTCACTTCCACCACTAGGCTTGACTGCCAACAGCCCGGTTGGCTACAGTTTGAGTAGCACAATGCGAAGCATAGGGGCCCACCTCATTGCCATAGACCCCACTCAGGCCAGGTTTTTCCCTGGGGGAGCTGCTTGGGGCCATTCAGAACTTGCAGATATAGGTGTCCACCCTGCAGGTGCAGAATGCAGCCCTACAAGCCCAAGCAGCTCCACTGGCAACCCTGGCTCTTGCCTCCCGGGAGCCGAAGGTCCCACTCCCAGACAAGTTTAGTGGTGATTGTGCTCAATTCCTAGATTTCCTAAACCAATGCTGGCTCCTCTTCTGACTGTGCCCCCCAATTGTTCCCCACACACCAGGCCCAAGTAGGGCTCATCACCAGTCTGCTGACTGTGGGGAGGCCTTGGCCTGGGCCTCTACCCTCTTGGAGCAGTCCAACCCGCTCCTGGGCTGGTTGGAACAATTTATTCAGGCTATGTCAGTTATCTTGGGTACCGCACTGCACCCAAACTGCTGAAGCTGCGCTACAAACACTACAGCAAGGGCGTTGATCAGCTGCCCAATACGCTGCCGAATTCTGCCACCAACCATCTTCGGCTTAGTGGTGGTCAGTGGACACCTGCCTGATCATATGGGACTGGCTCTTCTTCTCTGTTCCCACCTGTTCAGTGTATAAAGACACAGCTAAATACAAGCTTTCCTACTAACAATGGGAATAAAGATCATAGTTGCCACAGGGACATTATTCCGTTGGCAGTCAGAGGGGTGACATCTGCAAGACAAACCTCTATTAAGTCATGGTGTGAGGAGTTTGAGTGAAAGCAAAGAATACAGTATTGGACCTTTTGTTTTCTTCACCATCAGTAACTAGCTTGCCTTGGATTATTAGACTTCTGAGGATGTTTTCTAAAGCATTTAGAGAAAATGTGAGACACTTAGACTAGATGGACTCTTTGACTTTGTTTTATGAACCCACTCACGCATCACAACATGGAACACTTTACATATGAAAAATACCACAGGAGGCCATGTCTACAGAATAATAAACCCCAATCAGCATGGCCTTGCAATACCTATGCAGAAGTGCTGAGTTATCTATTTAATACATATAAACCAAGATGCACACAGCACATAATAGGGAATTGAAAATAAAAAGCAGAGTAGAAGACAATCTCCTGATTCTAATTTCAGACATCCTCTTAATTGGTGTCAAGATATGAGATGCAGTGGATTGTTACTGGTCTCCTTAGCAGACATTACATAACAAAAGAACACCAGGCCCAACTTGTATAATTGCTGTGCAACATTTTATGCCAATGTCACCTGAGATCACAGCACAATGCCCTAGCTAGACCCCGTCAGCAGTACCCAAAGAAAACACTAGCACATGCAAATTGTAAAACTGAAGGAGGAAAAAAAATACAGCATATCTATCCCAGTGCAATAACATTTGTATGGTAAGAATTACCACTCAATGTCATAAAATCCATCAGAGGCTAGCCATAAGGTGTCCCTCCATGCCAAGAACAAGAAGACTGATTCATGCAGCTCTGAAAGATTTGTCATTTGGAAGAGGAGTGGGAAGAACATCACAGGAGGAGCAAATTCTGGCCTGATCTGCATTCCTTGCACCTCCTCAACTCACACTGACTTCAACTGGAGTTTTAGGATAAGCAAGGAGTCCTTCACCAGAAGAAACTAGCAGGCCTTGGGTTATTAGACTTTTGAGGATGATTCCGGAAGCATTTAGAGAACATTTAGCCATCGGAACATTATTCTGAGAAGTCAGAGTATACATGTTTTTCCCCGTAGTCATGGGAAGGAAAAATAAGACAGTATTAGGCATATTTGCTTATTCTGAATTTAAGGTATTGTCCTTTGCATTAACACATGATCCAGTAACACGCTGAGCACACCCTTAACTCCTTTTAAAGTCATGGGAGCTGAGGGTGCTCACTGCCTCTCAGGGGATGCACTGCAGCCTGCAGGATCTGTCCCAAAGGCCATTTGTCCAGAAAATATTTCTTCCTTCCCTTGTCCACAGAATATCCACTAGCTTTTCACTCTGTCTTCTTGGTCTCCACTGTAATCAAAATGTCTCAAAAGTCAAGATAATTCTTTCCATAATTTATTTCTTGAGGTCTTTTACATTATCACCTAATTCTCTTTTATCTCTGCAAGTCACGCACTTTGATTCAAATCAATTTACAAATGAAGCCTATTGAAGTATTTGTTTTGGCCATTTTTCCAAAGATTTAGAAAATGTTTGAAGTCATTTATCATATAGTCTCTTATTAAGAAAGAGCACCAGGTTTCCATTTGCTTGATCTGTCATACTGATTTCAGGTGACCTAGACATATTCTTTCCAATCTGTGTCAGACTTGTTCTCCAGCAGTAGATAGTGTGATTGGTTCAAGCTTTGCTCCAATTTTTTGTTCACATCTCATGTTATTGAGCATTGTGTAACTAGAAAGTCAGTAGAAATGTAATACAATAAATGCAATACAGATAACACATAAAAAACTCGATTGTGAACCCTTCAGCTATCATTAACTCCCATGAGTTGTCCCATTTACTCAATCAAGCAGTCCCATCAGAGTCAATGTTTACCAACCGGGAGCAAAGGTTCACAATCTGGTATAAAAGGGTAAGTCAGACTTTTTAATTTAAAGTAGGATTTAGTTGGGCATTTCTAAACATATGGGGCCAGCTCCTTAGCTGGTGTAGTTCCATCGACATCAATAGAGTTGTGTTGATTTTCACCAGCCAAGAATTTGGCCCATCACTGTTTTCATCTAAAGCACATCACATCAGGGCCGGCTCCGGGCACCAGCTTCTCAAGCAGGTGCTTGGGGCGGCCGCTCCGGAGAGAGGGGCAGCATATCCAGGTATTCGGCGGCAATTCAGCGGACGTCCCTCACTCTGCCTGGGAGCGAAGGACCTCCTGCCGAATTGCCGCCGCAGATCGTGATCGCGATCGTGGCTTTTTTGTTTGTTTGTTTGTTTTGTTTTGGCTGCTTGGGGCGGCCAAAACCCTGGAACCGGCCCTGACCACATGATCTATACAGAGTGGCTTGTACACTTTTGGCACTCTATAAATAACCACAATAACCAAAGAATACTTAGGTTGCAATGTTAAGCACTTAAACGTTAGGAAAGGCCAGAATTAAGGTTGCCTGTGCATCCTTAATTGTGCCCCCTTGCATGCGTACACACACACACACACACACACACACACAAGGATACAGTCTAATTACATGATCACCTAGTATTTTTTTCCCCACAGGAGACCTGCCTCATTCTGTATTCAAGATGGACAGTGATTAAGGAATGTAAGTGTTCAATATTTCTTTTTATCATCATTCAGTGCATAGCAGTAAATAAGACCGGAGCTCACTATCTAAACCTTGCACTGAATATGGAATTATTTATTTTCTCATTGTCATTTCTAAGGTACCCATTATTGTTATAACCAAGTGACTCAAATATTCATCTCCACATACTATTCTCTTTATTTTACAGATGGAAAAACTGAGACAAGCAAGACTTTGGTGAATCAGTGGCAGAATCAGGATTAGAATTCGTGACCTCTTGACTCCTAACTCTGTGCTTATTCCTCCAGATCACACTTCTGGAGGTGCTGAGCTTTCACAGCTCCCATTGACCCGAGTTGTAGGTATGAGTGATGTGCAGTTCTGCAAATCAGACCTCAGGCATCTCAATCTGGGTGCCCATAAAATAAGGAACAAATTAGTGTTCACTTGACAACATTTTGGCTTAAGTGAATTGCTCAGCATCACATAGGAGCTCTGCGACACAGGCAGGGATAGAACTGAATTCTCCTGTGCGGTGTTCGACTGCCTTAGCCATGAGATCATCTTTTTCCTTCATTTACTTCACAGCTTCCTACTTCTGAAACAAACGAGGCAGGGGACCGACAAACAGCGTCGTTCACTACACAGCCCTGCTTCACCCCAAAAGCAGGTCCATCTTGAATAAGGTAGGAGTCCTCTGCAGCAAAACAGGGATTAATCATGCAATTAAAAACTATATTGTGATGCACAAGGGGGTTGAATTAAGGTTGCACAGGCAACTTGGGTGCTTGACTTTGCAACTTAAAAACAAAACACACAAAACATTAAGAGCATGTTAGGTAATTTCCTATGGTTTGTTTTTACTAAAGGAAAAAAGGTGAAAAATTCTATTGTGTCAGTTGTTACAAACCCATTCCCTTCTCCTTCCCCCCCCCCCCCCCATCAATCATCATCAGGGTTTGAACCCTGAAGTTTCAATACAGACTTTCACTACCGGGCTGATTAGCTAAAAGCAGAAGGAGGCTTTTATAGGAGTGTGGAATAGGCTACTGCACCATGTACTGGGTCTGGAAGGAGCCAGCCCCTACTGTCTCTCTCCTCTGCCCAGGCACTCCTGCCCAGTGTGATGCTCCCCGAGGGTAGGGAGAAGGGCCACTGCAGCCACTTGATGAGTCCAAGGTAGGTTGTAAGGGGATTTCAACCCAGCTCTCTCTCACCATCACAGAGAGACTGTCTGCTGCCAGGGTTTGCTGTGCGGTTTGTACGGCTATTGTTTTGGCGGCAGCACTGCTGTCTCCATTTAGAATGTTAGTATTCAAGATACCGGTCTGACATGCTAGCAACAGACAGGCAATTTTCAACAGTTTATAACTCAATTAAAGCTGAATGGAATTTTACGTAACAAAGAAAAGGCACTTATCTGGCCCCAAGATCTCGCTCTGTTGAATTTCAAAGCCCTACTGCAAATACTATAGATGTTAGAGCTTCTAAAAAAAAAAAATTGCAAGATTCTTATGGGAAACGGTTAGGAAACCTGAACATGTGTGTCGCTACCAGCGCCCTCTATAATAAACTATTCTAGGTTCTATTCTGGCAGCTTGACTCTTAATTTGTGTAATATAGTAAGGGAAGCATTTCCATCTCTGAATATAAGAGCTGTACAAGTAAATTTAGATACTGTAAAATCCAGAGAGTAGTGAATTGAAAAATGAGATTTTTTGAATTACGCACTTAGTTCCCAATCATGCAAACACTTATACACACAAGTAACGTTACATACATGAATAGTCCCATTGACTTCAGTGCGATTCTTCACAGCATACAGTTGTTCAGACAGAGAAATGTTTGCAGGATTAGGGACATAGTTTCTAAGAATCCTCAAATCAAACAAATATTAATACTTTTCATTCTCGTTTGATTGCATATATATGGTCTTTGATTACCCAGAACTTGCATGTTCTAATTGTTTAAATGTAAGCAGAAATTCAACTATATTTTGTTACAGAAAAAGTTATTCTAATATTATGCAACATTAATGCAAGATTTCTCACCCTTGACTTTAAAATACCATACCAGAAAAATCATAATGTTTTATGTAATGACGTTTAAATTTTGTCACAAAATTGAGTTTTAAAAATTGGTTAGAAACCCTTAAGATACTGTGTAGGAAATTTTTATAAAGGTTAACATGCACAGGAAGACTTTGTAGGCCATTTTGTATGAAAAAAAATGAAATCTCTGGTACTTACAGCCAATCATCATCATAGCAACCGCAAAGATCTTCTCTCCATCTGTAGTGGGGGCAATGTTTCCAAATCCAACACTGGTGAGGCTAGTCATTGTGAAGTACAACGAGGAGATATAAACAGAATCCTTGCTTGGCCCCCCTTCCCATTTCCCCGAACCTGTCGTGTTAAACCGATAAGGCGTTCCTATGGACTCCCCCAGCTGGTAGAGCCAACTTTCAGTTCGGATTGTGTTTGTATCCTCATTGATAACTTCATAATCTCCTATGCTGTACCAAATGCAAGCCAACCAGTGAGCTGCAAGACCAAACACACACACCAGCAGAACCAAGACAGCTGCTCCATACTCAATGTAATGATCCAACTTCCGAGCCACACGCCCCAGCCGAAGAAGTCGGACTACTTTCAGTGAACTGAACAGGCTACTGATTCCCTAAAAGAATAAAGCAGAGCAGGCTATTAGAATTCATCATTACATTATTTAATGTTTTCTATCAACAGCGTTCATAATCTAGGCATGCCAACTTGCCACTGACACATGCCTATAAAGCGACATTACAGTGAAGCGTATGAAGCTCAGTGGCCTGTGTTTTCAGGGGGTCATGCAAAACTTCTCTTCTGTTTCGATTCACTTTCATATGCCTTAGGTTTCTCTTTGAATTTCTCATTTCAGACTGTTTGAAATACGCATAATGCAAGTTAGAGTTGATCAAATATATAGCCATGTCTTAGCTTTGCTACAAGTTCACAGGTTTCATCTCTGCATATGAAGAGGCATCTTATATGAATAGGGAAGTCTCATTTGCGAGCCCAATTTTGTGATGATATTGGTTGTGAATATTTAGATGCTACTTTGAGGCTAGCTGAAAGTATGGGCCAATAAATGAATAGAACAGTCATTACCTGCAAACAAAGACCAGTCTAAGCTTTTTATTATTGTGCTTATATATCAGATAGATGAGAGACACATCATATGTAGTGGAATGAGCTCAGTGTTTGGAGACAAGAGCTCCTTATTTCTAATCCAAGCCCTGCCACTGACTCACTGTGTAGCCTTGGGCAAGTTGCTTCACCTCTCAGCCTTAGGGCTTGTCTATACTACACAGCTTTTAGCGACAAGGCTGTGTCGAGACAGTGTTGTCGCTAAACGTCAGCATGTGTAAACGCTCTGTTGGTATTTTGTTGGCACTTTTGCTGACAAAATACTTCCAGCCCCACGAGCGGCATTAGCTTTGTCGGCAGGAGAACACTCCTGACGACAAAGCCGCATTCACATTGCCACTTTTGTCAGCAAAACTTGTATCTTTTGCGGGGGAGCTTTTTTAAATACGCATGAAAGACAAAAAAGTTTTGTTGACAACATCACAGTGTGGACAAGCCCTCAGTTCCCCCTTCTGGAAGATGGGGATAATGCTTACCATATCTACCTCAGAGGTGCCACAAAGATTAACTACAAAGGCTAAAAATGTCTAGGGTTTTTGGATTCCTCAATATTGGGATGCCCATCACAACACCTTAAAGGAACCAGATTTTCTGCAAGTGCCGAGAACCCACCCTCTGAAAAATCAGGGCCCTTTAAAATATCTGAACTTGGGCACCCAAAAATTAAGGCCCCCCAAATCACTAGGCACTTTTGAAAACTTCAGTAAATATTCTTCATGACCCCTCTTTGCAGTAGATATGATAAAGCTCCCACTGGACTTCGAAATCTCACATCTAAAGCACTACATAATGCTAAGGATCATCATTATCATCCAGATTTACATCATAAGTTTACAGAAAGCAAATTAAAAGAAAACAAAAACCAAACCCAAACACATTTTGGGTGAGCACATATATCTGATTTACCAGACACAGGAACTGCCTCTTACTAAAAAGATTGAGGTAAGATCTCCAATCAAGTTTTAAGCTGTTTTAATAAATGTTTCTGGAAATGCATAATTCTGGTCACCAGGTTTTACTGAAAGTTGTTTGGTCATGCTTACATATAATTTGCCTCAATGTTCTAGTGTAGGCTTGTTTAATGTTGCAGAACAATTTAATTTAGCTAATAACATATAATTTACATATTCACATAAATCCTTTGAGGACTGAAGCAATGTCTTTTTCTCTTTATTTCATGAATTTGTCATGATTATATTTACCCATTTTGAAAAAATGACACTTAGTCACTGCTAGATGCTTTAACAATAAAAGTCGACTTCAAGTGCTTCTGCTAATTGTGCTCACAAACATGTCCAAAGGGGACAGTGATATTTCTAGAAAACAGAATAATTTGTAGAGATTTAGAAAAAGGGCGTAAAGTGATGTGTTCCCTTCATGTTTACCAGTTCTAGCCAGGAATCAAAGCACATATTAGCTTTCAAAACTGCACACACACGCAACTTGTTCCCTAGATGGACAGGTAAGCCCATCTTTCCCATTTTTGCCATTCTTAGCTCTACTTCATTGACAGAAGAAGTATGATAGGTTGCTTGAAATTCAAAGGTTTAAGCACAAGAAGTTAGGTTTGGCTTAAATGTCCAAAACAGAGGACATGGTAGGTAGCCCTGCAGAAATATCTGTAACCCCAATAGAGCAGCAAAACACAATATACATATACATGAAAATCAGGGAAGGGCAAATCATTTGCAAACCCAGTTCCCTACTTTGAAGTCTTAAATGCCCATTTGAGTATTCACATGCAGGTTTTGCCCTCCTTTAAGTATCTGTCCTCTAATGTCAAGACATAACCCTGTGTTTCCCTCAACATACCTATGCCTGTTTATGTAATAAAATGACGTGCAAAGACCATCAATGTAACATTAACACGCCATGTTATTATTCAGGGCCTGATTTACAGCTGGGCCTCAGTTTTTGCAGGCACAGCTTTTCATACACAAACATGTTGGGCCTTCAGTTCTGTGCCCACAATAAAATGCAGACAACTAGTAGGGTTTAGATCAGAGGTGGGCAAACTATGGCCTGCGGGCCACATCCGGCCCATGGGACCGTCCTGCCCGGCCCTTGAGCTCCCGGACGGAGAGGCTAGCCCCCGGGCCCTGCCCCGCAGGCTCAGCTCGCAGTGCCACCAGCGCTCTGGGCGGCAGCGCTGCAAGCTCCTGCTGGGCAGAGTGGCTGCAGTGTATTCAATTGCTCCCTGTAGGAATGTGCTACTTATGGTGTACTACTTACGGCTGCCAGTCCTGGTGCTCTGAGTGGCATGGTAACGGGCTGGGGGGGAGGGGTGTTGGATAAGGGGCAGGTGGTCCCGGGGGGCAGTCAGGGGACAGGGGTGGTTGGATAGGCGTGGGAGTCCCAAGGGGTCTGTCAGGGGGCGGGGGTGTGGATAGGGGTCAGGGCACTCAGGGGACAGGGAGCAGGGGAGGTTGGGATCCTGGGGGGTGCTTAGGGGCAGAGGGTCATGGGGGGGGGGGAAGTCAGGGGACAAGGAGAGGGGGGTTGGATGGGTCAGAGGTTCTGAGGGGGGCAGTCAGGGGGCAGGAAATGGGAGGGGGCAGATAGGGGACGGGGGCCAGGCTGTTTGGGGAGGCACAGCCTTCCCTACCCGGCCCTCCATACAGTTTTGGAACCCGATGCGGCCCTCAGGCCAAAAAGTTTGCCCACCCCTGGTTTAGATATTAGCTATTTAAGTTGCAAGTACAAACAAATAGAAGCTTAAAACAGACTTACTGCATATGCAATCTAATTTGGGCTAACACTGTTTGTGCAAAATTGAGCCTGCAAGTTACAGATCATCACTGAAAAACAGTTCCAAAATGCTAACATTAGAGCTGTGCTGTGGATGGAAATTCTGTTTCATAAAGGACTGAGATTTTGAAAGTTGGCTTCATTCCGACTTGGAACAAACACCAAAAAATGTCAACGTTGTCTGTGAAGGAAAATGCCAAAAAAAAAAAATTGGATCAGTAAAAAGTGATCCAAATTCAACTTTATAATATTAAATAAAAAAATAAATGAAGTAATTTCAAAACAAAAATCAAAACATTTCATTCTAAAAGTGTTTGGTTCCTCCCCTCATCATTTCTCTGAAAATGAAACTTCTGTTTAAACACTACAAATTTTCCAAGCAGTACAAATTGAACTGCATTCTCCCATGGAAAATGGTTCCTTCTAGGGCTGTCGATTAATCACAGTTAACTGATGCAATTAACTAAAAAAAAAAATTAATCGCACTGTTAAACAATAGAACACCAATTGAAATGTATTAAATATTTTGGATGTTTTTCTACATTTTCAAATATATTGATTTCTATTACAACACAGAATACAAAGTGTACAGTGCTCACTTTATATTATTTTTATTACAAATATTTGCACTGTAAAAATGATAAAGAAAGAGTATTTTTCAATTCACCTTATACAAGTACTTCCGTGCAATCTCTTTATCATGAAAGTGTAACTTACAAATGTAGATTTTTTTTTTGTTACATAACTGCCCCTTTATGCTTCGGCCACCATTCCAGAATACATGCTTCCATGCTGATGATGCTCGTTAAAAAAATAATGTGTTAATTAAGTTTGTGATGAACTCCTTGGGGAATAATTGTATGTCTCCTGCTCTGTTTTACCTGCATTCTGCCATATATTTCATGTTATAGCAGTCTTGGATGATGACCCAGCACATGTTCATTTTAAGAACACTTTCACTGCAGATTTGAAAATCCGCAAAGAAGGTACCAATGTGAGATTTCTAAAAATAGCTACAGCACTCGACCCAAGGTTTAAGAATCTGAAGTGCCGTCCAAAATCTGAGAGGGATGAGGTGTGGAGAATGCTTTCAGAAGTCTTAAAAGAGCAACACTCAGATGCAGAAACTATAGAATCCGAACCACCAAACAAGAAAATCCACCTTCTGCTGGTGGCATCTGACTCAAATGATGAAAATGAACATGAGTCGGTCCGCTCAGCTTTGGATCATTATCGAGCAGAACCCATCATCAGCATGGACACATTCCTCTGGAATGGTGGTTGAAACATGAAGGGACGTATGAATCTTTAGCGCATCTGGCACGTAAATATCTTGTGACACTGGCTACAACAGTGCCATGCGAACGCCTGTTCTCACTTTCAGGTGACATTGTAAACAAGAAGCGGCAGCATTATCTCCTGCAAATTGTTTGAGTTATTGGCTGTAGTAAGACTGAGTGGACATGTAGGCTCTAAAGTTTTACATTGTTTTATTTTTGAATGCAGTAATTTTTTGTACATATTTCTACATTTGTAAGTTCAACTTTCATGATAAAGAGATTCCACTACAGTACTTGTATGAGGTGAATTGAAAAAAAATATTTCTTTTGTTTTTTTACAGTGCAAATATTTGTAATCAAAAATAAATATAAAGTGAGCACTGTACACTTTGTATTCTGTGTTGTAATTGAAATCAATATATTTGAAAATGTAGAAAACATCCAAAAATATTTAAATTGTTATTAACAGTGTGATTAATCATGTGATTAATCGAGTTTTTTTAATCATGAAATTAATCACGATTAATTTTTTAATCACTTGACAGCCCTAGTTCCTTCATAGTTTTTCTGACCAGCTCTAATTAATGTTTTTGTACTAACACTAGTTTGCTCACATTGAACAAATATGCATATTTAGTTACATGTTTAACATGCTATATAGTAACTGCAAAAGTAGAGTAGTTAAATGTTACTATAAGAACCTTATTTTTTGCTTTTTCTGACATATTTTTATATAAAAGCTGTTGTATGAGCATTTTTTTAAATAAAAGAAATTAAAAGAAACCACCCATGAAGATTAACTCTTTGTTGCTCCCAATTAGGCTTTGGAGTGGACTGCCATTATGGATTTTCAGGTGTGCAAGTGATTTGAAATTAGTAAAAATTGTATGTTGATGCACTAAAAGAAATAGAACCCAGTTTGCTCTATCTTAGCTGTGCTGCCTCTGCAGGAAACAGTAAAGACTTATTTTTGTCACTGAGGGGGTAAGATTTGAATGCACACAAATAATACCTCTCTTGGCTATGAATGTGCCATTTTTAGATTGCCACTTTCCAGAGTAGAACAACACTTTACAGTTATTGTCTATTTTAATGCTGCTCTTATCGACACAGAAACAACCTATTTCATCATACAGCGGACAGCAACAGGTTAGCTTCAAGAGGTGAAAAAGAAATGCCTGAACTCAATATACTCCCACTTGATGCTTCTAATTCTCTCAGGATTACTTCTCATATACACACCTGAGGGACAGGTTAAGAGACACACATTGAGCAGCATCTGCTAAAAAGGAAATGGACCAGTTTCAGTTCATTAGAGCTGGAAATGGTGCTACACACCGCCACCAAGCATTATCCATTTCTGTACGGCAAAGGAGCCCTTTAGGGAACACCCGTAAGGAAGATGCGAGTGTAGTACAAAATTCTAAATAACAGCAGTCCCCTGTGGAACAGCGACTGGACATATTTCTGTGAAGTGTTGCTCCACACTGTTAAGCAGTTATGTAAAAACTACACCTCATTCATCAGATCTGTTTCTTGGGTGCTTTCAGCGGTTAGGAACAGACCTGAGTAACCAAGATGGGGCAGTAAAAATAAGGATTTTTTTTCTCTGTTTTAGTCTTATTTGCCATGCAGAGCCAACACAACGAAGGAAGAGCAAGCCAGATTCCATTCCTTCTAGTGCATCATCAATAGAACTGTTTACCCAGTTCTAGTGCAATTCAGCCATGCAAACACACGGTGGGTCATAAAGGTGCACAGTTGTTCTTCACAGCAGAATATGGCCAGCAGAACTTATTTTTGTTATTGGTGATTCATGAGAAAGAAAGTCCAGCTTTAGTCTCCTCTGACATAAGAGTGAGTGTATAGCATTGGCATTCAGAGGAAACAAGTCTTTGCTTTGTCTCTCAAAGTCTCCTGATAAGACCTGCTGCATGTACAAATAACATGGAGCCCTGTGATGTCACTTTTGCAAAGTCAGTTTTCAGCTTAGCACTGCCCGTGAAGAAAACTGCACTTTTTGTGTAGCATAAAGACAAGCAAGCCTGGTGCTGAAGAGAAGTATATTTATGACCCATGCTTTTCAGGCCAAGAAGAGTTAGCAAAAAGATTATTCTTGAAATGCTGCCAAATAACATGTTGGTAGTCATATGCCCCAAATTAAAGCTACTCAGTAGGTACTCTATACATGAGCACCTGATTTGCCAGTTGTGCATCACTGCTTTGTATCATGCATGTTTTGGTCTCATTCTCCTCCCCCTTTTCAGTTGTGCCACATACTGGTTGAGAATTCCTCATATCACACACTCACAGCTCGTGAAAACACAGATTAATCTTGGATTGATGCACAGGCCTGGGAGTCAGGAGATCTGCGTTCTAGCTCTGGCTTTGCAACAGACTGCTTGCAAGACCTTGGGTGAGCCATGCAAGGTCTTGTGTCTTGATTTCCCCCATCTGTAAAATAGGGATAACAAGTCATCCCTAGCTCACATGGGTAAAGGGAGGGTTAATTCAGTTTGCAAAGCATTTATTATTAATTATTGCTGTTAATTTGTATGGGAGAGGCATATTTTGTCATCCATAGTTAAGCTCACACAGATCTGAAATCACTGAAGGACAGGGCTCTAGCTGAAGAAAGTACAATTTTATGTAAATAATTTTAAATCACATTTTTTACACACCACAGTTGAAAAGTGAACACACTTTATAATTCCCTCAGGCATGATGGAGGATGAGTAATTTTAGGGAAGCAGGGAAATAGTTTTCTATTTATATCTCCTGAAGCCTACATTAAGAATAGCAGGTACAGGTTACATTTACACAAAGTCACATTCTACTCTTCAGGACATTGTGTATAGCCTTCTTCATGCATAAAATGCAGGAATGTTTCACTCTTATTATAAACACTGTGGTTGGGAACCAAGTGTTAACCAGAGGTAGAGGGCAGAACTTTTTAAAAGAGGGCTTATTATTAGCCTAACACTGGCTCCCCATGATTTCAACTGGCCAAAGCACCACTTCTGAAAATCCTGCCTGGCGTGTTTAAGGGCTAAGGGGAGGTTTATGGCAATGATGAGGTTTAATGTAAGTGGAGTGAGATGTGGAGGCCGAAGAGTAAATCATTATAAGGATTGGAATAAAACTAGACAAAAGCGAATGAGTTATTTGTGCAAAATTGCAGACAGATGGCCAATTTCACCACTGGCATAAGTGAGGCAATAGTCATTGAAACCAATCTTGCCCCAATTCTTTTAATGTGATTCTAGATTCAGTTTCACCACTGCATTGCTCTGGATATCTGAAGTGTCATGATAACCCTGACTGTAAACAATACCACAATTAGAACGGTTCACTTTGTCATTTTCAACTTTCTGTTTTTCTGTTAATTAAGTTATTGAACATGACCTTTCCTACAGATTACAATGTTTTGCAGCCAAGTTATGAGATAACATTATATTCACAAGCTGTAATTAAAATCTAAGCCTTCTGGTTACTGCTAGGGCTTTTAGTGAGGGAACAGCTGGAGATCTAAGATCAGTAAAGCTTGTTTTGGTCAGAGCTCTGAGATTTCAGTTTTCCAGCATCCAGATAGAACATAGCCACCAACCATGCCCATAATACAGAGGTGGAAAAGAGAGTTCAAGAAAAAAAAACCACAGCAAATACATGGGAAGTAAATGTAGAGATGGGTTTAAAACTGATAAAAGGCTAATGTGTCCAGGAAAAGATACACATTGTTTCCCTTTACGATCAATGTAAAACAAAGATAAAGGAAATTTGTCAGTAAACTAACATTTCATTAAGAATTGTAATTTGGGGATGAGTGTCAAATTAAGGTCACCCTCAAATTAATGGATCCATTTACCTTTGTTTCAGTGATACTGATATAAAGCAAGTCAACTCCAGAAGCTTTTTCCCTATTTTGGAAAAAAAAAATACAAATGTCCAATCCATTTCTGGGGTCAGAACTACTTTTGACATCTAGTACCAGTCCATCTTAAATTCTAATCTGGTACCTGTTATGAAATAGATTATAAAGCAACCAACCATTTAGCTACTCAAATAAATATTCTTTGCCATCTCATCTGATTTGCTGCCTCAGATCAATAAAGATACCCTGTTTTCTTCAGTTTAGAGTAACTGAATCCAGTCTTCTAGAAGATGTTTCCCTTTCTAAGCACTTTAGGTATCACTCTAACAGCAGTTTTCTGAAGTAATGCACAATTTAATAAACTCAATTAGCTCTTCTCCTCTGACAACGGCTATCACCATATATTCTCACTGAAGATTTAATTTGATATATTAATTATTTTAGATTTATATAGATAGAATAGCAGCCCCCAAAAGCTACTCATTCTTCTGCAGTGTGATAAATCACATGTCATGCTTTGCCAAGATCTGAGAAAGTGGCCTTGGCACCCAATGTATAAATTATATCTCTACTTATCTGTGACTTGGAGATAAATCCTATCCAGGCCAGCACTACAAGGGAAAATAGGGGATGCTGGCAGATGGACACTCTGCTGCAATTATCTTGCCAGCCAGGAGTCCAGAGAGCAGGTCCGAGGGACACAGGGTAGGGTTTTCTTTGCTGCGGCTCTAATAAGAACAGTGTGTACTCCCAGCTACTGTGCGTTGCTGATTGTAGCTGAATAAGTCCTCTTGCCATCCAACTGCATCCACATGGAGATGTGGTGCACACACTGGCGTCTTCACCAGTATTCTCTCCTATCGCGCGGAGAAGAGATCCTTTTCTAGTTATTGGGGGGTGGGGGGAAGAAGAGGATTCCTCAAGGTTGTTCTTCACAGTTCAACAGAAGGCAAAATCTAGCCCAGTGACTGAATAGTGTAATAGCGTCTATGTCAAAGTTCTCTCTTCATCTGGCATTTGTTTACTTAATACTGGATTCATTGATTTCAGTGGGAGCAGGAGCAGGCCCCAAATGAAAATAAAAACTAAAGCCTCAGCTTTAACAAATTTGCTGCTTTTGCCCTTTAAGCACTGACATAGCAATTGCTCCTGCAGGAAGTCAGCTAGTGGCATTAAGACAATATACAAATTCCCTTGAGAAGTTATTTTGTCATTGAAATCAATGCAGTCATGAAGCAGCACATTTTCAATTGATCAGAACCACAAGTAATGTCATCAGAGCAATAAGAATAAGGTCCATGGACCAAATTCTGCTCTCAGTTACCCTGGATCTATAGCTGTAGAACGCCAATTATTTCAGTGGAGCTGCCAGGTTGACAGTGGTGTATCAGAGCAGTGATTGGCTCTAAAAACTTAAAGAGTTTTCCCCAATAATTGCTCTTTTACTGCAATCATTTGTTACATGCCACCTCCTGCAAAAAACACCCAAATCTGGCCCGATAACTAAAATTATTGCACTTAAATCAGAATAGCCAAAAAGTAAACTTGCAACAAAAATAATCAAATGAGCTCTGTGAGAGGGTCCTTATCATGACACCGCATCCAGCCCAGCCTCATTCTTAAATTCAGATTCCAGCTACAACTCCAGCTGACAAGGTTCTTTCAAACTCTGCTAAACACAATTTTCCAAACCTTAAAGTTGCAGTAACCACAACAGCAACCACAATCTGTAAAGTTCCATACCTGTGTCAATGGTAGTTCTGAGGGCAAACTGATTGTTATATTGGATTCAGTGATTATGGGAGACGTACCTGAGAAGGGGAGGGACAAGTATAGGCTAGTATCATGATTTATTCATGTTATACACTATTTGTGTTTGTGAGGAGTGTATGATTCCATTCACTGGGAGATTTTATGCTCAGAACTTTAAAAGTGGGTAACTCCTGTGATTTCCCTATTCACATAAGCCTTCTTTGCTAACGTGTAAATTAAAGCGATGAACTTACAGAATGGCTATGACATGCCTAATTCAAATTAGAGTTGGTCAATTACATAGCCAGATTTCTGCACAGCTTACAGTTGATTAGTTGCTCTGGGTTGCCAATAGCTTGTAGAGATTAACTGAATGGCAATCAAACCATAGGACCTATTCTTGAAGCCCCTAGTCAGTCAGTGAGGTCTGAGTAAAAGCCTTAAGATTTGAGCTGATAACAGGTAAAAGTGAAAAGATGATAAATATGAAGCAAGAGCTAAGCAATTTGTGAAGAACATTAACTTCCCTCTAATGTATCCTGATGGAAATTCCACTAGACTCCACTAGAATCATTCAGCTTGTCTTGGATTATTTCTGTGGTCCCTCTTGAGTTATGCTGGAGGCTGATGAGACCAGCAGATCTGTTGCTCAGCTGGAATGTGGGCTTGGAAGGGGTAAATCAGATGAAAGGGAGCTTGGACCAAGATTCCAATAAAGTATCTTAAAGCCAACAAAGAATCAGATTGGTAAAAAGCACAAATATTCTAGTGGAATGGGAAAAAAATTCCCCACTTTTTGCACTTTAGAAGGCCTCAGTAGAGATTGTCACAAAAGCACAGGTCTGGCTGGACCCTGTCTATTGTGCAGATTTTGAATGTGCAATATTCAATAGAGTGTGGAATTCACCCCTCTACAAACACTGCTATGTACTTGGTATTCATGAAAGTGGACACTCTATAAAGGAAAAAAAAAGAGTGGCATTACATTTGAAAGAGGGGTGTCAAAATGATTGAATGATATGGGGAAGGGGGGCTATGGAGTTTTGAGAGGCTGGGTATGGAGGGGAAGGTTTAAGAGCACAGCAAAATGGGAGAGGCTTATATCATACTGAATCAGACATTTCTCAAAAGCTCAGAGTTCTAAATGTTTCATTGTATCTCCACTTAATTCCAGCCATTTTTAGTGCAGCCAGTATCCATTTCCCAATATACATGCCCAAGAACTGAATTTCAGTTTTCTTTATGCCTGGACTATGCCATGTATAATCTGGCTCTTGTGTAAAAACACAACACAGAAGTTGGATTAGGAACTGTTTTCCTTTTGCTTAGTTTAGCCACATACTTAGTCCTTGTCTACACTCGCAGCGACCCGTAGGGTACGTGTAGCTACACACTATGGTGAAAAGCAATCTGCGCCCAGGCTGTCATGTGTAGCTACCTGTGGCAGTGAAAGACTATGGCAGCAGGGAGCTGCTGGAGCCTTTCCCTGCTGCCTCCCCAACTGCAGGGAACAGAGAGCAGCGTAGGGTGGTGGGGTGGAGTGGTTACCCCGCTCCTGCCCTGAAGGGGTTAAAACAGCCCTGGAAGAAGACTGCCCTGGGGAGCCAATAGTAAAAGCAGCCCTGGAGAGGGCTGTGGCTGGGAAAAGGAGTGAAAGCACCTGAGTAGCTGACCACAGGTGTGGCCAGCTCAATTAGGGCTCAGCTGGCCCTGATAAGAGGGCTGTGGGCCAGGAGCTATAAGGAGGCTCACTCTAGCTCTGGAGTGGGAAGTGCTAGCTGTCTGGGAGCATGGTACCTGAGGTAGAGCAGCCCTAAGGAAGGACAAAGGGAGCTGGGGAGCTCCAGCCTGGTAAAACCCCAGGCTGCAGGCCTTGGTGAAGGCCTACAAAGGTACTGGGGCTGCAGAGGTGCAGTCCGGGGTTAGGCAGAGGCAGCTGGTCCTAACTCCTTGCCAATGATGAGTAGCCATTACAGATTGCAGTCTGCCCCAGTGAGTGGGGACTAGATGATGACTGGCAGTAGCCACTGAGGCAAGATGGATTTAGAGGGTTAGAGGTTCCCCTAGGAGGGGAAACCCAGAGTAAGGGAGTACTGCTGGGGGCAAAACCCAGACCCCTTTCCTCAGGGAGGGACATGGGGCCTAATGCAGGCAAGACACTGGCCAGAAGGAGAGTTGGAATTGAGCTAGTTCCCAAGATGACCAGCAGGAGGCGCAGTGCCAGTGAGTATCACCTCGCTACAGGTGTATAGCCTAAGGTTCTGGTGTGCCTGTACTTTACTCACCTAAGCAATGCCTCACCATCTACACTGCTATTTATACCCAGGCTAGCTGGGCGTGCAGTGTCTGTACTCTGTACAGTGTATGCTGTAAGATGACCTTAGCGAAGATTAATTTAATTACCACAGTCCACAAACCCACATCCAAAGCACTTTGTTGTTTCCTAATCAGAACAAACAGGAAAGGTAGATGAACAAAACTAGGTAGGAATCTGCTTACCCATTCCAGTAAATAACTTTTACACTACTTGAAATGTAGCTGCGACTGTCTTTTAAAAGCAACTGGAAGGTTTCAAAGTTAGCAAGATTCCATAAAACTCACCTGATTTTTATGGAAGTCTTTTCTTCCCAAGCTGACTCCTCTTTGGACCTGTAAGATGGCAACCTTCCTCACCAGCCTGGGGAATTATCAGTCCCATTCAAATCAGTCTTTAGCCCTTGCATCCAGACTCCATTTATTGTCCACAGGGCCGGCTCCAGAGTTTTGGCCGCCCCAAGCAGCCAAAAAAAAAAAAAAAAAAGCCGCAATCGTGATCTGCGGCGGCAATTCAGAGGGAGGTCCTTCGCTCCGAGCAGGAGTGAGGGACCGTCCGCCGAACAGCTGGACGTGCTGCCCCTCTCCGAAGTGGCCACCCCAAGCACCTGCTTGGTAAGCTGGTGCCTGGAGCCGGCCCTGGTTGTCCAAACCACCAAAACTCACAAAAGGAAAACAAACATTTCCAGCTGGAGCTTTCTACCCTCACATGACACCCAGGCTTCCCACCAGGAGTCTCCTGAAATGGTCTCTGAGGAAGGGAGACTACCCCTTCCTGCAGCTTGTATCCCCCTTTCCTGCAGCTCTTTATAAGGAACACCTGTTTCTCCCCTCCCCCCCACTTCTCATCTGCATCTGATTGGTAAATAGAGCTGGTTGGCCCCAAGACTCTGATCCTTAAAAGGGGCAGGCCACCCTGTTACAGAGCCCAAACTATACCTTTCACCACCATCTATTCCTTTATCCTTTTCAAGGTCAGGGATGATGTTCTTTCACTTCATTATCAAAACCCCTTCCTTTGGAAGACAGGTATCTTCTTTGCCTGAATGCTAGATTTTTTCTCTAATTCATCTGGCTAAGCAAATGTGAGTTCATTTATATTTAATGCATCTTTCCTCACAACTTTTCAGTATGCATATCTGTCACATCAATTCATAAGAGTGATGGATAGTTCTCAATTTAGCTAATGTCAGCCAATAACTGATTATAGTGGCTCATGTTAGTGCAGCTAGAGTTTAAGGCCCGTCAGCACTTCCACTGTCCTTTATTTCAGAGATTTATATGGTGGTGATACGAGTGGATTCCATTCCTGCCAGGAGATTTCATGACAGGATCACATGTTACCAGGGTAACAAGTCATTGTTTCCAGTGTCTTATGAAGTTATGGGCTGAAAACTGCATAAGATACAAAGGTCCGTGTGAAATTGCTCATACCGCCACTGCAAAAATATGCTTCAGCTTAGCTTTGGCATTGAAGGTCTTAGACTGAATTGGTCTTGACAAATTCCTAACAAAGAATCTCCTTAAATCTATTGAGGGATACAAGTCTAGTGTGTCACTGATTTCTATTTTTGTAAATTCTGGCAACTGAAGCCTCAGCACAAAAAAAGTAGCATTATACCCAAATCTATGTGGATTTTCCTTGAGTGGGGAAAAATTTACGGTCAGTCTGAATACTGGCATATGATATTTGATGCACATTTTCAAGCAAAATCAGTACTATAGGGTTTATGAGAAGTGGAAGACATTTTAGACCAACACCTCATCGTAGGCAAGCTAAACTAGAATCCACTGTACCATCTTCACCTCAGTATGTATTGTTATAAATACAAGTCTGACACCATGATGATTCATTAGTTAATGGAAGATTTCCATTATTTGAAGGGTTTTTTTTTTTTTTTTTTTTTTTAACCAGTTCTAGGAAGGGTTTTGGGCTTTTAATTGTATGAATAACTCGCCAGTGTGGAAAAGACTGGAGAAAAGTTCTTCAGTGTTCCTTTTATTTGGAGCAAGAAGGAAATCTCTCTATGGATAGTCTTTCTTTTTTCTAAATATGACTTTTGAGAGGGTGGGGCGCACTGAGAGGGAGACTGGTGCTCTAGATGTTTGGATGCAGGATTTGGAGCCAGCAATTCCTACTGTAATATCATCTCTGATTCTGTGGCCTTGATCCAAACACTTACCTGTCTCCCTCCGCCCATCTGTAACACGTGGCTATTCACATTTACCTACTTCGCATGGGAGTTGTGCGGATAAGATAGTTAATGATGACAAAGTGTTTTAGAGACAAGACATTATAAATAAAGCTGTATGGAACTGGAATTTTCATTTTGTTGGACATTCTGTGATTTCAAAGTTTATTTTCATTCCTAATCAGAACAAAACCGAAGAATTCTGAGATTGCCCACAAAGTGAAAAAAAAAAGGGGGGGGGGAATATCACCTCAGATCCATTGAAATATTTTATTTTATGTTTTAATTATAAAATAAAATTGTAAACTAAAAAGCTGAAGCCTGCTGCTCTGATAAGGACAGAACAGAACATTTTGACCTTATTGAAACACTTCCCTTCATTTTTTCCCCCAAAGCAAAAAGTTTCAAACCAGCTCTAGTTCTAAATATTCCTATGATGGTGGATCAATCAGTAGCTTTGGGATTGTGTGTGTTATTTTTATGCTGGGGCGAAAGTGTTAAAAATATTTTATCTAAAAACAGTGATCTGGCCTTAGAAGTTGTGGCCAAAGCTGGCCCAAATTGCTCTACAATATTATCCACAGTCAATCCTGCCGTCAGTAAAAAATAGTGTCACTTATGGAGAATACAGGTGTCAGCTCATGATACCACATGCTGTTCATAGATTTATATATTTCAAAGCCAGAAGATACCATTATCATCTGGTCAGACCTATATAACACAGGGCATAGAATTTCACCCAGTTACATCTGTACTGAGACCAATAACTCAAGAATTGTTCTATTATAATTTTTGTGGTATGGGGACATCAGGATTGTTCTATTATAATTTTTGTGGTATGGGGACATCAGGATCTCAGAGCATAAAACTGCACAGATTCCAGTGTACCAAAAAAAAATCCCAGTTTATTAATACCCAGAAAACCAAACAACATAAGGACAAAATAAAAGTGCACTCTATCACACTTCTCTACCAACACATGATTTTGCTAGCATGCATGCACTAATTATAGAAACCCAAACTCCTGCATACAAATGGGCATGGACACCAAATACTTTCAATGTTCAAATGCAAACATGATCATCTCCAGCCTTCCTCCACAAGAAGATTCAAGAGCTAAATGACTCCAAGTGTCATAGTTAACTGAAGAGAGCCAACAGGTCTGTTGAGCAGTAGCTACAAAGCATTTCACACATATCAGATTCAGATGGGGCACCTCGTATAAATCAATCCTTCATGTACATCACATGAGTTCTGGCATTTTTAAGAAAAAATTGGCTTGTCAAGCTAGTTCTTTACTGACATCCATCTTTCTTTACAAAGAATGATGAGATGCAGACAAAATTACTCTACTTTCACCTGCTGTGATGCAGCCAAATAAGGATTATGTTCTCTCTTGCTAAAGTCAACACAGGGAAATACTGAAGGAGTAAAATGGGATTTTATAGTCTTTACTTCATTTTATTACCATGATTGAAGTGTCATTCCCTATAGCAGGGGCATGCTCTGTTCCTGCCTCTTTCCAGAGGAACAAACTATTCAGAGACCGTCAGGTAAAGCACCCACTGATTTATTTACAAGTTTGTTCCCACCACCCATACAGATTGTGCAGCAGCTTGAACAGAATCCTGGGCTCTACGGCTTTTGAGCCCAACAGGGGAGAGAGACCTCCTATGTCCTTCACTCTACCAGTGACAGCTTTCTCTTTCCCCTTTGCAGCTCCTTCCTGTGTCTGTGTGCCTTCTAAGTTAATGAGGTAATTAGTTTGTAACTCTCTCCAGCCTGTTTCAGTCAATTTGTCCTCCTTCCCGTATTCAGGGGTGCAAGGGGCAGCTAATGGAAGTTGCAGTGATCCGAGTGCTGGATCAGCTGCTGTTGTCCAGAACTCTGTCACACTTCCCTTCTGGCAATATTATATTACGATTTTTTATTCAAGTATTTACCATAAGGCTAAAAAGGGCAACTCTTCCGATGTAACGGTTCCTCAAAGCAGTTGGACCAGCCTAGTGAATCTGGCCTTTAGATTCCAGTAAAGATTCCTTGTATTACTTCTGTTTCACACCAGTGCATGTCAGACGCTGCAGAAGTCATTAAGTCTGAAGGAAGTGGAGCTGATGTAACACCCACCATGCAGAAGAGCTGTAATAAGGCATGAGTTACATGCCTACAACTTAGGCTCTCTCTCTAGACTCAGACTTCCTGAATTTGGCCCTTCAAAGAGATGGGCTGTCTTTAGCTCTCCTCTGAAGCAGTTCATAGTGAAATGGACAACACATATTTGGCCAGATCCTCAGCTAGTGTAAGTTGTCATAGCTCCATTGATCATAATGGAGCTGTGACAATTCACACCAGCTGAGGATTTGCCCTAGTCAATCTACATTGATTTACATCAACTAAGGATCTGGCCCCATGAGGGGAAGTAATGGTGAACAGCATTAGCATAACAACATCAAGAAAGATGTTTTATTTGCTTGAATGGGATAGCTAGAATGACCAGGAATAACACTATTGTACTTTTCTGATTAAGAAACTATTGACAAACCATGGGATAATTACAGTATGAACCAGTTGTTCCCCTTTGAATGACAGCTTTATCCTAAGACTCTGAAAAACCAAGTTCCAAGTATAACAATAATAATCACTTCATAAAATCATTGCAGTAATTATGTACCTATCTCTATTCACTTTAAGGCTTTTCATTTCAGTGTAATGGCCTCTAGCATAAACATTCACACCTGGGCATGTTCTGTATGTCATCCTGACAGAATCAGACTAAGGTTATCAAGGGCCTGTCCAGCTGGGTCAATGATGATTTGCTACTGTTCTAGGAATGTAAAGAAAGTTGACTCTTGTAGTTTGGTTTGTTTTTTAACTTTACTGTAGATGCCAGCTGTTGATCACATGATCAATCCTTCTATTGCTTTACCAGTACCATGATTATTTACAACAGCAAAATGTCAGTCTTTCACATAAATCTTCCCTTTGGCACAATGTATGACAAACGAATATTTAAGGACAGGGCTTACAAGGGTTTGGGGGTGATTTCACTTGTGTTATTTCAGTCTGTGGCTGTATATAAAACAAAATCTATCTTCAGGGAATTAAATCTCACATAACATTACATTTGCTTCACTGCACTTAATAGTTTGTCTAGCTATCCCCAGTCAAAGTGAAAAACAAATATTTTACATGGATCTAATGAGACGAACAATACTTCGTTCCCACAGCTTTTTTTATTTAATTATACAAGAAGTAACATTTTTTTTTGTTATTATCCAGATATTTCATTGGACATTATTTTAAGGAATGTTCTGATTTCAGGACAGAGATTGGTCACACTTTACATTAAGGTTATGTTTTAGAAGCATGTTACAGGCATGAATAGTTTTGTAAAGGGACCCTTCAACAAAAATAAGTCTACTTACAGGACTACAGACTGACAACTCGCTGTTTTATTTAACTGCATCACAACAGAAGGAGGGTGGGGGAAGTCCCACTAAATAAGGGAAGGCAGGAGCATGATTCCAACACATAATATGTTGAGTAATCCTGTTAATGTCATGATGACCACTTTACTACAAGTACGGTGTGTCACAGCTGGTTATAAGCACATCACCAGATGGTGTTATAGCTGGTTATAAGTAAGACTAAGATTTTGTTATGGTTATTTTTAGTAAAAGTCATGGACAGGTCACAGGTAATAAATGAAAATTCATGGAAGCCGTTTCCTGTCTGTGACTTTTGCTGATGCGGGTTCAGGGTTTCCCCCGCCACCCTGGTGGCTGGGAGCTGTGGGGTTCCCCCTTCACCCATGGTGGCTGGGAGCTGCAAGGTTACCATATTTCCCAAAGAGAAAATGGGACACCCCAGCCGCTCGCGGAGGCTGTCGTCTGTCGCTGGAACCCTGCCAGGGCCCCACTGGCTGTCCGCTCCAGAGTCCTACAGCCCCTGGAGCAGAAGCAGAGAATGTCAGCGAGGTCTCTGGAAGTCACAGATTCTGTGATTTCCATGACCTCCGTGACATAAACGTAGCCTTAGTTATAAGCAACCTGTTGGACTCATCTATACTAATTGATTAACCATTTATTAAGATATTAGTTATCTAACTGCCCTTTATAAACTATTTGCACATGTGACTAATATAAAAGGTGATCAGTCTAGTCTAAATGACTAAAAGTAAAACTGTTAAAGCTACAACCTACCCCCCTAGTTTGTCATTGGTGGGATTAGCCCAGGGGAATGTCTGTGCTCCCCAGCTGTCTTGTGGCTAGCCCTGAAGAAAGGGAGCAAGGAGGGAGGGAAGGTCCCATGATCCCTCTCTTCTGCCCCTTCTCCTAGACCTTAAGTCATCAAAACAAGCTGGAGAAGGGTAGTTTCAGATAAATGTTTGGTATGCCATGTCTTCCAAACTGTGGTGCATGGACCCACCATAGTCTGTAGAGAGCTCGCTAGCCATATCATGCTGGCTGTCCTCCTCCTTTCTGGCTGCTACATCAAATTAAAGACAGCTGGATAAAAACAGTGAATACGCTCCTGATCTTACTTTCTCCTATAAAAATTGCCACTAATTGCCAAAGAGATGTTATTTGATCACCAGTGGGAGGAGATAGGGCCAGCAAGCAGGGCTGTTGCCCTGAGCAATAACTTCTAGGGGCACTACGTCATTTGCCCCTTTTTTTTTTTTGGCATACACACTTGGCTGGTCCGCTCAGGGCAGGGGACCAAGTGGTTTTCCACCCTGGGTGGCAACACATCTAGGCCCAGCCCTGGGTTAGGAGGTGATGTGTGCAAGACAATATCTATATTATGTTGCATAGCCATGAATAAGCAGCAGCAATTGCTGTAGATAGCTACTCAAGGGAGACATGCTCATACACTAAGCCAGCGTATTTACAAGTATTCATTCCTTCTTTTGGGGGGAGGCAAACATTAAAAGAAAAAAAATAAAGCCCTGGAAATGAGCCTGGTATACTAACCTCATCGACATTCTCAAATGCATTGATGACGTCGTATGGCAAGCATGAAAGCAGATCAATCACAAACCAGGTCTTCAGGTAGTTCATGCGGATCAGCTTCGGGTCTGAGATCACCTCTCCGGCCGGCCCAACGAAAGTGGTATGGAAATTAAGCACAATGTCTACTAAAAAAATGACATCTACAATACTATCTACCACCAGCCAGGCCACGTTGTTCTGTTTGGTTTTAAAGGAGACGTTGTAAGGGACCAAAATAGCAGTGTAGAAGGTTAAAATCAGGATGATCCAGTCCCAGGTGGTCTTGAAAACACAATAATGTAAAATGATATGTGGTGGAGTCTTTGGTGCCTCTTGTTTGTACTGTGGAAGGATTTCAGAGCCCAGCTGCAGTACCTGGAACAACAGATAGTTCAGAAAAAAGGAAACATTTTTCACTCTTGATTATTGAGCTCAGCAAAACGTTTCATAGAAATAGTGCCCATTACAAGAAGCTGAGACTCCTTTTAACACTGAAGAGTTGCAAGTACAACAGAAGCCTTTTAAATTAACCGGTTGCCTCTACATCCTTTCACTATTCGTTTTTATGGTAGCTTCCTATTTGCATTATGGTAGCAATTTGATGCCAACCCCAGATCAGGGTCTGTCACAGGGCATGGCTGTCCCATAGCACCCCCTGCTGGCCAAGCATGGCTCCTGCCAGCACTCTGCCTCATTTTCCCATCACCAGGGTTTTGTCTCTCTCCCAGAGAATAGACATGGTTCAGTCTTCCAGCTAGGTCACTTTCAAAATTCAGTCCACACAACTCCAAACAATCCAAAAGTACTTTTGCCTCACTTTGGTTCCTCTTCTGAGCACTTTCTGGGCTCCCTTTAAGTCTCTCTGCTCTGGGATGGAGCATAGAATCATAGAACCATAGAATATCAGGGTTGGAAGGGACCTCAGGAGGTCATCTAGTCCAACCCCCTGCTCAAAGTAGGACTAATTCCCAACTAAATCAGCATGCTTCCCTGGAGTCCCTTCACAGTCTCAGCTCCTCTTGGAGCTACCTTTCTATCTTCCCTACTCCGACATAGGATGCTGGCTACTTTCCTGGAGTCCTTCCAGACCCTCCCACAAGAGCCCAACTTGCTCCCTGTGGTTCTTCCTGCAAACAGAGTTTTCTCAGCTCTCCCATGAGACCCAGATGTTTCAGGGTGTCACCTGACCCCAGTTAGTCCAGCCCTCTTAGGCTGGGAAGCAGCTACCTATGGCACAGGCAGGGCTAATGGAACAGGGCTGGCTAGTTTAGGCTTCTTGGCCCTTAAGGGTATATTTGCCCTGCTAGTGGGAGTGAGCTTCCCGCCCAGGTAGACGGACTCGCACTAGTGGGGCTCGAGCGACCTGACTAAAAACAGCAGTGTGGGCATTGCGGGTGCGGTGGAGACACAGGCTGGCCACACAAGCTTAGACCCAGGGGATCGGGTCGGCTTGAGAGCCTGAGCTCCGGCCCAAGCCACAACATCCACGATGCTATTTTTAGCCCCACTAGCATGAATGTGTCTCCCCTGGCTGGGGGGTTCACTCCCAGCTGCAGTATAGACTTACCCTACGGGGCAGGCCTTCCTGTTACAGGGCCCCATGACATGAGGCACTGAAAACAAACATAGCAAAAGATGGATTCTGCCCTGAAGAGTTTACAATCTAAATAGACAAGACAGACAAAGGGTGGGAAGGGAAGCAGAGGCAAGGAGTTACTTGCACAGGGTCATTGGCAAAACCAGGAAGAGAACCTAGCTCTCCTTACTCCCAGCCCAGTGCCACAACCACTGGACCACACTGTCTCTGAACACTGGTGCTTTAATTCTCTGCTATATTGATGCTATGATGTGGCATGAATTAATTGGACTTTGTTGTGCTATTTTGTGGGGCATAAGAGTAAAGCTCACTTTGCTTTCAACACCACAAAATTGTGCCATTAGCCCAGTAAATTATGCCAGCTTTTAACTTTCATTTCCCATTAAAATAATTCAGGCATCAGGAGTACTGAATATCTGAAGACCTCAGAACTGATTCTGACCTCATTTAGGCCCAAATTCAGCAAAGCACTTAAGCAAAGGCTTAACTTTAAGCATAGGCTTAGAACTCATTGAGCAATTCTCAGTTTGAAGTTAAGTCCTTTTCAGAATTGGGCCTTGGATTGGTTTTATCCCAGTGTAACTCCACTGCCTTCATTACCGTTACCCCTGATTTACACACTGGAATAACTAAATAGAATCAGGCCTGGAAGTTTTTGGACCTGATGATCATCTCATGCTAGTGTAAATCAGGAGTGACTCCATTTAAGTCAATGGAGGCACATAGGCATGAAATCAGTTAGATCAGAATCAGGCCCTTACATTTTTTTCCTCAAAAGCATTGGCTCAGCGATAGGAGAAAATGGAGAGGAAGACAAAGGCATTGCCAGAGGGAGGTGAGTCAGTGCCAGACAAGTAGAGTCTGGGAAAGCTTTTTAGATCTTCCTTTCCCCCTCCCCCCATTATTACTACTAGCATGCCAATTCATTTGCTTTGGAGAATGGGGGGAAGGGAAAATAAATTGCTGCCATCTGTAGGAGGAGATCAGACAATATGCCCTCGCAGGAGTTATCCACACATCAGCTTTTTAATCTCATTTATATGCAGACTTTTATTTGCAGACTTTGCTGAACCTTTTAAAATGATCTTTTGTGAGTTGATGGCTATTTCCAACAGATTAAACTGAAAGGAAAAAAGGAGAACAATCAGCTCTGAGATTCTGTCTGTATAAGCATCCTAGGGCCGGATTCTTTGTTGTTCTGCACCTTTTATGGTCATTTACACCTGTGCAGAGTGAGTGCAAAACAGCACCACACCAGAATGGTAGCATTTCACACTCATTTTGCACAGATGTAAATGACCATGTGAGGTGCAAGGCTGCAGAAAATCAGGCCTCCTGATTGTAAGAGTCCAACATCTTCTCCAGGAGGGGGCAGCATGTGATCTCTCTCCTGCCATCCATCTCCACCCTCTGACAGAGGCTAGGGACACCATTCCTTACCCATCCTGGCTAATAGCCATTAATGGACTTAACCTCCATGAATTTATCTAGTTCTCTTTTAAACCCTGTGTGACGTTATGGACATAAACTGGGACCGTATAGATCATTGTTGCAACCAAGGTCCTGTAGTGGCACCCAAATCTTGTATAAAGGGGGTCAAATGGGGTGTCTAGGACAAGGTTATGGTTTACTGGTTATGATTATGCTGTCTAGATGTGTGTATCAGTTTTGTAGTTGAAGTTATGAATATTGGCTCTATACTGTCTGTATGGCAAACTTATGCTATGCTTCTGGGTGACATCCCAGACAAGCTGAGATTAGCTCTGCCTAGCCTGCTTGATGGCCCATTAAGGACCATCAGCTATACAATGGACCCATTGAGAGAAGGCAGATACGCCTTGTACCTCAGCAAAGTATGCAGGGACTGGCCCATGTGACTCCAGACTCCATGTTGCTGTAATCTTCCACAGTAAGAACAAAGAGGTGATCTTACACCTGGAAAAGACTATATAAGGCTGATGCCTGATCTCCATCTTGTCTTCAATCCTGCTTCTTACCTCTGGAGGAACTTTGCTACAAGCTGAAGCTTTGAACAAAGGACTGAGGACCCATCCCAGCGGGGGATGTATTCCAGAGACTTGATTTGAACCTGCAGTTTATTCCATCGCTGCTGCAAGCCTGAACCAAGAACTTTGCCATTACTGTATGTAATTGATTCCATTTAACCAATTCTAACTCTCATCTCTATCTTTTTCCTTTTATGAATAAACCTTTAGATTTTAGATTCTAAAGGATCGGCAACAGCGTGATTTGTGGGTAAGATCTGATTCGTATATTGACCTGGGTCTGGGGCTTGGTCCTTTGGGATCAGGAGAACCTTTTTCTTTTACTGGGGTATTGGTTTTCATAACCATTTGTCCCCATAACGAGTGGTACTGGTGGTAATACTGGGAAACTGGAGTATCTAAGGAGATTGCTTGTGAGACTTGCAGTTAGCCAGTGGGGTGAGACTGGAGTCCTCTTAGTCTGGCTGGTGGTTTGCCTTAGAGGTGGAAAAAACCCCAGCCTTGGGCTGTAACTGCCCTATTTGAGCAATTTGTCCTGAGTTGGCACTCTCAGTTGGGTTCCGCCAGAACCGCATTGTCACAGTGGCGTAGTCGTGCTTGGATCCACAGAACCAGGTCAATTAAGCTTTGGGTCAGAACCCCACGCTATCCAAATTTGAATTTTGGGATTGAGAGTTTTGTTGGTTAAAGAGCTGCTGCAATGGCTGAGCAAAGAGCATATGAGGGACTTGGGAAAAAAGCCCTGGAAAATTTGTGTTCAGAAAAGAGGATAAGCTTTAGAAAGAAAGCTACAAAGGAAGAATTGAGAAATCTGCTAATAGCCAGTGATCAGGGGGCAAGAGCACAGCCCTTACCTGAGGCTGCAGAAGATGCAGAAAAAATTAGGATGCAAAGGGTGACAAGTCAACTGCAATTTGAGCATGAACAGAAGCTGGCAGATCTTCGATTGCTGGAGAAGCACAAAATAGCAGAGTTAGAAAGAGAGAGAGAGAAAGAGGCTGCTGAGAGAGAGAAAGAGGCTGCTGAGAGAGAGAAAGAGGCTGATCAAAGAAAGAAGGAGGCTGAAGAGAGAGCCCGTAAGGGGCGTCTAGAGCTGCTCGCTGCTGAGCAGGAGACTCACAGGATGGAACAGGAGACTCACAAGATGGAACAGGAGACGGCCAGACTTCAGCTCCAAGTAATGGAAGAGCGGAGAAAGTCATCCCCACCTGGTACTCCACTTCCCCCCCGCCATGAGAAAAACTGGGAAAGGATGTGTCCCATTTACAATGATACTGAGGATATAGAGGAGTTTTTGTCTACCTTTGAACGCCTCTGCAATCTGTACCAGATCCCTGAGGGTCAGCGAATGCCTGTCCTGCTAACCAGACTGACTGGAAAAGCCAGGGAGGTGTTTAATGACTTGGGGGAACAAGAAGCGTTAAATTATGAGCGGTTTAAGGATTCTGTGTTAAGGCGATTCAAGGTTACTCCTGAATCTTACAGAGTTAAGTTTAGAGAGTTTAAAATGCCTAAGGATTGTACTTTTGTAGAATGTGCTCATAAGCTGATGGGTTTTGTTAAAAAGTGGGTTACGGGAGCCAAGGTTCATGGGAGTTTTGAAAAACTGCTGGATTTAATAACTTTGGAACAGTTCTTAGACATTGTGCCTGACAATGTGAGAGCAGCTGTGTGTGACAGGGACCCTGAGTCAGTCCTACGGGCAGCAGAGATTGCGGATGCCCATACCCAAAACAGGGCTCGAGAAGGGTGTAAAACCCCGGGGAAAACTGATCACCGGTCTCCCCAGTTCAAGAGGAGGGAAGGATTTAAAAATAAACCTGACTCTTCTAAAGGAGTTCAAGGGGGCCCGGAGGGTAGGAACTCGCATCCCCAGCAGGTTACATGCTATCGCTGTGGTATGCTGGGCCACATGAGACCAGACTGCCCGACACTGAAGGGCAGCCCAAAACCAGCAACCCCAAATGCCACGGCCAATGCTAACCCTGTTGTTGTAAACTCACAGGCAAGCCACACAGAGCCCAGCATTGGTGCCCTGTGTGCAAATGCTGTTTCTGTTGTCTCTGAAGGATTTGACCTTAAAACTCACATTAAAGCTAAATATGGGGGAAATAATGCAGAGTTTATTAGCAGTGCAGAAGTGAATGGAGTGAGGTGTATAGCATGGAGGGACACCGCAGCAGATATTACTCTGGTTAAAGCAAGTCTTGTCAGGAAGGAAGATTATTTGCCAGGCGAAGATGTAACTGTTGTAGCCTTATCTAAGTATTTTGTCAGGGTGCCTTTGGCTAAAATCCACCTGAAATGGAAGGGATTGGAGGGCACCATGGTTGTGGGAGTAAAAGACATAATCCCTAAGGATATTATGATTGGAAATGATATTAAAGCTATGGTCAGTCAAGTTAATACAAACCAGGCACAAGAGAGGATTGATCCTAAGGTTGTGCCTATGGAGGGTTTCTCCAAAAGTTTGTCTTTGGAAAGTAGCTGTTTGGCTGTGAATGAAGTTTCTGAATGTCTATCTAATGTCTCAGAAGTAAATCTGGAATTAGATCAAGCGAAGGGAGAGGAGAACAAGGAGATTTTGGATGAGCCTAGGCAGTCTTGTGAGCTGATGGCTTTATCTAGTCAGCAGTTTGGGAAGGCAAGGAGAGTGGAAGATGAGTGCCCCTATACCTTATCTGTTTCCTGTGCGAAGAACAGTGACAGTGAAGGAAATGTGCCTGTGTCTGTCAGGGGTGTTGACTTGCCTATGGAGGAAGCTACCCCAGTCTCCAAGCAGTTGTCTGTGAACAGCCCGGTGTGCTGGGACAAGGGAAATGAAATCCCAAACAGTATGTCTAGTAAAGGAAAATGCGTCTCCAACTCTTTTTTGTCTGTGGAGCAGACAGAAGGTGCCTTTCGGCCTGTGATGGTTGAGAGTAATTTAGTTGTCTCAGAGTTGGTTCTGGATTCAACCAAAGCCCAGGAAGGGAATGGTCCTAAGTTTGCATCTGCTGGGGAGAATGGCCCCGTAACTAGGTTGCATCTAGTTAGTGGCTTAGCAAAATCCCAGAGACCAAACAGTTCTGGTGCTTGTATTTTGCCTGTTGCTCATGTGTGGTTGGAGAAGGGTGTAACAACTCTGTCTGATCAGGGTGATACCCTAGCCAGGGCACAAGGAGAGCAGAAAGGTAATTTGGTTGTGTTACCTACGGACAGTTTAACAACTTGTAGCAAAAAGGAAAAAATTCCTAAGCTTGTGTGTGGCAAAGAGAAGGGAAGTATTTCTAACCTTTTATCTAGGAAGTCTATGGGTTCGCCTGAAAGGGGATTGTGTAGAGATCTGCCTGATGGGCCAAAGGTGATCCTGAATGTAAGTAAGACCCAGACAGAGTCTGTTGTTGCTCAGGAAAGTGTGCCTTTAGAGCAAGCCCTAGGTGAAGAGGGTAAGGGCAGAATTTCTGTGAGGGGTGAATTGCTGCTTAGAAAAGCTCCTGGAGAAAGGAATCCTCATGGTACTCGGTGCAAGCAGTTCCCTGCAATTGAAGGGTGTGAGAGTGATTTAATCAAGGAAGTTTCAGTTCCTAGCAGCCAAAAATTGTCTGTTGTGAAGGGATCCACTAACTTTCCTTGTAAAAGATCCAGTGTGGGTAGCTTTGAGAAGGTCTCAGAGGAAGTAAAAGTTGTTAAGGGATTGAGGCATCCCTATAACCAAGTGGCTGTGTGGGGCCAACTTGTTGGGGAGACAATGGTGTTGGAACAGGAATGTCTCCTTTCTGATTCTTTAAATGAGCAGTTTGTGCTTCAGGGTTTGAGGACAGATTTGGTTACTGATGTGTCAGAGCAGAGCAGTTTTATGGCTAAATGCTTGAGGATGCGGGGGAGAGGAAGCAAACTCTCACCCGCAGACTTTTTGGATTTGTGTGGTATCTCTTTAAGACAGAGTCCAGCCTTGGAGATGATAGCAGTTACGAATATGAAAACTGGTGGACTGGCTCTGGTCTGGGGTAGTGCAAATTACTTGCCTGGCTGGGAAAGGAAGGACTTGCTAATAGCTGTTAGCACAGAGGGCCCAACCCATCAGCCAGTGAATTCTGTTAAGCAAGAGAAATCAGGGTTTGATCCTGCAGGACAAGGAGGAAAGAGAAAACTGAATTTTGCAAAGGGAAGCCACAGGTTAACCCTAAAATGCCCAAACTCCAATGGTATTGAGCCAAAGGGGTGGCATGACAAACATGACTGTAGATGGACACTTGCAATGAACTTGTTGTTATTGCTAAATTTTGTAATTAATGTGTTGCTATTGCCACAAACGGTAAAAATATACAATGTGCCTAATCTTTTGGAGAATTCATTGAACATGTTAAAAGGAATACATGAAAACACACGTTATGTTAAAAGGCCTTGTTACACTGGGGTTTCACAGGCAATGCATATAAACAATATGGGAACTTTTCACAGGGGAGAGGACATTCCAGACCTAATGTGCTGTATGAAAAGGAAGACTGAGGCACACTACCATATTGCTTTCATGGCTAAATGCCAAGATTCCTGGACTATGAAGAACATTAATATCTGCATTTATTCGATGTTAATTGGGTTCCAAACATTGGCCCGAGCTTGTATGGATAAAGTAGCAGTTTTCTTTAGCTCTTGGCAAGATCACATGGCACATACAGGAACCATGCTGCCAGAGCAGATCCAATCCACTATTGTTCTAACTAAGTGTTACCTTGAGTTTGTAAAGAGGTTCAATCATGTTATTGAACATGACTTTGATGAACCATTTCTGTTATACACTGGTATGGCTTCTAACCCAATACTAGCTGTAGTGAGACAGAACCCAGGATGGGGAGCTCTTGGGATGCAGTCAGTGATGTTTGTGTCATCCCTTCCTGCATCAATTTTGCGTTGGGGGTGTGACGTTATGGACATAAACTGGGACCGTATAGATCATTGTTGCAACCAAGGTCCTGTAGTGGCACCCAAATCTTGTATAAAGGGGGTCAAATGGGGTGTCTAGGACAAGGTTATGGTTTACTGGTTATGATTATGCTGTCTAGATGTGTGTATCAGTTTTGTAGTTGAAGTTATGAATATTGGCTCTATACTGTCTGTATGGCAAACTTATGCTATGCTTCTGGGTGACATCCCAGACAAGCTGAGATTAGCTCTGCCTAGCCTGCTTGATGGCCCATTAAGGACCATCAGCTATACAATGGACCCATTGAGAGAAGGCAGATACGCCTTGTACCTCAGCAAAGTATGCAGGGACTGGCCCATGTGACTCCAGACTCCATGTTGCTGTAATCTTCCACAGTAAGAACAAAGAGGTGATCTTACACCTGGAAAAGACTATATAAGGCTGATGCCTGATCTCCATCTTGTCTTCAATCCTGCTTCTTACCTCTGGAGGAACTTTGCTACAAGCTGAAGCTTTGAACAAAGGACTGAGGACCCATCCCAGCGGGGGATGTATTCCAGAGACTTGATTTGAACCTGCAGTTTATTCCATCGCTGCTGCAAGCCTGAACCAAGAACTTTGCCATTACTGTATGTAATTGATTCCATTTAACCAATTCTAACTCTCATCTCTATCTTTTTCCTTTTATGAATAAACCTTTAGATTTTAGATTCTAAAGGATCGGCAACAGCGTGATTTGTGGGTAAGATCTGATTCGTATATTGACCTGGGTCTGGGGCTTGGTCCTTTGGGATCAGGAGAACCTTTTTCTTTTACTGGGGTATTGGTTTTCATAACCATTTGTCCCCATAACGAGTGGTACTGGTGGTAATACTGGGAAACTGGAGTATCTAAGGAGATTGCTTGTGAGACTTGCAGTTAGCCAGTGGGGTGAGACTGGAGTCCTCTTAGTCTGGCTGGTGGTTTGCCTTAGAGGTGGAAAAAACCCCAGCCTTGGGCTGTAACTGCCCTATTTGAGCAATTTGTCCTGAGTTGGCACTCTCAGTTGGGTTCCGCCAGAACCGCATTGTCACACCCTGTTATAGTCCTAGCCTTCACAATCTCCTCAGGTAAGGAATTCCACAAGTTGACTGTGCGCTGCGTGAAGAAGAACTTCCTTTTATTTGTTTTAAACCTGCTGCCCATTACTTTCATTTGGTGGCCCCTAGTTCTTATATTATGGGAACAAGTAAATAACTTTTCCTTGTTCACTTTCTCCACACCACTCATGATTTTATATACCTCTATCATATCCCCCCTTAGTCTCCTCTTTTCCAAGCTGAAAAGTCCTAGCCTCTAATCTCTCCTCATGTGGGACCCGTTCCAAACCCCTAGTCATTTTAGTTGCCCTTTTCTGAACTTTTTCTAATGTCAGTATATCTTTTTTGAGATGAGGAGACCACATCTGTATGCAGTATTCAAGATGTGGGCGTACTATGGATTTATATAAGGGCAATAAGATATTCTCCATCTTATTCTCTACCTTTTCTAATGATTCCTAACATCCTGTTTGCTTTTTTGACTGCCACTGCACACTGCATGGACATCTTCAGAGAACTATTCACGATGACTCCAAGATCTCTTTCCAGATTAGTTGTAGCTAAATTAGCCCCCATCATATTGCATGTATAGTTGGGGTTATTTTTTCCAATGTGCATTACTTTACATTTATCCACATTAAGGTTCATTTTGTTGCCCAATCATTTAGTTTTGTGAGATCTTTTTGAAGTTCTTCACAGTCTGCTTTGGTCTTAACTATCTTGAGCGGTTTAGTATCATCTGCAAACTTTGCCACCTCACTGTTTACCCCTTTCTCCAGATCATTTATGAATAAGTTGAATAGGATTGGTCCTAAGACTGACCCTTGGGGAACACCACTAGTTTCCCCTCTCCATTCTGAAAATTTACCATTTATTCCTACCCTTTGTTCCCTGTCTTTTAACCAGTTCTCAATCCATGAAAGGATCTTCCCTCTTCTCCCATGACAACTTAATTTACATAAGAGCCTTTGGTGAGGGACCTTGTCAAAAGCTTTCTGGAAATCTAAGTACACTATGTCCACTGAATCCCCTTTGTCCACATGTTTGTTGACCCCTTCAAAGAACTCTAATAGACGTGATTTCCCCTTACAGAAACCATGTTGACTTTTGGCCAACAAGTTATGTTCTTCTATGTGTCTGACAATTTTATTCTTTACTATTGTTTCAACTAATTTGCCCGGTACTGATGTTAGACTTACTGGTCTGTAATTGCCAGGATCACCTCTAGAGCCCTTTTTAAATATTGGCATTACATTAGTTATCTTCCAGTCACTGGGTACAGAAGCCGATTTAAAGGACAGGTTACAAACCATAGTTAATAGTTCTGCAATTTCACATTTGAGTTCTTTTAGAACTCTTGGGTGAATGCCATCTGGTCCTGGTGACTTGTTACTGTTGAGTTTATCAATTAATTCCAAAATCTTCTCTAGTGACACTTCAATCTGTGACAATTCCTCAGATTTGTCACCTACAAAGAATGGCTCAGTTTTGGGAATCTCCCTAACGTCCTCAGCCGTGAAGACTGAAGCAAAGAATTCGTTTAGTTTCTCCGCAATGACTTTATCGTCTTTAAGTGCTCCTTTTGTATCTTGATCGTCCAGGGGCCCCACTGGTTGTTTAGCAGGCTTCCTGCTTCTGATGTACTTAAAAAACATTTTGTTATTAGCTTTTGAGTTTTTGGCTAGCTGTTCTTCAAAATCCTTTTTGGCATTTCTTATTACATTTTTACACTTAATTTGGCAGTGTTTACGCTCCTTTCTATTTACCTCACTAGGATTTGACTTCCACTTTTTAAAAGATGCCTTTTTATCTCTCACTGCTTCTTTTACATGGTTGTTAAGCCACGGTGACTCTTTTAGTTCTTTTACTGTGTTTTTTAATTTGGGGTATACATTTAAGTTGGGCCTCTATTATGGCAGTGGTCCCCAACGCGGTGCCCGTGGGCACCATGGCACCTGCCGGGGCATTTATGTGCACCCGCCTAGTGCCCAGCAGGGGAGAGAAGCCATGGCCCCATGGCTGCCGGGGACAGAGAACTCCGGGGCTGCAGGTGCTGGTGTTCTCAGTCCCTGGCAGGCGCGAGGCCGTGGCTTAAGCCTGAAAGAAGCCGTGGCCCCATGCCTGCTGGGGACAGAGAACTCCGGGGCTGCTTGGGGCGGCAAAAAGCTGGGAGCAGGCCCTGGCCGGAGCACTGCCACTGGAGAGCCAGAGCATTGTCCCCTGAAGCCGAGCCCGGGCTGCGGTGGCAAGAGAGGCTCCCGGAGTGTGTGAGGAAATGGGGGAGGGAGGGAAGCGGGGCCCGGGATGCAGGGGGAGAGGAGGGGTCCTGCTGCCGCCACCGCTACCACCACTGCTGCTGCTCTGAGTCTCCCCAGGGTGGCGCGGCATTTCCCCGCCTGATTGGGCTGTGCAAGGCGCCGCCGGGATGGGCAGAGGGCGTGGATCCCGGCTCGCACGCTGATGGGGTGAGTGGCTGGGCAGCCCAAGCTGCCAGGGAGCTGCCCCTGGACCCAGCACACCATGCACCTCCCCCACCTCAGCCCTGCGCTGCTTGCCCCGGGTCCCTACAGCACCAGGGGCAGAGAGAGGCAGAGCCTGGCTCTGAGGGGGCAACGGGGGATACTGCCCCGCCGGGGGACCCCCGTGGCTCGGGCACCTGAGGGTCAGTGTCTGTCCTCTCGGCTCTGCCTGCACAGGGCTGGGGAAGCAGCTGTCAGCGCCTGTCCCTCTCTGCCCTTGCACCCCCCATCCCGCTTGCAGCCTCTTCACTTGTACCTCCCCCCCATCACTCCCTTGCCAACCCCCTTCCCCTTGTACTCTCCCTTCACCTGCACCTCTCCCCTTGTACCCTCCCCCAGCCCTCTCCTCCCACACCTCCCACTTCTCCTGCACCTCTTCTCCCACAACCCTCCTGATACCCCCTCTCCTCCTCCACCCTCCTCTGCGAGTACATCACACCCCACTTCTCTGCCAGTGTAGAACCCCCAAGCACTCCCACACCCGCTCCTCTGCCTGAACCCTCTTTACTAGATCCCCATCCCTTTCCGGGTACAAGGTTTGAGGGTTAGTCCCTATGCCTTCCATGTGCATTTGGGTGTGGGTGGGGGAGGGCACTGGTGGGGGAAGAGAGAACCCAGGGCTGGGGTGGGGGGCAGGCAAAACATTTTTTGCTTGGGGCGGCAAAAAACCTAGAGTCGGCCCTGCCCCGGTAGGCCTGGGGCCTGCCTAGTGCCCAGCAGGGGAGAGAAGCCGGGGCCCCGCGCCTGCTGGGGACAGAATACTCCGGGGCTGCGGGTGCCGGTGTTCTCTGTCCTCACGGATTCTCTCCGGCTTCTCTCTTCTCTCTGGATTAATATATTATGTAATATTAAATATGATGTTTTTTGTATTATTTAATGTACAAATACAAAATAAGCCTTGAAAAATTGTTGGCACCCGCCACACTCTTCTGAAATCATGAATGTGCTACTGGCCACAAAAAGGTTGGGGACCACTGTATTATGGTGTATTTTAAAAGTGTCCATGCAACTTGCAGGGATTTCACTCTGTCACTGTACCTTTTAATTTCTGTTTAACTAACCTCCTCATTTTTGCATAGTTCCTCTTTCTGAAATTAAATGCCACAGTGTTGGGCTGATCAGAGCCATAGATAGATTACTCCTGGAGAAATTCTGCGCCACTACACGTGCACAGAATTCACGTTCCTTGCAGATTTCTTTGCTTCCCTCACAGAAAAATGACTTTCTGACAGGGAAGCAAAAGGAAGCTGCAAGAACAGTCACACACCACTCCCTAGCAGTGCAGGTACATTGCTGGAGCAGCCAGCAGAGAGATAAATCACTGTAGGGCTGGGGACACTCCAGCCAGTGGCTCCTACCCGGATCCAGGATCAGGTGCTAGTCCCAGCTGGGTTGGAGGAAGGAGAGGATGGGACTTCCTCTTCCCCAGCAAAGAGTGGCTAGAGCTGTGTCAGACACATCCCCAGAAGCTTATCATCCTCCCCTGCTTCCTGTCCCCATTGCTCCTCAGCTGAGGGGGGAGGGCTCACTGTATGGGGAGCTTCTCACCCAACCCTTGTGCATCTGGACCTCCCATACCCAGTCACCCCTGCCAAGCCTCACCCCATACACCCAGACCCCCCACACACACCCTTCCATACACAGCCACAAAAGAGAGGGTCAGCATGGGAGGCTGTAATTAGAATCCTTTTAGAATACTCCAGCCTAGGATTTGGTCCTGGCTATCACAAAGCATCCCTGGAGCCATATCCTGCCAGCCCTGGACATTATTCACCCAGGGCTCCATGCAACAGGAAATCTGCCCTTGGATGGTTGGAGAAGCTTGAGGCAACGCAAGGTGGTGGTAACCCCCTCTCTATCAGGAGGCTGAAGCCTACCACTGCCATCCCCCCAAAAGTATGCGGTATTGGCTAGGGCAGCAGCTTGGGTAGGTGCCCATGGATGAACTGATTCAGAACATCCGCTGGACAGCTTTGCCAGCAGGCCTCATATGGAGCTCCAGCCACAAATTATGAGGTGTGCTCCTCTGAAGAAAGCCCTGCCATGGAGGCAGCATTGCAAATACCTCCTGCCCTTCCCTTTGAAGTACAGCAATGTGTGTACCCCTTTGAATCACTGTGGGTGGATCCAACTATTGGCTTCAATGGGAGTTCTGCAGAAGTAGCAATGGTAAGATATAGTCCCAAGTCTGAAATGCAATCTGATGGGCAAGAGGACTCATCCAGACTACTCATCCATTGCAATAATTGGTCAGCATGCACTTCCCATCTCTGACAATAGCAGGTATATCCCAGAGTGATATTCTGCAGGTTAATTAAGTAGATTTTAGTTCTAGTACTTAATGGTCCCAGCCACTGCTAGAACATTTTTACCATCTCTTAAATGCAGGGCAAAACTGCAACTGTTTCTTGTAACACACAGCTGGGGATACCCAGAGCTGCGAGCCAGTGTGTGACCTCTCTGCCTAAGCAAGAAAGAGTTTTACTCGTGACTAGATTGTGTCTCACTTTCCTGCCACACCAGCCCGTCTTCCTCACCAGCAAACTCCCCAAGGATCTCCCAGCCTAGTAGGTAACTATCAGTGAAATCCAGCCCACAAGCTCCTCAGAGATGCTTCTCTGTGATGTAGCGCCCCACCACTGTGCTTTCACAGAATAGATCAAGTTTGCTGCTCTGCTGAAGAGTCAATACATCACAGCTTATTCATTTAACTGGGGTAAACACACCCATCTCTTCAAACACAGCACTGAATTGGTTTATAGTAAAACTATAACAAGTTTATGAACAAAAGAGCATGGATTAAGTGATACCAAATAAAAGAGATACAAGCAGAAATGGTCACAAGCAAATAAAAGTGAAAATGCACATCTAAAAGTCTAAAATTTAAACTCAACAAGCTACAGCCTTGGTTCAAGGTCGCTTTCTTACCAATCTTTTTATTTCCAGCCATGGCTGACTCTCTCTCAGTCAGGACCTTCCACAGAACAACAAGGTGCTGGGTTTCCTTTTTCTTTCTAGGTGAAAGATCTTTGCCTAAGCAGGTTTCTCACCTATGTTCAGTTCCCTGAGATTTCAATACTCTTGGTTGAAGGGCCCATCTTTCTCATCTTGGAAGAACTCTGGCCCCTTGTGTCTGTCCAGTGATGGATACCAAGATGGCATCTTCTCTCTCCTTATATCTTCCTAAACTCACACTTTTGTCCCCAGATTCATGATGATCTCATGCTGTTTTTCCTTCCAGTGGGCTTCCCATCCCCCTGCTAATTCATATGTAAATTGGGCTTCCATTGTTTTAATTCTACTAATCTTAATTTATATACAAGACAGGTAGGTAGCTGTCTTTCTTCCTGTCTGAGAGAAAAACTGATTCTCTCCTTTTGGTCACAGACTTTAAAGCATAATATTAGTGAGTAACCGTAATTCCTCATCTAGTGTTAATTCATACATTTCACAATGATATTAATCACCATTGTCACCAGTTCGCATATGATAATCTGTATCTAAAATGGGTCATGGAAATTGTGACAGTAGTGAGTTGGGGTACACTGGCCTGGTTAGACCAGCTGAAACTCACTGGTACAGTCCATCTGGCACTGAGGTCCTCTTGGGGTCATACTACTTATGCCATCAAAAGGTCCTTGGAGACTAGGGTTGTCATTTTTGGCATACATCTACGTTAATCTCTACCGACATTGTTACTTTAATATAGCCACAGGCAGATATTCTGACAACCATCCTGACAACCACCTTTTAAATCTGGAAACATACACATGAATCTCGACAGTGAAAAACCCTGGAAAGGAAAAATAACTTGTCCTTACTAGGAGTAAACTATATTTTAGAATTTAGGTTCTACAGATGAAATTTTCAAATGCACTCAGCATTGGCCTAATCCTGAGACCCTTAAACTCAATGGTAAAACCCCCAACTCTTAATTAATACTAAGGGCTTTTGAAAATCTTGCTTTATGTAAATTAGATAAACACTGTGTGGAAACTTACTCATGTATTCACACACTATATGTATGATAGAAACAAAGAAAGGTAAGATCTATCTGTGTCTGGCCTAGAAACTAAGGGCCAAATTCTGGTCCCAGTTACTCTGATGTATATCAGGAGTAACTTCAGTAAAGTCAGTGAAGTTACATTGATGCACAACTGAATTAAGTGCAAGGAGAATCAGACCTCAGGGCTCAAGTCATTATGAAGATACACAACTTGACTGTTTCAGTTTTCTTAAATATTATCAGCTATCAACATAATTACTCTCTAATTATGTATTAGAGGCCCAAATGACTGCAGCATAGAAAATAAGAGGACTTAAGTCTATCTTCCTTTTTGTTTTGTAGATCATGCTATTCTGCACTGAACTTAAAGGCTCAGGGCTTAGTAATAGATATTTCACTTCTAGGTCTCCAGTTCAATCTGGTCCAGGTTGATAAGGACCAAATATAGCTAACAACTGATGGCTACTTGACCTGTTTAAATAATAGGTAGTCTCAGCTTTAGCTGGGTTCCTCACAGAGATATGTGCATGTTGCAAACACCATCAGCACATCTGGGGCCTTCTTGCCATTCTCAGAAGGAAATCCAAAGCCACAGAGACTGAACTATCCTCTCACCCATGGAGAGGCAGGCAGAGCAGTAGGTCAGCTTGCACTGTCTTTGCCAGTGCTCTACCTGCTCTGTAGATAAACAACATGACTTCTGTCTCTGGAGCTGCCAACCTGGGATCTTTTTTAAAATAATTGGAGGAGGAATAAACCCTCTAATGAAACTGAGCATTCTAAATGCATCACAGGGTTGCTTTTGTCATTAAGCACCAGCCACGTGCCCAGCATTGCACAAAAAACACAGAGAAAGACCCAAGAAGATTATGACCAAAGGGCTAGATTTTGCCTGTCTGCTATATAGGTGTATGGAAAACTGGGAAGAGCTGTTTCTCTGCCTTGAGCCCCTTACATGAGGGGTGATGCACAGCCCAGCTGGGCTCCTTTATAATGCTGCCAAGAGTGTGAATCACTCCAAAGGGGCATAAAAGAGCAGGGCCTTATCCCCACACCCTCTGCACCAGCCAGCAAAGCTAGCCAAGCACAGAGAGAGGCACATGCTGCACCAGCTTAAAGGATGGTGTATGGGGATGCTCTCCCCATGCATCTCTGAGCTCTGGAAAGGTTTGTGCAACCCTGAAGCACAATCCCTTTGGAGCTCCCACCTGGGAGATATGCCCCAAGCCCTGTGGTGGTTACCAGCCTATGTACCAATTCTATTCCAGCTAGTAGCCATGCATTTCTGCTCCAGCAGGGGAGGGGCGGGGGGAAGAAGATGAATTTAAAAGGAACTATGGAGAAAATGTAAGCAGCTGATGTTGGTTGCAATCCAATACATGTAATAAGCAAATACCTCATTACTGTCAGAACTACACGCCTAAATAAGTGAAACAGGCCTATGTTAGAGGTTTTTTTTTTCCATTTTGTGTTTATAGCACAATAAAAGAATTATTTATTTCAGAAAGTTATTAATAGAAGTATTGCCCCAATTATTTATGGTTCATCTGCTACTACCATAGTATTATCCGTGTTTATTATTTTTGGTAACAATGCCTGATGTTTTAATAGCTCTTTAAAGCCATAGAATATTATTTAGAGTGGAGAAGTGACAATTTTCATCAAAGTTTTGCCAGGCTGTATTAATATTTTTAACATATCACAAAATAAAAATATTTCACCACACACTAGTTACAGAAATGGGGATTGTGTCAACAGTCAGTACTCAAAGTGAATCAACAAGTTGCCACTGTAATTTGTTTTAAGGCCTTTTATGATTGGGAAAAAAAAAATCATTTGCAGCCAAATCTCCCTTTTGCATTCATTCACTCTCTCTCACACACACAAACACAAACCTGGTGGGCGAAGAGCCCTCATTCTAAATTTCTACTTGAAGTAGATATTAATAAGTTATAAATCCCTGAAAATGAGGGTGGACCATGGAAATGCTGGTATACCCTTTATTAAGCAGTGCTGCCAAGAGCCACTATAAAGTTAACTACTTTTATAGGTTATACCTATTGCATTTTTAATTGTAACAATCTTGTGAACACAGAACTTCATGGCAAAGGTACAGAATAAATCAGCCAGTACCATCAATACAGAGAACACTTACAGTGCCCAATGTCCAGGGACAATCGTTCATAAGTCAGCTGTATGGTGGTCAAATCGTAAAAGGGTATTGATTAGTTTATATTCCATTGCAACTTCATTGTGTCTATTTCAAAATCATAGCACATCTTAGCATTTACTATACAATGCATTTCGGAGTTTTCCATATTAAAACTTATGCTTGCCATGGCCAGAGAGATCTAAACTTGTTACTATCTGGCAGCTGTTCAGTGGCCCACATGAAATGAATCGGTGGTCTCAATTTAGCGCATGGTGAATGAGTGTCTACATCATACCACCACTGTCATAGCACAAACTAGTACTCTCAGCAGAGAGGCCAAGAACAGAATTGGCATGAAGACTGAATTATCCTCTCAGGTCATACTGATAGAGGGTAGAATACATTGACACTTCCCACACTTTACCTGCTCTGTGGATAAACAAAGACCTTTTGCAATCAAGCACCTTTCTTGAGCTAAGTTAACTTAAACGATAATACTCCAATAAATACAGAGACTTCTAGAGCAAATATCACTGACAGTCAGTAGAGAAAAAAAGGATGAATTTTTAACTTGAATTTAATACTCTAAACCGGCTGAAGTTTGTTCAGAGTGGTAAAAAAGCTCTCACATAAAGCTTGCAAATACATTGTGTCATGTCCAAAACAGTCCAGAAACTTTTATAGAACAAGAAGGCTACCAAGCTAGACCAAACCAAACACTCTAAGTAAAGAAAAATGGTCCTGTTTCTGATTACACATACCCAGTTTTTACTCTGGTCTAACGCCTTTGGCTTCAGTACAGTTACTCCCAATATACAATGATGTAAATGAGATCAGAATCAGACCCAATGATCATTTTAAAACAATGAGTGCAATATCCAGGTGGCAATTAAAGAAACTCATTCCACACATATAAAATAAGTTCCTGCCCTTTATTAGTAGAAATGAACCTGCCATCTGCACCAGTGCAAAGTCTTATTGAACATATTATCCACTCATTGAGTTCATTGGAGCAACTGTGAATTGACAGCATGAGGCAGTGATCCCTAGTGGACAGAACACTCAGCTAGGACTCAGGACAACTGAGTTCTGTTCCTGGCTCTGCCACTGGCCTGCTGGGTGATATTGAGCAGGCTTTTAACCTCTGTACCTCAGCTCCCCATCTGTAAAATGGGGATGATGTTTATCTCCTTTGTAAACTGCTTTTAGATGTACCAATGAAAAGTGCTATATGACAGCGAGGCATTATTATTAAATGAGATCAGAAACTGACCTTGTGTTTCTAAGTTCTAGCATGCACTGGCAAAAGACAAACATTTGAAGTGAAGGAAAGAATTATATATGGAGATACTATCTCATAACTGGAAGGGACCCTGAAAGGTCATTGAGTCCAGCCCCCTGCCTTCACTAGCAGGACCAAGTACTGATTTTGCCCTAGATCCTTAAGTGGCCCCCTCAAGGGCTGAACTCATAACCCTGGATTTAGCAGGCCAATGCTCAAGCCACTGAGCTATCCCTCCCCCACCAAGTGAATGACTGATGATAGGTCTTGAAGTTCTTTAGAGGTGTGTAAAGAAGGCAGAGGTGGGGAAGAAAGTTGCACAAAATTCTGCCATACCTAAGCTACCACAAGGTGAAGATTTTTCCAGCAGTGCCAGCCATATAGGACACTATCAGTTTTTCATTCTTGATTAACTGAGTGCAGAGAAGACTCAAAGACAGAATACACAAGCTCTTTAGTCTGCCCTGTTACAGCCACACACATGTGCATTTCAGGTGCATGTTAAGTTATAGTACAGATCTTGGCCAGAGTTCACATATTTTTCATAGAGATCATGATACATGTTGGAGTAGGTTCTCAAAGGTGCTGGGTACCCACACCTCCCACAGAGACCATTAAGCAATGACAGATTTAGCTACACTAAAGTCTTATCTGCACTGAGACATTTTGTACCTGTTGTCAGCAATTGTGGCTATTTCCTTGGTACAGACAACCAACCCATATGGCTGGTTGAAGTGCTCGGGTATATTGGGCTAACCCATTTTCAAGACCACATCAGGAAGACCCTCTCTAAACTGTTATCACCAGTGCGGCTTCACCTGTTGCTGACAATGGATGTTCTCGTGTAGGCAAAGCACATGAACCCACTGCAGGATGTTTGCGACTGTCTCTCCCTCCAGTGGCTAGAGCCCTACCAAGAGGGTGCAAACCCTTACACTACTAATACTTTCTCCTTGAGTTCAGATAGCAAAGGTATGTGCTTTTGGAAAAGGTGGTTGTAAGTTCTATACTCACCCATCTGCATTGACCATAGCCCACCCAACGCCTGACCTTTTCATGATGCCATTTGATCCTCTTTCAAATCCTTGCCTGACACTCTGCCTCCTTAAATTATTTACAGGGTCAACTAACTAGTGTCCTTCACTTCCCTAAACAGTTTGCAGTGTTGCTATGTGCAGTTATGCAGCTGGTTCTGTCCACTCTAGCAGTAGCTCATGCATAGTTTATAATCAGTCTTAAACATTTCAGGATCCTATTGGCCAAAAAGCAATTTGTAAATGACTTCAGTGGGAGTTGGGTCAGACTCTTATATGGGTACAATTCCAAATGATATGAAGAAGAATTGCATCCTTGCGGGCAGAATTGGGCTCCAGGAGTTGGATATATTTTTAAGACAGAGTACAATATTGGGAGCATGCACTACTGTAGACATCAGTGACTAATGGCAACAGAGTTGGGTTTTTTCCCCACATAATAAAGCTGTACACTCAACATGGGCCCTAGCTGCTGAAAGACACTTAAGATTTCTCCCTCCTTTTTTATCATAATGATATTGTGGAGTTTAACAGGATTAAGGAAACTATTGTGCAGAATTTCAACCATTTTACTTACAGAATTGTCTTTCTAAATGAAATGAATTCCAGTAGAAGTAGACACAAATATATTTGGGCAATCTCAGGCCCTGTGTGTGAATGAAAGGGACACAAAACCAATTACAGACAAAGTGACCTTCTTAAGCTCCCACACAGCAAAAGCAGTGTGGTCTAATTGATAAGGCACTGGCCTCGGAGTCAGGCGTGCTGGGTTTTTGTCTCACTTCTACCTCTGACAATCTAGGTAATCTTGAGCAAAATCACTTCACTTCTCTGTGATTCAGTTCCACATCCTATAAAATGGGAATAAAGATATGTATCTTCTCTTATAATTCACTGTGAGATCTACAGATAAAAATCACTGTATGAGAGCTAACAAGCATGGTTTATATAGGATAAGTATTAAAAACACCTGCCAGCCTATTGAACTCTTTGCTTTAAGAGATTCAGATGAATGAGTGAGGTTCATGTGTGGAACCTCATGGAAAATGACAAACCCTTTAGAAATGTATTCCTAAATTACCCCAGAATTTATATGCTGAATTTTAGCCCAGAACAATTTTTACAACCAATTCATAAACCCCTCAAAATAAGGGGCTTTTAACAAAACACGGACAGAGTTAGCAGTAACAGCGACTTTTACTATCATTACTTTGCAATCACAGAAACTCAGCCAGAACATGCATTTGGACTTCTCTAGCTTCCCAAAAGAAAAATATTATTAGATCCCAATTCTGCAAGATACTTAGTGCCTTCTAGGAGTCACTGGCCTTCTCATTAAAGGTGCTTAGCGCCTTGCAGACTGTCTCTCTTAATGTGGTTCTGCTCCTGGGAAAGCTTCCATAAAGTGAGTGGATGGCTACAATATTGATCAACAGCAACAAGAGAAGACATCTGACTTTGGAAGACCACAGATCCTCAGATCCAGCTTCCTCCTAAGTGTTCTCCCAGCCCTTCCTACACTGATAGTCCTCAGCCAATAGGTATTTCCCAGGCTTCTCTGCTGTACTACCCATAGCTTTTCCCACCTCAGTTATGCTCACGTGAGCACTTGGAGATCCTAGTGAATTTTGAGATCCTTGGAAGAAAGGCAACATATAAGTGAAAAATACTGGTTAGTATTAATATTGTTATATGACCTCTCTGGTGATCATACGAGTGTAGATCCTAATATTATGCTTAGTTTACATGACATCTTATGGACATCACTTATTGATTCATTGTCCAGGGGCACTTCCTGCATAGCACATTTGTTCCTGGATTCCCTCCCTTCCACCAAGCCTGAATCCTATGGCTAAAGAGCACAGCTGGTGCATAGCTAGTAGAGAGAGAACATTATCAGCTACATGAGGATATGGAAATATTATATAGCCACCTTTCCCCATCGTTAGCCCTCTGGGCACCTTTTCCACTGGATTCTCACTTTCCTTCTCCTCTTCACCATATGCAAAAGGTATGTAAACTAGGTCTAGTGTAATTTCACCATAAATAAGGTCTTGGTAATTTGGGGCAAAATGACACCTACTTACATCTACCACAGTAAAGATGGAAGTATTTCACTTACAGTGCATTTAGGTGGGTCATTCATCTGCAAACTGCACTAGAAGACAGTGATTTTAGGGTTATGAATTTTGCCTTCTGACCACAAGTTGAAATTCCATACACAGACGTACTGATTCAGCAATCACAATCTAGTCACATGCTCCATATTCATTCTCTCTCTCTCTCTCTCTCTCGCTCTCTCAGGGAAATGAGACATTACCTCGGCAAGTCGAGAATGCTTGTGAACGTTCTCTCCTTTCTGCACACTTGGAGCAAGCTGCTGCAAGACGCCCCGGCTGCTTGTGAGGGCTCGTGTCAAGCGAGCAAACTTCCCCCAGCCTTGAGAAAACAGAACAAAGATTACACAAGAGATACAAGAAACAATATACAATTGTATTTAAGGAAGACTATCCTTACTCAAGGGATCAAATTCAGCAGTGATAAACGTGGTATAATTTAACCACATGCCAGGTGGAAGTGAGTCAGTAAACAGGTGTCAAATTGGCAAATTGTGTGGCAAATTGGCCAAAAAGTTTGGCAATTCAATGGCTGTGCAAGAGGACAGTTACATGGATTAGGTATTACCTTGGGACAAAATTCTGCCCTGGAAGAATCACCTATTGGAATAAGTGATCTGATTCAGATCTCACATCAACACAGGAGATGCTTCTGGCCTATCCAGGTGAGAGGCCAGAATCAGGAACAATGAAAGTTATAACAAAAATTGAATCTGGCCCCAGATGTGTAGGGGATGGTGTGGATGTAAGCAAAGAAATAGACCATACTATACAAAAAAAGTGCAGATGAAACCAGCCACATGATTTTATACCCTCTGCAGATGAGAGGAAGGAAAAAGCAAATATTTTTTTCAAACTTTGCAAAAACATTCAGCTGCTGGGGAGTAGAATTTATATGCTGAATTTTAGCCCAGAACAATTTTTTACAACCAATTCATAAACCCCTCACAATAAGGGGCCTTTAACAAAACACCAACAGAGTTAGCAGTAACAGTGACTTTTATGATCATTACTTTGCAATCGCAGAAACTCAGCTAGGACATGCATTTGAACTTCTCTAGCTTCCTAAAAGAAAAATATTATTAGGTCCCAATTCTGCAAGATACTTAGTGCCTTCTGGGAGTCACTGGCCATCTCATTAAGGGTGCTTAGCACCTTGCAGACTCTCTTTTAATGTGGTTCTGCTCCTGGGAAAGCTTCCATAACCTTCTGACTCCATTAAGAAAAGAAATTATACTATTTTTTAAAGAGCAGCCTGGATTGCTACTGTGCAAGTCTCCTATTAAAGTCATTGGGATTTGAGTGGTTAGAGTGCTGCCCAGTAGTTTGAACATTTCCTGTCAATGCCCTGTTGTGAAAGTGTTTGCTGGAATGTATGTTTGCTAAATAAAAGGGTGACACAATAAAGAAGCAAATTACATGGATTTGCTGTTCAGCAGAACCTTCCTAGCCTGGGGCTGAAAAGGTAACTTGACATATGTTTCTTAAGGAAAGTGCAAAGGAGCAACCCTAAAAAAGGTGTGGAATCAGACAAAAACAATTGTCGAGGCAAAGAATGTCTCTTACAAAGCCAACATTGAAGCTGCCGCCCCTCCCCTCCCGAGGTCTGATTGATAGAGCTGGCTGGAACCAACTGCCTATTTCCTGTAGAATTCCGCAGTAATTAGACTTTTCATTTCCATCCACTGGGGCAAATCTCATCTGAGTAAGGAGCACAGTGTTTGCCCCAGAAAGAGAGAGATCTCTTCAGAGAAACAGATCACCTTTCCAAATACAGAGGCAGATCCTCAGCTGAGGTTAATCAGCACAGCTCTATTGACTCCAGTGCAACTATATTAATTGGCCCCAAATCTGTTATTTTTCACAATAGTCAGACTGATACATTTTCATGGCAGCTTTTTAACACAGTACATTTCTAAGGGAATATTCTTCCCTTGCTGTCTATGAGTAAGCCTCATTAACATTAATGGGCCCAGTCCTGAAGCCATTACTCACTTCTTATTCAGGCAAAAACTTTGAGTAGGCCAGTTGGTGTTATGAGAACATGCTGGGGGAAATTGCTCCTAAGGGCCAGATCTACAGCTGGTGTCAATGAGCATAGATCTTCTAAAGCTAATAGAGATGGTGTAAGTTGGTGTGTCTCCATTAGCTTTAGAAGATCTATGCTCATTGATACCAGCTGAGAATCTGGCCCTAAGACCTTCCTTTGACATAACTTGGATATCACACGACTCCACTGACTTCACTGGAGTTACTCCTGATTCTTCACTGACTTACACCACTGTAAATCAAGATCACTGGATTTACAGTGGTGTGCATCCAGAGAAACCGGGGGAGAATTTGTTCAAGTGTCAGTAAATAGAATCACATGGGTTTACAGTCTCAGCTTTATAGTATGTGATATAAATAAAGCATGTACACCATATGAGTATTTCAGAGTAGCAGCCGTGTTAGTCTGTATCCGTAAAAAGAACAGGAGTACTTGTGGCACCTTAGAGACTAACAAATTAATTTGTTCTTCATATGAGTATTATTAGCAATTAATGCTGTCCATGGTGCTGAAATGAAGTGTACTATGCTGTGTGTAAAGATTACACACAAAATAATATGTTAAATAGTATCTAAATGTTGCAAAGCCAAGCACTCAGACAGGAAATGCCAGAATTAAGGCTGTCCACACAAACATAATTTGACTCCATTGTCCACATGCATTAAGATACAGTCTTTAATTACATTATCACATACAATTCTCCCACCAGGATCCCTGCCTCACTCAGTGCACAGAGCTCAATTAATGAGCAATTATTCAATATTTTATTTTATCTTCATTGAACAATGTGTGGCCCTAGGCCTTATTTAAGTCACACTATTCAAACTCTGCCCTGAGCGGGTGTGTAATTTTCTAGGTTTTTAAAAAAGCAAACTGTGGAATCATATTGACACCCACCTGGGTTATCAGCAGGATTGGAACCTTTAGATCCACTGCAAGACTATTTGCCCCTTAAGTTAATGGATTTACCAATAGCAGTAGTAGGTTGTCATCCTTTATGTGGACCAGAGTAGAGGCAGATGAGACACACACATTGCCCGTGGGTTTTACAGATATTTGCTGAGAGCAGAAGAATGAGGAGACTTGGAAATCTGGGGTCCCATTCCACGTTCAGGAAGGGAGTCTATTCTAGTGGTCACCCTTCTGCCCCTGTCTCCCTCAGTCTGTCCCTATTCTAGTACTGTCTTTCCCCATTGCCCCCCTGCAGCATATCATTGCATTTCCCCACCTCCACCTTCTTATCCCAGTTCTACTCTAATCCTCTGACCTCCCTGTCCAAGTCCCAGTCTTCTCCCCACCTCAGGCTCCTCATCCCAGTCTATCCACAGACTCCTTGCCCAGAGTCCCAGTCTCTCCCCTTCCCAGCTCTCAGTCTTAGTTCCATAGATTCATAGATTCCAAGACCAGAGGGGACCACTGTGATCATCTCGTCCAACTGTCTCTATCACACAGGCCACAGAATTTACCCAAAATAATTCCTACAGCATAGCTTTTTATAAAAACATCCAATCTTGATTTTACAAATATCAGTGATGGAGAATCCATCTTGATGCTTGGTAAATTGCCCCTCACTGTTAAAAATGAACACCTTTTTCCAGTCTGAATTTGTCCAGCTTTAGGGTCCAGCCATTAGATTGGGGAATACCTTTCTCTGCTAGACTGAAGAGGCCATTATTAAATATTTGTTCTCCAGGTAGGTACTCCTAAATTAATAGAGTTACCCCTTAACTTTCTCCTTGTTAAGCTAAATAAATTGCTTTCTTTGAGTCTATGACTACAAGACAATTTTCTAATCCTTTAATCATTCTTGTGGCTCTTCTCTAAACCTCCTCCTGTTAACTCCCCATCCCAGTTTTCCCATCCCAGGTTCCTTGTCTCAATCTATACTCCCCTGCACCCACCAGTCTGGTTCTTGTCCCTTCTGCATTTGAGACAGGTCACTTCCTCCTCCATACTGCGTGGTCACCAGCAAGGGGGCACTGAAATCACAGAGAGACTCTTCCTGTTCTTAATTCTGGTTTCCATGACCAGGATGACATGCAGCACTAATTTCAGGGAAAATCCTGCTCAGCCCTGCAGCCTTGGGCTGGAGCATGCTCAGTACAGATAGAATCCTGAGAGAATTTAGTTGACAAACTTTAACAAGTCTCTACTGAGCATGTGGAAACAAAGTTTTTCAAAGGCTTATAACTTGGCCAAATTTGAGCTGTTTTCACAGGGATGGCAAAAGGCACATCCCTGGCCCAGGGCAATTTTAAGTCTTTGTTCCAAAGAATGAAAGCATTAGAATGTCTCAAAGAAACAATTATAGGATTTTTTTTTTACACCATGGACAAGTGAAGATATTTTAACCTAATCTCATTCTCTGATATGGCTCAACCATTGATGATGAAACTTTAAAAATAAATTCAGCCTGTGGCAGACACCTGGTGAGGAAAATTTCAGTCCAAACAGATAATGATGGGCAAAGTTATAAGCAACTGAAAACAGGATCATATAAAGAGAAGTGTCATGCGAACTTAACTATATAAGCAGAGCTGGTAGTATTGCCTATAATGAGACTGCAGGCCCAATTCTCCTCTTGCTTATTCCAGATTTACATTATTGTAACTATTGATTTCACTGGAATTGCCTCGGATTTACAGTTGGAAGAAGAATCAGGCCCTGTGCCTGAAGAGTGCATAATAAGTATGTGAGTATGCCTTAAGCGGAGCTGAGCTTTGTGAAATTTTTACCATAGAACAAAGGGTTAGTAAATGTCATTAAATTTTACAGACATTTAAGCAGTGCCATGTAGATGCAAAGCCTATCTATGGCCAAAAAGTATATTATGCTTTTCAAGTAACATTAGCTATTATGAAACTGAGAGATTCTCTCACTTCTTTTGTTCATTTCTGTTCCTTATTTAAAAAGCGCTGGGAATATTCTACAGTAATGGTCTAAACCCTACTGCTTACTGTAGCAATACTGCTGTGTTTTGGGCAATTAGTGTAAAATGCCATCCTTTTATTTTTAAATGGAAGGAAAAGAAAATTGTGGAAACTCCAGCGTACACAGTGGTTCTATATATTGCATCACAGAGACAACATTGGCATCAACAGCACCTACAGTAGAATGCTCATTTGTCTCTCAGTACCCTAAGAGGAAGGAATCCCTCTTGATCTTATTACAACACATTACTACAGAAGCCTGAAGGAAGACAAACTGCCTGTAGGTACGCAGACATTTAGGGCAAGGACTGATTACTCTCATTAGTCAAAGACAGACCAAAGAAGTGATGGACTTATTTACTTTCTCTGCTCTAACTTATCAGAAAAAACATTAAAACTAAGAGCCATTAGGCAGTGGAACAAAATGCAAAGGAATACTAGAATCACAGCTTTGGAGCTCCTGAAGTTAAAATTTGACCTATGTTTCAAAAAAAAGGTATAATGGCATCAATCCTGCCATGATGAGGGGGAAACAGACTAGACCACCTAGATTAAACAGTTGTTTTCTTCCCACCCAAGGTGATAGGCATTTTCCTATACCTGAAACCACCCACTTTTTCCCTCTGGAAAAAAGTTAAAACGGTATTATGTGAAACTCAAGACACTCATTATGCAATTCACCTTATAAGCCTATTTATTTTTCAAACAATCAAAAGTACATATAATATTGTCCAAGAAGCCAGCTTGCATTTCTGGAATAGAACAATACCAGTATCCAATCTAATAACTAGTCTTGCCTCCCACTCTTCTGTTTTTGTTCGTCTGTTGATACCTTAAGCACCTGTCCTGTGATGAAGTTTTGACCAAACCAATCTGAACATACTAAAACTCACTCCACTAATACTGAGCTGGCTCAAGAAGAGTGGAGGTCTTAAAAAGACAAAATTCTGAATTCAATTGTCCTGCTGTCCATGACTTCACTGTCACAATTTTCCATCATTTTGATGCAACCACTGTGATACAACCTCCTTTGCAACCGTAGATGTGGGCAGAAAGCTAGACCTTCAATCTCGAATGCTAGAAGAAAAGGAAAGAACTCAGGATCGCAAAACCATCAGCCGTGTTTCAACCTCCTCTTCTTCCTGTTCTGGGCTCCACTATGGCCTTTGTATTAGGCATCAGTTATGTTGGCTAAGAAAATGAAACATCCCACTGCTATGCTGAATTGATTTTGTATTTTGTTCTTGTGAAGTTCTAGCTCTTTTGTTGTTAACTGGCTCAAGCCAGATTTATACTGAGACCACAAGAGTAGCGTCTTCCACTTGTGACCTGTCAAGTCCCCCCTAAATCTGCTTAAGTTGCTTTCGTAAGTGAAGGCCACTAGCCATTTGGAGGCTTGAGAGAAGCAATTCCCAAGGGTATGTCTAACTACATGGGAGCGAACCCCCCAGCCCAGGTAAACAGACCCATGTTAGTGGGGCTTGCACTAGCACGCTAAAATTAGTTGCACAAACATTGTGGCACCAGTGTAGGCTCAGGCTAGCTACCCGAGCACAAGCCCACCCTGTCCCCTGGGTCTAAACTTGAGTGTCTAGACTGAGCCACTGCTGGTGTCGCAACATCTAGGCATATTAGTACAAGCCCCGCAGCACGAGGCTCTCTCCCAGCTGTAGCATAGAAATTGTGTAAACAGACTGCTGAGCTCACCTGTTAGAGAGGCACAAACACTCTGTGGGGGCCAGACCAGGAGCTCCATAGACAAGCCTGGCAACTGACTGCAGGCACCAGAAAGCCTGTTCATGGCTGGAGCTTCCCCAGCATACGAGTTGAGCCTCAAACCTCATGTTTGAGAGGAGGAGTTACCTGGCCAGAGCCCAATTGCCATGCCTGGGTGACCAACTGCGGGCCCCCAAAAGCATCTCTGAGTCTGCACACATGAACTGAGCCTGGGCAAGGGCGGTTTTGTAGAAGACACCTGGAAACAGGGAGTCGGGTTACAGCAACTGCAGGGAATGCAGCCCAGAAGTTTCACCATGCAGCAGAAGGGGAGACTCCATTTTGTCTCACCTGGTCAGAGGGCTTGGGACTGACCCCAGCTCCACAAATGAGAGACTGAGCCCCAAGGTTCTGCTTTGCTTGTGAGGACTGACTGCCAGCTGTCCCTGGTAAGCTGCCTCTGCACTGGGGCCCCTTCCCTTGGAAGGGGAGAGCTATCAGCTTACCAGGAAGGTGTGCCAGCCCTTTTCACTGAGCTCCAACAACAAGCTGCAGCCTGTGGGAGACTTTTGAAGCATTTTGATATTCTTACGTAGTTCGTGGACATTGCGTGTTCATTGCTGGGGGATTGGCTGGTTACTCAATTATTTGAGATCCTGGATTCCTGGCCGTTCCCTTTCCATTCCGTTAACATACTGCTATACATTCTGTGAGTAATACATCTGCTGGTCCTGGATTTCCTGTAATTATACATTTTAATGTCCCAGAGGTCATAGCCGTTGTCTGTTAATTTATGAATTGGGCCATTAGATGAAGGCACTGAGTACAAAAGAACCCAGACCCCACTGATCCTAAGGTGGGTCACTGACATTTCATGTACCAAATGCTGGGTAATAATAGGAGAGGACTCCATGTTTCTAAAACTAACCGGGGTCTTAATTAAGAGAACTATTTACAGAGATGCTGCAAATGCAGCTAGCATTCCAGCCATGTGCAAACAGACTGTCTTCATGGTGTCACCGCCACCTTCCCTCCTGCAGCCTGTGCTCTTTCCTCCAAGTTCCATGCGGATTGCTACAAGCAAGGTCCTCAAGAGGGAGGAATAAGGGTCTATATCACTTTTGGAAACCAGAGGTCCCCCAAGAGGGAACTGTTGCTCAGTGCAAATTTCAATACACTGTAGTATTTAGGTGCAACGATACAAACACAGTCTTCTTGAGAATTCCCAAGTGTCCTTGAGAAGGTGAGCATCTATCCTTATGGAGGCAGTGTGGTCTAGTAGACACAGCACGAGATTGGGGGTCAGGAGATGTGAATTTTATTACTAGCTTTGCCACTGACCTACTGTGTGACCTTGGATAAGTCATTTCACCTCTCTGTGCTTCTGTTTCCCCTCCCACCATTTGTTACTCTTGTGAATCTAGACTGTAAACTCTTTGGGGCAGGGATTGCCTCTTACATTGTGCACAGTGTTCAGCACAATAGGGCCCCAGGTCTCAGAAAGGGCCTATGGGCATTACTGTAATACAAACAATTTTTTTAGCCTTCCTTTTTCAATCAGCCAACCATGATGCAAATGGTGGTTGCAGAATACTTTTGAACTTCCATAGTGTTCTTCAGATCTGTGTTAGGTCTGACTTCTTTCTCAAAAAAGTTTAAACAGTGTGTTCCACACCCACATCTCAGAAATGGAGGAAGAGTGCACCCAAGAAGTCTTCTCATCTTTTTCATTTTCATTTTTGTTCTCTGAGCAAATGGCAAAGACACTTTACCCTGCAATCTTGCATGTTTTCTTCAGCAGCTAGAACACAATATTCTGTGGCTTTGTTTTCAGATACAGAATCAATAGCAATGAGTAAGAATGCATTTTTCCTGAATGGACACTTATAGCCACTGTTGGGTAGGTTCTCAAGTTCAACCAACTGTCCTGAATTAGTGCCAATGTTATTTCTTTAAGCTTTTCCTTTTGTTTTCCTCCTGTTTCTTCATTTGCAGCATCGGGTAGTGGACCAATGAGTTTCAGTTGGTCTGGAGAAGCTATATAGGATGAAGCACACTTCAGTCATTTCTTTAGATTGTTTGATTTGTGCTACATTGAAGATGAAGATTTTGCCATAAAAGAAGGTTTCAAGCTCTGTTCTTAATATCAAGTTTTTCCTTTCATTTGACTTTACACCATCACTACCAAGAAGTTTTGCTGCTTTTTGATGTTGAAGAGAAGAGAGATTGCTCCTGAAAGAAGTTAATACGAAAGAGCTGCTAGAATGCCTGGAACAGGGACTTACATTATTACTGCAGCTAGGTTTCAATGAGAACAAGAGCATCGAAAAAATCTATTTGCAGGATCATCACACCCAGTGTTTTCCTCTTCCACTTTAAGAGATGAAGTTTCATTCAATGGCACATTTCATTTTCAAAAAAAATTGGAAGAAGCCAATTTTCTGCACTTTGAGAGGAACCTGGACCCTTTGTAACTTGCTTCGAAAACATGACAAAGTCTACATTTTATTATAGAAGAATTATCAGTTTTCATTATTTCAGCTTATTCAGTTGTTTCCTACCACTTCCTTCATCTTACTCAAGATGAATCACATCCTTTACACTAGCCAAGTTGGAGCACTGATCCGCAACTTTCAGTTCCTAGAGTTAGAATTAAAAGCCACTGCCTCGTGAATTTAACATTGTGAAGACTGAAAAAGTAAGATGGGGTAGCTAGATTTGTATTATCAGATTAGCACACTACCAGATGCCTCATCTGCATTTAGAATTGTCTGGATTCTAGCAAACCAAGCTCCTGAACAGTTCTCACTTCCATCCATTCCCTTCTCTTCAATATCCAATTACAGCTAACTTCACCCACCAATCACGTCTCTCCAATCATCAGTGACTCTGTTCATTCCCATTCCTTTCTAGAGAGTTCTAGAACATTCTTATTTGTCCTAATCGACCTAAGAAGCATAAACAAGAGTCTTTATGTTCTCATCACTTCTCTGTTTGGTTTTTTAAGTTAAAGGTTTCATTCAGACACTGAAACTGAAGCCTAATGTTTCTACTAACAAAAACCCTTCAAATATAAATTATGTTCATGTAAAAACTTATTTTAAAAAAATCTCCCCTCCCTCCCCACACAAAACATAAAAACCTCACAGACCAGAAAAAACCCATTGGGTTGAGGTTTTTCTGAATTAAAATAAACCAAGCAAACAAAGCCAGTTGGGTTTTTCACAGCCCTGATTGTGATCGCAAGGATTACTATAAACACAAAATGAAATAAAACCTCTTCTGCAGTGTCAGTTATAACAATTACTGGTGGAAACATAACAGTTTAGGAGATGACAGGCCAGCAATCTTTCACCCACATCATTTTGTGTTACAAAAAAAATGAAAACAAGAACACTGGATCTAAGCAACAGATCTTGAGCTGCTGTAAGTCAGCCGAGCTCCCTCCAGTCCACATTTTCAAATGGACCTCAACACAGCCCCTAGTTTTGTGTACATTCCTTTGCATGCACAAATACTTGTTCCTGTCAACCTGCTGAATGTCTGACTACTCAATTTGTACATACAAATCCTGTTTGCATGCACAAATTACCATGCCCCTAAAACTGTGCATTCAAATTTAGAGATCATTTTGAATATCTGCTCCTTGGAGTGCTCCAAACCTCATGTAATCATAAACCAAAAGGGCAAAAGAATAGATTAGTTTCAGATATACTGGACATTCTAGGGCCTGCTATGAGGTCCACATAAAACATCAAGTGGCAAATTCAGCCATAATGTAACTCGATCGACTTGAATGGAATTGCACAAGGCTAAATTTTCCTACAAATTTTTAAGGGGAACATGTGTGGGGAGGAAGAAAAAAGTTTTTTTATTTATACCTTCAAACACCACTGACATAGTATTTTTCAAGTAGCTATATTTAGTGCATGCTATTTTTAAAGCAGCTATGTTTAAAAGCAAATTTACTTAAATTTCCATGGCAGTCATAAATTATGCAGTATTAAAAGTGAACGAGTTCTTTGAACCAAAAAACAAAAGAGCCTATAATTAGAAGCGTACCTAGTATAAGACATACATTTTTCAAATTTCAGCTTTTTTAATGTCTGATTATTAGGTTGTTTTTTTTTAAATGAATAGGTAGTCTCGGTACCATTTTCATCTCTGCCTTCCTCTACTCATCTTCAGATAAAAGATGCCTGTTCACTTTTGTATACATGTCAATCTCCAGTCCTTAGTGCTAGACACACACATCTTTCAGTAAGTCACAAGGATTCTGACAGCTCAAAAAAACGTGCTTGAAATTAAACATTCGATAGTGGGTTACTAAACTATTCATAGCTAAGTGTGCTCAGGCCAAGCCATACGCTGCTCTTTACATGGGCAGAGATAAATAGACAGCTACTCTTTGCATAGCTCTTCGAAAAGCAGAGCTACCGTGCCTGATTTCAAATGTAGCACCTCGGGCTACATCCACTGCATATGAAACTAAACATAAGTGCACATGCAAATGAGGTCTTTGCACGTGTAAAGGGACTATTAGGTGTTTAACTGGAGATTTGCACATGAAATGACTGATTTGCATGCACACTCACACTAAACTAGAGGCTTTTCGTTGGAAATTTTGAAAAATAATTTCCCACTAAGAGTTTTCATTTTTTCCAGCAAAAAGATCCAAAAGTCATTTTCAATAAAAATGTTCACTTTGGGGTTTCCTGTCTTTTATAGACAATTAGGAAAATTTCTACTCATATGAAAATTTTCTGCAAAGTACTCTTTTTGGTCAAAAAGCCATTTTTCATTTAAAATAGGTTGTGATCAGCTCTACAGTAAATGCCAATACAAGTTTGTAGGTGGCCCAAAAAATGTGTCCTCTTCAAAACTCAGACCCCTAATGTTTATTCCTTGAAGGTTCCTCTGAAATCATAACCAGTTTTTCTACCTCTTACATCTTCCAAAAATATTCTCATTCCCCTCTACAACCCTGTGAGCCACCTACCAGACATGCAACTTTTTCATGCAAGGTATGAAGGCTCAATAAGCTCTACTAATAAATATACATATAAAAGTCTCTAAGGCCTAGTCTACACTGGGGGAGGGGGGGAAAAATCGATCTAAGATACGCAACTTCAGCTACGAGAATAGCGTAGCTGAAGTTGACGTATCTTAGATCGACTTAGAATCACTTACTTCGCGTCCTCGCAGCGCGGGATCGATGGCCGCCGCTCCCCCATCGACTTTGCTTTCGCTTCTCACCGAGCTGGAGTTCAGCAGTCGACGGGAGAGCGATCGGGGATCGATTTATCACGTCTACACTACACGCGATAAATCGATCCCCGATAGATCAATCGCTACCCGCCAATCCGGCGGGTAGTGTAGATGTACCCTAAGTGTCTGACAACATGTATTTTTGTAAGGCCTGGGGCTTCTAATTCATCAAATCATTGCAAGTATATTGTTTATAGGGACGGTGCGGAGCTAGCCTCTAGGAAGAAGCAGTAGCAGGGAGTAAAAAGAGTTGGAGATGTATTAAGGTTTATGACAGTACCTGCAACTTTATTACCATGGTATCACATCTTCTGACTTGCATGTGTAGCAATAATGGGTTTTTCACTCACACCAATGCAAAACTGATAGAATTCATTGACTTCAGTAGACTTGGGACTAATATTTGGAAGACTTACAAATAGCATCATGTATCAGAGGGGTAGCCGTGTTAGTCTGAATCTGTAAAAAGCAACAGAGGGTCCTGTGGCACCTTTGAGACTAACAGAAGTATTGGGAGCATAAGCTTTCGTGGGTAAGAACCTCACTTCTTCAGATGCAATAGCATCATGTAACTTTTGTTATGTGAAGAGAGAGCAAGGTCTGGAGAATGAGCGTAGGGTTGAGAGTCAACAGCTCTCAAATTTTATTTCCAGCTGTGCCACTGACTCATTCTGTGGCCTTGGACAAGTCACTTCATCCAAGTTGGAGGAGGATTTTGGGGGAAGTTGTGGGAGTTTAGCCCCTCTGAAAATCAGGCCACCTTTACTTCCATGCCTGATTTTAGGCACTCACAGTTCAAAAATCTGGCACTTAGCTGTCTGCCTCGGTTTGCCCATTTGTAAAATGGACATAACACCCCACCTAACTTGGATGCTGTGTGGATAATTAGTTTAATCTCTGTACATTGCTTTGGACGTGAAACTGCTAAGCATCATCACCACCACTGTTGGCATAGAACAATCTGGGGATCCAACAGATGCGACTTCTTCAAATGTTTGATTAGAGTTTTCTTTCTCCTACTTACTCCTCTTGCAAAATCAAATGTGTCCTTATCTTCAGAGAGAAAAGGAATCTCTGCTCCCAAGTCCATAGTTTACTAGCACATTAGGCTCTTAAGCAGAATGTTGGTTTCAGCAGAAGTGCAGGGGAGAACTACAGGCTATCACTCCTGAAAGAAACTCACTTCGTTGTCTGGTTAAATGCACTTCATTCCCAGTGAATAAGCTAAAGCTAGCTTTACTACCTAATACTGATTTATCTCTGCAGTCAGTTCTTGTCAGTGTGAAGTGAAGACCACGAGGTGCCTGGCAGAAAGCTATTTTCCATGGGACAGATCTTTCTGACTACAAAACCCACTTTCTAGTTTGATTAGAGCAACAAAAAAACGCAAACACATAGCAAAAAAAAAGAAAACAATTCCATGCAGCTTGGCAGAGAGTCTATTTTTAAAGGTTGTTCTTCATTAGGGATGGTGACGGGTGTTTCCACTTTGAGAAACGCTATATTTTTAAAATAAAATGTAAATAAATTCACCTTCCTGTTAAGTTTTACACTACTGATATTATTGAACACTAAAAAGAAATGCAATCAACAAGAGAACTTGCATTATGTACCTCTCGCCTCTGAGGATTCATCTCCCTTAACAAACTATTCTCCTGCAAGCTCATATATAGCTCTGCACGGACACAGGAATCTACCCATAAATGCACAGGATCAGGGACTTGCTCAAGGCCACAGCTTCTGGGGTGAAAGTCAGCAATGGATTAATAGCATACAGCAACTCTACCTAACAATGTAGAACAGTTTGGGCCTGACCCAGCTCACACTGAGGTCATTGGGAGTCTTTTTATTGAGTTCCATGGAAACCGGATCAGGCCCTCATTTAGGCAGGTGGAATGAAATTACCCAAGTCTGGGCTAGATTCCAGCAACAGGGTTAATGCCTCTGCTCGCTCTTCCACAGAGTGCCAACGGATCGGAGAGAAGCTGAACAGCCCCCGTTCCCACCGAGAAAGGATTTGTGTTGGCTCAGTGCCTCAGAGAAGGGACTCGGCACCCTTCACTAGCTATAGTAACGATAAGGGGTCAGGACCTCAGTTTTACACTTCATCCAAAAGCTGGCACTTGTAACAGCTCTGTGCCCACAATACCATGCTGAGGTATTGGAAAAGCTCCACCCACTGGATCCCCAGCCCCAATTTCCAAGAGTACTTGGATTTTTCCTTAGTGGTCACCCATCCAAGCACTGACTAGAGTCAATCCTGCTTAGATCATTCTAACGCTCATAGTCATTCCACATGGGGCTGTGCCTGACACTGCATAGCTACCACTTGTTTTAAAGTCCAATTCTTAGTGTGGGTATTAGAGGTCTTCAGTTATTTCACAGTCAACGTGCACCAAGAGAAGCAGCACAATTGTATGACAAGACAGACAAACCTTTACACGAATCATCCTCAATGGGCTGTTTGAAAGCTGTTATGTCGCTGAAAGTGCAAAGAAATAAAACCACTTTATCCTGTTCATTTCGAATCGGAGCAATTTTCACAAAGAACCAGACAGGTGTCCCTGCAAAAGAAAATCAAAAAGTTGGTCAATAGTAGACAGAACATTGAATGGGATCTTTTTTAAGTTCAGATTTTAAAAGAAGTCAGTTGTGACTATTCCTTTTTCGCAAACACCCCAAATGAAAAAGGACAGAGCAGCTGCCAGGGAGGCTGTAGTCTCGACTCTACCTCTGATTTGTTGTGTGATCTTGGACAAGTCACTTACCCCACTCCTAGCCTGGGGTTTCCTATATGCAAAATGTTTAAAATAATTTTTACCCACATTTATAAAGTGCTTTGAGATCTACAGATGAAAACATCCCAATCCCTGAGACCAGTTGAGCGGTTCTTGGAGCTGAGGGCCTGAGTAAGGGGGAAAAGGTAGTTATATGCCACCTTGATATCACACACCCCATCCTGGGGATGGCTGGAGGTCAGTTTGGCTCTAAGTTATGCCTAACTGCAAGAGTCCCACAGGGCCATTCTGGCAGCTAGGGAGGACCAAAGCACGGCCTTGGTCAAGCCATGCCCCCAATGCCAGGAGCTGTTAGGAGGCTGGCACAGGACTGGCTATGCTAGATCTGTGTTACTGGAAGGTTCCGCTGAGCAAAGGAAACGTTCCACTGACCACTCAGGCCATCTCAATATCTGCTCATTCTGATGATGCTCTCGCTTACCCCACTATAAAGCAGGAATAACTCCAGTGAAGTCAATGGAGTTACATCAGTGTGCATGTGATCAGGATCAGGCCCAAAGATTGTGACTAAGACTGACACTTCAATATAGCTGTGCTTTTGTAATTACCTAAATGGATTAAGTGCTAATGACAGCTCTGAAGATTGGAGTCCCCTGTTTATTACAGTAAAAATATCACACAGACAGCGGCCATACCAGCTTCTCTGCCAGAGTTCCTCAACTATGACAGACAGACTATCTCTAGTGGGGAGAGGGTAATTCAATCTCCAGGTCCATTTAATCCCTGATGTTTCTGCTGAGGCTGCCAAAATGATGTCAATTATACTGATGGGGTCCCTGTCCACTAGCACCAGTACTGATCTCAACAGACTCATTTCACACAAACCACAGCTGTCAGATGTTAGAGACTTTTGGGTATTAGCAGGCTGAAGGGCTCAAACAGAGCCAATATGTGCCCATACACTATACCAGCTCCTCTGTGAAGCTAGTCTTTCCCCCCAGAATCTCAGCTTTCTTCTAAAAATAAAAAGTAAGTAACCGTTATGGTTGTGACAGAAACGTCAAGAGGTCAAACCAAGTGTAACCCATGCGGAGATGTCCAAGTGAGGCTGCAGAGAGTCTGGAACATTAGCTCTAAGAGGTGTGAGCTGTCCCATTCATCTCAGTGAGGTGTTAACCAAGCTACCTAAAGATGGTGATTTAGAAGTCAACACTTATTTCATTCTGCATATAAGAAACCAAAGGGAGTATTCACAGATCTATATCATTCACAGAGCGAGGTCCCATGTTGGTGCCACTTCTTGGTGTCACAGTGAGTGATGCTTGGGAGATACCACTAGTTATTTCCTCAGCCCAAGGGGCCTAGTACAGCCCATGGGTATATTTAAGCCCACAGAGGGTAGCCAAGTTTTAGAAGCCCAGTGGAGGTCAAAGAGCTGCACAATTATATCTTGACCATCTGCACAACCTACAGCAAGTAGCATCTCATTTTTATACCTCACATGGGTGGAGCTTATTTTGTGGGTGGAGCCTTGAAGAGAACCACCTCTTCCCCACCATATGACCCCTACCGAGATTCATTTGGTTCCAGCAATCTGAAGATGAGAGAGGCATATCGCATTACTTATCAGCTGAACTAGCCAGGTTTTTTTTTCAGAGTACAAACTGTATTTACATGATAGTCCATAATTCACTCAGATGTTAGTAATGACTGTGGCTATTCATGGCTCCCAGAGGAGCACAAGGCCCTCAGGAAGTTCACAAATTGTTTGTTGAAATAAGCAACTGGCAATTTTCCCACTGTGCTAATGTGTATGAAGCATGTTGCTCTTGATGCATCACCCAGCCTTCCCCCAGCCTCTGCATGTAGCAGTCTTCCTGGGCCACTGAAGATAAGGAAAGCTCAGAGGCCCATAGACAGTTGCCAAAAGTGAAACTCAAATCTTTAACACATCCCGCTGTGCCTGGATATTGCAGGCAGCTTCAGACATTGAACGAACTTCCAGACCATATTTGCTGCAAGCCCTGTGAACTTCAGGGTAACTGAATGATGTAGTCTCTGATTCAAAAAGAAGGGTAAGCCAACAGGTGGACTTCGAGTCACTGAACGCCATTTGGGGAGAAGAGTTGGAGCACAGAAATTTTAAGGGCTCTATATTAAGAAAGGTGCTAAAGTGCCTGAGCAAGCCTTAAACAAATAAATAAAACCTAAAGCAGTTACAAAATTGTGACAACAGACTGCCCCAATAAAAAGCATTAGCAAGTTATTAATTAACCTAAAGAGTCTCATCTACAGAGAAGCCAGAATCTTTTTGTAACATTTTTTCCCCTTTGCACTCACCTTTCTATATTTGGATCCTTTCTTAGGGATGTGGCTAACTCCCACCCAGTTTACCATGCATGTGTATTCTTTCATCCTTTCCCATCTGGCCTTCCTCCTACCTTCATGCATGCATTGTCCCCAATCTGACCAAATGCACATCCAGCTCTGCACCGCTCACCTTCACTTGTTCCATCACACCCCATGTGCGTACCCACTCACTTGTGTTCCAGCTTCTCCTACTCCTCTGCACACTTCGGTAGGGTGACCAGATGTCCCAATTTTATAGGGACAGTCCCCATTTTTGGGTCTTTTTCTTATATAGGCTCCTATTACCCCCTGTCCTGATTTGTCACATTTGCTGTCTGGTCACTCTACACTTAGGGCATGTCTACAGTGCAGCTGGGAGTGAGCCAATCTCCTCCAATAGCCAGCGGTCACTAGCTTTTCGCACTAGTGTTTTCTTTCAGCCAGAAGCACCCCAAATTGCCTTGTTGCATTGCAAGTTATTGCCACGGTGCTACGCTTAATTTTAAACCTTCATAGTACTTTGGCAGTGTCATATACCCAGTTTCACCTCCACCTGTCATTTCCAAAACACCTTGGCATTTAGATGTTGTATAAAAGCTAGAGAAAATAGTGGGTTCTCCCCAGAAAAGACAGGCAATTTACCCTCCTGCTCTGGTTTAAACATTGGCTTCGTCTCTGATACATGCTGCTTTTTTCTGGTGCTTTGGTTCTACAGAGGGACAAATGATTGAAAACGTGATTTTTACAGCATAAGCTGAATGAGGCAAGGGAATTTTCCTGCTTGGGGAGGCTGTACCAGCCCATGGGTTTCTATCGAGAAGGTTCTCACTATGGCTCCCGCAATTTCACGTGTGTTTTCTTTCAATAATAATGTGCCAGATGAAAGTAACTGCTGTAGCTGGTCTCAGAAGAAGAATCTTTGAGACTGTGAGCTCTTTCTAAGGGCTTTATAGATCAGTACCATAATCTGGCATTGGATTTGGCAGTGAACAGGAAGCAAACGCAGCCTGTAGCCTTCCTACGTAACCTGCTTTGATCAGCTATTTCCTCCTCATGACCTACCTCATCACATTATGCGCCAGCTGCAGTTTCTTACTGAACGTTTTATTGAGAGCCAGGTAGGGTTTCTGGCTCTCTGTATCTAGGCCAGCAACAGCAGGAAACAACCAAACAACAAGGAGGTGTTTTTAGTAACTACCATTATTTAGGTATCCTTTGGAGCAGTCATGGGACTTCCCATGGCAAAACATGGTCATGGTTGCAGAGCTGGTCTGGGTAAACCCTACTCCAGTTCTGGAACTATATGTAAATAGCAACAGCAAAGATTATTGAATGGAAAAATCCTATTAACTGATTCGGTCCCGTCCCTGGAGGTAATGCACAGATGTTCCCGATACTATATTTCCTAGTGCTTTGTCCAGTCTCATTTTAAATGTCTCTGGGGTTGGGAGACAGGTACTGGGTAGAGGAATTTCTATAATAAAGTGGGGTGTGTTCATTTGCATATGGTTACCCACAATGCTCTTGCTGCTCAGAGATTATTGATAGCAGGTCTAAGCTGTAGGAATACATGGAAAGGTTTGGGTGAACTTGTGGCTGTACCGAGTTATTTTCTGCAGCCTAGCTTAATTATCAGAAGAATTTTACTTTTTAAAAACATTAAACAGTTTATTTTAATATTAAATATGAAAGCTCTGAGAGTAAACCAGTAATAAATCAAGCCGGAAACTAGGATTTCAGCCTCTAAACAGGGAGACCCCACACTATCAGCGTCAAAGCTGATGTCTCTACTCAGCCAGACAGTCACTATTGGCTCAGAAATGCCTCTTTTAATGCAGCGTTATTTTCAAATCCAGTCCACAATTTATACCTCTCCTCATGCACCCCTCTGGACTGATGTATGGCTGTGTATGGGGGCATAGACTGTTTAGCAGTGTCTCCAACAATACAACTACTTTCATTTATGTTTTGTTTTTAGTCTTGGCAAACTCTCTTCCTGGTGAAGATCAAGGATGATGCCAGTGCACAAACAATGAAGTAAACCCTCCTGAGCCAGATTGACTTCTGTTATATTGGAATCAACAGTGAAGGAATCCAGTGCCTGCTTAATGGAATAGAACCAATGTAGTGAGGGAAAGGAATGTGATTTTCAAGTTTGTAAGGAAGCATTCTGAGCAGAGTGTGGGGGGGAGTGAAAAAACTATTACACAATAACTGCAATGGCCCTTGGGATCATGCTGCATGATGTTTACTATTGCTACCGATCTAATCCAGCACTAAGGGAGTCGGTGTCTAGTGATCGGAGTATAGGACACAGAGACAGGATGGTATTGTGGATAAGGCACTGATCTTGGTCTCGAGAGAGCTAGGTCAGTTCCCAGCACTGGCCTGGACAAGTGACTTCATCTCTTTGCATCCCCATTCTCCAAATATAAAAATGGGAAAAACGCTTCCTTTCTCCTACCTTTTTTCCTGTCTTGTCTATTTGGATTGCAATATCTGTAGGGCAAAACTACCTTACTCTGGCTAGGTACTGTGGTTAGCATAAGGAGGCCTGCTCTTGATTGGATCCTCTGGATGCTAATGTTCTGCAGAAGTGAGGCAGGAGATCCCAAGTTCTACCATTGCTTCTCACACTGTTTACAGTGCTGTAGCCACTAGGGTTACCATATTTTGTGCCTCCAAATGGAGGACACTCCACAGCCCCCGGCCCCGCCCCAACCCCGCCCCCTCCCCAAAGTCTCCGCCCCCTCCCCTGCTTCCCGCGAATATTTGATTCGCGGGAAGCCTGAAGCAGGTAAGGGGGGTGTGGGGGGAGGAGGCGCGGCCCAGGCTGGCCCCCCGGTGTTTCCAGCCTGGGTCGGCTCGGGCCCTGGGGTTCCGGTGCGCTACACCGGCCGACCACCCCCGGCCTGCCCAGCACTGCCGGCCCCCGGCAGCCCGGCGCACCCCCCCGGCTCCCGGCTCCCCGGCCGGCCCCGCGGGCTCGGCTCCCCGGCTCCCCGCCCCGCGGGCTCGGCTCCCGGCCCGGCTCCCGGCTCCCCGCGGGCTCTGCTCCCCGGCTCCCTGCCCCGCTCCCGGCTCCCCGCCCGGCTCCCGGCTCCCCGGCTCCCCGCGGGCTCGGCTCCCGGCCCGGCTCCCCGCGGGCTCTGCTCCCCGGCTCCCCGCCCCGCTCCCGGCTCCCCGGCTCACCGCCCCGCGGGCTCGGCTCCCGGCTCGGCTCCCCGCCCCGCGGGCTCGGCTCCCCGGCTCCCCGCCCCGCGGGCTCGGCTCCCCGGCTCGGCTCCCGGCTCCCGGGCTCCCCGCGGGCTCTGCTCCCCGGCTCCCCGACCCGCTCCCGGCTCCCCGGCTCACCGCCCCGCGGGCTCGGCTCCCCGGCTCCCCGCCCCGCTCCCGGCTCACCGGCCCGCGGGCTCGGCTCCCGGCCCGGCTCCCGGCTCCCCGCGGGCTCTGCTCCCCGGCTCCCCGACCCGCTCCCGGCTCCCCAGCTCACCGCCCCGCGGGCTCGGCTCCCCGGCTCCCCGCCCCGCTCCCGGCTCACCGGCCCGCGGGCTCGGCTCCCCGGCTCCCCGCCCCGCTCCCGGCTCACCGGCCCACGGGCTCGGCTCCCGGCTCGGCTCCCCGCCCCGCGGGCTCGGCTCCCCGGCTCCCCGCCCCGCGGGCTCGGCTCCCTGGCTCGGCTCCCGGCTCCCGGGCTCCCCGCGGGCTCTGCTCCCCGGCTCCCCGACCCGCTCCCGGCTCCCCGGCTCCCCGCCCCGCGGGCTCGGCTCCCCGGCTCGGCTCCCGGCTCCCGGGCTCCCCGCGGGCTCTGCTCCCCGGCTCCCCGACCCGCTCCCGGCTTCCCGGCTCCCCGGCTCCCCGCGGGCTCGGCTCCCCGGCTCCCCGCGGGCTCGGCTTCCCGGCTCCCCGCGGGCTCGGCTCCCCGGCTCCCCGCGGGCTCGGCTCCCCGGCTCCCCGCGGGCTCGGCTCCTCGGCTCCCCGCCCCGCGGGCTCGGCTCCTCGGCTCCCGGCCCCGCGGGCTCGGCTCCTCGGCTCCCGGCCCCGGCTCCCCGGCTCCCGGCCCCGCGGGCCCGGCTCCCCGGCTGACCAGCTCCCCGGACCCCGCGCCCGGCCCGGCACTGTGACCCTGGCCCGGCACTGCCCCACTGGTTCCCGGCCCGGCACCATGCCCCCGGCCCCGCACCGGCCCCGGCCGAGCACCACCGAGCCCTCCTGATTTTCCCGGACATGCCCGGCTTTTGGGGATTTCCCCCCGGACGGGGATTTGAGCCCCCAAAAGCCGGACATGTCCGGGAAAATCCGGACGTATGGTAACCCTAGTAGCCACATCACTTACTTTCTCTGCCTGGTGGCGCTCATTTGACAGTAGGAGACACTAAAGGTGACTTAGGCTGGCGTGAAGGACCTGGTAGTGTAGACACATACATTAACAGGTTGACTTAAGGCGGCTTCTATCGACCTAACTCTGTAGTGTAGATCAAACCTAAGTATCTACCTCCCTGGCCACCATGAGGATTAATTTATGTTTCAATGTGCAGTCTGACATCCTTCAATGAATAGTGCTAAGTAGGTGTAAAATACTGTGTTAGCTGTAAAAAGACTAATTTTTTTTTAAAATCACACTAGGTGATATTTATCTTTTGACAGAATAAAACAAGATTCATGTGTAAACACAATGGAAATCATGTTTGATGGCAAAGATGATGTTACGGAATTGGTAACTTTGGTGAAAAACAGCGCTCACAAATACAATGTTCAGATCAAGTTCCAGTCACACACTCAGACGAGGCGGTATTACTTTGGATGTAAAAGCTACCAAACACTCTGGTGCTGGAAAGGTTAGAATCACATGCAATATCTTTATCAATTACTGCGTGCAGTGAAGCAGACAGCTGAATTTCAGTTACATAAGAGGCACAGCGGACTTTTACATTCCCCCCCTCAATATTTCACTAATGCCTTCTCATTTTGACATTGTTTCTCAACCTAGCAGAGGCCGTGTATTTTGCCCAACATTAATTAAACACACAAACAATTTAACCGTGGGTGATCAGTTAGGAGGCTAGGCAAGTGGCATTTTCAATACAAGTTTTAACTATGAATAGAGAGGAGTATCTGACATTTGACTATGTAAAGTAAGGTAAATGCTCAATTCAGTACCCACGTGCACTGAATGAGAACCAACCAGCTTAGTGTCTAGAAGCACTCAGCACAGTGTGGTTATATTGATAGACTTTATGGTGCCATTTCCAGTGCTTTAAAAGCACTGCCTTCACATTTTCTGCACTAGGTGCCACTTTACACTAGTAAATAATGGGTCAATAGGTCAGATCTTTACATGGTAAGATAAAGAAAAATAATGTCAGGTCCCTAAAGGTCAAGTCTCTGGACACAGAGGTTACTCTAGCGCTAGAATCCAGAAGGGTAACTAAAGAACAAAAATTGGTTTGGAACATGCTCCACTACTGCCAGCGCTGGTGCCAGTCGATTGGGGGCCCTATGTAGGAATATTTTGGGGGGACTGCCCCCACACACAACACATACTAATAATTAATAGCCCCCCTCTCCCCTTGAGCTGATCAAGGCCCTAAGCAATTGTTTAGTCTGCTTATGCCTATTGCCAGCTCTGAGTACTACAGCAATTTGTTATGATTTATGTTAGATGAAGCTCTGATGTGCTGTAAGGGATTGGAAGGCAGGTACATCTCAAGATTTCCCTTGCTTTTGCTTCAGATAAAAGAAATGAGGGGAGTTATCGGAAAGTGGCTCTGCAGTGAATACATCAGAGAAATTGTTTGATGGTAGCTACTTCTTGCAAACACATTGTCCAGGTAAAGTTGCCATGGTCAATGGGAACTTGGTTTATCAGTTTTATGAGTCCTAGCCTGTGACAGAAGGCTGGGAACCAACAACTGAGCCAGCACTCTGGTCACTTAAACATCAATTAATTTTCCCCAGGGTGGACCTGGCAGGGCCAAATTAATGGATTAGAAGGGCTGCGGGGGACTACCAAGAGAAATGGTCTGTTAACACAGGAAGTATAAGGCAGCACAGGAAGGAACGGAGGGTGCAGAGAGAGGCAGGAAGGAGAGATTTCTGGGTAGGGAGAGATCTCTTCCGAGGAGAGACTGAAACTAAATAACATGGTGTACGGATTGGTAAGGTAGGGGAACTGCAAGTGTAAACAAAACACCCCAGCACAGTTTAACAACGGAAGGCCCCAGAGTTTTCTCTGAGAGGGATAGCTCAGTGGTTTGAGCATTGGCTTGCTAAACCCAGGGTTGTGAGTTCAATCCTTGAGGGGGCCCACTGAGGGATCTGGGGCAAAATCAGTACTTGGTCCTGCTAGTGAAGGCACGGGGCTGGACATGATGATCTTTCAAGGTCCCTTCCAGCTCTAGGAGATAGGATATCTCCATTAATATATTTATTTTTATTTTATTTAGAGTCTGTGTAGACAGATCAGACAGGAGCAGGATGTCGCCTGGTGACATAGCCATATTAGTTTGGCCTTCCTGAGACAAACTGAAGTTAGGCATATGTATTTTACGGGGATGAAAGGCAGTGAGTTTATGATTTAACAAGGCATTGGGTTAGAATCATAGCTAGATAATCCTCAGCTATGCCAATTTATAGCAGCTAAGAATGTGACCCACTGTGACCCTTCTTTCACTTTCTCCACCCTCTGCTCCCACACAATGGTTTGGACCAATTTATAAATCACTATGTGGTCTGTGCTGCAAACACTACAGGCCTACTGCACCTTGCTACCTGTGGTTCTGCTTAAGTCAACTGGGCAAAATTCACCTGGTGCAGAGGGCGAACACAAGCCCTATCTCCGTTTCAGTGATTTTAACCCTGTAGAAGTTGGAGGGGTGGGGGTGGGATTTCACCCTATAGAAAGCACTATACTTATTTATATGCATGTGCACAGTCTGGCCCAAGTCACTCGTTTGGGCTTATATACACTGTTCTGTGTACTACCTGAGTGCCTTCTTGTGCATTGAGAGATGTACGGTGGAAAAAATAATTTCATTAAACTTAATAAGCAGATAGCATTATTGGTGAAATTCTCTCTACCCACATACAGCCAGGCAGCAGGTTGTACACAAATGAAAAGCACAGCATCCAGGGAGGTGAAATCCATCCTCCCAACACAATAGCCACTACTTCAGCCTATGTTCTGGAATATCAGTCACAGCTCCTCTGAACCACTTGGGAGAATACCAGCGCTTCCTAATCACAGAGCCTGTGGCCCATCCCTTGGCCTACCCAGAGCTGGCACAGAAACCCCTTTAGGAGGAAACTCCCCTCTATAGCTGCAGCCTATCCCATCTCTCACAATGCTTCAGCGTGGTCTGTAAGGGGCACAAAGGTCCTTGCTCAGACCTGCACACCAGGAGAACGTCTGTATCTGCTTATGGAGGTGAGTGATTACAGTAAAATCCCTTCCTGGGCCGCCAAAAAAAAAAAAAAAAAAAAAAGAACCCTCCATATGCAGCTGAAGAAACGCTATGCAATCTGAAGGTTTCTGTTAGCAGAAGGGAATCTCCCTCATTAAAATACAGTAAAACTACTAAGTAGTATATTTTGCCTCTCAGGCTGGTCTGTTTAATCCTGGAACTCTTATGTCTTTGCTCCTGAGGCTTGGTCTACACTACCCCCCTAATTCGAACTAAGGTACGCAACTTCAGCTACGTGAATAACGTAGCTGAAGTCGAAGTACCTTAGTTCGAACTTACCTTGGTCCACACTCGGCAGGCAGGCTCCCCCGTCGACTCCGCGGTACTCCTCTCGCCGAGCTGGAGTACCGCAGTCGACGGCAAGCACTTCCGGGTTCGACTTATCGCGTCCAGACTAGACGCGATAAGTCGAACCCAGAACTTCGATTTCCAGCCGTCGAACTAGCTGGTAAGTGTAGCCAAGGCCTAAGAGTCTAGGCCAATCTTTACCGCTACAGCAATCTTCCTTTGAGGCAGCACCACCACATACTGGATAGTATCCATTTACTATACAAAAATGCCTTTCTAGCTGTTCAAATTTGGACAAAAACGTAGGCATGTAAAGTTACAGTCTTACAAAACCTAATACATAGTTGTTTCAGCTGCAAGGGAAGCAATGGAATAAAAGACAAACCTGCCCCTGCATTGTTCATAACCCAAATCCTAGAGCGTTGTGTTAAGGTGTGGGAACCAGGAAATGAAGCTGACTAGAAGTTACAAGTGAAATTTACTCATCCATTTTCATTTTCATACTGAGAGAAACGTCAAAAGCAAAACATACACTTCAAAGAGTGAAGAGTAAATTAGACTTTTAAAGCCATTTGAGTGTTAATCTAATGGTATTATTCAGAACAGAATATATTGGGCCAGATTCTCAGCTGCTGTATATCTGCACAGCTCCCTTGACTTCAATGCAGCCACATCATTGCTTTAATTTTCCTTGAACATCTAGAACATTGACACCACTGCAAATCCAGCTCTAATAAAATAATGGCATTAAACTGTTCAAGCTTTTTCCTGAAGTTACTATAAACCTGTGTGTTGGCTCTGGGAGACTTAGGTTTACAAATTACCTTCAGTGAGCCAACTTCTCCCCTCAAATCTACCGTGCCCCTCCATTGGGTTTCACCAGCGTAACTGTGAGGAAAATTTGGTCTCTCTCTGCCCGAAATTTTAACTGCTTGCACTTCATCTGTAGACTTTCTACAGGTACAGTTCTATAAAGCACTACCTGTATATGTTTCCCCATATATATGTGCTGCAAAATTAAAACCCCAGCATACAGTGCTAGGAAATCTTCTCCAAACCTTAAAGTTCAGTTAAGAGTAGTACTCCTGCATACTTATTTAGAGAAAAAGTACCAACACACGCTAACATGAAGGCAGAATACAGACTCACTGTCTTTAGGATACATCATAGAATGCTAGAGGTTAAGTCAGTATTGTGAACCAGCGTAGGCTCACAGCTATTCTGTACTAGCCCAGTGATGATATGAACTTGCCTACAGTGACCACTTTTTTTTTTTTTAGTGCTGCTAAGTAAATATTGACATCAGGTCACTGCTTTTGAGATTGTGGTGTCAGCAGTCTATGCCAACCCAGATTACATTATTAAAGGACTTCCATCTATTGACTATACACCTGCTCCTGCTTCCATTTAAAAATCAATGGTTTAGGACCAGGACATAAATCTCCCCGAACTGGAATGTGAGCAGAGATGGGATTTCCATTCACAAAGCCATCATGTATGAAATGCATGTCAACATGCTGATTAGTCCCCAGTACCCACTTATGATACATCTGAAAATGTTGCTTTGTATTCCTTGTTTCCAGCTGGTAAGTTACATTTAAAAGGAGCTAAGAATACATTAATTAAATGTGAAGCTAGTCTACGCTTTTCAAACAAAAATGTTTAATGGCTTTTTTCTAAAACAAATTTTCATTTTTTCAAAATATCCTGTTTATTTAGTAACAAAAATAGAATATTTAATTTTTCTGTCCCCCCCCCCCTATTTCAGTGGCTAGGAGGGGGAAAAGGCAACAAAAAGAGCAAAAACAGGTTTAAAAAAAAAAGTAGAAAACGGGAGGAATATAATTTATATAAAGAAAAGTGTTCAAAGCCAAAACTTTGTTGTGAAAAAAGTTTCAGGGGAAAAATTGTCCTTTTCAAAACCTGCTGAATGAAAGTTAATTTGAAAGTTTCCACATTTTTCATGCAATATTCACCATTGTTTGATCAGCTCTACTTCAATATTTATCCAATATTAATTTTCCAAATAAGCAACTGCTGTATTTACACAGGACTATTATGTGATCACAAATGGAGGCTGGGGGTGTAGGGGAGAAAGGGTTGTGGTCTATGTAATAATGAAGGGAACGGGGGAAGGTTAGCCACAAGACTCTCTTTTAAGAGGCAGTCCATGCTATGAAAAAATTTGAGAACCTCTGCCTTATATGTTATACATTGGTTCTAGTGATGTGTAGGTTCTCTCTCAAGGTCTGTCTCACAATAGACCAGGTATCTCTAATATGACTAATGGGGTTGAAAAATGTACAACTTTGTAATCATGGGTCTATGTTATATCCTGGAAAGCAATAGGAAACAAGATCTGTTGGCCTCTAAGAAGTGGGATCCTTCATTGAGTTACACCAGTTTGCGGTCGTTTACCTAGATCTTCACTATTTTTAATTTAAAACATTACTAGAGTTAAATACCAGATTTAACTGCTGCCTCTTCCCTGCCCCTCCCTTCTCCAATGGCCTGAAATTCCTTCAATGCAGCAGAACCACCACAGCACCACTTTTTTGACTGGCAGGTGGTGAAGAGTCTGCACAGGGGAATGTGCTCCACAGTGCCTCTCTTTATGGCTACGTGCATGGGAGGGCTGGAGACAGGGAAGTGCACGGTGCATCCCCCACAATTTGAATGCTTTAAACCTGCATGGGGGACAGCAAGAGTCCCCAGATGTGATTATAGCCCATACGCTGTAGCAGGGACAGACGAGTGGCTGCATAGCCACTCAGTGCTGAGTCACTGGTTAATGGTGAGACGATTCCTTCCTCCAGTCCCTCTTGGATGCATGGAGGTGAGCTGTATTTGCCCTGTGGCTGCTAACTAGGTTGAAAATAGCAAGACACAGGAGGCAGACGAAACTGAGGAATGAAAGAATCAAAAATGCTCAACATTAGTCAGGTGGTGCACCTGGCTTTTCTAGTGACTAGGTATTAGCAAGGCTGCGCTCCAGGAAAGCACCCCACGCCATGGTGCAGTCCCAGATGGAATAGTGCCTCAGACTGCATGGTAACAGGCAGCAAAACTAGAGGCTGGAGATTGGGGGGGGGGGGGGGAAGGTGGTTTGAGGATTATTTGAAATGATGACAAAGGCCAATGATGTGACATCAGCAGCCTTACAGGACTGATTAGATTATTTTAGAAAACAAAGGATGGAGGGCACCCACTGATTGGCACTGGTGTACAAAGTCCTTATTGCGAGGGCCCTTCCAAATTCACAGCCATGAAAAATGTGTCCCGGACCGTGATGTCTGGTCTCCCCCCATGAAATCTGGTCTTTTGTGCTCTTTTACCCTATACTACACAGATTTCATGGGGAAGACTAGTGTTTCTCAAATTGGGGGTCCTGACCCAAAAGAGGATCGTGGGGATAACATACAGTTATTTTAGGGGGGGTCACAGTATTGCCACCCTTGCTTCTGCCCTGCTGCGTTCAGAGCTGGGCTGGAGGGCGGTGGCTGTTGGCCAGGCACCCAGGTCTGAAGGCAGCAACCCACCAGCAGCAGTGCAGAAGTAAGGATGTCAATACCATACCATGCCACTTTACTTCTGTGCTGCTGCCTTCAGAGCTGGGCAGCTAGAGAGTGGTGGCTGCTGACCGAGGCCCAGCTCTGCAGACAGCAGTGCAGAAGGGTGGCAATACCATACCATGCCAGCCTTACTTCTGTGCTGCTACTGGTAGCGGCTCTGCCTTCAGAGCTGGGCTCCCAGCCAGCAGCCGCTCTCCGGCTGCCCATCTCTGAAGGCAGTGCCGCCACCAGAAGTAAGGGTAGTAGTACTGCAAACTCCCCCCCCCCCACACACACACACACAATTACCTTGTGACCCCTCCCCCGACACACACACCTACCTCCTTTTTGGGTCAGGACCCCTACAATTACAACATCATGAAATTTCAGATTAAAATAGCTGAAATCATGACATTTACAATTTTAAAAATCCTATGACCATGAAATTGACCAAAATGGACTGTGAATTTGGTAGGGCCCTATTTATTACCCTTCAGTGGCCTATGTGAAGTGATTGAGTCTCTCAGATGGCTACACAACAACTGGCACTAATTGGCAGTTTCAGCAGAGAGACCAAGGACCAACTATGCAAAGAGACTGGATTACCCTTTTCCAATGAGCTGGTTCCTGTAGGTCAAGGCTGAAGGGCATCGGTGAGACGAAGTAGGGAAGGTTATATTACTCACAGAACAAGTACAATACAGGCTGGTGCAAAGAGGTGATCGCCTCCCCATTAAATGCTACAGTCAGCAGAGGTTCTTGCCTGGGAGCCCCCTAGATTTAAATGGGAAGCAGCTGCCAGCAGGGTTCTCCGTCAGGGATCTTTCACTAGGGATGGATTCCCTCACTGATCTGACAGAGCCCAAATTTGTTTAACACCTGGGCTAGCTACAAAGTTAATCTTTTTAATTGGATATTTGGGACAGAGTTGAGTTGGTGGATTGCAAGTTGGAGCCTTCATAGGTTTGTATTTAGAGAGGTCAGGTTGGGTGGGTGAGTTTTGTTGTCGTCATGGGATAGTCCACACAGTATTATTTATTGAATTCTAATGTTGACATGCTGAAGTATTGTTCTGGAAACTGAAGTAGTTGTAATATTATAGGTGTGAGCAAGTGAAGGCCTCAATCCTGCAATCTGATGCATGTGGGCAGACCCCTTAGTCCTTGACTTGGCTGGGACTCTGTATGGGCGAAAGGGTTTGCCCTTATGGATCAGACTGCAGAATCAGGTATTAACGTTAATTTAATAAGTCTGCAGTCTCCCAGGCTAGCAAACTGGCAGCTTTCACCAGTATTAAAAACACAAACACCACCACCATTCCCCCGCCCCACACTTTACCCCCCGCAAAAAACCCCAACTTACTGTTCTTTTTGTACATCAAGATTTCAAAGGAATTCATTTCGTAGTTCTCAAACGTTTGCCGCACCTTGTCAATTGTGTCTTTGTCTGTCAGCTCCCCATACATAAAACTGCAAACAAACCAAGGAATTCAAGTAAGATATTGGAGAGACGTACAAAGCCGTTTGTTTACAGCGTGAAAGAGGGCCTAGACAAAAATTGCCCTTGTTTGATGGTGTCCTATTATTTCACCTGCAAAGCATAACTGACAGATGCATCCTAGGGAAATTAAAGAGAAAAATGGAACAAACAGATTTTTTTTCTCAAGCGACAACACAACACTACAAGTTATTTAATAGAAAGTAAATCTGCACTCAAATACCTGCAGGTGCTGCTTTTTTGCATAACTTCTGCTCTGTGATATCCTGATAGCTTGCAAAATCCATCATTGCTGTATACAATGGGCCAATCCACTATCTGGGCATTACCCAAGACAAAATTAGTATCTGTTTGAAAGAACACATTGGTTAGACAGTTAGGTAGCTCTGTGGCTGCATTCCTATATATATTTATTTATTTGGGGCCCAATCCCACTCACTTTACTCACATAGTATTCCTACTGAAATCAACAGGATTATTTACAAATTAAATTCACTTTACTGGCATAAAGCCTGAGTGATTGGATTTTATGCAGGTAAGATATAGGGTATGGGGAGGTGAATCCCATCCCCAATCCAGGGCTAACATATAGATTACAACACTGCTCCTCTTTCCCCTCTCTCCTCCCCATCTCCATCCCACCGCCGTTCACCAATCCAGCTCCACCCACTGGATAAGTGGCAAGACCTCTGTACAACAGTTGTCTGGCATGTGCTCTGAATTTGGATTCAGTGGCCCCTCCTATTGCCTTCACCCTTTGCTGTTGTCGCTTCTGACCTATCTGGGACTTATGCAAACACCTTTTTCCATGGCATACAGAGCCCAGAGCCCCACTAGCAGACTGAACATGGTGCTAAAGGGCAGGGCCAGATTTACACTTTTGCACCTGTAGGCACAGCATCTTCAGCGCTCCCCCCCACACACATGTAACCCTCATGTTGCACCCAGTTTTAGAGAGGCCAGGCACCCCTAGGCATGTGCCTACTGTGCCTAATTGGAAATCCAGCCCTGTTTAAGGGCCTTTTGCTGGCCATCCATGCCAGGGTGAATTTCACCCAGCAGGAATATAGTGAGCAGGATTCAAGCCTTAATGCTTACTACTGCTTTTGTAGAATTGATGTATCATTTACATAATTAGCACATTGCCTATTGTATACAGCCAGGTTCTTCACTGCCTTGGACCTTGCACAGCCAGCCACATCTGCACAACGTGAGATCAAAACACGACGCTCCACTCACTCATGCAGAAGAATCTAATTTGCTTTCATTTTAGCAGTGACTTCTCACAGGTATCAATGATGACACAAGGAGCCAGGCAGGGAAGAATCAGGCCCACCACCATTATGAAGGGTGGCTAGACACCCAAGAATAAAGAAATAATAAAAAGGGTTATCTAGGTCTCCATATTTGTATTTAAAGCACACTCTGGCCGATAACATATTTATGGCAGTCAATGATTCCTGAAAGTGAAAGACTAAAGGCAATTTAACTATTAATTGGGGGGGGATAGGGGATTTTTTCCTTTTCAAAATTTTGTAGCAAGTATAAAATGGGTTTAAATAAAAAAAAAAAGTCTTTATCCATTTACTTTCATTGCCCAATCCTACTTGCAATAGGAGAAGTATCTGTATACACACTTTAGAGTGAAATATGCTGGTAATATATCTGCAGGACATCTTAATTGCTTTGTTTCTCACAACCATTTTAAATACCATGGTTTTTCTTAGTCAAAGCAGCTTGCTCCAGAAGCAATCCATGTACTTTACCCCTTACTATGATTCACTAAGATAAGTTGTTTCTTCTTATTGTTTTTGCCTGAATCAAGCACTTTTGAGATTTTTTTTTAACTACGAACACCGCACTGTATCTTGTCAGGATACGTTTTTTTAAAATGCATCAGGAAACAAAAAGCAACAGTGAAATACACAAATATGAACTTCAGGTCACATTCTGTCCCAATAGCAATGATTTTGATGACTTTGCCCATTCATTTTGGTTTGACTATCATTTCCTTGTCCCAGAAAGGAAATTCTACTCCCAGAGCTGTGTATAGGGGCTCCTATTAATTTATGGGGTGGCTCTCCCCAAGCATCTGAGCACAGAACCTGGCTCCAGATAACAAGTTCTAGAACTAGAGACCTACATTTATCTATAGCTATCTTAGGTACTTCTATGCCCCCCCCCCATTACGGTCATATCTGAGTGCTTCACAGTCACAATACCTGTTTTTCAGATGAGGAACTAAGTGACTTGCCCCAAGGTCACAGGAAGTCAGTGATGGAACAGGGAACTGAACCCAGGTCTACCAAGTCTCAGGTCAGCACCACAACCACTGGATGATCCTTCCTTTCCTTATCTAGCTCTATTGCCCTACTCCATTAGTGCTCACAAGGTGAGAAGTCCATCTGTTGGTAAAGAGCCCACACAAAGCCTGCACACCAGAGAAACCCCAAAGTACCCCATCATGAGGATGTGGACCACGCTGCCATGCAATGAGATCCTTGGAGCCCCATGTGCACCAAGAAGGTCAGCTGTGTACTGGCTATAGATATGGGGGTTATAGTGGGGCAGCTGCCCCACTCCCTGAATTTGGGCTGCAGCAGGCCAATGGGCCTACACAGACAGGGAGCCAATCAGGGAAGACCTTATAGGGAGCCAATCAGGGCCCAGATTGGAGGGAGCCAATCAGGACCAGGCTCAGCCCTATAAGAAGGCTGCTCAGGACAGAAGCAGGCAGTCTGTCTCCAGGCTGGGAGATTAGCACCTGGGACAGTGCAGTGCTGGGCAGGCCAGGGGGAGCAGAGGGTAACTCCAGCCTGGAGTCTGTCAGGCTGCAGGCCCTAGCCGGTGCGAGGGGCCGAAAGGGAAGCAGCCCAGGGACGTGGACAGACTGAGGGAGAGAAGGAGGGCAGGACGGCTGCCCCTAGAGGGTCCCTGGTTTGGGACCCAGAGTAGTGGGCAGGCCTGGGTCCCCGCCTAGCCTTGCACCCGGCCAACGGAGTGGCCGTCTAGAGCTGCACCAACTGCTTGCCAAGAAGGGAGTGACTTTGAGGGTGCAGTTGGCCAGGACACAGAGAGGCAGCTGATTGATTCCCCCTCCCCTGCCCCCCCTGGAAGGGGGTGAGGATGGACTAAGGGGCACTGCTGGAGGGCAGTGGCTTGAAGAGGACACCGCAAGCTTGGGAGCAACGCAGGTCTGGGCATGCCAACTGAGGGCGAGACAATGGACGGGACACCACCAGGAGGGGGCGCTCCACTGGACACAGCTAATTCCTGAGACAACCAGTGGGAGGTGCCAGGTGGTGAGTCCCAACCGCATCACAGGAGTGCAGAAGGAGAGCTGGAAGCAGGCTACACACAGGGCTCCTGGATATTTGCCTATGTGGATCCAGTGGCCAGCCTGTATGTCACAGGGAGCAGAAGGGGAGAGCTGCTCCCCAGCATCCTGCCCACTAAGTTGGGAGGGGGGTTCCATCCCACCAAACCCTGCTTGTTTCCACAGTCTGTGGGCTGGGGGGTTTCACCCTCATAGAAGAGAATGGAGTGTCATAGAAAAATATGAATTACTCTGCTTTCTACTGTACAGCCCTCTCCCCATCCCACCTGCCACAGAGCAGGTTTGTGGCCATTTGGGGCCCGCTCTTGCTGGCCTTCCATGTGTGTAACCCAGCAGGCATCTCAGTTGTTGGGTGTCCTGCCTTTGCAGAGCACTGCAGGATAGGGCCCAAAATAAGGAATCCTACGTATCACCTACCCTGCACAGTTCCTTCTGATCAACAGTCCCCCAGGCAGAAGGGCTGTGGTCAGCTAACATCCCCAATGCTACAGTCAGTGCTCAGTTGCACTGATTTGACATTACGTTTCTGACAGGTCTCTGACAAGACACAGCTGGTAATCAGTTATTCCTTCGCATAAGAAGATATCCAACCTCTACGAAGGCAAGCCTGGCCTTCCTGGCTGCAGGGGCACCTGCCCTGGAGGCAGTGGCACTGCTGTGGAGCTGCCATATAACAGGAAGGAGGGACTCCCTTGTAGACCCCCGTGCAACATGTTACAGCCCCTTAGGGACTTCCCGGAGAGCATGGGAGGCCAGGAAAAAAATAGGCGAGAGGAAGGACGTGATTAGACAAAAAACACAGGCCACGCCTCTTCACAGAGGGTGTGTGAAAATACTCACAGGAGCTGTTGAAGCCCTGAGGCTACAGTAGTGGCCCAGGGGCAGCTCTTTGTGAGGCTATCTCCCAGACTGGTTACTTGGGCTGCTCCCAGAGACAAGATTTACCCCATTATATGGATTTGTGGCACCATTTCCAAACACGACTAGACTGCCGAGGACACGTATTACACACGAAGTCCTAGCCCGGATGCATCACAATGTTTGTGAAATGGAGCTCTCAAATCCCAAGAGGACAGGGCCCCAATTCTCCAGTCTAGTTGAGGAGCACTCAGCAGGAATCAAGACCTGACAACAAAAGTGCCCCCAAGCCACCCTTCCCTGCCCCCACTCCCAGTCCTGGAGCTGGCTGGGTACCAATCCAATCCACAGCGTAGATTAGAGTGGCTCATTTCTGCCAAGTCCCCCCAGGAACCATTATTGCAGCTGGACAAAGGGGTGTCCCAGCCATACCTTTTTAAAGAGGTCATACCCTCAAGTCTATGCCAGTGACCAGGAGGGGAGAAACATAGGAATCGCTATGCCTGGGGGGGGATGGACTAAGAAGAAACCTCCACTGGCTACTTAAGCTGTGTTTAGGGCTGTTCTGCACTGGGGAAGTGGTGCAAAATATATTGGTGGATCAGGCCCAAGGTGTTACCACAATATTCATTTGGCCACATAGCATTCCCTACACATCGCTCCAGTGGCGTAGTGGGGCTGTGCAGAAGCAGCAGCTGGCTGGGCAAGAATGCCCCTGCCACAGCATAGGCTGTAAGACCCCTAACCCCGCCCCCTTGTGATCTCAAAGAGATGGAACTGGGAGCACGATGGGGATTCTGGGTTGAGCTACAAGCCATAGGCAGTCTGGAGCATCCTCAATCCATAGGGCACAAAGCTCTTGGAGATACAACACAAGATTAGACCCAATCTCCTCCTGCTTCCACAACTGAATTTATACATTCTTCTACCCAATGAGATGCACAGCTATTCATGCAAGCAGATCCATAGAAGTCATCCCATGAAGGTCTGTGGCATCTTGAAGTCAGTAGGACTATTTGCATGATTAAGAACTGCTTGGGTGAGTAGGTTATGTAGGATGGGGATTTAAGAGCCCAGGTAACCACTTTGTGGTCACACTCCTATGTAAGGAGTACATCACACCACCTCCCTTTGTTATGCCCCAAATTACTATGACAACACTTCATAGATCTTCAGTAGAGTTTGAACCCAACATGGACCTCTACATTTCAGGTAAAAGAGTAACCCTCTTAGGTGATATCTGTAGCAGTCTCATAATCTATCTGCAGACATAGAACACTTAGCTAGTGTTACATTAGTTAGCTGGGCATTGAACTGCATAAATGGCACGTTACAACCAGTGGCAGAGCGCAACATGGTTTGGGATGTTATGGAGGCCAAATGCATAACTGGGTTCAAAAAAAGTTAGATAAGTTCATGGAGGATAGGTCCATCAATGGCTATTAGCCAAGATGGTCAAGGATGCAACCCTATGCTTTAGGTGTCTGTAAACCTCTGACAGCCAGAAGCTGGGACTGGATGACAAGGGATGGATCACTCAATAAATTGACCTGTTCTGTTAATTTCCTCTGAAGCATCCTACACCAGCCAATGTCAGAAGACAGGATGTGGGCTAGATAGACAACTGGTCTGACCCAGTGTGTCCATTCTTATGTTTTCACGTCACTGAAATAGGTGTAACATGCTACCCCTTCCCTTGCTGAAATTAACAAGGGGTCCTGTGAAAAAAATAGTATGCAACAATCATGTAATTAACTACACCAAAAAGCATAAACATAAGGGGAGTAAGTTTAGGTTTGCCAGGCAATCTTAGTTCTGGTATTTCCAAATTTATGGAACACTTGACTTTGCAACCTGAAGATTTTTTTTTTAAATATAGTATTTTGATTTTCATTTTTGATAGCAACTGTAGTTATAGAAATATAGTACTCCCTTGTAAATACAGCTCTCTCAAAACCTCTACAATCAGAGTTTACACTCAGTTTGCATTAGTGATTCCCACAGAGCAATTATTTATTTGATCATTTTAATTCAGGTCTATCCCTAAATTGTGCAGACTTTTGCTCTCAGTGGTGTAAATCAGGAGTAACTATCAAGGCCAAGGGGGATATATTGGTGTAATACCAATGTGAGATCAGAATAAGGCCCAATATCTAGACAACTCTGTAAGAAAATACATTCTTGGAATTCTTTTCAAAAGATGAATGTAACTAGGCTCTAAGCCCCTTGTGCTCAAAGAAATAAACTTCAGATGCAGAGCAGGGGGACACACCCCCTAATCACACAATTTTTGTCTGAATAAGAAGTGCAGTACTGGGCCCTCAAGAAAATATTAATCTGTTCAAATGCAAACAGCAGCTTATGCTGCTATATAGGTATTGAGGGAACAGAGTAAAGCCAATGGGATAACATGCTGCTCTCGTATCCATGCTACTCCACTGAGACCAATGGCGTTGCACAGATGCACATTTTGGCTCAGTATCTATTGAGCTGATTTCTTGGGTGGGAATGGGTTGATATTTAAAGATCACCACATTATGTGACCTGATTTGCCATGTTAAAATGAATCTTCTGTGCTGAGTAATGAAATCTGTGGCCATTGTAATCTAAGTCCTCAATATTCTGTCTCTATTTTCAGAAACAGCCTGGCTCTACAGTTCAAAACAATGTATTATAAAGACCTAAATTTGGCCATTTGTATGTATATATTAAGGTTCACATAATAAAACACACACTTTACTGAGACAAAAAGGGTTTTAAAAACTCTACGGTTGCTAGGGCATGAGCAAAGCTTCAGTGCAGTTCACACATTTCAATGCTGCATTCTAAGCCTACTATTTGCACATAGAGCACGGTACACAGACAGACTGAAAAGAATTGCAGAAGATGCATTTCGTCATACTTACCACAAAAAACAAAGGAGACACTAAAACAACAACTTCAAGTGACTCAGTTTGAACAATTGCACAAAAATGAAATCTACTTTCAGCCAGCAGTTCACACAGAGATTAATAGTTCCGTGCCAACATTTGTTATTTTACATTGCTATAGTAAATATTTCACAATAGACCTCTACCACCAGAAGAGTGTCAACGGCAAACAGCAACACATCCCACCAACAGTGATAAGCCTCGCTCTTTTGATTACATATCTTCAGAAAGATAGTCAAATATCAAATTAAGTCTACAAAATAATTTTTTTATAGAAACACTTTTGCAAACCATGTCCCCCCTTTGTAAATTAACAGAAATTGGTACAGAACAATGGAGAAGTAATGGCTGAAATGGACAGAATGCATGGAAGCTGTCGTGTATATTGTACATAGCATTATTCTGTACCTGTCTGTCTATGAGATAATGTCCAGACTGAAAGTTAAAAAAAGAAAGCATGTTAAAGCAAATGTGGCATCTAGAATGAAGTAACTTTCCAAAATTAAAGTTATCAGTCAATAAAATTAATGTTAAAACTTCACCCTATACAAATCTGCAAAAGCCATATAATGTATGATTTTGTTTTAAAAAGAACAAAGATAATAATGTTTAAACAGTTGGACTTCATTTAATTGTTTGTTTGTTTTTTTTCCCTTTCTGGTCTTAAAAAGAAACTCAGTGATGAGCCTGTTTAGGGGTAGGTTAGTTATATAGGTCTTCTGACAACTTAAAATAAACCACTTGGTTTATTGATATTTTCAGCCATCAAGAGCTTTAAAAGCATTTGACCAGACCTAATTTTATGCAGAGTCTTAACGGTATGCATTACAAAAATGCAGTAAGAAGTTCTCTAGCAAACAGGTTTCATTAAGATTTGTTTTATGATCTTGTTCTAGGATTTAATACAGAGATTGATTGATGGATGAGTTGAATTACTACTGTGGAACTTTTGGGGCGTACAGAACATTAATTTTAAAATGCATGTCTATCATCCTTATGATTTATTCTTTTTTTTCTTACTAGATCAGGTCATACATTTCCAAACACTATAAAAATTAGAAGCTCTTAGCTTAATAATAACTAGCAAGGAAAAATGTCAGTACTCAAATTGGGCAAAACATTGGGATAACATTAGCTTATGAGAGAAGTAAGAGTTATGTTGCAAACTCTAGGTCTGTACTGCTCCCAATGAAGTTAATAAAAGAGTTTTGCCATTGACTTCAAAAGGAGCGAGACCAAGCAAGAACAAAAACCATTGTTTCTTCACATTGGCCCTAATTCAGCAAGGTACATGAACACGTTCTTACTTTTAAGCAGCTGAATAGTCCTGGTGAAGCCCGGGAGAGACTACTCATCTGCTTAAATAGTTTGATGAATCAGAGCCCCTGGAATCAGGCCTAACCTAAAGACCCTATCTAAGCAAAAACTCCCATTGGATGGAATCTTGCCCACACAGTCTTGCAGGATTGGGTACTTAAGGAATGTCAGCTTTATGCATTTGCCTTTAATAAATGTGTAGCAAGTTAGTTCGTGTATCAGATGCCTACTTTGTGTAGGTGAAATTCACTTTGCCTTATGCAAGTGAAGTGACGGGGATTGGAGGGAGGTAAAATTCACTTCCCAGCCAAAACCACTCTGCAGATGCTACTACAATTTATGAGGTGAAATAGCAGCCTTCTCTGCCATTTCTCCAGGATGTTAGGCCCTGGCAGCCACATAATTGACAACTCCACTGTCCCAGTGCCACCTCTGCATTGGCCTATATGGGGTTAGCATAGAGACCTCTGAAACCAATGAAGTTACAGTGCCTTGAACCAGTATAAAGGAGCGGAAAAACAAGTGGTCTGTGTCTGCTCTAGATTTCCCATCAGTCCCTCTAGAAGCTTTAACTGGTGTAGACATTCTTCCACAGACACTCCACAGCAAAGTCAATACCCCCTGCCACTTGCAACACCTGTTTAAAGGTTAACTTTGTTCATTCCAGCAATTTGTGTACCAGAGATACTCACTGAAATGCGGGGCAATATGCACCCAAACCTCAATCAATCATGCTGGAATGAAATTCACAAGCAGCACAAGGCATATGCACCCATTTACATTCTCAAAAAACAGCTTAAATGGCACAAAGCCTATGTGCCAGCCCACTGCACAGAGTGAATTTCACCTACTAATGGTTGGGAGACATTGCAGAATCTGCAAATTCATTAATTTTGATAAACAGATACATGATCAAAAAGAAAAATACAAGTACTCTGTTCATGTATTTTGAAAACCACAGTTTAGTTTAAATTATGAAAACACTTAATAGTTATCCAAATTACAGTGCACTTAGGAGCCCCATTCAGGAACCAGGACCCCAAGAACAGTCACTGCCCCAAAGATCTTACCATCTAAGTAAATATCTCATAGTATAGGAAGTTATATGAATAACTTGTAAAAGTAAGTCTTAGTAAAGTGATACCAAAATGCAGCACTCTGCTACTAAAGCCACATTGTCAGGTTAAGATCTTTTTTCTTGTTTCCTATGATACTAAGAACAATTTAGATTATTAAAATGCAAAAACACTTTAGAAATCCAATTAGTTTTTTCCACTCTTTATGCTGTTTCCTGTTACATTTCTCTCAGATTGAACAGAACATAGCCTGGCCAGTTTCATTTTTTATCTTGCTAGTTAATTTCTCTTACAGGCCTCATGTATGGCACAATGTTGCAAGGTCTGGTTTGCAGACAGTAAAATGGAATGCTTGTTTGGTTTTTTTTTTTTTTAACTATTTCCATTGGAATTAATGATACAATCGTGGAAACAATTCTGTCATTCAGGATTTGTAAGAGGGTGTTTTTTTTTATTAAAAAAAAATTCTAAATTTAGGACCAAATTTGATTGGACACTGTGGAGTCAGACCATTTCTGAGTGGGGAGGTTGAGAGATTTGTCTGATTCACAATGTGAGAATTAGCTCTGAACCCTTCAAGAGGAATCCACATGGGTTACTAGAGTCAATAGGATTCTACTCACCATATCCCTTAGAAGGATGGGTCTTGGTGATGTTCTGCAGTACCAAAGAAAAAGGCCTATTCTATTAAATATGGCATAATCAACAGGGCTGATTTTCCCTCCCAGAGTACAACCCACAAGGGAAGACTCTGTGAGGCTCCTCTAAGGGAGATCCCTCTACACTCTTCCTTCAAGGGATACAGGATTTGCCCCTGAACCTGATCAGTCCCCAGTGAGCAAAGCAGATCTCAGGGGATCCACAGAAATGGCCAACTTCACAGAGGTCCTGTGCTTCCGAACCCTCTCTTCTCTCCTCCAGATTCTCTTACTATTCCGCTCCATTAAAGCAGTGCTACTAGGGGCTCTCCCTGGGCTGGCCATCGGAAGTGGGCACCACAGAAGAGATATTAGAGCCCCAGGCTATATTATTTTTTCCAGGGAATTTTCCTGAAGGGTACAAGGTGCTTCTCCCAGGCCCCACCTCTGCCCTCCCACACCCAAACTCTGCCCCCTTCCTCCATGCGAAACCTAAACCTGCAGAGCATCCTCTCTGAGGTCCAGAGGAGGATGGGAAGGGAGAAATGGTGCCACAGAAGTGACTGAACTACCCATCAGCACAGGACTGGGGAGATCCACAAGTGAAGGGTCTCCTGCATCTGTGGATCTAAGAGAGACTATCCAGGGCCATGCTATTTTCTCCTGATTTGATGCATTGTAGCTCAAAAAAGGTCTGTGCAGACCAAAAACGTCTCAGTGTCTCATCCTCTCTACTAATTAATTGTACTAACAACTTGACCCAAATTAAATCTTCTATGTGGTCTGATAACATTAACAGCCTGTTTGTGGGGGGAAAAGTTACCTGTGCATGAATGTAAGTGCTTTTATAATGTGCTTTGAGAGGAATACCTCAGTACTAAAAAACCCACAAAACAGCCCTACTGGAAAGACCCTTAACTGATTTTTACCAAAGTTTACCCTCTTGAAGTCTGTATTGGCATTCCTAGCCCATCCAAACCTCCCAGTGATGTCAGTGGAAAATCTGAGTGTGCTGGAATTGTAGGACTGGTCCCAGATCCTCAGATACAGTGAGCAAGGATAGATGCCCCCCTAAGCCACCTTTCACCTACCCAGCAGTCCCAGAACCAGGGGGATAGAAAGAGCCTTCTATAGTCTTAGAGCAGTGCCTGGGCTGCTCTAAATTACTTCCATTAGAGTGGCCCCCTCTCAGCACCCCATGACCTGTTCATTATTTGTAGTACAATAGTACCTCAAGACCCCAACCAAAACCAGAGCCAGATTGTGCTAGGCCCCAGTTTGAGGCAGCTTTGGCTCAAAAGGGACTTAGGCAGAACCAAGAGTCTGGACCTTGAGGTATAAAAGTTTGGCGGATCCTTTTCAAACTAAAAAGATAAGATACATCTATGTTATTGCCTAAACATTATCTTATACAAGAATTGTTTATTTTGTTCTATAGGCATTTGAAGCAAAATTGTTATACAAAAGAAAACACCAGTTTTTGGTGCACCTCTCTTATTTAATGTGTTATTTAGCACCATATTATTATACATTGAGAAGTCTATAAGTAGTTGGTAAAAGATTTATATATGGGTAGATTAATGGGTATTGGAGCAGAATTTTGATACTCAGGTAGGTATGCCAGTGTCTTTCAGCATATAAATAGATTGACCTTGAGCTAAAACTAATTATAACAGATTAGAAATGTGGCATTACCAATCTTCGTTTGCATAATACATGTAGCTCAAAGGTTTGAAGCCACTTGCTCCTCACACTGGTCTTAGGGTTGTATGATCTGAGCTGAGATCTGGAATAGATCTCTTTTTTAATATTTTGTTTAGCTATGTCATCATTTGGACAAAGTTCTGGTTTGGTGATATATTTCCTTACTTTTATTGTTAATATTCAGAAGTGTCTGCACTCTGTTGAAATTCAACAGTCATTAGACAATAAGGCTGGATTCTGCAGCCTTTACAAGGCAAAACTCCCTCTGATCTCGATGAGAATTTTGCCTGAGTAAGGATTGCAAAACTCAGGCCTATAATTCTGTAAACTTAAAGGATTTTTTCTCTAGATTATTGATAAAGCATTAAAATATCATTTTATAAAAATTAGTTGCCTATAACATACTGCACCATTTGAATGGAGTGCACTGGCTGCAGACCAAGATGATAGCTGTGATACTGTTATAGCATGCTGTATACCACAGGGATATTGTGTTACCGCAGGAAAAACATGAATATGACATTAGCAATATCCATCAGCAGCCTAGTGATTTCTTCTGTACTGAACTATTTTACAGCATAGGCAATTTTCCACCCCACAGGGTGTTCTGGCCTTTTTAGCTTTTTCACTTCTTCAGAACCAACAAAAAAAAAACTTCTGTTCACCAAGCCTGACTAAGTCCTATGCACAACATTTATTTTTCTAACTATACATGGGTAGTTCAGAAGCACTGTTTTAAAATATTAAACATAAGACAAGCTGTTCACAAGCAGAATTGTAAACAACATATGTATGTGGTGGTACATGCCTATGCCATCCTCAGAGCAGCTCAGGGAAGGGATTCCTCTTTGCTCCACTATGAGGGAAGTAGTTTACTGTAGCTCTTGAAATGTTAATTCCCCCTTCACTCTGGCTGGCATGTAGGGGAGAAGACCCATTGCTCCCCATCTCCCTGCTTTTCCTCAGCCCACTCCTACGCAGGGCTGGGGAGACAGCACTGACCTCACAAACCTGCTCTCTTTCCTGCACCTGGGGTGGCAACTCAGGCAAGCCACATTTGGGGGTGGGGAGGTACTTAAGCTCCTTTACCCCAAATCACTGCACATGGATATGACAATCTTCCTCCTGAAGACACACTATAGACATGAGCAAAACACTATGCCAGAATGAAAAGACCTGAACATGCATGCACAATAAATTTAAAACCACATGTATTCTCTTTATGAGCTATACTTGCCAATGGAGACGTCAGCTTTCAAGCTTCACATCTCATATCAAATGCTATTAATAGAATTACATTTTAAACTAATGGTGAAATGGCATAATTAGTTGTGTGTGTTGATTATTGCTCCCAATAAATGGTTGCAGATAATTGCTTTATTATTGCTATCTAGTCTCATTTAGATAGCTAGCTTCTCTCAGTCTCTAAAAAGAGAGTACAAATGTGGTCCTCAATTAATTTGTATCTCTGATATAAACAGAGTGGGTTCTATTCTACTCCCCCTTCACAGCGAGGTCCATATGCATCACACTAATTAGTCACAGAACTGACATTAATGCTAAGTCCCCCACATTTCAGTGGGAGAACAGACTCCCAAGAGCATGCATTTGTGTATGTTTATCCACTCAATATTTGGAGGCAGTGTGTAACCTGCCCTGAGCTGCCAGCTAAGTACTAGCTTGATAAAACTCCCAACATTTCAATGGCAAATCCCATCATTTTATATTTTTTTCTTGGCAGTCAGATTGTGGCCCAGCCAAATGTGACTGCGCAGGGGAATAAAGGGGGACCAAAACCTTAACTTTTATATGGCCGCTTTAGCTTCCCCTGCCTCACAGCTTGAGTATAGGAGGCATAGTAAAGACTGCAGCCCAGCATTCTCCTTCCACGCAGGTAGGCCAGGAGAAGGTACAGAGGAAGAGGAAATGGGAGGAGCCTTGACTCCCCCATGCCTCCCTTAACTGGCCAGCAGAGCTGAGCCAGCACAAAGTGGGGAAAGAACTTCACTAAATTACACCGTCTTCAAAGCAAGGGAAGGGACTGTAACTTGAGTCACAATTCCTCCCAAATTCCTCCTTAGAGTGGTACAGCTGTGGTCCATCCCCTCCTACAAGGTTGAGCTTAGAGGTTCAGTCTAGTATTATTACAGCCCTCATGAACTAATGCACACCTGAGAGCAGGGGCCTGGTCTTTTTATTTGTCCCATGAAGCACCTTGCTCACCCACAGCACCATATAAATAATAATGTCAAGGTAACTTTTGACACCGCTTCTATTGATTGTGGGGGTGTAGGGATGGAAAACTGATTATATGTTCAGATTGATGACTCATCAGTTCTGCTGAATAAAGTGAGAAGTTGAATAATTTCATCATGAGAAAAGTCAAAGACTCAAAACAGTCTCTAGGAAACATTTCAACAATTGAAGTTGGAAGATTAGAGGTTCTATTTCACCACAGCCAGCCAAAATATTTTGTTTTTAAATAACAAGATTTTCAGTAAGGATGGATAGTATTTTTTGTTCTAAGAATACAGCAATCAAACATTTCTCTAGGGAGAGAGTATCAAAGGGGTAGCCGTGTTAGTCTGGATCTGTAAAAGCAGCAAAGAGTCCTGTGGCACCTTATAGACTAACAGACGTTTTGGGGCATGAGCTCTCGTGGGTGAATACCCACTTCTTCGGATGCATGTCATGCTCCAAAACATCTGTTAGTCTATAAGGTGCCACAGGACTCTTTGCTGCTTCTAGGAAGAGAGTGGGGGAAGGCAACCTTTCTAGAGTCACAATTACGTGTGAAGATGCATTAGTAGTACCAGATTCTCTGCACTCCAAGACTTTCCAAAACACTGCTGCTTCAATAAGAGCCTCCAGTTTTTTAAAAAAATAAATTGAAAATCATTCCTTGGAGTCATTTGAGTCCTTAAATTGCTTAGCATCCTCAGTGAAGTGAATCGGAGTTAAAAATTGGTAGGACTTGGGCCAAGACCCTGCTAACATACATGTTCTTCGTTTTAAGTATTATGCATAATATTTGCATGATTGAGGCCTTTTTAAGGAAACAGCCTTTTAGCAAAATCCAGATCACATTAATACATATTCACATGCAGTTGTGCAATTCTAGACATTTCCCCTTCCAACAATATACTGATTACTGTATTCTCAAAAAAATTATCCATCCTTAGGCTCACAAAATTGCAAATACCATATTCTTTACTTAAAAAAGAAACTATTTCAACTCAGCGAGATAGACCTCCCGTATCTTCCAAGATGACTTAGGGTTTTTTTCCTTTTTTTCCTAGAGACCATCTTGAATTTCTGAATCATTTAGTCATTAAAAAGCAATTTCTCAGACCAAAAGAATCTCCCGGACAGTCAATTGACTTCTTACATACCCTGTATTCCCTTGAAGTCTGTGGGATCCTTTGGGTGAGTGTCAACTACTTGAATGAGTGAATTCGGCAGGATCGGGCCCATAGTATGGCTGATGGTTTTGACATTTGGCTATAGAAGAACTATAACCTTTTCAGTATTCAATTTAAACCATATACAGGCTAACACCTATTCACTCCTTACTATTACAGAAGTGACAGGCAGCTACTTAGATCTAATAGACAAGTGTACTGAATGGCTGATATATGAGGTTATCCTGCATACACTGCTGTGTATAAGGCGAATGCGTAAGAAATATACTCCCTCCTTAGACACCCAGACACAGGATGGGCTTTTTGCCTTAATTTAAACCGATCCACGGATCATATCTGTGATTACAGCAGCACCTGAACTCTATCACCCTGCCTGCCACCTGAGCTAAGAGATAGAAGAGAATTAAGCCAACAGCAGAGAGATCTCCCGGAAAGCAAATTAAAACTAAGGCGATCGCCAACTACCAAACAACAGTAGCGGGCTCTGCCAAGCCAGGCACATTGGGTCGCCTAGCCCCGGAGCAGCACGTCCCAGTGGAAAGGAAGGATGCAGCCTGAGCAAGGAGGAGGGCACCACCAGTGATGGGGGAAGAGGCTTGAGGAGGGGTCCGGGTGCAGTCCCAGCTGCGAGGAGAGGGTGGGAGTCTCAGCCTGAGTATGGCGGGGTCTTCATTGGGGCAGCATCCAGGCAGCTCTAAAGCACGCACGAGCCTCTCTCCCCCAAACCCTTCTCCCTCTCACATCTCTACAGCAGACACTTGAGCCCTGCAGATAGGTGTCCCGGGTGCTTTACGCCAGATCACGGGGGTTTCGTGCAACCCAAGAGCCTGGGCTTCCTCCCCCACCTCCCCCCTTTGGAGGGTCCGATCAGACTCTCCCCTCTACTTTCGGTGGGACTTTGAAAAGGCATCGCATGCGGGATGGCACCGGCACAGACCGCTTCATTCAATCACCTCCGAGCCGTGATGGTTCAAAGCCAGTTGGGCAGCCCCTGGCCGGAGACCGGCTGCAGGAAGGACTTACTGTGTTTTCTTTGCCACTGCCCCCTGCAAGCCCCACGCTCAGCAGCATTTCTGGACGCCCCTGGGAAGCAGCTTCCGAGGCATCTCCCGTTACGGTACGTGCTGCTGGTGAATGCAATCCTCCCCTTACCATTAGATCTTCGCACAATGTTCTCCAGAAAGGTGTTCTGGGGAGCCACCAGCCCTCTCCTTCCCCCAGCCATAGTCATGTCTTCCGGAGTCCAGCGCGGAGGCTTGGATCAGGGCTGCGGGAAGCTAAGCGCTCCCACTCCACGCTCTTCCCGCTCTGAGCGCCTCATGCTCTCCGCTGGGACCCCACCGCCTCTGCAGCATCAGCTACTCCAGCCACCCAGCCTCCCACTGCATCCCTGCTGCTTCGGCCGCCGCCTGGACCGGTCCGGCAGCGCCCTCTGCTGGGCACAATCTCAGCCATTCCCAACCCAGGTCCTGAGGCTCAGGCGGCGGGAGCCCGAGGATGCTGGAGGAGACAGGCAACGCCTGTACTGCAGCACCCTCACCTGGGCACAAAGAAATATGGCGCTGTCTGAAGCGTCCCCGGCCCGACTTCCCTTCTGCAGGCAAAGAGCCAGCATAAAGGGAAGGGAAATCCTAACGACACACTACTAGTGTGGACCTTTAACCTGCACAGCTGGGGTCAGCTTTGTAAGACCAGGGCCAAGTTCCAAGCACACCCGGGCCACTTCATAGCTTAGGGCAAAAATCATGGGAAACCCCCAAACATATCAACTTTATCTGAATTTGCTTTGAATTATAGAGATCCTTCAAACCTATCAGGCAAAGCTTAGGGCGTGAATCTAGCCAGCCAAAACAGAGGGCTGGAGTCGTGTCGTCCCGCCCCCCCCCCCCCCTTGCACTGATTTAACAATGGTGTAATCCCAATGTAAGGGGAAAGGGGGGGGGGAAATAAACCCAGGGCTTCAGAGTTCTAACAAGAGTTGACTACTACACCAAATAATGTCTGGGTAATCATCTCTGCTGCCCCCTAAGAGCCATCTCCCAAAACTTTTATCACTTAAGAATGAAATAATAAATACATCCTTACTAACCTTTACCAGGCACACTGAGACCTTCAGATGGAAAATACTAATGAAGTGTAAAGTGTTATATCAATATGTTTTAAGAACATTAAGCCTCACAACACCCCTCTGAGGGAATTAAGAGTTACTGCCCCTGTTTTACAAATGGAGCAACTAAGGTCTAAAAGTTAAGGACTCTGATTCTAGGGTGGGTGCCTAATTGAGATATCATGGCATGATTTTCAGAATAGTAGTCACAAGGCCAGATGATCCTCAGCTGAACTCAGTAAAGCTACACCCATTTATAGCAGTTGAGGATCTGCCCCCTCTTTAGTAATCATTCTGGGTTTTCATTCATTCCTAAAATGACTTATTTTAAAAGGCTGTTTTGTATTATGGGGCTAAACATCAGCTCAGTTAGAGTGAAGAGAGATATATTTAAATAGTCAAGTATCAGAGGGGTAGCCGTGTTAGTCTGAATCTGTAAAAAGCAACAGAGGGTCCTGTGGCACCTTTGAGACTAACAGAAGTATTGGGAGCATAAACTTTCGTGGGTAAGAACCTCACTTCTTCAGATGCAAGCGTAAAGCATCCCTAAAGACATTTTAAACCAGCCAGCAGAATATTTCCCCAGGTCTCCCCCACTCCCGTTATCTCTGGCAGCTGGGCAGACCCAGGATCAGAGAAGCATACAGATAAAGTCACCTTTTTACACACATACACCCCTTCCCCTTCCTGAACTGCACCAAGCGCTGATGGCTGCAACTCAGGTTCTGGACATTAGTTAATTCATTTTGCAAGTAAGAATTCCCTTCCCTCCAAGGAAGGGATTTTCCAAAGCCTACTCATTACCATCTATACAGATTCAGCATAAAAGGCTACTATTATGATTATGCAGGATTCTATACCCATTGTGCTGTAACTTTGCACAGTTAGAATGGCTATATAAAGTGGAAAGCAAGCAGACTTCTCCTTATCTCCTCCTCTCTAGACTTCACCCACAACAAAGCCTGATTACTCAGGCTTGGTGTAGATGTAGTGAATTTTCCCTTAGTTAATATGTGGATACTGCACTGATGCTTCACACTGGACATTCCAACTTTGAGTCTAATTTAGCTCGGTTTCTGGAAAAATTTAAACTGTTACAAAGACAGATGCAATACCTTGCTTGGGTCATCCACCTGCCTTTACAGTTCAATGGTCTCTGAAGAGATGACTATTCAGGTATCTTTAGGACTTTAAAATATAAGGTGCTGGTTTTTGTTCAGTAAAGGCATTTGGGCAGATCTTAAAAATGGAATAATCTTGACCCTCCCCCTTGTTAGGAAGAGCTACCAGCTGTCAGACAGAATCAGATTGGCTGAGTTGTCCAGCAAAATAGGACCATTCACTCATGTTTTACTGGGCTATCATTTTCATTGGTCTGAAAGAAAGTTATAGATCATTTCTACAACTCTCCTCCCCACAAAAAACCTAGTTAAAACCAAATATGCCTTTAGTAATATTCAGAGCAGGTATTCTAAAAGAATGAACTGGAAGAGATATTAGACAGTTCACTGATGGGATAACAGCTATTAATCTCTTGGAAGGACTCTTCTCAGGTACATATTGGTCACTAGGCACATTCCATTCTTTAGGAGTACAAATTTGAGATGATTTGTGTTTCTAAACAAGGATATATGCTTAGCATCTGGAGTCCACTTTATTTAGAGTGAGTGAGATGACTATATAGTATTATACACCTATACATGTATCAAAGTTTGCCTTTCACTACCAAACCTCTCAGGGGAAGTCAGTCATAGAAACACTGAGATTTTTTTCTACTAGAGCTTGTCTATGATGCTAGAACTCAAGAGTGGATTGCAACTTGGCCCAGCTAACACAACTGTAGGCTCTAGCACTGATGCACTTACACATTTGTCAATACCAGAGTAGACAAACATTTATTCCTAGAACAAATGTTTGTAGGGTCTTAACATGTAGAGGCCTCCTGATGCCACCTTGTGGTAGGAACATGACCCTGCAGTTCCTACCAATCAGTGCAAAGATTTCAACAAAGGCCACTCTTGTTGAGGGCTCTTTTACTTGCTTACAAACCACCCCATGATAGCCTTAAAGAAGAGTTCAGATATCACACCTTAAGGGTTCTCACATGACACTTCTTGTTGTTTACTCCTTATCCAGACCTTTCTCCCATCTCATGCAGCTTACCCTTCTGGGTCTAGGACAAGCACATGCTGCAGATGAAGCCTGAGAAATGAAGAAATTTAAGACAAGGTCTTCCCAGGCTAGGAAGAAACAACAGTCCCACACATTTAGTATACATCCCTCCCAAGCTCCTTTTGGGAAAGCTAACCCGGATTTCACAGCTATCCTGTCCCTTAGGCAGGATAGTAGGCTCCAGGGCCAATTCCCCTGAGCCTTTCCCTCCTCACACTCTCTCAGTAGCACCTCTCTGCTTCCCTTACCAGTGAACTCTCAACCCTCCACGGGAAACTTCCTCCTGCTTATTGGGAAGCTAGGAGATCTCCCTAGCTCCCCCTTGTCTGCACTTCTCTGATACAGCTCACTCTCACACCCAGAAAGGGCCTACAGAAAATGTCTCTTTTTACCCTACCACTTCCTCTTATTACCCTCTGCTTCTTTTTTATGACACTCCTTGCCCCCCCTCAGCTGAGATGAATAGCTCATTGAGTTGGCTTGGGGGAATCAAGTGAGCTAAACAGTCCCTACTGGGAGGCAGCTAATTAATCACAGGGGACTGGTCCTGTTCCCTTTTAAAGGGGCCAAGCACCCTGTGACAAGTGTCTATACTAGAACATAAAACTGTGTTAATTAACCCAAGTTAACTGACAATCAAGTTAAAGCTAGTCAGAGGAACACAGCTGGATTCTGGTTAATCTCCAGTGCAAGGTGAGCAAGACATCTGACTTCAGCAAGAACCAAGAAATGATCATGTTTATAGAGCTATGTTGGAGTGGCTCCTGGTGTTGGGGATTGACCGGACTGGTGACCAATACAGAGAGAGAATCAAGCACCTCAAGACTGATTGCTACCCAGTCAAGTATGCTAACGGTACCTCTGGGAACTCCCCAGTCTCTTTTAAGATGATTTTATTGGGTGCTGAGAACTTCACCAAGCACACAACAATAGTGCACTAATAGTGCACTGACAATAGTGCATGACAATCTGCTGAGCAGTGATGGCATCCTTATAACCCCCAGTCACAGACACTGCTGGAGGTGAGCCAGTTGCCAGATGAAGCACGCAAAGTGACCCCAATGCTTACACCTGAAGAGACTATGCCTCCGGAGCACCTACAGCACCTCCTGGATCTGTATTCAGAGAAGCTGTTCGGGGACAGTCCTAGGGAACAGCCCATAGTGGAACCAGCAGTAGAGAAAGCACTTCAGACAGAGCCTGGTAAGTTTCTGCCTTTATGTTTGTTATTAATATATGAATGGGAGGGATTTCTGGCTTGTGGCCCTATGAAATTATTAATACAAGCCAGGATAATAGTGTGCTTCCTTCAGGGTGGAACACCAATTCCATAGTGCCCCTGCACTCACACCCACGCCCCACCTGGGATTCAAAATGGACACCGGGAACTGAGGGAGAAATGTTAAACAAGCATGTATCGTGAAATTTTTACTAGTTTCTCACTGGTTGTTAGAAATATGGGTTGGGGAGCTACATTTATGAGCCTTACATAACCCTCCCTGCTAATACAGCGTACCTTATAAATTGACCACCTGTACACAGTCCCAAAAAAACAAAACAGTGTGTGTATCTGTCCCGTAGCTGTCTGAAATATGAGTCCAAACAATACCATACTGTGTATTTAGTCCACAGATGCCTGTGTTTGGAGTTCAGATTACAGCACAGGATGTCTGTCTGTCTGTGTTAGGCCTCCCCACGGCTGGCAATCTGTTGGATTTATGGTTGGATGCAGGGTGCTTGTAAGATGACTGTACTATGTCTCCATGCTAAATTAGCAGCTTGTTGATTTTACCATGATTTTTCACCCATTTTTGGCAAGTGATGATGCAAACTTCTCATGGAGTAGGAACTCCAGCTGGTCAGTTACATTCCTCTGCTTATTAAGGCTGCTTTTGTAGCTCATAAGCTCCCTATATTTGGAGATGCTGGTCAGTCACCAAGTGCCTAAAAATCTCCTCAGCCTACACAGATCTCTATCCTCCACTGGCCTGGAAAAGAAGTTCCCACTTCCACTTAGGGACCTCCAGAATAACCTCTTCCAGAGCTTGCCCCATCTGAAAGGATTGTAAGAACATAAGAATGACCATAATAGGTCAGACCAATGATCCATCTAGCCCAGTATCCTGTCTTCTAACAGTGGCCAATGCCAGATGCTTCAAAGGGAAAGAACAAAACAGGGTAATCAAGTGATCCATCCAGTCCTAGCATCTGGCAGTGACAGGCTTAGGGACACCCAAAGCATGGGGTTACGTCCAGTGCTTAATTTATAATGAAAGAGGTGCCGGGGCTCAAGCAATTTTTGTACTTTCATATTTGTACCCTCCAATTGTCACAACCCACATATGCAAAATGCACTAACGATCGAGGAGAACAAAGGGCCAGGGACACCCAGAAATAGTTGTCTGTTTCATGTACTAACATGCTCTGTTCAGTTTTTGCACTGAATTTGGTTATTTTATTGGTCATTAGGATGGCAGCTGGTCTGACTTTCTGAGTTTTACATTGCCATTTTATTTTAAACATATATTAAAGTACAAAGTCTTGAATTTGTACGCAAGGCTTCAATAGCTAGTTTTATTGGATTTAATGAAGTGGAACTTCTTCAAAGTAATCTATAAGCTATGGGTTGAAATACATGGCCAGTCTCAATAAAATTCAATAATCATCATCACAATAGTCCATAAGCTTAGAGTTGAAGTACATGGCCAGCTTTTATAAAATGCATTAAAAATATCCATACATTTCAGCACATTGAGTAATACATTGTGTGTAGAGGCAAATTAGTGTGTTTACAAAATTCATAATACAAATTCATTTTAAAAAAAATCTCCCACAGCTGCCCCACACCCTGAAACAACACAATTACAAATACCCTTTTGTTTCCCCTCATGTCTGGGACCATACAAACCCACTATGTGGGTGCAAAAAGCACCCTGAATTCCATTGCAGGGGATCCAGCCCCACTAATGACAGGTGCACTTGCTGGCTGTGTTCCAGTTCAGCAGTCCAGCAGTATCCAGAGTTCACTCTTGGTGAAAGGGTTCAACTTCTCTTTTGTCCTCGCAGACATTGTGCAGAAGACTGCAATCCACAATAATACAGAGGGCATTGATGACACTGGCAGCCAAATGGTTCTGAAGACAGTATCAATAGGATTTCAATCTGCCAAATGCACATTCCACCACCATCCTATACCTATTGACTGTGTACCTGAAGCTTCTTTTGCCAGATCCCCTGAAATCAGGGTATGGTTTCATAAACCATGGCAACCGAGGGTAAGCAAGGTCCCCTAGAATAACAGTGGGGACAGTGACTCCATTTATAACAGTGTAATTTGGTGGGAATAATGTCCCAGTTTCTCCATGAAGATGAAATCCCAATCTCCAGAAAACTCTTACATCATGCAACCTTGCCAGTGCATCCCACATTAGTGTCCATGAATCTGCCTCTGTGGTTGACCAGGGCCTGCATAACAATAGGGTGGCACTCTTTGCAGGTAACATACTCATGTGCTTCTTGCACAAGGCAAATTATGGACACAAGAGTCCCATCAATGGCCCCAGCACAGTTTGGAAAGGACATTCTCTTAAAGCCAGCAATTATTTCAGGAAAATATTTAATGCCCACCACCTTTGGGTAAATCACAGTCCCGATTGCCTCACAAACCTCTGCCACAACAGCTCCCACAGTTGACTTGCCAACTCCAAATTGGTTAGCAACAGATCTGTAGTACTCTGTGGTAGCCATCTTCCAGATGCTTATAGCAACCCACTTTTGGACTGGCATAGTCTCATGCATATTTCCCCGTGCTAGAGGACCAGGGTAAGCTGATCCAAAACCTCCAAGGATGTCTGCTTCTTCATGCAAAAGTTCTGGAGCTACTGCTGGTCACCCTAGCTCTGCATGATTGTGTAATCCCACCAGTCTGTGTTTACAGTCCTACTCCAGAACCACTGGTCTATTCATGGGGATGTGTGGTTATGACAACAGGCATGAGCAGCAGCATCTGGGTCATGGCTGGTGTGTCAGTACCCGCTTCTCAGAGGTGCCTTTGGTAGGTCAAATACCATCACTAAAATGCCCACCAGCATCTCACAGGTGCTTTGTCTGATTCCTGAAATAGGAGTGAAAGTGCAAGTTGCAGAAATTCTTCCAGTGGGTCAGGATCCATTTTGATGGCAGTGTGTGGATCCAAGAATGGCTGAGCTGCATGCGTTGGCAGGCTCAAACCACTTCCTGTCATGCCCTGTAGTATGAACAGACAAGTCATCTCACAATCCATTATGAACTAAGCCTTAGAGTAGCTACAGCTGCCAAGGGTGCTAGGAACACTGGGATATGTTGCAATACGCCCCCACAAACAGAGGTCTTAGGTCGGTGTAGCGCAGTATAGACACAAACATGGTGGTAAGGCCCAGGTTAACTATACAATGTAGACATAACCTATGTTCCTAAGTGGAACAACCCAGTAGAGCATGAGACCATTTGATACACATGGTTGAGTAGACTTCATGGGGGCAGATATGGGGACCTATCACTGAGATGAATACAGAAAATGATGTGATCTGGTCTGACGGCATTATTTGCTTTTGGATATGTGCACAGTTCAAACTGACTTCAATGAAAGTTGCAAAGGTGCATCCAAAGGTAGGACCTAATAGTAAACTAGATATTTAACCTAAATTTCCATATTTTTATCCTCTAATCTAGGACCCTCTTACTTTATAGTTCCTGGTAAGGCCTATAAAAATTTGCTCTTCAGTACTCTCTGGCCTGTTGGATATTTACTTGTCTTTTGTTTCTCTTGTTCTGTTATGTCTAGGACAGCGGTTCTCAAACTTTAGAAACCTGAGGACCCCCATTTTCATTTAAAAATTTTCATGGACCCCCAAACACCCTCCCTTTCCCCAAGGCCCACCCCACCTCTTCTCCGCCTCTTTCAACCCCATTCCCCTTCCTCCCAGCACCTCCTGCACGCTGCTGAACAGCTGTTCCCCGGCATGCAGGAGGTGCTGGGAGGGAGGAGGAAGAGTTGATCAGTGCGGTCCGCGGACCTCCCGGAGTACCCTCATGGACCCCCATTTGAGAAACACTGGTCTAGGAGTTAATTCTTAGTAACAAAAGCTACTGGCATATAGCAAGGATGACTTTGGGGCACTCCCATTTCATATAGATAGCATTTATAATAAATGCTAGAACAGGGGTTCTCAAACTGGGGGTCAGGACCCCTCAGGGGGCCACGAGGTTATTACATGGGGGGGTGGGGTCGTGAGCTGTCAGCCTCCACCCTAAACCCCGCTTTGGTTGCAGCATTTATAATAGTGTTAAATATATTTTAAAAGTTTTTAATTTATAAAGGGGGATCGCACTCAGAGGCTTGCTATGTGAAAGGGGTCACCAGTACGAAAGTTTGAGAACCACTGTGCTAGAAGTTTAAAAAAAAAAAAAAAAGTATTGTTTGTGTTACACATTGATTGGATGCTGGCCTAGTGAGAACAGGCTCTTTGAACTTGGTTCAACACTATGGCCCAAATCCTCAAAGGTATTTAGGCTCCTAAATTCCATTGAAATCAATGGAAAATAGGAGCCTAAATACCTTTGAGGATCTGAGCCTATGTTACTCTATTTTTATACCAGCATAACACTATTGAATCAATGAAATAATGCAGCGGTTAATTAAGCCCTGTATGTTCAGAATCTAATTTGTTTGTATTGTAAATCAGCTCATTATATGAAAGATCTTTTTCTGATCTGTACTGTTCTGCACACTACTTTTTTGTTGTCTACCAAGAAAAGTTAAACAAAAAGTAAAACAAAATTAAACAATATAATAAACAACTGCCAACTCTGAAAATCAAAGGAATATTTAGTTCTTAAATCAAGTTGAATTTACTTACTGCCATATGGCTTTTGCTGGGACATAGTAATAAAATACAATACAACACAAACCACAAAAGACATTGTATTAGTCACTGTCTCATACAGACGCAAAAAACATAAAAGCTGAACTCTGAGAATAGATAAATCATAACTAAAAGGTAAAACAAAAAAATCAAAATACCTTAGTTCTTACAGTGATTTATTTATATAGGCCGAATAACATATACAGCAGTTCTGAAAAGGTCCCTGCTCCAAAAAGTTTACAATCTAAGGCTCCAATCCTGCATACACTTTCGCATGTGAATTACTTCATCCAAGTGAGTAGTACCATTGAGTTAAATGAGACTACTCACAAAAAAAAAAAAAAATTTACTCACATGCATAAGGGGTTGCAGGACTGGGAATTAAGTAATTATCAACAGTACTTAAATGATCGTGAGAAATAAGCCTAATTAAAAAAAAGTATATGTTTTTCCAGTTTGGGAATTATTGAACACTCTTCTGGCTTTCTTATGGGAATTTTTTTTTTTTTAACAAAAGTTAAGTTCCGCATGGAAAAATATTACTCAAAATAAAAGCTTTTGAGAGGACACACCCTAATATATGTGTGTGGGCTAACAGGGAAAAATCTGCTGTTGACTGCGTCTCTTCTGGACCAGTAAGGTTTTTTGTTGATGTTTCTGTTGCGTTTTGTGAATTTGCTTCAGAATGCCTAAGTCTAGATCATTCCAGCACAGGGGCACCCAAATACCACTTAACTGAGGCAGCTTGCTTGGGAGCCTGAGAGCCAAATCTTGAAATGTTAACAGTTTGCAGTCCCCACTTCCCTCTCCTCCTCCTCCCCCCCCGCATCTTTTAGATGGAGGTGGATACTGAAGTAATGGCAAGCTTCAATATGCCACATTACATTTTGATCTATGATTTTGATCATGAACTTTTTGTGTGTGGCCTCCCTTACAAAAGTGTGGAAAAACCATGGCATCTCAAAATGTATGAAGGATCAACTGGTCAAAAGATTATTTTTTTCCAAAGTGACTATGGAGGTGAATCTTGGAAAGCTAATGCTTCTGACAAGAAGAAAACTGAAGCCTTTGAGATGTGATGCTGCCAAAGACCCTGGATGGAAAAGACCATGAACACTTCTGTTAGAAATATTACTGTAGGGAGGCAGACTCTGTTGCTGGAAATCAACAGGTGCAAACTCAAGTATTTTGGTCATATCAGGCACCGAGATGGAAATACCTGCAAAAAAGTATCATGTAAGGAATGATGGTGGATCATCATAATCGGGGACGATGAGTGAGGACATGGGTAGATGATGTGTGGCAGATCACTGCGAGGTTAGCTGCTGAGTGTGCAAAGCTAGTGATTTAATTAGGAGGCTTCCAAAAATTCTGCTATGTCACCTGTATTCAGGCATGAATAAATGGACATTACATTACATATACATTTTGATCTAAGCACCCTAGCCCTATTGCATGGTGGGACATGTAGTTCTTATGTGCCATGACTCCCATTAAAGTCAAGTATTGTTGTAGGCTACGTTGCAGAACCCCATCAGCTGTATCTGGCCTGTCAACTTTCAAGACCCGAAGAAGAGCTCTGTGTGGCTTTCACCAACCAAAGTTGATCCAATGAAGATATTACTTCACTCATCTTGTCTAACTTCCACTTTGGCAACCATTGGTTTAGTGTAATCAGCAGAAATTATGTAATAGTAGCTTCTAAAATTAAATGATCTAATGATCACTTTTTCCACAATAAGCTTGCCAAAAAGCTTGTTTAGGTCCAGATTCCAGAAAATATCCATATTCATGAAGGGAGCTTTGACACTGTCCAAGAGACTTCAAGCACACACTTAAAAGTTAAGCATGTGGTTAAGTGCTTTCGTGCATAAGGAGGGATTTAAGTACATGCTTAAGTGCCTTCCTGAATTGGGAGCACAATGTAGATATACAGATATCAATTAACTGTATCACTTGAGAGTATCAACTGTGATCTGGTCTTGGGAATGGCCATCAGGAGACCTGGGTTCTATATACAGCTTTGCCAATGATGTGTGTCACTAAGCTGAAAGGTAATACATCGGTACAAAATATTTTTCCACCAGGCAGTGGGGGGAGGGTCTTGCATTGGAAGTCTCTAAAGGTTTTGATGTGTTTCATAAAGGGAAACAGGCAAAGAGGTTTATCTAAAACTGAGGGGAAAGATGGTGACACTTCCTGCAAATTTAAACTTTTAATATTTGACTCAGGAAGCCTGGAAAATGTCATACAAGCTCTGAAGGTATGTTCTTGGCATTTTGTGATAGGCTTTACCCAGCAGATAATCTCAAAATCAAATAATACACCCAAAAAAAACATTAGTTTCATTTAAAAAGAAATTAAGAATGGGTTGATGTAAGGCATATTGTTCATTTGGTTGAATCATCTGGACAAATATACCATACCTTTAAGCCTGACATTGATAAAGAAACTGCCATCTCTTATAGTCATCTCTCCAAGAGCTGCCTTAGACTGTCCAATATAGACAGTATTCAGTAAAATAAAGAGGAAATTAATGCATATACAGCGCATGTGTTTTATAACTTCTGTATTATGTATATTTAAAAATTTTGTTCTAAATATATATTTACTATGAAGTGACTGTCTTATCTCACAGTTTTACTAGTTATATTTGTAGTTAGGATTTTAAAATCCCTAACTTTTTTTTAATACATGGAAATGAAAATACAAAAAGCTCATGCTTAAATAACATCTTCCTGTCACAAAAGCTGTGCTCTCTTTCTAGTCATTTAATCTGAATGTCTTTAGCTGATTTAACATTTCATCAAATATTTTATCTCTTATAGCTCGTCATGTTGACAGATTAAATTGCTTTTGATAATTTGCCTTGTATGTAATCAGAACATTGCTTCTTTCTTTGATACTAGGTGGTATTTTCAAAAGCACCTAAATGACTAAATAACTAATTCGTCCAGGGTTGGATAGGTGCAAATAGCTTGGAATTATGCGTTCCTCATGCAAGAACATTAATTCCAAATGCAAACAAAATTGCTCCTCTGAAGTATTTGGCTGAGCCTGGGATGAAAGTGATGTCAGCGTGGAGACTAGTGAAGGGACTGAACTCCACCAGAGAGAGTACTTCCCTCTGTGCCTCCACTTGCCACTGATAAATACATATTCTATATAAAACAGCCACTATGGCACTATTCGTGGGTGTTTTATTTTAACACTTCTTAAATATTATAACTTCCTGTGGCTCCAGTGTTTGTCTTTCCTTCACTTTCCTTCCCAGGGTACCTTGTAGTGCATCGTTCCCTGTGTCATTCTACACACGTTCCCTCCCTCCCAGCTTTCCCATTCTCCTCTTTCTTTTCTAACCTATCTGTTCAAACTCTCATCTCCCCAACATCCACTCAAGCTCATAATCTCCTTCCCTAACTTGCTATGATTCTGCTCTATTTTGCCTCTTCTCCAGAGATTGGGAGGAGGCTACTGCTGCTGCAGATGCTTGCTTCCTCAGATAATATGGCTCCACTCACCACACTGGTGGCTGCTGCGGTTATATTGGGGATTAGCTCCGTAGATCAGTACGCCCACTCCTGGTGGTGTGGCTGGCCTACTGCAGAAGCTTCCCAGACAGGTCCTTCCCCTGCAGCTGCCAGCCCAGAATGAGCCGGGCTTCCTCCCTTTATACTACTAGAGCATTTAGAGCATGCCCAGTCCCGCCGAGGACGCAGGACTTCCGCTGTCAATAATATGGGCCTAACCCTGTCTGGGCTAGTGCGGGGGTAAGCAGACTCTGTCACACAACCCCTCCCAGCTTGGTATCATCTACATACTTTATAAGTGAATTCTCTATGCCATTATCTAAATTATTGATGAAGATATTGAACAGAATTGGACCCAGAACTGATCCAGCTTAACTATGAACTGATAACTACTCTCTGGGAATGGTTTTCCAACCAGGTATACACCCACCTTATAGTAGCTCCACCTAGGTTGTATTTCCCTAGTTTGTTTATGAGAAGATCATGCAAGATAGTACCAAAAGCCTTACTAAAGTCAAGATATACCACATTTACTGCTTTCCCCCATCCACAAGGCTTGTTACCCTGTCAAAGAAAGCTATTAGGTTGGTTTGACGTGATTTGTTCTTGACAATTCCATGCTGACTGTTGCTTATCACCGTATTATCTTCTAGCTGTTTGCAAATTAGTTCCCCCATTATCTTTCTAGGTACTGAAGTTAAGCTAACTGGCCTGTAATTCCCCGGGTTGTCCTTACTTCCCTTTTTATAGACAGGCACTATATTTTCCCTTTTCCAGTCTTCTGGAATCGCTCCCATCTTCCATGACTTTTCAAAGCTAACCAAAGATATGTTCCAACATGTTCTGAAGGGCAGTCACAAACAAGTCCCCCAGAGACAAAAGGCTAGCCAATGGCTCAGCCAGGTGTTAATGAGCTCAAATGGACCACCACCTGTGTAAGTGGCCACTCTTTGGCAGAAGAGAGGTATGGGGAAAAATATCTACATTTTGACAACGAAGTAGTTTGTTTCCTGGCCAGACATCAGCTGGAGATGATACTTGAGCAAGAGACAGGGCTATAAGAGGAGAGGGCCAATGCCTCAAATCATCTCTCCCTTGCTCTCTGCCCCTGGCATCATCCACAGCTGAAGAACAAAGGAAGTAGCACTGGACTGGGGGAGAGATCCTGACTGAAAGAGGTTCACCCAGTAAGACTGCTGGAACATGTGGTGAGAGAGATCTTTGCTTTGTATTCACTTAGCTTGTTAAAAGGTAAAACAACCAATTCCTAACTTGTAACCAATTCTGATTTAGATGCCTCATTACTTGTAGTAATTTAAAATCTATCTTTCTGTTGTCAGTACATTTGTTTTGTTGTTTTATCTAAGCCAGTGTGTTTAGACTGAAGTATTTGGGAAGCTACCTAATCAAAATGTTTAGGATTTCTTCACAAAAAACCCAGCAGTTCTCTCCTCCTTATGATTTGCTGGGGACAAGAGGGTTTAATATACTTGCTTTTCACGACTGCTGAGCTGGGGAATTCGGAGAAGTAAGTTTCTCACTTCAATTGGTATTTCTGAAGAATGAATGCCCGGTGCATCAATAATAAATACTGTTAATTTATAGGTGTCTCTCTTCCTTTCATCTAAAAAGATGCCAAAGCACAGTACATAAAGTCATACTGAAGAGGGCACACTACACACTGAACTATAAGGGACTTTGAGGGTGTAGAGTGTTGGTCAAGGATACAGTGACTAATCTTTTCTCCTATGAAAGGAACCATGAAGTCTTAGTTGTCCACTCAAAAGAGAAAGAAACTCAATTTTTAAATTTCTCACCCAAGGGAACCCCAGGCAGTTAGCTGTATAAATACCCTGTTATATTTTACTACTTTGTGCCTAGCACAACATGGCCCTATTCATTGACTGGCAACCTCCAGATGCTACCAGAATGCAAATAATAATACCTATATATCAATGATGGAAAGATACAGAAAGCCAGTCTGACTCTGCTAATCATTTAGGACCTGGGCATCCTGACCACTAATGCAAGTGCAGAGGACACAGATTAGAGGAGATGGGCCTAGGGGAATGCGGTCTCTTTGACATTCTCCCTTTTCATTCCCACCACACACACGCCCCTCTATATAGGTACTGTCTCTCTGACTGAGCAAGTGGTGCGCTACATGCAGTGCCCCTCTCACATTGTATTCATGGGATTGACTGGTGGAAATTAACAGTACAAGGTGCAGGACAATAGTGAATCAGACCCTTAGTGAGCATGCTGGTAGCTTACAGAAGGAAATCCAATTACTTATCCAGAATAATGCTTTAACAAGCAACAGATTTGAGTCTCATTGGAAAGCTGTTTCTTCCAGGGGCAGAGAATTGAATACTAAAATATTTCACTTCTTTGAGAAAGTTCCTAACGCAAATGTTTCAGTGGCGTAATGTGAGCGACATGGATCTCCGGGGTCAGATATATGCACGAAGGAAAACAAAAAAAGCTGAAGTTAGTGTGCAGCAGTCAGCAGTACCGCCGACGAGAAGGACCCAGAACTTTGATTTCCATAAAGGTAAGTACCACAAGCTAGTGCAAGAGAAGCAAATGACAGCTACTTTTCTCTAAATGTGACGTTCACCAGTTTAGTAAGGATCCAGGTGTTTTGGGGGGTCCCAGGCCCAAGTTTTAGTCAGGGGTATATAGTACAAGTCATGGACAGGTCACTGGCTATGAATTTTTGTTTACTGCCTGGACTTGTTCATAACTTTCACTAAAATGTAGTGACTAAAATGTAGCCTTAATAATAGTTCACTGAAGGGTGGTGTGTAAGGTGTCCGCCAAGAGCCAGAAGCCGACTGGTTGTCAAAATCATTGTGAACTGTACGTACGGATAATATTTAAGGAGGTATGTATCTATACTGAAAATTATGTACTTAAGATCTTGGAGTTAAGGCAGGTCACCAGGAGGTGACATACCTTGGAGATGATCCTTTCAGGCCGGAGGTAACAGACACCTATCTCCCTGACTGGCCGTTTGTGTACTGTATGCCTCATAATGTATGACTATCTGCATACTGAGCCAGCTGCCAAATAAAAGACAGTGAAATCTACAGGCTGGAACAAACAGAGGGAGGGAGGTACCCTCTTTATGAATAAAGACAAAGGACTGATCTGATCTATCATGGCGTGCAGAAGGACATACGAAATCCTTCACCGAGGAAGCAAGCTGATGGGATGCTTGTCTTGTGAAAGGAGGGTCATAGCCAGCCTGGTTGTAAAGTGTTGCAAGGATTTTGGACGAGCAATACTTTACACGACATGAGAATATCTTGTTAATTAAGTCTAGGCTCTCAAATGCCTGTTATGATTTTATTTTATATGTGACCATTTGTTTCCAGTCCTTCTACTTGCTACAACTTGAGTCTCTCCGCTATGTTTTGCCAAATCAACTTAGAATTGATTTCACTATATACACATCTAAGTGTTGTGTGTTGAGCAGAGGTGGAACTGGTAAGATGGGGTGTACTGTTTCTTAAAACATATTTAGGTTTTCCTCTTCGCTGCTGCTGCTGAAGGCAGAGACTCAGAACAATGTCCCGGCTCCCTTATCCTGAAATCAGATATAAATCAAGTGCAGTGTGCATTAGAGGCCTACAGTATGCTCCTGTGCATTCTTCTCTTTGTAACGGTTTTCTTCCTGAGGTGATGTGATAGGTCAGTACGTTGGTTCCAGGGCATTGTAACCTGATGTAACTTGTGTGCCAGGAAAAGGTGTAGGCTAGAGGAAGTTATAATATTACAGCAATTACTAGAGGGCTCATCAGGGATGGGGGGCCCATTGTCCTAAACATTGCACAAACATAGTGAGAGACAGCGCTGCCCAGAGATCTTACTATATAGACTAGAGTGACCGAGGAGGTGTTCTCCCCATTTTTCAGCTAGCCAGCTACGGAATGAATGAGTTATTTGTTCAAGGGTCACATGGGAAGCCTGTGGTAAAGCTGAAAATTGAACCCAGATTTTTTGAGTTCCCATTCAGGGACTTTACCTCAAGACCATCCATCTGTTCTAACTTATTTTTTTGGGTATGTAGCTATGAAAGGGTGATGCCTTCTGTTTGCTGTGTACTGCATCTTTCATTCTCTAAAATTTGTCTGTATGCAGAACTTGCCTCTATTTTGTTCTCCTGAATTTCTGCAGTCCGTACAGGAGAGACCTTACTTGTCTTCCTTCTTGTTGTTCTCCTGAATCTAAGTCATTCACTGTCAGACTGTGGCTACCCCTAAGACAGCTACATGCATAGTGGCACCAGGAGTAAGAATACTCCTCTCTCCCCTTGTATGGCACTCCCTGAATCTTGAGTCTAGACCTGTGGCGGCGCGGTCTAGAGTCTGTGTTGGTGGGTATTACCCTCCTCTTACCAGCAGGTAGGCAGGGACGGTCTGTAGTATCTGCTTTGCTCCCCCAAATACCAGCCAGGCTCTGGGTGCTAATCCCCTCATGGAGGTGGATTACTAGGATTAAACCAGGTGGATTACCACGCTTGCACTTCAAAGCGCTGCTGCGGGAGCATTCCTGCAACAGCGCTTTAAAGTTTTCAGTGTAGCCAAGCCCTTAGATGCTTTGAGCAAGTCCGGCACAAACTTAACCAGGCTCACACTTTAGGGCTCAGTTTATCAATTCTATATAGCAGTGACTGGAAATCGTATGCTGTTTACTCCTCCCTTATGTCTGCTGGTAAAGACTGTAATAGGTCTGGGACAAAGACTCTAATGCCTCTTGTTTAATTGCCAAGGAGCAAGTTCTGACACTTTTGGATATTGAGTGCTAATCCCAATGTAGGCAAATAAAGCAACAATTTCAGATATATATATATATCAAGAAGGAATATCGGCCAGGTCATTCCCCTAATCACTTTGGACTGTCTCATGGGATACTTGCATTTCTTCAGAGAGAGGTAAATGGGATGCTCTTCACAATACCACGGAGTACTGAAATCTATGGGAGAGTTCCTATTAACATCAGTAAGGTGAGGATTTCAGTCAAGGTGCCTAGGACTTTAACAAGAGTTGTGGCTGCTCCTCTCAGCAGCCTAATTCATCTACATCCATGTCAATAAGACAATAAACCAGGGGTTCTCAACCTTATTTCTGAGCCCTCCACCCCTCCCCCAACACGCTATAAAAACTCCATGGCCCATCTGTGCCATAGTAACTGTTTTTTTTGCGTATCAAAGCCAGGGCCAGCATTAGGGGGTAACAGGCAAGGCAATTGCATGGGGACCTTGCAAACCTACATTGCTCAGGCTCCAGCCCCAGGTGGTGGGGCTTCAGCTTTCTGCCCTGGGCCCCTGCGACTCTTATGCTGTGGCACAGCTCAGCTGTGTGCTAAAGGCTGGCCCGGAGTCCACCGGGTTCCCAGCTGCCCGGCACGGAGGGGTCTGAGCTGCCCTGCTGCCCGACTCAGAGGGCTCTGGCCAGGCTGCCTTGTTACCCAGTGCGGCAGGAGTCTGGGTCCTGGGGCGGCCGCCCAGCCCTGCGAGGTCTGGGGCAGCCGCCTGGCCTGCACGGTGAGGGTTGGGGCTGCCGCTGCCCTGCCACCCGGCCCCTGAACCCAGGGAACACATTGTGGGTCACATATGTGGCCCACAATGTGTAATCAGTTGAGAACCACTGCTCTAGCTTGTTATTATTTTAAATATCCACAGTCTCCACGGTAATTAGGAGCTCTGCTAGCATAAGATGACCTGTGGTGTACTGAACAATCTATGTAGTTGTGAGGTCACCATATTGACACAAGCAGCTAAGAAGATAGCTATTAGCATATGATTAACAAGCTTCATGCCATGATTGCATCTCCATTATTTTACATGTAATGAGTTTATACACATACACATGCAGGTTTTGCTAAAGAAAACTCTTAATACATTTGTTGATGTAACTAGATGTGTTTCTTGTGGGTCGTAGTAATCTGGGGGAGGGGATGGGAAATAAAGGCTAAATTCATGCTGGATTAACTTCATTGATGTCAACAAGGTTACCCCAGGGATACATTTTACCCAACACATTTATTCAAAACTATGCAATAAACCTGTTCATTCACAGAAAACAGGGTTATGTGCAAGACAGAGATGGCAGATTTGGGTTCTAGGTGATGCAGTGGGAAGAAGACAACGCATGTTCCTAAAGAAAATCACATTGTGTTCAGATTACTGAATCATATTGTCAGTTTTCAGGCTTGGCTACACAGGAACACTCAGGAAAATTAATTCAAATGAACTAAAGGTGTGAATTGAAAGTAGATTCAATTGCATTTTACCCTGTGCCTCTCGTTTAGAATTAAACTGAATTAAGGCCACTTTATCTTAATTCACTTTGGAAGGGATTAGTTAATTTTGATTAAGTTTCCTGAATATGCCCATGTTGACAAGCCTTTAGAAGTGGCTTCTATTAGTCTACACCAGGGGTCGGCAACCTTTCAGAAGTGGTGTGCCGAGTCTTTATTTATTCACTTTAATTTAAGGTTTCGCGTGCCGGTAATACATTTTAACCTTTTTTAGAAGGTCTCTCTGTATAAGTCTATATATTATATAAGTAAACTACTGTTGTATGTAAAGTAAACAAGGTTCCGTTCACCTAGGCCGTCAGAGGGCTGAGCGGGGCCTGCGGCCGGGACCCCGGCTGGCAAGGGGCTGGCAGCCAGAACCCCAGGCTGGCAGCGGGCTAAGCGGGGCCGGCACCCCAGGCCAGCGGCGGGCTGAGCGGCTCAGTCCGCTGCCGGTCTGGGGTTCCATCCGCTGGCTCCTGCCAGCCAGGGTCCTGGCTGCTGGCCCCGCTCAGTCCTCTGCCGGTCTGGGGTCCCGGCCCTACCCACATAGAGTGGGTACCTACCTTCTCCCCGGTTCTGGACCATTCTCTTCCTCTCTTTCTGCACTGAGCTGAGGGTGGGGGTGCACTGAGCACAGGGCTGGGGGTGAAGGAGCAGGCTGGGGGTTGGGGTGCAGGGTCTGGCCAGGAGCTAGAATGAGGGAGGGGGCTTAGGGTTGGGGCAGGAGGTTTGGGTGTGGAGCGCTAACCTGGGCAGCTCCCATTTGGTGCGAGGGGTGCAGATGGGAATGTGTGTGGGGGGGTGCAGAAGCTCCCATTTGGTGCTCAGGGTGGGGGGTGGGATGTGGGGAGTGTAAGAGTCAGGGCATGGGGTGTGGGGGAGCTGGGTATATGTGGAGGGTACAGGAGTCAGCAGAGGGCGTGTGAGGGGGGTGCAGGAGTCAGGGCGTGGGGTGTGGGGGAGCTGGGTATGTGTGGGGGGTGCCAGAGTCAGGGCTGGGGTCATGGGGGGTGCAGGGGTCAGGGCAGAAGGCTGGGGGGTGGACTGGGATTGGGGGGGGTGCTCCCAGCCCCCAGCCCTGAGAGGCTCACAGCAGGGGGCTGGAGGGATACGCCCTGATTCCACCCCCCTTCTCCAAGGCCCTGCTCCTGTCTCTTCTCCGCTTCCTTCCTGGTCTGAGCAGTGAGGGCGCTAGGGCTCCTCTTCTCCCATCCATCGCAAGGGCCATCGGAGGCAGGGAAGGAGAGGAGGCGGGGCACAACGCAGCACGCTCAGGGAAGAGGCGGGGGAGGGCGTAGCTTGACTGCCGGCGGAGCCTGCCCTACAGCAGAAGCCGGCAGGACCAAGTTTGCTTCTGCCCCTGCCAGAGAGAGCGGTAGGCAGGGGGAGGAGAAGAGGGGGCTGGGCCGGGCAGGATTTTTAATGGCAATCTGCCATTAAAAATCAGCTTGCATGCCGTCTTTGGCACGCGTGCCATAGATTGCCGACCCCTGGTCTACACCTAGCTGGAGAGTGAGCAAACAGTGACTTCCCCCGCTCTGCCCCAGTGATTCTAACTTCTGAATGAGAAGGACTCTGAATTGTATTTGATTTTTGGTGTTGCTGTGCCAATGCTTTCTTGATGCCATACGTGTCGCTGTCAGTTTACATAATTATAAACATTAAAACTAAATTAGACTGAACATATTTTCTGGAGCTAAAGATCATTGCTATCCCTCTGTCTTGGGAACATCTCCTAGGGGATTCTTCACTACACGTTCTTGGGGGAACAAATATTGTTTCTTCTTTGAGTGATTGCACATGTTTATTCCACTAGCTGTGAGCATGACTCATGTGCAGTTGTCAGAGAACTTCTTCACTGAGCGGTACCTGTCTGGGTGGCTCCATTGCCCTCTGTCGTTGTGTGCCCCTGCATGCTGGTATAAGAAGATGGAGCCTCCCCCAACTCCCCTCAGTTCAGGGGTGGCTCTATGTTTTTTGCCACCCCAAGCACGGCAGTCATGCGGATTCGGCGGCGTTTCTGTGGGTGATCTGCCGGTCCCGCGCCTTCGGCGTGCCCTCCGCCAAATTGCTGCTGAAGCCGCGGGACCGGCAGACCTCCCACAGGCATGCCGCCGAAGGCTGCCTGACTGCTGCCCTCACAGCGACCGGCAGGCCACCCCCCATGGCTTGCCGCCCCAGGCATGCGCTTGCTGCGTTGGTGCCTGGAGCCGCTCCTGCCTCCGTTTCTTCTTGCCACGAGTGACTACTGTTGGAGTGCTCCCAGGCTTGCTATCATTATTTTTAGCCCACCAGCTATGCTTCTTTCATGGCAGGACATGACAGCAGAGGCCTTGTGGTGGGAAGACTGATGCTTAACATCAAACACCAATCAGTTCCCGTCACAGACTCTACTACCCATGCTCCACGCTTTGCGACGTTGTCAGTGGGCCCTTCTTAACTGATTCCAGACTGGGCAAGGTCTTTGTTCAGCCAACCAGCACTGCTGGGGTTTTCGAGACAATCCAAGCTGCAGCTGTGGTGCAGATCAAACAATGATACGTGTTGTCGAGGAGTGCCCGCTAGCCAAATTTAGAGGCGGGCTCCGAGAACTCCACTTGGCCATTAAGAATGCTATTTCTTGGCTTGGCGAATAGGCAAATATTAAATAAATAAGTCACAAGTTTATTTCCCTCTTTCTGTATATAGTCTGTTTTGTCATTTAGTGGCTAGTAGTTAGTTAGATATAATGTACAGTTAGTGATAGTCTTCAGTTTTTAGGTCCTTTTTGGACCAAATTTGATTCATGGTACCTGGACTTGTGCTGGAGGCATACCTCATTCTCTGGGGTTCAAGTCCTGCTGGTCATGTGCCAGGCCATTGTCAGTCAGTGACCCACATCCCAACTGCCTAAAGTGTTTGGAGGCACTCCATATCAGTGACAAGTGTCACACTTTTGTAGAGGGTTTAAGCCTTGCTTTAAAAGAGAGAGCAGTGAAACTTAAGTGTCTCCTTATGGGGGTGGCCCTTTGCCCTTCAGTGGAGCCATCAGGTTCAGAGAGTACTCTGAGTGTGACACCATCAGTACAGAGCACACCTCCCGAGAAAGGCAGACTCGAGACGCGAGTTCACTCTGATGGCAGAGGAGGGCAAGCTCGTGGCAAGGACAGCTCTCCAGGACAGCTTGGATGTGGCAGACTCAGCAGCTTGATACATGGCATCTGCCATATTTATGAGGAGATATCTGTGGCTGCAGTCGTCTTATCCTTTGAGGGGGGGTCTCCTTCTTTTTGGAAAACATGGACGATAGGCTGCATAGTCTAAAACATTCCAGGGCAACACTGAAGTTGCTTGGAATCTACATATCGGTGACAACTAGGAAGCAGTTCTGGCCCCAGCAGGCTCCCAGCTATCAGACCTTTATATCTCTGTCCCCCTAGAAAAAGAGGCAGGAATTACAGGAGGCAACCGCTGCACCATGCCTCTCCCCCACTCCCCATCATCTGCAACAGCAGGGTCTTCTGAACCAACAGCCCAGTCTAACCATGCATTTTGTTGGGTTTGTCAAGGACGGCATACCAATATTACAGACCAATTTGTTCCTACCCCTATCTTTGCCAAACATCTCTCCCACTTTTTTCATGCGTGGACTCAGGCTGTTGGCTTTTCCTCCACCCCATTGCTCTCCCCCGGGAGCTCCGAAGTCAGTGCCCACCAGTTTGGGATTTATCTTTCCTCCACGGACCTCTTCTCTTAACCCCCTTCTCCCCCCCTTCATCCCTGCAGCATCTGCCTCAGCCTAGTTCTTGCGCTGCCGAGCGAAGGGGCCGGGTAGAAATGCCGAGCAGCTCACCGAGATGAGGGTGCAGCTGCCCCTGGTGCTGGAGCAGGCCGGGTAGAGGGAGGGAGGGTGGGGGAGATGCACCCAGCAGTTGGGATACACTGGGGGAAAGAGAATGAGGAGGGGAGCGGGTGCTCACACACACACAAGCGGAGAGCAAGGACACACACACACACGAGTTCTCGAGGCACACAACTGCACCCAGAGTCAGGCAACCCATGCCCGGTGCCTGAGACAAAGTGACAGAGCAGGGGCACAGACACTGCGTGAGAACCAGGCACCGGGGCTGAGAGGAGACAGGCCCCCGCCCACACTGACAGAGGGAGGGATGTGGATATAGATATACATACACACACACACCCCACCAAAAGACACAGACACACTGAGATTGTGACAGACACACCTCAGGGACTGGCAGCCAGAAAGAGGCTGATACACGCACCTGGCGCCTGAGTGAGTCTCACACACACAGACGGTGATCACACAGACAGATAGGGTGATCTTTCTGTAAGATTCTTACACACACAGCCAGGGCCATCACACAAAGAGACAGGGTGATCTCACACACACACCCTCTCCCTCTCTCTCACAGGGTGATCTCTCTCACTCGCACACACACTGTGATCGTTCACATCCCTCCAGTGACAGGGAGAACGCCAGGCTCCGCTCCGCGTGGAATCTGAGCTCAGCAGCAGCAAATCCGCCCTGGGTCTGGTCCTTTTCTCTCTCTCTCTTTCTTTTTCCATTTGGTCAAATGGCACCTACCCAAGCCCTGAAAAAATGCCTGCCCGTGAAGCGAGGAGAGGGCGCCGGGTCTGTAAATAAGAAGTGAGTACTGGCACAATAGCGTGCGTTTCTAGATCAAAGTCTGTCTGAATGCTGCATGCTCGCTTGCTTTCCCAATGCCTCCTCGCAGGAGGGACTCAGGGCTGCTCAGTCCCTCTTTACCCCTTTCCTTCCTGCGCCTCCGTCCCAGATTTTGCACGCTCGGTTAAACACCCGCCTGGTTTTTGTTTCTAACACTTCTCCTTTGTCTAAGGTGGGTGTAGCTCCCCCTGTCCGGGAGGGTCAGGCTGGGCTCCGGGCTCCCACCCGGACCATTTCGCCAGCCAAACCCCGCTCTGCAAGGATGCCTTTTGCAAGCGCTTTAAATCCACCGCATCTTTGCGAGCTGGCTGCTGGGGAGAGGGGGAGAGGAAAGGGGCCAGGGCCCTTTCTGGCTGGAGCGTCCACGTTTTGCTCCTCTCAGGGGTGTGAAAATTTCCTTGTCAACTGCATTATGGATGGGTGTCAGCAGGGGGCTGGGGAAGTTGATGGGAGGGATGCAGAGCACCACTGGGTGGATCAGTTTAGGGCGCCTCACAGCTGTCCTGTTCTCCTTTGTTAGCTGCATTCAGCGGGCTGCAGGGGGAGTGTAGCAGGAGAACTGGGGGGGGGGCAGGTCTGCCCTTCTTCATGGTGCTAGGATGTGTGTGTGTCTGTCTGCAAATGTCGAAGCCAGGCAGAAAGAGGAGCAGTTTCCTAGTCTACAGCATGAGGCTTGGCGTAGCCTGAGGTGCCCCCAGTTTTGGGTTTGGACAGAGGGTCGTGATAATATAATAGGAAAAATTCCGACTGGCAAGGGGAGCTCTGACTGAAAGGAAAACGTGATGGCTCTCCCTCCCCCCTCCCCCCCCAATCACAAATCGTGTCAATCTGAGGAGAGAGCACAGCTTGAAGGAGCAGTTATTAAATCGGGCGTCCTTCCCAATCTTAGCCTCACACATCGATTTTTGTCCAGGGGCATATCAGTAGCCTCATACAGTGTTCCATGCCCACTACACTTGAAGAGTATTTGCATGCTGGTCTGGTGCTCCCGGTTAGTTAGAACCAGATTCTAGTTTTCTAGTAGCTGAACACTAACTATTTCATAGCCGTGCACCGAGGCACAAGCGGAGCTTTTTCATTTGGGGCTGCCTTTTCATCCTCTAATCCCCCCGCCCCTCCCCAGGTTCAGGTCCAGTGTATTAATTTCCCAGGTCTGCCTTTCTTCTGACCTGTATTGCATGATTCTTTTCGAATGAGAGTTCCTGTAACCCTGTAGGTTAACCTTCAGCGGCTGCTCAAGAGAAGATCCTATCCCTGTGGAAAATGACACTCCCTCCCTCCTCTGGGGGCATTCCCAGCTTCCAGAGACCTGGGAGAGAGACTTTTGAATCTACATTTAGAAGTAGGCTTTCCCCACAACAGCTGAAAGTGGTGTTGCAGCCATTCAAAATATATTAATAATTTTAAATATTGTATTGTTGTTGCAATCTTCCCTCAGGGGACCTTTAAGTGTACATGATGTGGATTATTCTTATATAATTACTAGTGTAGTTACTTGTAATCACATGCGTTATGGGGCTACTTGATAACACATGCAGGTGATCATTACTGCCCCAGTGGGTTTCTTGCAGCAGTAAACAATCAAATATCCTATAATAAGATGATTGACTTTTCCAACAGGCATGCGCATGTGTTCCTGGTATTTCCTAAAAGGGTTTAGCCAACACTTTCAAAGTGTTAGAATTAATAATGAATCATTTTTATAGTTACCTGTGTGGGGAATTTGAAAGTGAACTGCAAATATTCTAATGAGTGTCTGAATGCAGAGTTGAGGGCATGTAAGACTTAAGGAAAGGGTCCTGTTTTTTAACGCTGACTAAAATGTAGTCTGAGAAGCATATTAGCAATGCCTGAGATTGTTCAAGATGTGAGGACGCTCTACAGAAAAATATCTTTTTATACTGATTCAAAGGAACAGAAGAAAATAGGGAAAATACTGCACGTTAGAACTACACTTGCAGAGTATTTATAGAGGACATATATATAGTAAACAATGCAAGTGTGTGTATGCATGTGTGTTCATATAAATAGCATATTATTAGTCCTAGCAGTAGCTGAAACCAGTCATTCTGTAGTAATATAACATGGTGTACAAGTGAAATGCATTTATAACACAACTCTCTATGAACTCTATTTTGAATTAATAGGATCTCTGTAACCTTCTGGCAAGAAGGGTGTACAGCTAAATACACCTCTGTCCAACGCTGTGGACGTTAACATTCTTTTTCTGTTTTATTAGTGGCGGCACCTGACTTGCTGGATCCCAAATCTGCCACTCAGAACTCCAAACCACGGCTATCGTTTTCTACAAAACCCACAGTGCTCTCGTCACGAGAGGAATGTTATTCGGCTATTAATGTTATGAAATGGAAGACGGACTCAACGATTTTTCTGCTGGTTGTTGTGTATTTAATAATTGGAGCTACTGAATTCAAAGCCCTGGAGCAGCCACGTGAAACTTCCCAAAGAGCCACCATTGTGATTCAGAAGCAGACGTTTGTATCTGAGCGTTCCTGTGTGAATGCATCGGAGCTCGATGAACTAATGCAGGTCATTCATGCAAAAATGTAACTTGTTCCTATGTTTTAGAAGAATGAATTCTTCTATAGCAATGCTTCTGTAATAAATGGGACACCGCTGTATCAGCATTTGAGCTGCAAATGTAGCAAGAAGGCTAACTTAAGACAGAAAAGTTGGCAATAGCATTTTTAAATGAGGCTTCAGCTGAAAAGTCATTGCTAATTGTTTTTTTAATGTTCAGTGTGCATTATAGACAACTTTTAAATTGAAGGCTCCTGTGCTAATTAAATGACTATTCATTAGCAATATGTATAATTTAATAGTTCACAAAGGAATGGGTGTATTGATTGACCCTTACTTGCTTTGTCAATATTGGGAAAGCAGAACAAGGCCAACTATTACCTTAAGAAAGTTCAGATTTATCACTACTTTAGCAAACAATTCTCTCTTTTAGCTGGACATTTATTTCCACACGTTTTTGTTTTAAATACAGCAAAATAATATTAGCTAGCTATTTCCATTACAAATCTTGGGGGGGGGGGTTTAATTTCAACATCGAAAGGCTAAATCCTCAGCTGATAGAAATCAGCATCACTCTGTTGAAGTCAGCTTATACCACCTGATGATCTGGCTCATCATATTCTCAGATGTTTCAAATGGCACCGTGAACTCAGGGGTTGTACCTTATGACTGGAGAATTGCAAATGTAATACTTCTATTTTAGAAAGGGGGAAAAAGGTGATTTGGGAAAGTACAGGCCTTTTAGTTTGGCCTCAATTGTATGCAAGCTCTTAGAACAAATTTTGAAAGTAGTTAAAGACATAGAGGTAAAAAAGGCAATTGGGATAAAATACGTGTTTTTACAAAAAGGAGATCGCTGAGAAGATAACTGATTTTCTAGACAAAGGAAATGCATTAGATGTAATCTACCTGGATTTCAGTAAGGCATTTGATCTAATTCCACAGGAGAAGATGGGGATTAATACAAGAACGAAAGGTGGGTAAGGAGTCGGGTAAAAGGAGACTACAACTGGTCATACTGAAAGGTGAACTGTCAGGCTGGAGGAGGTTACTAGTTGAGTTCCTCAGGAATCATTCTTGGAACCAATCTTATTTAACATTTTCATTAATGACCTTGGCACAAAAAGTGGGAATGAGCTAGTAAAAGTTGTGGAGGATACAAAATTGGGATGTATTGCCAATACAGAGAGGACTGGAATGTCATACAAGAAAATTTGGATGACTTTGAAAATTGGAGTAATAGGAATGAGATGAAATGTAGTGGTATAAAGTGCAAGGTCATGCACTTAGGGACTAACAGCTAGAACTTTTGTTATAAACTGGGGACGTATCAGTTGGAAGCAACAGAAGAGGAGAAAGACAGGGATGACTATGTGCTGTCAATATGATGCAGCTGTAAAAAAGGCTAATGCAATTCTAGGCTGCATCAGGCGAGGTATTTCCAGTAGAGTTAGGGAAGTGTTAGTACTGTTATACAAGGCACTGATGAGACCATATCTGGAATACTGTGTGCAGTTTTGGTCTCCCATGTTTAAGAAAGATTAAATCAAACTGGAACAGGTGCAGAGAAGAGTTACTAGGATGCCCAGAGGCCTGCAGAAGCTACCTTACAAGAAGAGACTTAAGGAGCTTGGCTTGTGTAACCTAACCAAATGAAGGCCGAGGGGAGATCCAATTGCTCTCTATTAATAAATCAGAGGGATTAACACCAGGGAGGGAGAGCAGTTATTGAAGTTAAGGGCAATATTGGCCCAAGAACAAATGAGTATAAACTGGCCATCAATAAGTTTAGGGTTGAAATTAGATGAAGGTTTCTAACCATCAAAGTAGAGCCCTGCCGTGGGACTGGGATCCCGTAGGATTGGGGCTGTCATATTAATGGGAGCGGGTAAAATGTTTTGTTATGGATGGGATTGGGTGGGCAAAAAAAACAGACTATGATATTTTGTGGGAAAACATAAAATCTCTCATCAGTTGGTCATAAATAGAATTTCAGCAGTGTAAAGCAAGTTTTTCTTTTTTATTAAATAAAGGTTTTAAAACTGAAATTTAAGCGAGAGATTGAAAAAAATTAATGTCTATTATAAGAGGAGTTAAAGTGTTTTTTTACATGGTTAAAGCAAGATTTGTTTTATTCTTTTAGTGGTAAAAATTGTGTCTGAATTCCATTTATATATATAACATATTAACCAATCGTGGTGGGTTGGTTTTTTTGGTAGCATGGGGGAATCGGTCTCTCTTGTGGGATTTGCAGAATCTAAGTTTTTTGCATCTGGGAGTGGGATAAATATAAAAGAAACAATGCAGGAGCAGGTGGGAGCAGATATTGGAGGCAGGATGGGAGTGGGATTAAAAAAATAGTCCTATGTAGGGCTTTACATCAGATGAGTGAAGTTTTGGAACATCTTTCCAAGGGGAGTAGTGGGGGACAAAAATCCTAACTTGTTTTAAGACTGAGCTTGCTAAATTCACGGAGGAGATGGTATGATGCCATTGCCTACAATGGCATATGGCCCATCCGCAACGGCTATTAGCAAATATCTCCAATAGCACTAGATGGGGAGGGCTATGAGTTACTAGAGAGAATTCTTTCCCAGGTGTCTAGCCCAGGAGTGGGCAAACTTTTTTTTGGCCCGAGGGCCACATCAGGGTTCAAAATTGTATGGAGGGCCGGGTAGGGAAGGCGGTGCCTCCCCAAATAGCCTGGCCCCTGCCCCTATCCATCCCCTCCCACTTCCTGCCCCCTGACTGCCCCCCTCAGAATCTCCGACCATCCACCCCCCCGCTCCTTGTACCCTGACTGCCCCCTCTAGTGACCCCCCCCACCCTAACTGCCCCCCCAGAACTCTGTCCCCTGACAGGTCCCCCAGGACTCCCACGCCCTATCCAACTGCTCCCTGTCCCCTGACTGCCCCGACCCATATGCACACCCCTGCGGTGTGACTGCCTACGGCAAATGGCAGGGTGGGGGGCAGTCAGGGAACAGGGGACATTGGATGGGGCAGAGACTCAAGGGGAGGGCGGTCAAGGGAGGGGGAGCGGGGGAAGTGTTGGGGCTCGCCTCCCTGGCCGGGAGCTAGGGCGCGCCGGACAGGACAGTCTTGTGGGCTGGATGTGGCCCGCAGGCCGTAGTTTGCCCACTCCTGGTAGAGATCAACCTCCCTGAGCCACCCACTGCAGCCCTGGCTTCAGCTGCGTGTGTAAGCGTGGCCCATAGCAGGCCGCCTGTGCTCACAGGGAGTGTGCTGTGCTGGCCCCAGCCTGCACAGGTCACTGGCCAGTAGGAATAGATTTGCGGCAGACACTCCATAGCAAGTGCCAGCAGGTCACTGTTTCTCACGCCCTCTTGTGCACACTCCTCCTTGGAAAACTGTTTGTTTGTGTGCAGATCTTTGTTTAGCATCTTCTGACTCCTGTTGCACTGTTTTTTCTTGTGACTGCTTTCAACTGTTGTAAGAAAACTTCTTTCTTTGTAGCAAATGGCAAGCAATTTGGTCTGCTGGTAGGATGTTATCTCTTTTTCTGGTGCCACCTTGGATGACTTGGCTCCATGTAGAATTGGCAGCCGGTATCAAGCGGAGTGCCCCAAGTGTCGGTCCTGGGGCCGGTTTTGTTCGATAACTTCATTAATGATCTGGAGGATGGCGTGGACTGCACTCTCACCAAGTTTGCAGATGACACTAAACTGGGAGGAGTGGTAGATACGGTGGAGTGTAGGGATAGGATACAGAAGGACCTAGACCAATTAGAGGATTGGGCCAAAAGAAACCTGACGAGGTTCAACAAGGACAAGTGCAGAGTCCTGCACTTAGGACGGAAGAATCCCATGCGCTGCTACAGACTAGGGACCGAATGGCTAGGCAGCAGTTCTGCGGAAAAGGACCTAGGGGTTACAGTGGATGAGAAGCTGGATATGAGTCAACAGTGTGTCCTTGTTGCCAAGAAGGCTAACGGCATTTTGGGCTGTATAAGTAGGGGCATTGCCAGCAGATGAGGGACGTGATCATTCCCCTCTATTGGACATTGGTGAGGCTTCATCTGGAATACTGTGCCCAGTTTTGGGCCCCACACTACACAGAGGATGTGGAAAAATTGGAAAGAGTCCAGCGGAGGGCAACAAAAATGATTAGGGGGCTGGAGCACATGACTTATGAGGAGAGGCTGAGGGAACTGGGATTGTTTAGTCTGCAGAAGAGAAGAATGAGGGGGGATTTGATAGCTGCTTTCAACTACCTGAAAGGGGGTTCCAAAGAGGATGGATCTAGATTGTTCTCTGTGGTAACAGATGACAGAACAAGGAGTAATGGTCTCAAGTTGCAGTGGGGGAGGTTTAGGTTGGATAGTAGGAAAAACTTTTTCACTTGGAGGTGGTGAAGCACTGGAATGGGTTACTTAGGGAGGTGGTGGAATCACCTTCTTTAGAGGTTTTTAAGGTCAGGCTTGACAAAGCCCTGGCTGGGAAGATTTAGCTGCGAATTGGTCCTGCTTTGAGCAGGGGGTTGGACTAGATGACCTCCTGAGGTCCCTTCCAACCCGGATATTCTATGATTCTATGACTCGTCCAAAGTCTTTACAAGTTTGTATGATTCAGGTTCAGTGATGTACACTTTGTATTAAGGAAAAAAGCTGATATAAAATGAGCTGGGTTGTGGAAGAGTGGTAAAAGGCCTTTCCACGAGGGTCCTTCAGAAGATTCAAGAGCTTGAAAGTCAACTAGACAAGCTTAAAAAAGAACAACAGAAAAGACAGTTTCAGCTTGAATCGCTGGAGGCAGCTTTGCAAAAGCAGAAGCAGAAGGTCATAGTCTTAATGCACCATGTAACTTTTAATACAATTTTGTTCTGCTCATATCCATTCAGAGTGCTGCTGCAAAGATTCCCCTGCCTGTCACTTTGACCATGTCACCTCTCTCGGCGCCCCTCCATTCTCTATTGCAACAAACAAGCTTGTCTTCACTTCCTAGCTCCTTCATGGCCTACCCCAACTTAGGCATCCTTTTTTTCATTCACTATTGAAATGTCAACTCCCGCCTCTGACTGGCCCATAACACATACATTTTGTTAAATTTTTAAACACTCACCTTTGTGTTTTCTCCCATGCTGTCAACTTGTGCTTGGGAAGAGCCACCCATAACCATCTGCAAAGTCACCTCATCTTTTCAAAGTCCTCCTTACAACTCTCCTTTGCTGTGATGCCTACAAAAAACTTGACAACAGTTAAGCTGTGGTCTCAGTACGCAAGCTGCCTATAGTGACCAATGGTGTCTCATTGTTTCCTTGTACTCTCCCCTTTTTCCTTGTCTTGTACTTAAATTGTAAGCTCTATGGAGTAGGGACCGTCTTTTTGTTCTATTTGTACAGCGCCTAACACAGTGGGGTACTGGTCCATGACGAGGGCTCCTAGGTGCTACGGTAATAGCAAACAGTCACTTATACAATGCGTCTAGAATGCTGTGCAAACGTTAATCTTATGAGGCACAGTGGAAAAAGTAATTTTTTAAAAAATACCTTTATGTAAATTGTTTTGATAAATTGATTGTACAGGGTGCTTTGTAAAACAAATTATTTCTACAAATGGACATCTGTGAACACTATATAAAAATATAATTTTTGTAAACATACCGAAATTGTCATGTTGATAATTTGCACCCAGTTTCTCATATCAGATACTCATTGGTATTTTGTGAACGATTAGCTCAACGTTTTTTGTACCCAACAACAGGCTCATTCAGAATTTACACCAACTTGTCTATCTGAGCGTGGTGGTTTTAAAATATTGGAGTACGTTCTATTGTAATGGCTTATTAAAAATTGCTGCTTTTATTTTCATGGATTCTTAGGCCAGAAGGGATCACTGTGATCATCCGTTCTGATCTTTTATATAACACAAGTCACAGAACCTCCCAGAAATAATTCCTAGAGCAGATCTTTTAGAGAAATCTTGACTTAAACATTTAAAAATATTATGCACAACAGTAAGAATCCCCCACTTATGCATCATCAGCATAGTTTGAACCCCAAACCTTCATCATTGTAGCACAGCCTGCTATCGCTTGAGCTAAAAGGACATAACTCTTAGGTACAGAGCTTCCAATTTAATCAGGGCTTTAGTCACAAAAAGCCATAACACCTAGGTTGATAGCTGATAAGATTAATATCTGCATAACATCATTGCTGCCATCAAAAAATTGACATACCAGTAAAATGTAGACTCCTCACTAACAGTTTTTGTGGTAATACTCACCCTGTGAGCGGTGATTGACACCTGTGTAAAGTAGTGAAGGAAAATGACACTAGCCCATTATCCAGGCCTTGCTGTGTATTCAGTCTTAAACTGTCACTAGCCTCTTGCTCTGGTAGTACTTTTTTGGGACCATTCTAAGTCCAATATCTCATAAACTGTCAGGGATAGGAATGTATGCCGTATAGCTTGCAAAGGCTGGGGATATCAAATCTGTTTTCCAATGCTACATAACGCAACACAGATCATGAGAGAGAGGATCTCGAAATTGCATTATTTTGATTACTATCTTGCATCCCTCCTTCAGATCAGACACGCCTGTTCCAGCTGCTATCTTGAGGAAACGCAACTTGAGCATTGATCTCTTACTCTAGTCATTCTGGAAATACTGGTTGCTAACATTGACAGATTTGAAGGGAGAGGAGCAAGATGATGATCAGAGTCATATGGCTTTTAAGTTTAGCTCTTCTGATGATGTGCAAGGATCTGGATAGGTGCTTTTTATAGCCAATAAACTCTTCCAAGAACAGGTGTGGGGCCACTGATTAGAGAAATCATTTTAATATTAATACCTAGGTGGAAATTAAATGACTTGTGGTGACTGTTTATTTTGATTTTAAATGTTACACAGGGAAGCCTTGCGATACGGATATTGGTAGAATAGCAATATAGCTTTGCGTGTAACTAAAATTTTCAGTGCTGTTAGGGCTTTGAAATGTAGTGAATAAAAATATTAAAATACCGCTTTTTTATAAAGCAGAAATTGTTTATTTTGTAAGTGCTCTCCACGCTTCACTCTGAATAAAGATGTGTATTCCCAGGCTTGATCAAAATCTTTATATATATATATATATATATATATATATATATTATAATTGACTAATCAAATTAGGTTGAAAATGGAAAAAAATGAAGGAGCAACACTAAAAAGAGAAAACCAGAGCTTGATGGAATTGTGTGATAATCTTGAGAAAACAAAGCATAAAATTTCACGTGATCTTCAAGTAAAAGAATCACAAGTTAATTATCAAGCGGGACAACTAACTTCAAGCAAGAAACAAATTGAAAGACTAGAACAAGAACTTAAAAGGTGAGACCAAACTGTTCTGCTTTAACTGAAGTGTGACTGTTATCCCATTTAAGTATTATTTTGCTTAGACGTGTAAATGACTGTCAAATTACTGTCTTTGTCCACTTTATCTTACTTTAACTGTACTCCATATTTAAATAGATGTTTGAGTTTGTGGCCAAAATTTTCAAACCTGGGTGCCTAAAACAAGGTTCCTGAGTCCCACGTTGTTATACTTATAAGAAGCACAAGGGATCTTTATAGGGAAGAAGGCAGCATGCCGTATTTATTGAGAATACAACAGTTAGCGTATGCTTTTCAATCTCTCTCACCAGGGCCGGCTCTGGCTTTCTGGCCGCCCCAAGCAAAAAATAAACAAACAAAAACCTGCGGCGTGGCCGGAGCCAGGGTGCAGGGGGACTCCTGCCCTGGCTAGCAGGGGCAGGGGGAGGGAGCGGGGGGGGAAGAGAGAGAGAAGGGGGGCGGCCAGGGCTTCAGCGGGGCGCTGCCACGCGGCCCCTCCAGCTATGCTCCCTGCCGGGAGGCTCCACACCGCTCCGGTCGGCTGGGAGGGAAGGACGCGGACTGCCCTGCTGGGCTTGCTGCAGGGCGCTCCCGTCCTCTGCGCCACCGCCCCCTACAACGGCGGATGGAGCGGAACAAACAAATAAACAAAAAAGCAGCCCTGCCGCCCTAGGGATTAGGGCCGAATGCCGCCTCCTACTAGCTGCCGCCCCCAAGCACCAGCTTGCTCGGCTGGTGCCTGGAGCCGGGCCCTGTCTCTCTCTCACACACACATACCATGCACACAATCCTGCCAGTTGATGTTTATAGTTATCAGTCCAGAGTCTGGATCAATCTAGTGGCCAGCCAGATTGGTCGCAGAGGGGAGCAGGGCTCTGTCGGTCGCGATCCAATGCTCCGGGAGTGTGGCAAGACGAACCCCCAAAAGTCTTATGGCCAAGCACCCTCTTCTTATAGTCTTTGCTTTGTTGAAGTCTATGGATTTTGCGGTGTCAGTTTGTGACCGGGTTACTTCTTAATTGGTGTATCTTTTGATGTAAACATTCCATACACCTCCAAGAGAGTCATCCTGTCCTGGTTCCGATTTAATCAGTTGTCCGTTAGGGTGCCAGCCTTCAACTCAGGGTTGTTAATTTGCCCTTCCTCAATCATGGATACGTGTTGATGGTTCTTTGGCATCAACAAATCTCGATAAGTGTCTTCGCTCCTCCTTTCTTGACCATCTGCTTAACAATGGCCTTCCCACCTTATCTTTTCCTAATGCATACATTCCTTACTCACACAAATAGATTGGGAATACAAACAGTAAGTATTTTGTATCTGAGCAAAAAGGTATTGCAAATTAAACCTTGCTAAGGTTTACAATCAATAATCAAGACAATTTACATTGAGATCCAGGCCTTCAATGTTCCTCTAATCTACTTAACATAGACACAATACAGAATCCTGTCTCTTACTAACTAAATCTTAAAACAAAGAGCTACAGAGGGCCCAATCTGTAATGCATATGAGAAAACAGAATCTCATAGTCCCAGAGGATCATTTCTTTCTGCTATTCAAAAAGGGTGGCTAGCAGGATGAAATCAAATCATACATTAATTCTTATAGTACTATATAAAATCCTGCTCCTACAACGTTTAGGCTTCTAAATAAAGTTTTTTGATTATCTGATGTGATGCACACCTGAAACTCCCACTAAGCCCCAAGTGGAATTCATAGATACTCAGCATATTTGAATATTTGGCCCTTTCTTTGTTGGGAAAAAAAGTTGTGTTTCAAACCTGTTAGCTTAACAGGATTGAAAAAAAATATATACTTTTTGCCTGTCAAGATAAGGCCTTTTATGTAAGGCCCTTGCTTACACTGTAATTTTGCCAAGACAACTTTCTTTTCTTTTCCCTTTTTTTTTTTTTTTTTTTTTTTTTTTAAGTACAGCTTGGTGTGTGTCCACATTAATTTTCTACTCCAACAAAGCCTTCTGTTTTTTATGGCATTAATTATTTCTCTTTTCAGAGTGACAAGACCGCTGCCAGTAGAGTTGTCATGGATGCACATGTACCTGTACCAGTATAAGCAGTCCCTAGCTGCAATCCCACAATGCAACTTTCCCTTCCAGAGTTACTGTCTGGTAGCACTCTTGAAGTCCACTGTCCAGGATGCAGCGACCTGGAAGTTGTCCTTACCTCACTTTTATATGCCAGCGTGTTTCTTCACAGCGACATCTGTTCCTGTTCCCTGCTACGTTTTCACTGAATGTAGGTTCCTAGCACTGTCTCATGCTGCTGTCTATTCACGAGAGGGGTGCTCAGTTTCCTTGCACTGTGTGGGAAGGAGCATGTGCAGCACAGCCACAGCACTCCTGATGGAACAAGAATATTTACAGGCAATTTGCTGAAGGCTGTGGCAAACTCGGCCTCTTCAGAGAGGGGTTTCACTGCCTCACAAAGGAAAAGGAGCTGAGGCAGTGGTACCAGAAGGTGAAGAAAAGAGAAATTTTGGAGCCACCTGCATGACCTCTCTCATAGTGAGCTGGGTGCTATATTCTGGAAGGACCTTACCTCCTCCCTTTAACTCTGTAGATATTCTGTGTATTCTGGTGAGGAGAAAGAAATCCCTCCCTGGAGCAATGGATGAGCAAGAGTATCTGGCCCTGACCAGGAAGGGAACAACAAGGAGGGATACAGCAAGGCGGGTGACAGCCAGGGGCTATTTCATACCTAGCCATGACATGCACCAATATGTTTCCTCCTTGGGTGAAGGGAGATTATGGTAGGTGAAAGTGATTATCGCATTAAATAAACGACTGAAAAACGATTTTTACTGGGAAGGTTCTAACTGCATCAATAGCAGAGGCCGAGAACGGAAGCAAGTAAACACACATGAGTTGGCACTCCATCAGTTGGTGTCTTGTAGTACTTTGAGGTACAGACAGAGCAACCTGTTAATTTTTACACACAAAGCTTTCTGGTTTGTGGGCACAATTTCACAGAACTTTTTTTCAGTGAGTAGTATGTAAGACTTGCCCAAACATTATGTTGAAGATACGCTTTGGCCAGCCCACCGTGATATGGCACATCCCCGTGCCACTTTGCCAGGACCTCTGAGGGGGATCATTGCAGAAAACAGCATGACTGCATACTTCCATGGGCAGACTAAGACCTCTTAAACAGCTCTTTCTTTGTCACTTTGGAGCATGACTTCCGGAAATAAGTGCAGTTGTCTTTATGAAATACTATCCTTTTTCTATATCAGAATGAACCCCCATCCTCTCCCCAAGGCATTGGGTTAAGAAATCTGATCTACTCTTCATGTAAGGTCTAGCACTCTTTATGACTTAGTAATTTGGAGGCAATCCACATAGTTATGCTGTACAGGGTGGGAAAATCTGAGTAGCCGCAACAGTTATGTCAGGGAAGGCTGCCTCCCTTCCTCTCCACCTAACAGTTCTGTGTTTATCACTAACCTTGATAGTGGGGCTCTCCTCAAGATTCTCCCTAACACCTCCACTGCTGTCTGGTCACTGTCAGAGCCAAGAGGAAGCGCACAGAGAAGGACATGCTCTGTGAGGTTATGCAGGTCTAAAAGTGAAATGCAAGGGCAATGAGGCAGGGGTGTGAACAGCTGCTGAAGGGGTAGAGGGAGGACAAAAATCAAAAATAAATGCTGCTGCTGCTGACCCAGCTGCTCAAATGAATTGTTGATCAATTATTGATTAAGAATCTCACTGCATTAGTTCACCCACTTCAAAGCATGGATAAATATGGGGTGTTGGCAGGGATATAGACACCTCATCCCCTTGTGTCAGTTCCTGGTGTATTCTACTCCCATGGACAACATGTCAGGGAACAAAGAACTTTGATTACACGTACAGTCATTTGTGATGCACTGACATCCAGTCTGTGTGTTGTACTTGTACTAGTCAAGTTATATAGCTAGTAAAGTCAATTATAAGTTATCTTTTTTTTTTTGTACGTCTAGCATGCCATGGTGGTAATAACGTACATACATGAAAGTTGGTGCAACTTTATTGTGACTTTTTGGTATTGCAATTAGTCGGGTCATTTTCCATACTTCAATAACAAATTCCTTAAAAGTAAGGTATATCACAAAAAACACACCTGTTCTATTAATAGTTTCATGGAAACAGGATTAGGCCATTTCCTACTGTCGAAGTAAGCTTTTAAGGCTTCCTTTACGGGAACTGTGTTAGCAATGCAATTGTTAGCTAGCCTATTTTAGATCCAGCCCGTCCATCTCACTCATCCACCCTGGCAATAGGGTCTCTCAGATAGTGCTGCATGCTGTGCATTGCATAAGAACTGAGAATGTTTTACTTGTTGGTATAGAGCTTTGGCATGAGACCCCCTCCACCTATCCTGTTGTCTTCCAACTCTGCCCACTTCACATTCCTTCTTCAGCTGCACAGGTGAGAGTCAAATCTTTCCTTGCTTCTGTCTAGCTTGCTAGTAGATGGTTTCTTAAGCCAGAGAATTAAGGGTAGGCAGTTTCCATAAACTATGATAGTCACAGAAATGTCATTAATTCCAGTTGGATGGAATGGGGAGTCTGCTTTCAATATGTCAAAAAGCACAGTGTTTCTAAAGCCGTGGTTGTCCTGAATTTCTCTGAACCAGCCAGTGTTTGTCAGTAACGTGTCCCTTCTGACCTACCAAGGCCTGCATAAATTTTGAAGGTACCTTTTTTTAATATGCTCAGAAGCTGGGAAGGGGGAGCACAGAATGGGGATGCTTTTTTGTCTTGCATACCTCAGTGATGAGTGTCCTTACCATTGATCTTTTTTTGTAACACCAAATTGCTTACCCCACTAATTGATAGCAAACTGGTGTTGTAAGATTCCATAGGGCAATCGCCACTTCTTTCCCCACTGTAAGGGCAGCTCTCGCCTTGCTGTTTCTGTGCTGGGGGAGTGGGGTGAGCTGAGCATGCAACTCTAGGAATGAACTTCTGCATCTAAAAGTTCTAGAACCACTGATTGTCCCACCACTCATTAGACAGGCTCAAAACTCCCACTCCATCAAATGGGGTTGTTCCATGAATAGTCTCTGCATTTATTTTCCAGTTAGACTCAGTTGAGTCTTTGAATGCTGAGTCTTTGGGAATGTAACACTAGAATGCCTATCCAGAGTGCAGCATATTTTTGCCAATACAATTCAATGCTATGTAGACATCATGCCAGCAGAAGTGGCAGAGTGTAAAATACACTTTTCCAAAATAGTTTTGGCACTGTCACCATGACAACAGAATTTTTACCACTGCAACTTTCTAGTGCAACTTTTTAGAGAGACAGGCTTGAAAGTCTTCACCTAACACTCTATATTATATTAAGGAGAGTGATAAAGTTAAAGAGTTTGGAGGTTATATGACCCTTAGGGGGATTGTTGTACATATAGCAGTAGCTTCATAAAATGGACTCTTAATAAAACAATTTAATTATGAACATTTGGGGAATCTGCCTATGTACAGTTTACAAATTGTTTGATATTGGAGACCCTGTGTCAGACTGCAAACTCCATTTTGAATGTGGGTCTTTTAGCCTCTGTCTTTTCACCTCCATCTTGGACTAAAATTCCAAGTGGTGGGGGCATGGGGCTATCAGTGATAGGCTGTTAAATTTTGATGATCATTTAAATGGAGCACCCTGGGACAAAGCAAGGGCTACCATCCAGGCTAAACTAGTTTTTCAAAATCTGAATTCTAGGAGTGATGGTAACTAAGCAACAGACTCTGTGGTAAAGTACTTTCATTAGTTGATGAGGCTGATTGGGAGTCACCTGATAAAGAAGGGGGAGATAATAACAGAGGGTTTCTAATGAACCCTGGGGAGAGGGGCAAGGAGAGAAAAGACTGCAGATACTCCATGATTCAGGGGAGAAACCATGTGCAGGAGGGCAGAGAGAGAGAGGAAGAATCCTGAACTAGAGGACTCTGACCTAAGTCCAAAGAATGCTCTAAGAGTGGTGAGGAAATTGAGGCAGGGAATTGTGTCTAGGGTTTTATTATTTTTTTGTCCAGATCTCTATACTTATTGTGCTTGCCAACAGAGAGTGGTTTTTGGGAACACTTCTAAAGTCTGTGTATCTGTGTTCAACTACTACATATCATTGAAGAGGTAAACTGTGTACCCAGAGTGCTCACAATGTTGAAGCTTTGGGAAAAGGGGGTGTTTCAGTCTGCGGGGTCAGTGCTGGCCTGGGTGCTTAAGAGAGCTAGGTCGTCTGGTCCTATTTCTGGGAAGTGGAACTAGGAGCCTGTGCCCTGGAAGTGTACCAGAGAAGCCAAGGGAAAAGGCAGTTGCTGCAGCCTATTCAGGCCAAGGGTAGCTTAAGAGCACAAGTCAAGCATATTGGGAAGAGTAAGCAGTGGGTATGGTTAATTTCCTGGCAGCATTTTCGAAAAGTTAGTACTAATTAGAATACACAAAAAGGACTTTTTAAACATATTGTTTTCATGTAAATAATCACACAGTATTGGGGCCCTTAGTGCTTTAGTCAAAAACCCCATTCAAATGTTAGATGTATTGAAAAACCAAGTTCTGTAAGTATCAATAGCAGCTTTTTTGTATTTTTAGAACATAAGACTGGCCCTACTGGACCAATGGTCCATCTAGCCCATGATCCTGGCTTCCAGATGGTGCCAGATGTTTCAGAGGGAATGAACAGAACAGGGCAATTTCTTGAGTGATCCATCCCCTGTCATCCAGTCCCGGCTTCTGGCAGTCAGAGGTTTAGGGACAGAAAAATATCTGATATTAGAGCCAAAACATGTTTTTGGAGTCCAGGTATTTTGTAAAAGGAAGTGCAAATAAATGAGTCTCTCTCTTGTATGTGGAATGATTTACATGTAGAATTCTTGCTAATGGGATCACCACACATTTGGAGATGAATAGAGCCCATAGTCTAAAATGTAGCTATATTTGTCCACAGAACACAAATGAGGATCAGAACTAATTTACAGTAAGTCTAGAATGAAGTACAAAAATGAATATTATGCATGTCAACATCTAGCTTTACAAAACTGATCTGATCGTGAGGAATGTGCAGGGAAGGTACCTCAATGTTAATTGATAGGATGCCTCTCTTAAAAAACAAAACAAAAAACTTGATCTACTAAATATAAGGAACCACAAGTCAAACTTTTTGTCCTTGAGATGCTGACCAGCTTAGATATATTTGAATTGCAGATAGTACTCTGCCAACGCTCTTCAGCTGCCTGTGATGTTAATCGGCAAAGTATTCCAGTCAGTTGACTGCTGGGGGTATAAAAGCAGACTCGTGTGAATCATATAATACTTTGTGTTGATGGATGATCTGTGTCGCTGACTCTGTTATCAAAAATTGTAACTGACAGCTTGACCAATTGCCCTATCTTATTTCCACCATACAGTAGTGAATTAATTCTCTTTTATGAATTGTCAGCTGTATAAAGGTAGATATGCTTTCCCCCCCTCTTTTTAAATAGAAAATAAATCATTCTCATCCTCAAAGTACTAAGAGTCACAGAGAGCTTGCTCGGCATCAGGCTTCTTCATCGGTGTTCTCGTGGTAACAAGAAAAGACACCAAGCTGTCCTTCATCCAGCAGTCAAGAAACCCCTTTAAAGAGAAGTTTTACTTTTCCCATTCTCCATGGGAACTAGGGTGACCAGACGTCCCGATTTTATCGGGACAGTCCCGATATTTCCTTCTTTGTCCCGCGTCCCGACCGATGTTCGGTCGGGACACTGGACAAAAAAGCAATTTTGCCCTCCGCTCCGGCGCTCACGCCCCCCCCACCCCGACTCCGCCCCCTCCTTCCCCCATTGGATCTCTCCATGGAGGGAGGAGGTTAGGAGGAGGGTTGGGCAACTACTAGGAGCGTGGGAGGGGAAGGGAAAGTTGCCGCGGCCCCGCCGGGAAGGAGCCGCTGGAGCGCAGCCGAGCTGGAGAGGCACGGGGCTCCCTGCCGGCCGGCGGCGGGACGCGCCGCATGTGCCCACGGCGGGCTGGGGGGCGGGAGGCTCTGCAGGGCTGGGAAAAGCCCTGGCTCCTGCCCGTTGCCCAGCCTGGAGCCCCTCAGGCGACCTGGCCCCTTGCACGCCCGTGCCGCGGCCAGCCTCGGACTTTGCTTCTTGTCCCCCCCCCATGCCCTCTTTATCCCTAGCCCCTTCTGCATCGGGGCCAGCTTTTGCCCTGGGGTGGGCAGCACGTGCGCCCGGCGCGGCTGGGGCCTGCTAATGCCCCCCGCCCCTGCGAAACTGCTTTTTTTTCTCCGCCGCCATTTTTTTTTTGCTCCGCCCCCCCTCCGCCCCTCCCCGCGTCCCAATATTTCATCCCTGTGATCTGGTCACCCTAATGGGAACAAGAGGCAACTCCTAGCCACCGTGGCTTACGATCAAAGAAGACAGATTTCAACAACAGTTTCTTTGACAATTGTAATAATTCTTCTGTCATCAAGCAATTAAAAACACAAAACCAAGGTATCTTGCAAGTGTAGTTGACTTTAAATCTATTTTGTAAATAAGAACATCTCATTTTTTTTAAAGATAATTAAAACCCTCTGTGTTTAAGGACTTCACTGAAGACTGTTTTATATATAAAATAGGGGTAAAATACCTACTCAACTTGTAAGATGTTTTGAGACCTCTGGGTAAAAAACACTATGTACATGTTTATTAATTATTTTATTGATTTATAAAGTTTTTCCAGTATGAAAAAATTAACTGAGCTAAGAAACTGACGTGTTTTATTGTGTTTTTGAATTTAATTCTTTGGAAGATTCTGTCGAGTAATCTGTTCTATCAAGAAGTCATTTTTCATGGAGATCCTTGCCTGGTTAAACTAAAACCATAGTAGAAAGAGCATCTGGAGCTTCTTCAACTGAGAAGTCTTTCCCCCCACCATCCCCCCTACGGCTACACTAGAGAGCTTAAGCTTAAGCTCTCTAGTGTAGCCACTCTCAGCCGATAGGATAGAGATCTCCCGCTGGCTTAATTACTCCGGGCCCCGCAAGCGGTGGTAGCTATGTCTCCTGCCGACACAGTGCTGTCCACACTGACGCTTAACTCTGTGTAAGTTATGTCGCTCAGGTGGGTGACTAATTCACACGACTGAGCAACACAACTTATGTCGACTTAAACTGTAGTGTAGCCATAGTGTCAGTGCAGCTGTGCAGAATATCCCCTTGGAAGTCTTTGCAAACATTTAATAAACACTATAGGATGAACCTTATCTTCAGCAGATAAGGTGACCGGTGACTTAAGGCCATTTCATGTCTTCTGCTCTGTCATCTGTCTTTGGTCTTCAGATTTTCTGTCAGTAAATTTTGTTACATTGTTGGAAGTGTTTGGGACAGTGCCTGTATCCTCCATTTTTTTTTCAGTGACTGGATGGGTCTCCTTTCTTAGATTTCTACTTTAATCCAGTTAAGCCAAAATCGTTGGCAAATGGTCTACGGAAAAGATAATTTTTTAAATGGTAATGCTGTTCTGCAGGATAGTTGTCTCAATTCAAACACTCACTCTTTGCTTACCGTTACTTTAAATGGGAAGAGTTTTCATTCAAGGCTTAGTTTATATGCACGGTCACATCGTAAAGTTAATTGCAAACCTAAGATGAAGTTTCAGCTTTGGAAGCCTGAGGGTTATTTTTTGTTTGGTTGGGGGGAGAGGGTTTCGGGGGGGGGAGGAGGAAGGGGATGGGGCAGGGTGAAGGGTCAATGACCGAAAAAAGGAAAATTCTCAACTGCTATTGGCTGCCATCTGTTTGTTTGCAGCTAGAGTACCAGTGGAATAGGTCTTCATAAAAGAATGATCGGATCATTTATTTCACATGCTAATAATCTGAAATTGATGATTACTGTTCTTCATGTGCAAAATTCCATTGAAGTCTGTGGAAAAGAAACTATAGATTCTGAGCCTCCCCAAACACACACATGTGTATCATAACAAAAGCAGTTTTGATTTTTAGATACGCAGTGTTTTAGTGATGTGAAAAAAAGACCCTATATTATATTTACTAAAGCCCCTTCCAAAAAGGGAGACATGCATTGAATAAGTTAAATGAACACTATTTGGTTAAATTTGGCCCAAAACACAGGTTTGTAATAGTTTTTCTTAAGAAGCAGCTTTTTCAAAACTTAAGACCAAATAGAAATGTTTCAATAACGTTTTAGAAAATTCCAGTGGAGGTAGTTCTTGTAACAAAGAGCAATGATTCTCAAACTTTTGTACTGGTGACCCCTTTCACATAGCAAGCCTCTGAGGGTGCCTCCCCCCCTATAAATTAAAAACACTTTTTAATATATTTAACACCATTATAAATGCTGGAGGCAAAGCAGGGTTTGCGGTGGAGGCTGACCGCTTGTGACCCCCCACATAATAGCCTCAAGACCCCCTGAGGGGTCCTGACCCCCAGTTTGAGAACCCCTGACAAAGAGCCTCTGCAAAATTTGTGGCCTAAACACTGCGATGTTGTGCCAATGCATAAGAATCAGAAAACGAAGCTAGTAAAAAACAAAGTGAAACTGATCTACAGTCACTATCCAAGCTCAAAAAATAAACCTAAATTGTGCCAACTAGACTTTTAAAGGCCTTTCAATTTTCCTAGTTTGATAATAGATTTTTACAATTTTTATATTGCTACATATTTAACCTGATAAGCAGTTTTTAAGTAGTTATTTTTTTATTTGCATCTTATCAAGTGCATAGAATATGTCTAATTAGAGTGTGTAGGCTGCTTTAAAGTATTAATACAGTAAATACCTTTTTAAGTAGAAGGCATCATATTAATCCTTTTTCTTTTAAATTAAGAATTAAACTTTAGAGTTCAAGAACTGGAACATCTGCTACGAGATCAAGAAAAAGAAAAGAAATTCCATATGAACAAACTTCACGAAATTCAACTCCAGCTGGAGAAAACAAAATTGGAATTCACAGAAAAAAGATTCTGTTTTGCACAAAATTAGAGATGAATTGAATAGAATGACAGCACAACATGATCAAGGTACTGCCCCGGTACTGTACCATGTTGCACCAGGCCTCTTCTGGCTGCTGTTATAATGATTGTTAGCGGTAGTGTGTGTCAAACATTCAGTCATATTTAAAAGATTCAAGATACTTGAATAATGTTTCTTAGAACATCCTGAGGATAATGAATTGAAAGTATGCATTATGTTGGACAACCTTAAGTTCTTAATTAGCTTGCCATTTTCTGCAAGGGTCCAAGCACTTCTTAGCAGGTACTTAGCTTCTTGCGGCCTCATGCCTTTGGGCATGATTCACTGAAGATCTGGAACATCATCTCCAGTAGGGCCCTACCAAATTCACAGCCATAAAAAACGCATCACGGACCATGAAATCTGGTCATTTGTGTACTTTTACCCTATTCTATACAGATTCATGGGGGAGACCAGTGTTTCTCAAATTGAGGGTCCTTACTTCTGTGCTACCTTCAGAGCTGGGCAGCCAGAAAGCAGTGCCTGTTGGCCAGGCACCCAGTTCTGAAGGCAGTGCCCCACCTGCAACAGCGCAGAAGTAAGGGTGACAATACCATACCATGTCATCCTTACTTCTGTGCTGCTACTGACAGTAGCTCTGCTTTCAGAGCTGGGCTCCCAGGTAGCAGCTACCACTCTCCGGCCTCCCAGCTTGAAGGCGGCGCCGCCACCAGCAGCAGTACAGTGGTAAGGGTAACAGCACCGCAAACGCCCCCTCCCACAATAATATTGTGACACCCCCCCCCCCACACACACACACACACACAACACCTTTTTGGATCAGGACCCCTACAATTACAACACCATGACCTTTCAGATTTAAATAGCTGAAATCATGAAATTTATGGTTTTTAAAATCCTATGATGGTAAAATTGACCAAAATGGACCGTAGTCCCTACCAATAATATTACATAGAGCAAGAATGACATCTGGTGGCCAATTGTGACCTTAAAGGGACACTGTCACATAGTTTAACATTTTCAGCCTAAACTACCATAAATTCAGGGGAAAGTTACTTGGATTCTAAACTATCGCAGGCTAAATACTTGGGTAAATTCGAGTTAAGAATGAGAGTGCCTTACAATAAATTGGTAGTAATTAAAACTAACAAGTATTAACTTTGAATTTCCTGTATTTTTAAGTTAAACGTAAATCGCAACCCAACATTTAAAAATTTGGAAATGTATCATTAAGGCTCTCAAACAACCTCAACTCTGCCTCATCAGTGACTCTAGCCTCTAATCTTTCTTCCTGGAAAATGTGTTGTTTTCAAGTCCTTCACATAAGAGTTTGCAAGATTAGATCTCCATACTGAACTGGTGTTTTGATCAAGGGCTTTTTGTACTGGCTCTGGACAATTTGTAAAAGGCAGTGTATTATCGGTTTAGTGAACAGACCACTGCTATCCCTTTGTGACTTCTTCCCCTTTGAGTGGTTATCCATATGCACAGTTTGCTGATGGTGTGCAATGTACCCCACTCACCCAGGTTCAGAGTCTCATGCACCTTGAGCGGCCTCATGTCCTGCACCGAGGGCATAAAAGGGTGGAGCAGGCCAGCCACCACTCAGTTCTTCTCATGCCTCCTGGCTTCGAGAAGAACATGGGCAGTCAGCAGTGCTAACAAAATAACTGGCTCTTTTCAAATTTGTGCATAGTATAGATAGGGCTGGTTAGTTGTTGCCCATTGGCATTTTGGATTTTTAACCAGAATAGCTATTTCTTTCTGGTGCCAGGATGGGTTCTTCTAAGTCCCCTGGATTTACATCTTGCCCAAACAAGGGCACTATACCCTTTAAAGTTTGGCATTTAAAATATTTATTTTGTCTGGGGGAATATCCCTGGAAAATGTGCTATTTGCAAGTCCTTCACTTGCATGACCTGCAAATCTAGAGAAGCCCTGCTCCAGATGTACTTAATGGGTAAAGCAATGAGACTAGCTTCAGGCCCTGGGTCATATAATCATAGAATATCAGGGTTGGAAGGGACCTCAGGTGGTCATCTAGGCCAACTCCCTACTCAATGCCCAACTTATGCTATCTTATGTCCGGACAAAGCGTCTTTAGGACACATCCTGTGTTCCTACTGACAGTTGTCACAGACTTCCATCTGAACTAGCAGATTCATCTGCCTATATTTTTCTCTGAACCACCCGCTTCTAAGGCTGCTGCTATGCTCTCTATGTTGAATGTCAGACGTGCTTTGGCATGTTAATTTGCAAAGGATGAAATCTTTTAGATCTTCATCCAGTTAGGTGCATATGTGACTGTGTGAGGGCCTGTTTAATAAGTGCTTAATATGGATTCTCCTGCTTCATTCAGCATTTATTCTACCAGAGCTTAGGCATCATCGCTGATATATTTCTGTTGTGGAAATATGTAAAGCAGCTAGGCTGTTTGGGGAGGCACAGTCTTCCCTACCCAGCCCTCCATACAGTTTTGAACCCTGATGTGGCCCTCGGGCCAAAAAATTTGCCCACCCCTGCTTTAGGGGCAGAGGGACTTGCCTACTTTTAAATGTTAGGCTGTCTTTTATTTTGATCTTAACTCAGAATTACCTTGGTTTCTAATACTTGATTTTGTTTGTTTTTAATAACTGCAGCATTATTATGAATTTAAAAAAACACTTACATGTACTGTCAACTTTACTCACTGATTTTAATGATTTGTTTGGTTTGGTTTCTGCCTGGGGATTTTCTTGATTATTTTTTTAAGACATTTTGAAATCTTTTCCATGCAAAGAAAGAAAGCTGGCAGAGAGTCCCCGGTGTTATGCAGAGAACACTGGGGGAGCTAAGTAACAGGGAACATTGTAGTGCTTAGAAGTACGATAGGGATTAACCAGTCTGTATTCCTCAGGTTCTGTTGTTACCAGGAGGACTGCAGGTTCTTGTGGAGCTTCTGAACTTTGCAGGCACTCTGAGTTGAGATTAGTGGAGAAACTCTGAGGGGCTACAGGAATTCCTGAGAACATGGGGAAGTCCAGCTGAATGTTTTGGCCTTTGCCAATTGCTGCAGCTCCACAATTTTCCTGTGCATTTGGTAGAACATTGTAGCTCATGCAAGTCATGGAATCCATGATTCTTCATATTTATCTTTACTTAACTCTTTTCCCATCCCCTTTGTGCCCCTCCATACACACTTAGATGAAAGAAGTTATGTTGCCGTGGAGAAAGGGACCTCCACATGTGTCTTCTGTAGATGGGATGGTTGTCACCTACCCTTTGCTATCAGGGTTTTAATGGATGCATGCAGATTCTGCTGCCTACTTAAGAATGTTAGAAAATTCTGCTGCTTCCTACATCCTATCTACAGGATGCTGAAGATTATACCATCACATGAATGGGGGTTAAGAATTTCCCTCTGGAGAGGTACGGTAATGGCTGTTCTTTGCTACCTCTGTGAGGAGCCCATCGAGAGAAGGTCTTGGCTGGGAGTAGGTTGAGGCCAGGGACATTGAGCCAATCCAGTGTTATTACCATGTTTGTATACAGATGTTCAAGTAATTTAACCATGAGAACTTTTGACCTGTGAATAGGCCCTCTCCACTTCAGTGACTGATAGCAAATTGCAGAGGAAAGATTGATTGGTTGCTACTTCTGATGTCACAATGATGCTATTTATGAATCACCTGAGTTACTGAGCAAATTGCAGAGGAAAGATTGGTTACTACTTCTGATGTCACAATGATGCTACTTATAAATCACCTGAGTTACTGGCATAGCTCTGTCACCATAACCTCTAGGTGTGACTGTTAAGAGCTTTTCTTATTACAGTCTAGCTTCTTTAAATGAGTTTAAAATCTGATTGAATTACAAATTATATGATTAAATATGGAATATATGAAGAGTTTGGGGTGGTGTGTCACTGGAATATTCAAAGCCAAGAATAAGGTGAGAGAATAAGTGGTGAATTTTATTAATATTTTGATTTTTAAAAAATTGTTTTCTTTGGCAAAGTAAGAAACTATTTTACGCAGAAAATTAATGTCATCTAAAGTGTAACTCTGCTAAACTTGGAAAGTAGATTAATTTATTATACTGTGAAACAGGGATTTTTAGTTCCACTTTAAATGCTAATGTCAACCTGTGGGGTAAGAACCAAATCCACTTCAATTTAGGCTGAAACAATTTATTTTAGCCTTTATTATATATGTTTTCAGACAATGCTACTATCACCTATGAATTACATAAACATTCAAAAAAAGATAAGGCAAGAAAAGGAAACACTCAAGTTTTCTTTCTTGGGGACAGGGTCTCTGCTATGCTTGGCTATTTTTCCTCTGTATCTTCTCCACTATTATGTCAATCATCTATTTTTCTAGTCCTCTGTTCTGTAACTTTGCACAGACTCAGTATAGCAAGCTACCTCATCTGTGTCTTTATCCGTATATATTCCACTCTAACCCCCTAATTAAAAGATTTTCCTGCATAAAACACAATAACCCAAATTAATAATTTTTTTGTTTATTCTGCTAAAGCTTACTTATATCTGTGTAGTTCCCAATGCATCTGTGGTGACGACACAGGAAAGGAAACAGAACGCCAGGTTTGTTGGTAGCCAGAGAGCTTCACAAGCCTCTTGCAAAAAGCCTCCCAGGAAAACTTTCCTGGGGTTTTTATTTCTCTCCTTACTTTGTTTACAACTCTTCTTAGTGGTTACATTCTTGCGCATAGAAAAGCCAGGCAGTATACATGCACATAAGATAACGAACCCATCTCTTGAGCGCGTGAACACCAGCTGCGAGGGTACAATCAAATCAGCCAAATAAGTTTCCCAAACACAAACGCTGGATTGAAGGTCACTCCTGCCTCGTAGCCATGGGAGCAGTTTGCCGCGCCTGTGGGCTAGCGATTCGGGAGCTATGCGTCCCTACATCCCCCCCTGTTTTATTTTATAGATGCGGTGTTTAAACAAAACACTCTCGCAGGGTAGCATACACAATGCCACTAGATTGGGTATACATTAAACAAAGCAGCAAAGTAAAACATCAAACATCAAAACTAAGACCCCATACTATAAAAGGGTCTTCATCTACTCTAAGGGTGGCTATGACTAGATATAATCCCACCAAGGAGGAAAAACGTCTTGGCGGATGGCTTAAGCATAACATTTTAGCATATCAATTTGCTATTGCATGCGATTACTATTATCAGTAAGCTTAAAACAACACATTTCTTTCACTGTCTCACACCCTAGATGTTGCTGGGTGGTTTGCAGACAGGAACAAGGCAGGTACTTAACAGACCTTGCATTTTCGGGGCAACGGCCAGGCAGAAATCAGATTGATTCAATACCTGTGCCAGGTGGACTCAAATGTCTTGTAATGTGGTGTCATTAACATACACACAGCTGTCATTAACTTGAAAAAGTAAGTGTCCTGTCAGGTGTAATCCCAGGAGCACTGACTAAAATTAACTGGGCATACCAGGTAGTCTAATTTCCCAGATGTTTTGGTGAATTACTCAATCCCACATGCATCCTCCCCATGGACCCGGCAGGATTCGGTATGTGGGAGGCCACACCCCCTTTACCGGTCCATATGCTTGGAAGGAGCATTGAGAACGTTTGCACTTTTACCCAGAAAGTCTCTAAGTATGTCTCCATGGCCACAGATCAGATGGTACTCCTGATGTGTCTGTAAGGGCAGTGGGCCAAGCCTGAACATGCTAGATCCCACTGCAATGCCTTCCCAGCCTCAGTGATATTCAATACCATCTCTGTCAGCAACTTCTGGGTCATTGTCTGTATTTGGATGTGTTACAGGGGTAATAGTGTAATAGAGGAGATGGCAGGGGCAATGGCAACAAGGTGCCTTTGGTACTTATCATTTAAAATCCAATTAGGGAAGACAATACATACTGAAGGACTTATCCAAAACACAGGGCGCAGCCTGTAGAATAAACCTTAAAATCTAATCAATACCACGTTCCCAAGCATGGGTCCCACAAGTTTCTTTTTTTCCAGGTTATAATTTTTTGTTTCTTCACCAGGGTCAGTTCTTAATGTCTCTTGTAGTCAGGAATTCCTGGACTTTGTGGTTTCAAGGAAGCAAGTGTTCCTTCTTCTCTTTTCCTGAAACAGTGTGGTTTAGCATCATACAGGGGAGAGGTTACTAGCACATCACCCTGTAATGGTTTTGCTTTTTCTGGAAAAATTCAGAGCAACAGTAGGTCTGTCAGTGGACAAGGGAGAGGTTACTAGCACTTCACCTTGTCTTTTTTTCCTTTTTCCTGCTGTCCAGACAGCACAGCAGAACTAGAAGGAGAAATAGGCTTATCATCAGTCAAAAGGTCCTCCCGAGGTGGAGGGGTCTTTTTGCAGTGAAAAGCATGGGTCCAGGCAGTCAGTCCTTGGCACTTCACAGCGGTGTTGGTGGTTAACAGGACTTGGAAAGAGCCTTTCCAGCATGGAGCCAAAGCAGTCTTTCGTTGATGGACTTTACATAGACTCAGTCTCCTGGTTTTAATGAATGGCAGGGGTGCTAGGGTCTTTGGGTAGCACTTCTCTACCTGTGAGAAAAGAAACCTAACACATTTCATTAATGCCTGGCAGTGTTTTGCAGATCTCATAGTTGCTCGGGCACATTTAAGCCCCCCCCTTGTCTTGGGGGTCAGCCAAGTTTTGGCTGTGGCCTTGGATGAGCCTGCAAGCTGTATTTTCCTCTCAGTTAACTCATTCTGTGCTTTTTCCTCTTCTCCCTTTCTCGGCTTCTTTTAACCTACAAAGGAAACCTTCACTCTTGCAGTAAAATAACTTTATTACAGAGCTTTGGAGCAACAAACCGGGACAAGCACACCCACTTTTGAGGAGTGCACTCGGTACAACCTCAGGTGTCTAATTGCTTTCCTCCCTCCCCAGCCCTCTGGCTAGAAATCGGAGGTAGCCAGAAGGATCCCATGGGCAATATGGGGAGTGGGTTAACCTTCCATGTCCTTGCTTCCAAAGACTGTTGGTATGCAAATTTTTAACAACAATTTTTGCCATAAAACACAAAAATAATCCCTATTGTGCCAGTAAATGCACGGTACATTGAATGCTGTTCAGCTGGCATCCGTTTTCTCTGATGATCTGAAAAACAAAAGAACAGAGGTCTACCCCTTCTGGGCAGTCAGTCATTGCTTAAAATGTTTCCTTGTATTTGTTCATAGGCAGCCTAGATTTCAGTGGCTTCAACCTTATTAGTTAGAAACTTGCATTAATACAAATGCTTTCTGGCTCACTTCCAAATCCAAAGCTATCTACAGCTTAAAGATTTTTACTTAAAAGGGACACAATTAACTTTCCCAGTCTTTTGATTGCCTTTTACTTCTAACTCCTGCTTTCAAACACACAGTGATCTGAACAAGACAACACAACCTATATTGGTAGGTTTGCATTTCCTTTACCTCTGCTACAATATACACTGCACATATTCTGGGGAAAAGCCGCCATTGCGCAACCCATACGGGCTCATTAGTGAGCCAACGGAGGGGGAGGGCCGTACACCTAATCATCAATATGGATGGTGGCAGTTAAAGCAGTTCCCCTGAGGCTTCTGCCCCTTGTGCAGGGCAGCTGCCAGCAGGGCCATTTGATGGGTTTGAGTGCCTACATCAGTACACGCCTGCAGCAACTCCGCCAGGGTCGAAGGACTTAGAGGACTCGCTCGCAGCGGGGACCCTGCGAAACGCGCGACGAACACACTGGCCAATGATGGGAAAAGCTACCTGGGGCGTGCCCACCGCCTGCTCGGGGATGCCCGAAAACTGCCCTGTGCCATATAACTGCTCAGCAAGATAAGCCCCCCCACCTTGTGCTGCTGCTGCTGCAAGCGCCTCTCGCTGGTACTCGCTGTCCCACACAACGTATTGCGCGGGAGACAGCACCATGCGACATATGTCTTTCCAATCTTGGGGGAGCAAGTGATAACCGTTTGACACACCTTTCAAGATCCCCCGGAGCTCGTGCAGAACCGAGTAGGGGAGAGCCTCCCAGTCCACTACTCGCCCCCCGTTTCCATTATTTCGCTTAGAGACGGGGAACGCCTCGAACCCACAGCTTAATTCCTTGTCGGTCAAGAGACCGGCCTTGCGCACCGGCTGCACCGCCGCGGCGACAGCGCCCCCCTGCCCGACCGGTAGGCATGGGGGCGCCGCCACGGGCGGCGGCGCAGGGGGGGTCAGCTGCGGGCAGGAGGGGGGTGGCCCATCACCTGGGGGCAAAGGGGAAACCGGCTTAAGGCCGTCGGGGCCGAACCCCTCCAGCGCCTCCTTACAACGCTGCCAGAGCAGCAGGTGCTGAACTGGGGCACGGGGTTCACTATACAAGGTGATCCCAATTCGTATCCAGTCAAAAAGCTGTAATGACCCGCAGTCCGGATACCAGGGGCACTGGCGATCTATTTCCCTTAGAAGGCCCTCAATATGAGCGACCGAGACAACGACACATGATCGCTGCCTTATAATCTTTTGTAACTCTCTTGCGTGCTCCTTCTGGGCACTGGAAAGTTTCCCCCCCATACTCACGAATAAGGGGCGGCAAACAGCCGCGGGCGCGCTCGGCGTATCCAGCCGGTGAGTAGAGGGGTATCACGTCGGGGTCACCAGCTGTGGTGACGACACAGGAAAGGAAACAGAACGCCAGGTTTGTTGGTAGCCAGAGAGCTTCACAAGCCTCTTGCAAAAAGCCTCCCAGGAAAACTTTCCTGGGGTTTTTATTTCTCTCCTTACTTTGTTTACAACTCTTCTTAGTGGTTACATTCTTGCGCATAGAAAAGCCAGGCAGTATACATGCACATAAGATAACGAACCCATCTCTTGAGCGCGTGAACACCAGCTGCGAGGGTACAATCAAATCAGCCAAATAAGTTTCCCAAACACAAACGCTGGATTGAAGGTCACTCCTGCCTCGTAGCCATGGGAGCAGTTTGCCGCGCCTGTGGGCTAGCGATTCGGGAGCTATGCGTCCCTACATGCATCTATTCCTTGCTGTCACACTCACTGGCTCCATGCAGTTGTACTTACATTACAGCAATTTTTATTCTTTTTACACATCTGTTTTTGTGGTCTTGAGTTTTTACTTGTTAGCTGGTTGAATGGACGGGTGGGGGATGAGGGATTGTACCTGAGTTACTGAAAGCTAACAGCTCTCTTCTCTACCCTGCTATCTGCTTGGTCAAGAACTTTATATATAAGACACACAAACCAGTTTTCTGATTTACAGACTGTTTCAGCAAAATCTGATGATCTAAAGCAGCAGAAATACATACAAAAAGCAAAAATTCCTTCCTATTTTCTTATAGTATTATATATAATAATTTCTCTAACATTACTTAGTACATATTTGACTAACACAATTCATTACACAGTTCTCCAACAAAGCTTACCTATGTATGTGCTTGCTAATGGTGGCTCCATAATTTACAGTAGAACTTCAGAGTTACGAACACCAGAGTTACAAACTGATCAGTCAACCATACAAATCTCATTTGGAACTGGAAGAACACAATTAGGCAGCAGCAGAGACACCCCCTTCTCCTCCCTCCCCGTCCCCGTCCCCCCCGCAAAAGGCAAATACAGTACTGTACTGTGTTAAACTACTAAGAAATAAAGCAAAAGCAGCATTTTTTCTTCTGCATAGTTCCTCACTTCAATAAAGCATAAATTAAAATGAAATATATCTCCACATATGCCAGTAGCATTTTTCACATCCTTTTAAAATTATATTCAAGTAAATTGTTCATCTTCTGCTTTAAAAGCATCCAACCATGAAGATGATTTAAATCTTATCAGCAGTTCACTTTTTTATTACCTTTAAAAATAGTTACTTGTCTTAAAGAAAAGATTTCAGAAAATAAAAATGTGTTCTGTAGAGAGAAAAACAGTTATTCTGCTAGGACAGCTTTCTGGTAAATTGGTCGTAAGTCTCCCTAACATGCTGGGAATACAATGACACTGTAAAAGGCAAAGGAGCGACGGTAGTATTGTGTTCTGAGAAAATGTATAGTAGTGTGCTTTGGGCAACTTTCAGACTTTTATCAGCAGATTGTTTTCACAATAGAAATTACACTGGGAATTTATTAAATGGGGTTTCAGTGTACTCTAGTTCTTTATAAACCACCAAAATTACAAGCAATATATTATTTTAATAAAATGACAGATAAACTGAAACACTTCTAATAGGAGAATTTCCTCTAAAAAGGAAATTCTTAGCATATTGATTTTCAGTTTAAAATTTCAGTCTAACCTACTTTAAACAATGAAAATTGTTCTGTTCTTGCTGTTCAAAATAGTTCACTGATTTTTTTTCAGTTGAATCAATGTGCTGATTCACTGTAAATTGAAAGTTGCATTGAATTTATTTCCTGTGCCTAAACACTTCTACTTTTTTTATTAGTTTTTGCTGCTCATTTATTGAAACTTAGCACACACTTGTACTATAGCCAAGTGTAATCTGTTATCAGTTTGGGATGGGATACCTGTGTGGGTGTTCACTAGGTCATGGAAGACTGTAAGCAGTTTTGGGGCAGAGACCATGACTTCCTCGTATGTATGTGGTCTTTTTTTTTTTTTTTTAACAGTGCCTACTAAAGGGGGTTTCAATCCTGATTGTGGGGGCGGGATTGCTATTGTAGTACAAATAATAAATATTCCCCTTGCATCACTGTGATTTATGATTAAACTTTTTATAGACTGAAATGATGGAGCAAAACATGGAAAGACTACAGAAATGGCAAAGAGAAGTTGAAATTAATCGTCGCTCCTTAGAAGAGAAAAGAAAAGAACGGGAAAAGGTAAGACAAGACCCATTTTTTCACAAGTTTAAAGTTGCCTCCAGACTGCTGTTACCAGAGTGAACAAGTTGTTCCTTGAGTATTTGTCCATGCAGATCCCACTCTAGGTGCATATGTGCCTCAGGCATGCAAGATTGGATTCTTCTTCTTTGAGTGCTTGCTCATATCTGGCCCCCGATTTAGTCCCATTGGGCCTTGCTGGTCCCATGCCCCCTCAGTTCCTTCTTTCCACCAGTGATGGTTGTTGGAACGCTTCCTGTTTTCACAAGTCCGATAGTGGTTTCTCTAGCTTTGGACTCTGAGTTTTTCTTGTATATCGTTACTGTAGTGTTAGTAGTTAGCATTTAGGAGCGGAGTCCCATTGCTCAATGTTGTTTTGGAGATCTACTTTTGAATTGATATATAAGCTTCATTCCATTATTTGCTAGTATTTTTTTGATCCACCTGTGTTGGTGTAACAGATTCAGTAGGCTACTCTGATTGGCCAAACTGAGTCATGGCCATTAGTGGCCATAACAGAATTTAGGCTTTACTTAAAAATGGTTTTTAAACCCTTTTTGCTTCTGTAAGAGAGGGCGTTAGTGTAATTAGTAACTATTTACAGAGACTATTTACAGTCCCTCCCCCATGTTTTCCAGTGTTAATAGTTATAGTAACTTGACTAGAAACATGTAACAGGAGTGTGTTTCTCTCCCCTCCCCCTCCCCCTCCCCCTCCCTCATCTTCTACATTTCTAGGAAGTATTACGTCAGCTCCGTGCCTTACAGACAGTGGCTCAGCAGTGCAAGGAGATCCAACTCAACCAGGACTTGCAGCAAGCCAAGAACGATTCCGATGGTCTACGGGCAGAACTTGACAACGTAGGATTTTTAATATCTGAACTATTGAAATGGAAGTGGTGATGCTGAGTTTTTATTTTATGTAAAATTTTAACTGTCCTCCTTTTTGTGTTTAAAGATCTATACATGACTAATATTTAAGTGCAACTAAATACATGACAGGTCAGAGCAAGCTGTGATATGTTCCTGTCACAGGGTGAGCTGGTCCATTCAAAGACTGGGGCACAGCTGCACTTTTTCTCAGGTTTAGCCCATCTCCCTGTATGATGGGAATGAATACAAGGGTCATGTGACCGAAGCATGCATCTAAACCAGGCCTGCTGGTTTAGATGCATGGCAGCCGTAGTCATTCAAGAGAGAGACACCCCCCCCCCACGCCCCAAAAGTTCAGAGAGAGACTCTCTCTCTCCTTAGTTCCCAGGCAGAGAGCCTGTGAAGAGGACAGGTGACAATTTTCCAGATCTCTAAGGCAGAAGACTTTTGGGGAAAGATATTTACAAGGAACTGGAAACTGTGCAGGGATAAGCCTCCATTGATGGACCTGCAGGATGCAGAAATCCCAGCTAGGAGAGTGGCTGGACTGCAGGGATGGGCATGTTCTGATAAAAACCTGGAAAAACTTGAGGCATTATAAACGGAAAGGAATAATTGAGGCTGGTAAGGGTATGTTTGAGTGTTGTGTTATGATAATAAACCAAACTGGAAGAGATCACTACTGTAAAATCGCCACATGTGATACCTGGTTTGATGCAAGATTGAAGGTCAACTGAGGTAGCAGATGGGCCCAAAGGCAGTTTGGGGATAATGCCCTGGAACCGTTCCCTTTAGACTTGTTCGGTTTTGAGCACTGCTTCTTTTCTACCCACACTCTCTAATAGAAAACTGCTTTTTTATTTTTGATACACATGATCTACACTGACTTAATACAGAGGTTCTAAATTTGTCCACGATAGCTGCCCGGCATAGCTATGTGTCATCCTAGCTGTGTGAGCACATTAATCAAACATTTTCTACAGAGGAGAAAAAACTAACCACTACACATACTCTTCTTTCCATGTTTACACTTGAAACACTCGATTCATACTGAAACTTGGACATCTAAAGGTTTTCATCCAGAAAAACGTTACTCCTTTCTAGAATGGAACTAAATTATTTCATTCTCATTTTTTTCTCTCTTGATGGTAATAAATTTACTTCCTTTTTAATTTGGAGTACTATAGAGCTCTTATGACAGATATAAAACAGATTAAAAAGGTTGAAAACCAGTTAGAATTTGGTGGTGTTACAGTTATGGTCTTGTTAACGTCCTGGTTTAGATAGCGATATAAAGTCAGGTGATAAATTTAAGATTGAGCATAGCACTACACTAATTTCCCTTACCCCCGAAGAATGTAGTCCTGGAGACAGAGGTGCAAGCTGAATGTCTTTGTTGGTCCATAAATACGGGGAATTAAGGTGTACAAATACTGGTTTTTAAGAACATGTAACCTGTTCCTTGACTATATAGTAATTGGAAAAGGTAGAGTAATTTGTCAATCTCTTGCTATTTGGATTGTACAGAATTGAGTCTAGTTTGGTATTGATCCTTTCTGTTTGTTGGCTGTTCAATGGCATATTTGGTGATAGCTGATCATCAGTCAACACCTAAACGTTACCTCTCAAATGAGCAGTGGAGGAGTGAGTGGGAATGGGGAAGCATCTTCTAAACCTAATAGGTGCTTGCTTTGACAAAATATATTACGTTAAAAAAAATTGAGAGCAAGTGTTAAATCTGCTGCCCTTATGATTGAACTTAAAAGAAAGCTCTGGTTAGGATTCCCAATGATTAACAGACTGTACTATAAATATTGCTTAAATTATGAATATATTTATACATTACAACTATATACTTGAAAATGTGCCTGAAAATATTTTTCATATCCTTGCCCAGTCTTGAGTTAAAGATTTGTGTTACCTTAACATGTACTGGTTTTGGTATGATACAGAATCTAGAACCCGGGACTGGACAGTGAAAGGAGGATGGATTTTTCAGATATCTGGCCTATTTTTAATTGTACTTTTTTAAAGCCATCATGATGAGTTTCAAGGATTAGGGCCAAATTCTGCTCTTAGTTATACAACGCAGAAGTCAACAGTTACTCCAAAGTTCTCTTTCTGTAAGAGGAAGCAGAAGATAGCTTATTCTTTTTGCTTTGTTTTATAACGTATCTTTGGAGCTCATCATTTAAAGGGACATCAGGAATTTTTAATTTTTTAAAATAGATTAAATATGACTACAAAAAAAATGTGATGTGTTTTCCTCATAGACAATAGCAGTGAAACACCATTTGGAAAACAACTCCAATGAGCTTGCACAGAAGCTGTGCAGAGCAGAAGAGGCTTTACTGGCAAGCCAGTCAAAGGAAAATGAGTTGAGGAGAAACTTTGAGGTAAAGAAATCAGAGGGGCAACTGGAATAATTAATAATTTAAACTGGAAATCAGTAAGAACTGGTGCCATTTAGGTCTTACTGACTCACAGGGGAACTCTGCAAGCTGTGTGTTGGAGAATAGTGTATTTCCACCAGAAGTTGTGTTTTGATACTGTCTTAATCTGGCTGTCCTTTTTTGGACCATCTTAAGACTGTGACAATGTTCCTCCTCTGCCTTGGTGGGCCCTGCGCTTATTGGCGGATTTGCTCACCTCAGAGATTCACGGCAGCCCTCAGTTTGGACACTTTTGTGGCTCAAACCCACTGTTCATTCAGCTAACCTCATCACTGGCCAGCATGGGGAAAAGAAAGGAGAACAATCCCCGCAGTCTCTGCTGACCCACCTTGGGTCAGGGGGACAGGCCAGGGACCTTCCCCTCTGGTGGGACTCACAGTCCAAGTCAACTCCTCTTAGGGTGACCAGAAGTCCTGATTTTATAGGGACAGTCCCGATTTTGGGGTCTTTTTCTTATATAGGCTCCTATTACCCCCCACCCCCTGTCCTGATTTTTCACACTTGCTGTCTGGTCACCCTGACTCCTCTTATATCCAATAGGGGGGAGTGGGAGGGGGGAACCTGGGCCTGCCCTCTACTCTGGGTTTCAGCCCAGGGCCCTGTGGATCGCAGCTGTCTACAGAGTTTCATGTAACACCTGTGTGACAGCTACAACTCCCTGGGCTACTTCCCGATAGCCTCCTCCCAACACCTTCTTTATCATCACTACAGGACCTTCCTCCTGATGCCAGATAGCATTTGTACTCCTCAGTCTTCCAGCAGCACGCCCTCTCACTCTCAGCTCCTTGCGCACCCTTCACTGACTGAAGTGAGGTCCTTTTTAAACCAGGTGCCCTGATTAGCCTGCCTATCTTAATTGATTCTAGCAGCTTCTTAATTGGCTCCATGTGTCCTAATTAGCCTGCCTGCCTTAATTGGTTCCAGAGAATTCCTGATTTTTCTCAAACTGCCCCTGTTATCTTACCCAGGGAAAAGGGACCTGCTTAATCTGGGGCTAATATATCTGCCTTCTCTCACTCTCCTGTAGCGGGCCCCTGCCCTGTGGACCCAACCGGCCTCCCCGACTTGAAGCCGGTTCGTTTCCAGACTGCGCCAAGGAAACATCTATACACGCTCGTGCTCCACACCCTGCACTTCCTCACTCTCGCGTCACACCCCGACACAAAGTGGCGGGACCTCCTGCCACTTCTAGAGGGTGAGGAGCCCCGGTGGGCCAGCCTATACTCCACCCTGCTCCCAAGGCCTGCCGGGGATGTCAGTTGGCAGCTCCTTCATGGGGCCGTGAGCACGGGCATGTACTTGGCACGGTTCACCCCCGTCCCGAGACACCTGTCTCTTCTGCGGCGTGAGGGAGACCCTGGCGCACGTTTACCTGGAGTACGCCAGGCTGCAGCCCCTATTCCGGGTCCTCACAGATATCCTGTTGCGTTTCTGGCTGCACTTTTCCCCTCACCTCCTTATTTATGCACTCTCTATCCGTGGCCCCACAAAGTCATGGGACCTCCTGGTCAACCTCCTCTTGGTCCTGGCTAAAATGGCCATCTATAAAACCATGGAGAGGAGGTTGGCGGATGGAGTCTCCTGTGACTGTGGGGCCTCTTTCTGATCCTCCGTCCATTCATGCATCCGGGCAGAGTTCCTCTGGGTGGCGTCCACTGACTCCCTTGACGCCTTCGAGGAGCAGTGGGCGCTGTCCGGGGTTCTCTGCTCAGTGTCCCATTCAGGTTCCCTTCGGACCCTTTGACCGCACTCCTGTCCCTGTTATTTCATTAGTTGTCCCCCAAAATCACTTGGTTTCCAGGTCTTGTGGATCCCGCGCTAAGGCTGGGGGGATCTTTTAGCAGTGGGCGGGCTTTGGCCCGCCCACTTCCTGGATCCCAATAGGATCACTCTCCTGTAGCCCTCTGGCCCGACCCTGTCACAAGACCTATAGATGTGATACAAAATAAGGCCCTGATCTTGCAGTTTATGCAATTATTTCCATGTGGACTGACACCAGGCACAAAATTAGTTGTATGGTCAGGGTTTCAAAAAATTATTTTGCACCAGCTATACTACAGATAGGGTTACAGTTCATATGGAATTATTTGTCTAATCTAATTATGTCGTATGGTTCAAAAGACTCTTTGTTTAGTCCTAAAAATAAAATATATTAAATATCGGGTTGAGTTCATTTGGAAATTCTAGAATCATTAGCTGCTTCCTAAGTATAAGTGTGTTTGGCCTAATTCCAAGATTTCATGGAGGAATGGGTACTTTTTTGGTCACACAATCAATTTAAAGCAAGAGAAAATCCCCAAAATGATTTGTACATTTTTACTTTTTCAAGCACTATAGACTAGCATTAGCATCAAAATTCTAACTATGAAGCCAGATCCTGACCTGGAATATATCTGCATAGCTCCATTGAAATCAATAAAGTTATTCCAATTTACATGAAAAGGATTTGGCTGTAAATTTTGATTAAAAAAAACCCCCTTGATTGTAGATTAAAAGATTTTCCTTTTAATTTGGAATTAGAAGGAAAATGAAAGGGAAGAGAAGTCAGAATAGTCATAGAAGCAACATCCGAGATTTTTTTTTTTAAGTTCTTATATTGTGCCAATTGCTGGTGTATCTGAATGCTTTCCAGAGTTAAGAATAATTAAGGTGACTAGCATCTGTTATTTGAGGTTTCTATTTCTCCCATATCCCCCAGAGCAGTGGTTTTCAACCTCTGGTCCACAGACCCCTGGAAGTTTGCAGACTGTCTAAGGGGTCCTCGAAAGGTTGTCCTTACAGACTATGTCTAAGATTTCCAAAGAGGTCTGCGCCTCTATTTGAAATTTTCTAGGGTCCGCAAATGGAAAAGAGGTTGAAAGCCATTGTCCCAGAAGGTAAAGGGTGTGGGGGGGAGGGGGTCGGGGGGGTGTAAATATGAAAAATGGTGATGTTAGTTGTCATTCTAAGTTTTTGCAGGAGTGAATTTCATAGTATTGGGCCAGCTCCTGAAAAAGCCCTGTCTCCTGCATATGCTAGTTTTACTTCTGATGTGTAGACAGTTGTTCCTGAGGAACACAGCTACTGAAGTCTGAGAGAGTAAGATGGTATTTTGGGCCCATGTTCTTTATAACTTCAAAACTAAAGACAGATTTGATAGAGTGTTCTGTTGGGGAATCAGCGGAGTGAGTGAAACATAGGACCGATGTACTCAAGTGAACCTGTATTACTGAGAAGGTGGGCTGCTGTGTTCTGTAACTGATGCAGATTTTTCAGGGCAGATGCATTCGAGTCTAAATACATTGGATTTCGATTATTCAAGCAAGAGTTAATGATGGCCTATGTGATTGAGGCCAAATTGTAATTGCAAATGATGGGATGGGATGTACATGAAGGTGGGAGAATGCATGTCTTGTAAATGGTTTTGTGAAAGTCCAGCATCAGAGCATGGGATTTTTTTGCAGCTATGTTAGGTTGTTGGTTCCAGATTTTTGTTGAATGCTTCTTAATCAGAGCCACTTGTGCTGAGTCACAGCAAGAGGGGCGGGCCATTTAAACCCCTTGAATTTCATTGGTATTTTGAACACAGGAAGCTCAAAATTCCTGCAGCTTTGAGACATTTGTCATACATCAGCATTGTCTAAAAATTTTGTCTCTTGACAACTGTGTATTTTAGAATGATTGATGATAGAGAGTGTGTGTGTGTGTGTGTGTGTGTGTGTGTGTTTCTCGATATAACAGTTGGATATTTTGGACTAGGAGGTTGTGAAACAAAAGGAAAATAACTAGAAGCAGCAACGGTTTTATTCATGTTCTTTGGGTGACTTCTATCCTGTGTCAAGATCTGCTATGGGCAGGCAACAGGGAACTGGTTGCAGCTCCCTGGTTCCATATCCTGAGCCAGCTAAGTACTGCTGTGATCTGTGCCAGCTGGGAGATGTCCCAAAAGGATTGTCTGCCCTCTGAGGATTGCCAAGAGTGCACTTTGTGTTCCTAACTCATGTAAGTGCTTAGAAACCAAGGCCCAACTTTCCAGAGTCTTCATGGGACTCAGAGCGGTAGTATGCCACATCACACTACTCTCAGTTTATTGACTTAATCGACTCTTTTGTAACTAATGTTTTGTTGTAGGAAATGAAGAAGGAAAAAACCCTTCTTTGCTGCCAGTCTGATGAAAAAACACAAAAAATCCATCAGCTGGAAGAAGCACTAAAAATAGCCCAGCACCTTCTAACAGAGACCCGGAAGAATGCTGAAGAGATGAAAAGTGAGTGACACATTTCTACCTATTTAAATCCCGTTACAAACTATTACTTCAGTGTGGGAGATCTGTAAACTTCACTATAAATGGTGATTTGAAGCATCCCCAAGAAATAATAAGTTCCCACTGTGTGATATAGTTAAATTAACTTTCAGCTAATACACGCAATTCTCTTTCCAAACTGAGATGGAACTTCTTTATACAAATATACTAACTCATCACATTATATGGTTTTAAAACGATTTAAAATGAGGAATAAATATGTCCCAAACAAAACTATATGGTCAGCAAATTAAATACTACAATGTGCTCCTGTGTTTTAAAATCCCAAGCAAACAAATATACCTCCAACTATTATCCTTTAGCTTGTATATGGACTCCATCAAGCTAAAACGTGATGAAATGTTACCCGCCGAGCCCTAATTTGACTTTTCCCTACATTTGTCGATCTGGTTGGGAAAATGCATTTTGCAGACTGAGGTTTAAGAGAACAGGTAATTCTGCTAACTAGCCATTGTAAAGAAGGAGACTGCTCCCACTTATCGCTGTAGACGTCTAACCTCACTTAATGAGATTTCAAAATTAAATTTATGGACCTAGTCCTGCTCCCATTTTAATCAGTATTTCTGCACTCTCCAGTCCATGAGGCCATCCAAATAACTGCTTTGCGTTTTGATCTTATTCTTGGCAAGTGGCAGCACTTTCGGCTAGCTAAGAAAATGTAATGCCTTCTAAGTCCATTTTCTTGCTTTCGCTATCTTTTATCTGTGGTTCTTAAGGTGTCAAATGGGAGCATTCTCTCAGTTTTCTGGAGGGAATAATTATGAACAAAAAAATAAGTCAGAAGATGTTTGTGCTGTAGCTCTTCACTGCAACCAACAATAACTTGTCCTAATTGAAACATAACTGAATGTTGGTGCCCAGAGTCCTAGGCTGTCACCCTTAACCCTCAGACAGTTCTTCCTCTCTAAGAAGTCTCTGATTATCCTCTCTAGTTATACCTTTTCCCCCTTGTAATGGAGTGGGACTCACCCCTGCAGCGCCTCCTTCTGGTCATCCAGGGACTTAGCTCATTTCTAGCCAGAGCACCCTCTGATGGTCACCATCCTGCTCGACATTAGCCCCCGTGTCCCTCCCGGACCCTGGTGTCCTCCCCTGTCAGGGTCCTGCCCCCAGCAGTAATCCACTATCTAGGGATTCCCACCCAGGGGAATCCCCACCCCTATCCTCCACCTTGCCTCAGTGGCTACTGCCAGTCACCATCTAGCCCTGTTTCACTAGGGCTGACTACAGTCTGTAATGGCCACTCATCATTGGCAGGGGACTTTGGACCTGCTGCCTTTCCCTACAACTCAGTACCTCTCTGGGCCTTGGACAAGGCGCTGCAGCCTGGGGAGTTGTCAGCCTGGAGCTCCCCAGCTCCTCTGGCCTTTCCCTAGCCCTGCTTCATTCCAGTACCCTTAGCTTCCCCAGCAGCTAGATCCCTCTCCCTTCAGAGCTAGAGGAAGATTGACTGAGTGTTTGGCTCACAGCCCTTTTATAAGGGCCAGCTGTGGCCTGATGGGGGCCTGGCCCAGCTGTAGCTGCCTCCCCAATCAGCCCAGGCTTGCTGCTTTCCCCAGCCACAGCCCTCTGCAGGGTTGTTCCAATCCCTTCAGGGCTAGAGCGGGCAACCACCCCGCTACACTCCCCTTTGAATCACCACCCTAAATAATCCTTCTCCATCCTATGTGTTGACATAGTTCAAATATCTGTTGATTGCTATCATTTCCCTTCCCCTCTCTGTGCCCCTCTTTCTCACCAAGTTCTGGGTCTTGGAGACATTGAATTTTCCTTGTCCTGTAGGAAGGGAATGCGTAGTCTTGTTTTATATGGTAAGTTGGTGTTATTCAATAGAATTCTCTTTGCAATACAGGAAATCTCTTGTATTGTCTGTCTCTCTTAATTTTACTCCATACATTAGTCCATCAAACACCTTGATCCTTTTTATATATTCTGGATTTTGAAGACAGGAAAATGGACAAATAGGGCACCAAAATTCTTTATCTAGCCATTGATACTGTTACCTGTCAACCATGAGTTTCAGAGTACAAGCCATCAGACCTCAGTGAAGATGGGCTGTAGAAACAGAGTTACAATTGTGAAGCATAGAGTGATTTGACTAGCAGTATGTTCTTTCTGCAAAACTGAATTCTGGCAATGCTATACAATGTCATGGTTTGGGAATAAAGGCAGTTTTAGAACACATACGTAATTATATTCTGAAATACTAAGAACATTTATTGCTAGGTGAAAAATTGAAAATTGTCAATATTGCCAGTTTATAGTGTTACCCATAAAAGCTAATATTGCATATTTGACATAGTTTGCTTTCACAAATTAACCACTTAATTTTTTTTATTACTATAGATCAGAGTTTGTCTCAGAAAATAGAATTGGAAGCACAAGAAGCCGAGCTTCAGCATTTAAAAACCAACAATAAATTGCTCCAGTATTCAGTCCAGGAGCTACAACTTGAAAATGGAACCCTTAAGAATATGAACAAGGCTTTAGAAGAGGAAAAAGTAGACTTACTAGAAACAAACATAAGTTTTTCATATAGTTTAATAAGGCATTTTATACTTAAGCTTTTAAGAGCCAAAATATTTATTTGTGTCCTTTTTAATATCTAGTCTCTATTCTAATATAACATTTGCTATAACTTCTCCATTAGTAGCATGGAAATCTCATTAAATCTGTTATCTTATAAACTTCTGGCTATCAAAGATACAGGAGGCCTTTAGCGGGACACCTGAAAACATGATCAAATGTGCACGTTTTGTCTGTTCCATGGCCCAGCTTTTCTCCTCATTTGGAACAAAGAGGTGATTCCTCTCACTTGTAGAACTGGGAGGTGGACCAGTGTTGTTGCTGAAGGCTCCAGGACTAAGCTCCATCCTTCACCTCAGGCCACCAGAAATTGTGTCCACCAGCAGAACAAGTTGGCGGTTCAGTTTCTCCCAACAACTTTGCTTTATCATTAATTTTTGTTCATTTTTCTGCTATATTGATTTCATTTCAACTTCTTGCTCCTCTTTCTCTCTCCTCAAGTAAGTTCTCTGGATCCGCAAACACAGCACTTCTCAGTAACTCCCTTTGACCACTAGTGCAGTGGTAGAAAAGCCCTGCAAGATCAAGCTAAGTCCAAGTAGTTCAGTGGGCAGCTTTTTAGGGGTCTTAGAGGGTAACCTACGTCTTGCTGCTACAAGCCACCAACCCTTGCTGTGTGAGGGGATGGGGCTTTGTTGGGCCAGCGCACTAGTGCCCTGCATGCGCACATAAACACACCCATTTGAAGCCCTGACTCCATTGTGAGAAGGAGCATGAGGATTCTCAAGGAGATGAGAACCCCACATAGTCTGCTCAGGAATAACACTTGGAAACTCCATATGCTCTGGGTCCCAAAAAGACAAATGGAATTGTCCCCTTTGTAAGGAAGTAATATGTATAATTAATGAGCAGGAAGTATAAACATCAGGCTTTAAATCTTGTCTCTTGCCTTCCCATCCTTAGGATGTGTTTGCTGGGGTTTTCTCCTATATGCGGGTCTCCTGGAGTGCTCTGTATCAGACTCACTGCCCCCTCCCACCCTGGAGTATATCTGGGTGTGCAGAGACACATGTTACTTCTATGAAGCCCTGTCTCAGGTGGCAGGGTAATGTAAATTGTTCATCTCTGCTTTTCAGCCTGGGACCCTCTTTCAACCAGGGAAGCGGGCCCAAATTTGAGGCAAGAATGGAGTGGGAATTGTCCCTGTCTGTTTATCAGGTCAAGGACCCAGGCTTTACCAGGGAAAGGAGTTTGGAGTCTCCTCCCCCTCTCCATAGGCTTGCTCAGCGTTGAAGGATTAAAGAGCACTTTAGACAGTGTGTGCCCAGAACAGAGGCACATAAGAATTCCATTCCTTACGTAGCTGCACCATCAGGGGATTACAGAGGCATCAAGGAGAAATCCCTTCCCATGTTCAAAATGGCTCCTGCTTTACTGAGTAAAACCCCCCAAGTGGTACTAATTCTCTTCGGAAGGGTATAGACAGACACCCTTTCAGGCACCTGGGGCCATCTAGCAAGCTATTCCAACAATCAGCATTTGTCTCAGTACCCCTACTTAGTTGAGAAATGCCCAGAGCAGGGTGATTAGGGTGCTACCTCACTTCTGTAAACAATCGGAGGAAGTACCCCATGTACACAACCACACAAAAAAGAAATCCCAAACCCACATGACTCTCTCAGCACTGGAAGCCAGTGTCTTGAAAAAAACCTCAATAATAATAAACTATCTAGTTTCTCATGCTTTCCTCCTTTGAGATCATCATTTCCGGTTAAAACTAGATGTTAAACTAAAATGTAAGGAAAATTTGAAAGTTTGGGGAACCTAAGTGCAGCAGTAGTCCTACCAGAGAGAGACATCGCCATGCCTCCACTTATGGTGCAAAGGAAACAATACCTTACTTGCCAGGGTCTGTACTTCAAAATTAGACTGTGTTTAAACATGTCTTTTCACTCTGCCCCTAAGGTTAACCATAACTGACTGATGTGATATTAAACATAACAGTGCAGTGTCTACACTGCATGTTGTAACATCATGTTAATGAACACATTAATTAATACCTTGTGAAACTTCCCACTGTAGACGTGCCCCTATTGTCTTTAAACTGCTTCTACTACCTCATTATGTCACACGCAACTTGTGAGAGCATATCAGTTCTGATGTATGCAGAATTTCCATCTAAATTATTAATTAAGTGATTCTTATGACAGCACTATTTTTGCTAATAATTTAGATAGGCGTTTTTAGTTTTTAAACCTGTCCATGTAGGTGAATTTCTTCTTATCAATTCCCTCTGCATTTTCTAGCCTGCAGTCTTTTTCTACTTCCATTTGTGGTGAATGACGGACTGTAGTTCTGTGCTCTCGCTTCAGAAATAAACACATGAAAAAGCAATCGTGTAGCACAGTGTGGAGCCCGTATTGTGGCAAGCAGGCACTGAGTTACAGTGCTCACTCCATGCCCAGCTAATGGAGCACTGTGCTTGATATTTACGTTATCCTGAAGTGTGTTTTATAAGGCTGCCAGATATCCACCATCCATTTATTTTGGCATTATTCCAATGCACATAGGGTGGACAAACCTGCCTGGACCACATGCTTTTCAGCTGGGTTTTGTCATTTGGTTATTTTGAATATTCTATTTAGATTATTATTTCTCTATCAAGGAAATCTACACACATGTAGCTTTCCAATAAACATGACTTTAATGTTTCTCTGTTGGAATTAGAAGCTGCTATAATTCAATTGTATATTACTAAGTGAATCTACTATACAAATGCATATTATAACTTTTGTCTGGTTTTTTAGTTGCACTGAACTTTTAATGACAGGTGAGATGCCATTAGTGAGAGTATAATGCTTATACAGAAGAATGAAGTTTCCTATTAGCAACTACAAACAATTTTTTATTTTATAGTTGGACAATCAGAAGTCTTCAATTCAACTGAAGAAGCAAAATGGATTTGCTTGCAGTGAGACGAAGACGTGGATGAAATCCTGTAAGCAGCTAGAGAAGGAAAAAAAAATGTTGCAGAAACAAATTGCTGAACATGGTGCTCCATTAAAGGAGCAAAAGCCAAGTATGGGGTAGTTTAAGAAGGAAATACTCTACTAGAATGTTATTATAAGGCCGCAAATCATTCATGGAAGTCACGGTTTCCGTGACCTCTGTGAATTTTGCAGTGCTGGTGCAGCTGATCCCAGGACCACCCCATCAGCTGGGGAAGCCCAGGAGCCAGCCGCACTGGCCGTTGCTCCGGCAGCACTAGGCATGGTCCCTGGTGCTGCCCTGGAGCAGGAGTCTGGGACTAGTGGCAGCGGGATCCTGGGCATCCCCCCAGCAACAGCGTCACCCTGTTCTCTCTCCCCCACTCCCCAGCAGTCTTCAGGAGCGTCCCCCCTCCCAGTAGGTAAGATTTAGTCACAAATATTTTTAGTAAAAGTCATGAACAGGTCATGGGGCCGTGACTTTTTGTTTATTGCCTGTGACCTGTCCATGACTTTTACTAAAAATACCCGAGACTAAAACATAGCCTTAATCATGATCCTGTTTCTAACCTTAATGCATTTATTTATACAATCTGTTTTCAAAACATGCATTATTACGTTTGATTCAGATGAGGCGCCAGATCCTCAGCTGGTGTAAATCAGTATAGTTTCTGAAGCTCTGCCATTCACACCTCCTGAGAATTTGGCCCAAGATCTGTCTCCTCAAATTTCAGAGTCTCCTTCTATGTTATGAATATAGATGTCCAATGCCTATGTTTTGAAATAAAAAATGACCTTAGGATGAAGGGAAGGCTATTTTTTAAAGAACATTAGAGTGCCGTGTATAGCTTCTTACAATGCTTTGTTTGAGACATGAGAGTGTAAAATGTTGGAGTGTGTCTGTTCTTTCCGTTGCTGGCCATCACAACAAAGAAAATTCACATTCTGGGTATAGATGGCTGATAGTTCAGCATCCACCATGGAGAAATTGACATCTTTTAGAGTTTATACATATGTCCTTCCAAACAGTTTTTGGTGTCCTTCTGGATTGTAGACAGGGAGAGAGGAGCAACTCTTAAAGTGTTATGATTCAGACAAGTATCAGAGGGGTAGCCGTGTTAGTCTGAATCTGTAAAAAGCAACAGAGGGTCCTGTGGCACCTTTAAGACTAACAGAAGTATTGGGAGCATAAGCTTTCGTGGGTAAGAACCTCACTTCTTCAGATGCAAGTAAGGGAAATTTCCAGAGGCAGGTATAAATCAGTATGGAGATAATGAGGTTAGTTCAATCAGGGAGGGTGAGATGCTATGCTAGCAGTTGAGGTGTGAACACCAAGGGAGGAGAAACTGCTTCTGTAGTTGGATAGCCATTCACAGTCTTTGTTTAATCCTGATCTGATGGTGTCAAATTTGCAAATGAACTGGAGCTCAGCAGTTTCTCTTTGGAGTCTGGTCCTGAAGTTTTTTTTGCTGTAAGATGGCTACCTTTACCCCTGCGATTATGTGGCCAGGGAGTGATCATCAGTGATCTACAACCCATCCTGGACAATGATCCCTCACTTTCACAGACCTTGGGAGGCAGGCCAGTCCTCGCCCACAGACAACCAGCCAACCTTAAGCATATTCTCACCAGCAACCACGCATCGCACAATAACAACTTTAACTCAGGAACCAAGCCATGCCACAAACCTCGATGCCAACTCTGCCCACATATCTACACCAGCAACACCATCACAGGACCTAACCAGATCAGCTATATCATCACCGGCTCATTCACCTGCACGTCCACCAATGTTATATATGCCATCATGTGCCAGCAGTGCCCCTCTGCTATGTACATTGGCCAAACTGGACAGTCACTACGCAAGAGGATAAATGGACACAAATCAGCTATCAGGAATGGCAATATACAAAAACCTGTAGGAGAACACTTCAACCTCCCTGGCCACACAATAGCAGATGTAAAGGTAGCCATCTTACAGCAAAAAAAACTTCAGGACCAGACTCCAAAGAGAAACTGCTGAGCTCCAGTTCATTTGCAAATTTGACACCATCAGATCAGGATTAAACAAAGACTGTGAATGGCTATCCAACTACAGAAGCAGTTTCTCCTCCCTTGGTGTTCACACCTCAACTGCTAGCATAGCATCTCACCCTCCCTGATTGAACTAACCTGGTTATCTCCATACTGATTTATACCTGTCTCTGGAAATTTCCATTACTTACATCTGAAGAAACATGCTTCAGACAGTTCCTCCATTTTCTAACTATCATCAGCCTGGTACTAGTTGCAGCTTTCTGGGACCAGGAAGTGCTGGAGTTTATTAACTTTAACAAATGTTTTTTAAGACACATACATTGGGGTTTTATTGATCACAAGCTTCAGTCATTTCAAGAGTTGTCAGGGGCTAAGTATAGAGCTTATAGGACAACAGTTTAAAGTGGTCACCACAGTGTGTAAAATATACTACAACTTGTCTGCCATTAGCTAGGGTAAGTTAGGCTAGCAAATATTCATGAGTGTCCAATAAGCAGAATCACTAGCGGTATAAAAAGAGATCCATATTTCTGAGATGAGCTATATTCAATTATATACCCAAAAATTGTTAAAATAATGGTAAGGTGGTAATGTTAAGCACTTAAAAGTTAGGAAATGCCAGAATTAATGTTGCCCATGCATTGTGTGTCCAGGGGCAGATTCCAACGAATCGGGGTACCTGGCACCCTGACAGTAAATATGGTATCAACAGAGATCTCTTCTGTAAAGTAACCTTTACATGATGTCTGTTTTGTTTTATTTGGTATAGTTTACTGTGGTTGCACAAGCACACATCTTATGTACTTAATTAACAAATGAATGATTGAGATCATTGCATTCTAAACTCATCTTTCCAGAGTCTCCTTAAAGTTATTTGTACAGGTAATGACTCTTTCCTTTGGTCAGGTGCTGATGAGGTTGCCATCTCCCTACATGAGAATGAGCCAGAGTATGAGCTAGACGGACTCCCAGAGGTGGTGAAAAAAGGTAATTGTTACTTCGTTAGAGGAGAAGAGACCACATTGTTGGGGAGTGTGCGCGCACGCTTATCTAGAGAATCGTGTTGTCATATGTGTGACTTGGAAGCATTGTAAAAACTTGGACATCATCGGCCAGATTCAGCCCTCGTATAGGTTGCATAAGTCCATTTAACTCAACTGCTTGTCAGAGCTGAGTTTAGCCGCATGTGCTTTTAAAAAAAGCCCTAGTATACAATTGAGGCTATAGGGGGCTAGTATATTTTGTTGTAGATGTATGTAATTTCTAGTGGTTTTGTTTTTTGGTCCGTGTGATGTCTTCCCATCTGTACAGTTTTGTAGTATTTGATGACAAAAGGAAAACAGCCAAAAATTCTGAAATCCAGAATCCTAATATCAGGTTGTAGTTTTGAAAATCAGTCTAGATACATGTTGTTGACTTTGAGACTCCTCCAAAAACTTTGCAAAAGACCTCTGGCAAAAAGAGAGGGATTCTAGGCCCAGCCATTCCCAGTATAAAACACCTTTTTCTTCTGGTTGAGAGGAAGGGGGGAAATTTTTGCTTAAACATTTTTAACTAAATGTTTTTTCATTGAAATGTGCTGCATTGTCAAAGCCGAAATGTTTCACGGAGCTGTATTGATTCAGACAAAGTTTTTGCTGGGAAGGTTTCTGAGGTGCAAAGTGGACTCTTGCAAGGAGGAAGGCCCCCAAATTGAAAACCTGATGTTTTTGATTCAATTTCATTTTGTGAAAGCATTTGAAAGGCTTATGGTTTCATTCCAATCTAGAATAAAAACAAATTTTGAAACCTCGAAAGGTGTCGCAAAACAGAATTGTCGCCCTCCGGCCAGCTCCACTTAGAACAGTAGAAGAGACATCATTTTCAGATGGAAATGACTTTCCAGTTAATGGTGTTCCTTTAAAGGAAAAAGAGAACATTTTCTTGGGGAAAACGCTTTTGGCCATTTTAGTAGAGCTGCTGTTGCACAGATCCACACCCTTGTCTGAGTTCACCTATAAAATTCTAGGAACGCAAGATAGTCCCAATAATTCCCCCATTATATTTTATTCAGTGAGTAAATGCCATTTTACTTTCTTAAATTATTACCAGTTGTCATCTCCATCTTGAAATGAGCAAGATCAGATTGATTAAAACAATAAAGTAATTTAAGCAACCTTGGTTAATAGAAGCTGTTTATTTTTTAGGGTTTCCTGATATTCCTATTGTGAAAACCGACCCTTACATTTTGTGCAGAACAACTTTTAACCTAAGGACCCGTCCCCGTCTTGCTGCCCAAAGCCAAAAATTGTCACCAGGTTCCCAACTTTTACGAAAAGGCAGGTCAGATAATCTTGGGGAGATCTGTAAACCGACAGCTGGTGGCAGCAAATCACAAAAGGTAACTGATCTTAAAATGTATCTGAATGTGCAGGGCATGGGCAATCCACATCATGTATTTATCTCTCCAAGTGAGTTTGAAGATATGCCGTGTTATTCACACCTCCTTTCTATCTGCCATGAATATAGTGAAGACAAGGTCATCAATGTAAATACAATCAATAAAGCGTGGCATATAACAAAGATCTGGGCATAATGGTAAACTTAAAATTGTTGGTATGATCAAATCTGTGATCTCATGCCAAGTGCTCATTAACTTGGTAAATAGAAATGAGATAAATCTTCCCACTTTAATGCTCATCACAAATATTTGATTATTTCTTGAAAGACCTGGCTGCCTAGAGCAGGGGGTGGGTGTGTGCGTGCATAGATGGATTACACACAAAAGCACTCAAAAGTTCGGATATGCTGGAATGAAGGCTCCTTGTCCCAATCTCTCTGTTCAGCCAGCCCCAGTTCTCTTCTCCTCCTCCTCTTAGCTCTGTGTCTTCTCTCAGTGTCTCCTACACATTCCTTTCCCCGTACCCCCGCCTTCTCTCATAGTCTTCTAGTCCTAGCCTCGCCTACTGGCTCCCTGTCCTTGGCCCCCTCCCCTCACCCCCGTTCCAGTCCCAATCTTGGCATACTCCTTGTCCCAGTCTGCCCTCCCACCCCCACCCCCCATTTGCCTTTTGTCCCCTCTGCATTTGAGTCCAGTATCTTCCTCCACCACCGCGCATGTGCACCAGCTTGGAGGGGTCATTGGGAGTACAGGAAAGAAAGGTTACTGTCTCAGTTCTGGTGCTTGGCCCAAAGCAGCTGGGAAGAACCGTTGCAGGGAAACTCTGGCGTTGACCCCTGTAGGCCTGGGTTGGAGCATATCAGTTGCTCTGTGAGGATGGCTCAGTGCTGTGTTTTCATATCCAGGAGCTGTGGGGAAATGGCACATGTGCAGTCACTCTGTGGGGAATAGCTCATGCGCAGTTTGGTTAGCACTAAGAGCTGTGCGAGATCCAAGTATACGCAGCGAGGATGAAATCTTCCGAGATTTTAGCTGCTAAAAATCTAAGAATTCTCTCTACTGAGCGTCTGTGAACTGTGATTTTTTTCAAAGGCTTCTAATTTGGCCAAATTTGGGCAGGTTTTCCTGGGGATGGCAAAAAGCACATTCTCTGACACAAAGGCCACTCCCTGCCAAATGACAAGTCCCTGCTCCAACACATGGAGCTTTTCAAAGAAAAGTTGCCAGAATATTTTAATATGAGAAAAATGTAGATTTCCCTAGCCTTGCTCTTGGGAATAGCTTAACCATTTTGGCTGAAATTCTGCCTCTGTCCCCCACCCCCGAAGAAAAAGAGCATGAAGCAGACATACAGCATGGAAAATTTCAGCCCAAGCAATTAAAGTTTGTAAAGTTATAAGCAGCAGAAAACAGGGAGGAGACAGGTAACCTTAATAATAAATGATCCTACTAGCTTTGCCAGTAATATATGTTGGTAACAAGGTAACAATTTTGTTTTTGCTGTTGCATTGCTGTGAACTTAGCCAATTTAAACAACACACAAAATCATTCTTTAAGTAACAATCTCTACAAAAACAACCATGCTTCAACAAATTGTTTAAAGAGATATTCTGTTCCCAGAGTTTTCATTTTTTAGGGCCAGACCCTGAAGTCGTTTCTCAATCCTTATGCAAACTTGATCTGATTTTTTTCCTTTGCTTTTAATTTTTGAGGACACTGGAATGAAAATTGATCTCATTCTTTAGAAGTTCTGGTACTGAACTTTGTCTTAATGCTTGTATTGTGATAGCCTCAACCAGACACTGGCAACTGCATGTCCACAATCTGAGATTTTGCCCATAGCTAGAAAAACACTGTTAGAGTGATGGAACAATTAGAGAGGTGGCACACTATCTCCACAACTCTTAGGTCTAAAAAGGAATGCTTCCACAGTGTCTGCTTTCAGTGGTAAAAATCATTTATTTTTAGACTTAGCCTTATATTTCTCAAGCTACTATTACAATTACGGAACTGTAAGGACCGCCTTCCCTTTTTCCACTTGACATCAACATTTTAAGAGCTTTTATTTTGATAAGTATTGGCGCTAGAAGGATAAGCCCTGATGTTCATCTCTCACACAGGACCCACATCAGTGTAAGTGGGATGAGAATTGAGACCAATTACCTACACTATCAGAAGCTGTGGCATTTGGGATTTCAATTGTCGTGAAGCACACATTTATAATTACTTAAGTTTTAACTAATTGATGCTAAAATCATGTCAGAATTTGGTGGGAAGTGCAGGGGAGACAAGGATGATTGTAATAGCAGTGGGGACTGGAATTTGAGATAACCCCAAAGGTATAAATATTGTGAAATTTTTCAACAGTTTTACAAAGCTAGTGTTGAACAGGAGAACATCTGGACAAGATATCCTCTGCAGGCCAATGTAAATGCTTCAGGACGAAACAACTTTTTCAAGTGCTATTACATTTACAGAATAAACTATGGGCCATTTACAAATTCATTATGAAATATCTTTAATTAAACTTAAATTACATATCTCAAAATACAGTTCTGCAGATTAGTGATTGAGCAAGAATAGACTAGACAAGGAATTACTGTGTACTACTCCTTAGCTTTGCCTATACCTTGTTATATTATGTGACTTGCGATTTGTAAAACTTGAACGTGGTGAGGAGTAGGTAGTTGCTGTAAAGCATTCTGCACAGCACTGTTGTATTTTCAAAGTGATCAATATAAACACTGAAGATTCTTGCCTTTAGCGGGTGTCTGCTAATGCATGGTATTCGGTTGCTTGGAATGCGTCTCTCACTTCCTGCTGGTACTTAACAAGACTATTTTTTGTTGTGTTGCAGGTAGATGATACTCAACAGTGCCAAGCAGAAACAGCTATTGAACCCATGGAATCTAGTTCAAGATCTCTTTGCATAAATGAGCAACCCACAAAAACTGTTGCTCAGACCTCTAGGGAGAATGTTAACACTCACAAAGGCAGATGTTCCTTGAGCACACAAACATCACCTGAGCAAAATGAAGAAGGCAAAAACTGTATAATACTGTAAACCTGAGTAGTGTAAGGACCCTACCGTCAATAAAACCCTAACCCTGCTTCTTGACCCCTTTACCCTACCCCTTGACCCCTTAAACCCCACCCACCTGTCAAAGGAAGTCCCGCCCCAGGGGGTCTTACTTTCGGGGTCAAGACGTCCACATGACCGGCAGCAAGGTGTGTCATGTGACCCTCCCCCTAAGAACTCCTCCTCGGTATTGGTTTTACCCCGATAGGACCACCCTGAGAGGAGATTTGACCAGTCAGGGTGAGTTCCAGGGCGGGGTGACCTGTCCGGATGTGGGTCGTGTGACCCCTCTAAGAACTCCTCCCAACACCCTCTGCCAGTCAGAGTGCAGCACCATTACCCCATATGTCCCAGCTCCGGGCAGAGGAGGCCATCTCTTACCAAGGACACGTGTTTTAGAAATTGTGGAAAGGCTGCTGAGAGGAAACGTGGACTCCTTTACCACCTCTGTGAGAACTTCAGACTTTGTTTTAGCCCCGATCACCTTTGGACTTGTGTGGAGAAAGCTCTACATCAGTGACAGTCCCGAGGAGGACCCTTTGACTCAACCGTTGATGGATACGTTGGAATCCGACCCCGAAACCCTTGTGAGGCACCCCAATGAGTGTGACGGCCTCTCATTGTTCAACCCCCTAGAGGTGAAAGGCGATCATAGCTTAGGGGAGTCACCAGCTGACAAGGTGAACAGAAAAGACGTCGCTCAGGTAAATGAATGATTAAGAAGCGACGGTCGAGGATGGGGTATAATGGGGCTAGGAACCAGGGATTGCGTAAATTAACAACAAGCAGTGGGGTGCTTACACTGTTTCTTTTCTGAAAATCTCTCAACAGCTCGACGATGCTGTGAGGGTACCTCCCATAAGGCTTTAATTTGTTAATTTATGCAATCCCTGGTTCCTAGCCCCATTACACCCCATCCTCGACCCAGGGCCGGCTCCAGGCACCAGCCGACCAAGCACGTGCTTGGGGCGGCACCTTAGAGCGAGGCGGCGCTAGGATTTTTATTTATTTATTTATTTTGGTTCGGCGGCATGGCGCTCGGAGGGGGAGCAGGGTCTTGGCACGACATGTCGCTCGGAGAGAGGCGGGGGCTTCAGGCGGTGCGGCGCTTGGAGGGGGCGGGGCTTCGGGTGGCGCGCTGCCGAGGGGGCGGGGGCTTGCGCGGCGCACGGGGGGTGGGGCTTCGGGCAGCACAGCGCTCGGAGGGGGGGCGGGGGCGCGGTGCTCGGAAGGGGCGGGACTTCAGGCAGCACGGCGCTGGGGGAGCAGGGGCTTGCGCGGCTCTCCGGGGGTGGGGCTTTGGGCAGCATGGCGCTCAGAGGGGGGCGGGGGCTTGGCGCATCGCTCGGAGGGGGGGCAGGGGCTTGGCACGGCACGTCGCTCGGAGGGGGGGCGCGGCGCTTGGAGGGGGCGGGGATTCAGGCAGTGCGGCGCTGGGGGGCCGGGGGCTTGCTCGGGGAGTGGGGCTTCGGGCGGCGTGGTGCTGGGGGGGTGGGGATTTCGGCAGCGCTGGTGGGGGCAGGTTCAGCTGTGCGTCGCTCACGGGGGGGGGTATGTCGGGGCGGCGCTCTTCTTTTTTGCCTGGGGCGGCAAAAAAGTTAGAGCCGGCCCTGCCTCGACCTTCGCTTCTTAATCATTCATTTACCTGAGCAACGTCTTTTCCGTTCACCTTGTCCGCCGGTGACTCCTCCAAGCCATGATCACCTTCCACCTCTAGGCGGTTGAACGATGAGAGGCCGTCACACTCATCGGGGTGCCTCACAAGGGTTTTGGGGTTGGATTCCAACGTATCCATCAACGGTTGAGTCAAAGGGTCCTCCTTGGAACTGTCACTGATGTAGCGCTTTCTCCACACACGTCCAAAGGTGCTCGGGTCTAAAACAAAGTCCGAAGTTCTCACGGGGGTGGTAAAGGAGTCCACCTTTCCTCTCAGCAGCCTTTCCACAATTTCTAAAACACGTGTCCTTGGTAAGAGACGGTCTCTTCTGCCTGGAGCTGGGACTTCTGGGGTAATGGTGCTGCACTCTGACTGGCAGTGGGTGTTGAGAGGAGTTCTTAGAGGGGTAACACGACCCACTTCCGAACAGGTCACCCCGCCCTAGGACTCACCCTAATTGGTCAAATCTCCTCTCTGGGAGGTCCTATCAGGGCAAAACCCATGGTGATTGGTAGAGGGAAGTGGGAGGAGTTCTTAGAGGGGTCACATAAGGAACCTTGCTTATAGTCATGTGGCTGCTTTGACCCCTGACGTAATACCCTCTGGAGCGGGACTTCCTTTGACAGGTGGGCGGGGTTTGAGGGGTCAAGGGGTGGGGCTTAAGGGGTCAAGGGACAGGGATAGGGTTGGATTGACAGTAGGACCCTTATGTTACTAGCCTGCATGTAGTGACTCGGTGTGGCTCCCCTCCTGCCCAGCAGAGGGAGAGCCCTTACAGACACCCAAGTGGGCGGAGTCACCGACACCTGTTCCCGTCCCCCGGAAGTCAAGGGGCAGTACAGGAAGTATAAAAGCTGGCCGGCAGAGCTCAGTGAGGCCCAGCCACCGCAGGGAGCAGACGTGCAGCCGGGAGACCTCTGAGGCTGTTGCCCTAACTGGCCGGAGCTACCCTGAGCCCACTACGAGGAGGAGCCGCCGGAGCCCGTCCGCTCCCGTCATTGGGAGGAGCCGTCAGACCTGCCCCGCGTCAACTACGAAGGCGAGGAGCCCCCAGAGCGCCTCCGCCCCTACTGTTACCCGGAGGAGCCACCGGAGCATCAGTGGCTGGATTTCCCCGAGGAGCTGCCAGACCTGCCCCCAAGCCCCGGACCAGAGGAACCGATGTTGCTGGACTGGCCCGAGCCCGGCCTGTTTCGGGCAGGATACCCCACTGACCAGCAGAGGTGATAGCCGCTGCTAGGGCCCCGGGCTGGAACACAGTGGAGTGGGTGGGCCTGCGTCCCCCCCTGCCACCCCCGCTCACGGGTGGCAGGCTTCCCCCTCACCCAACGCTCAGATGTAGGAGCCTGCGCTTACCCCAACTGGGATATTGTTTGCTCAGCCCCTGCACCAAAGGGCCTGAGCTGTGACTGTTTGTGCCCCGCCCTGATCCAGGGCCTGGGCCTCCCAACTGGCTGTTATATTGTTGCTCAGCCCCTGCACCAAAGGGCCTGAGCTGTGACTGTTTGTGCCCCGCCCTGATCCAGGGCATGGGCCTATGAAACGCACTGTTGTACTGGTGCTCAGTCCCTGCACCAAAGGGCCTGAGCTGTGACTGTTTGTGCCCCGCCCTGATCCAGGGTATGGGCCTTCGAAACTCACTGTTGTACTGGTGTTCAGTCCCTGCACCGAAGGGCCTGAGCTCCCTAACTCTATACGGTTGCTCAGCCCCTGCACCAGAGGGCCTGAGCCCTGAACTAACTGGTTGTTTGTTCCACCAGTAGTGAGTCGGTGTGGCTCCCCTCCTGCCCAGGAGGGTCGAGCCCCGGCACGAACCTTCTACACTGCAGTTATATCACTTCAGATCAAGATAACCTTTGGAAGATAAATAGTTTTCATGACTAGAAATGAAAACTATATGGTCACTATTTTTTGTCAAAATAATTGGTATAATACTTTGCAACACTAAATCATTTGTACAGGTCTTGTTGTTAAACATTTCCTGAGAACTATGTCAGGAAAGCTATGTTGAAAGAATGGTCATATCCATTTTTATTTCACAACATGTTGGTAATAGAGCTGATCGTTGTACAATGTTCTGTAAATAATTCTGTAGAAACTTGTTTGAGATAAAATTTAATAGAAATGCAGTTAAATACCAAACCACATATTACATTAGCAGTATTCCTTCTGTATATAGATGTTTCATTAAATTTCCAAAACACATTTCTGAGACTTTTCATTACTAGAAGTTCACCTTGATCGATTGGTCCTTCAGCCCTCGTCTCGATTGCACCAATCACAACACGTCTTCCATTCTTCTTGTATCATGGCCTTCCTTCTCCATGTGCGGCCATGTCTTTTCATGGTAACATCTTCCCATCTCTTTGGAGTTTGGCCGAGTGCAGCTGCTAGTCCATCGATTGTCAGTGAGCCTCACTATATGCCCGGCCTATCGCATTTTACTATGCCTGCTCTCAACAACAACGTTCAGCACTCCACTCTGCTGTCTGATCTCTTCATTGGGGACTCGGTCGTGGATTGAAATTCACAGAATTCTTTTTTCCATCGCCCTCTCCATGACAGACAGTTGCTGCTCCTCTGTCAGCACCCATGTTTCACTACCATACAACAGTGCAGTACAGTAATTCCTGGCTTAACGTTGTAGTTGTGTTCCTGAAAAATATGACTTTACGCGAAACATTGTTAAGCAAAACCAATTTCCCCATAAGAATTAATATAAATGGGTGGGATTAGGTTCCAGGGAAATTTTTTTCACCAGAGAAAAAACTATACACACACACACACCACATTTTAAACAAACACTTTAATACTGTACACAGCGATGACGATTGTGAAGCTTGGTTGAGGGGGTGGAAGAGAGTGAGATATTTCCCCAGGGAATGCCTTACTGCTAAATGATGAACTAGCTTTTGGCTGAGCCTTCAAGGGTTAAAATGTTGTTAATGTAGCCTCACACTCTACAAGGCAGCACCAATGGGGGGAGACAGCATGGCAAACAGAGACACACACCCTGTGTGTGGGGGAGAGAGAGAGAGAGAGATGCACATTGCCCCTTTAAGTATGCTGACCCCACTCGTAAGTACATTGTCTTTTTAAGTCTATCGGGAGTTAAGACAGCAGCTGCTGCCCCAAGCTCTCTCTGTCTCTCTCCATCAGTGTCACCACCCTGCTCTATATGGAGAAGGGGTAAGTGGGGTGCAGGAGCAGGGGAGAGGGGGAAACCCTGAAATTAGCCCTCCGCCCTTGCACAGCAAGCAGGAGGCTCCCAAGAGCAGCTCCAAGGCAGAGGGCAGGAGCAGCACATGGCAGTGGGCGGAGGGACATCTGAACTGCCCGCAATTGATAGCCGGCTGGGCAGCTGCTGCACAGGGAACTTAGGGGAGTGGGGAGCTGAAAGGGGGGGCTGCTGGTCCACCCAGATTCTAAGCCCTCAACAGCTAGCTGCAACAGGCTGCTCTTCCTGCAAGCAGTGGACAAAGCAGGCGGCTGCCAAACGACGTTATAAGGTGTCCTAAGTTTCATCCCCACTCTGGACTTTAGAGTACAGATATGGGGGCCTGCATGTGAACCTCTAAACTGAATTACCAGCTTAGATCTGGTTTTGCTGCCACCACTCCCAAGTGCTAACTCCCTTCCTGGGTACCCTTGAGAGACGACTTCACCAATTCCCTGGTGAACACCGATCCAAACCCTTGGATCTTAAAACAAGGAGAAATTAACCATTCCCCCTCCTTTCCCCCCACCAATTCCTGGTGAGTCCAGATCCAACCCCCTTGGATCTTAAAACAAGGAAAAATCAAGCAGGTTCTTAAAAAGAAGGCTTTTACTTAAAGAAAAGAAAGGTAAAAGAAAACCCTCTGGGAGAGATTAGCATACCAGCTACTCTCACAGACAACAGCTTCAAATCACAGAGGATGTTCCCCTGGGCAAAAACTTAGTTACACAAAAAATACCCAATTTGATTATTCCCTAATGCCCAAGACAAGTTACAAAGAAAATAAACATAAACCTATTTCTTTCCTTCACTAATACTCACTACTTGATAAGAGGCTGAATTCTGGAGCTTGCCCACTCCGGTCAAAACTTAAACTGAAACTAAACAAAGGAAACTTCCCTCCTGCCTTTTGAAACATCTTATCCCCCCATTGGTTCCTCTGGTCAGGTGTCAGCTAGACTAGGTGAACTTCTTAACCCTTTACAGGTAAAAGAGGCATTAACCCTTAACTATCTGTTAGGACATAAGGCAGCATTGTATAAGGGGACTGTTGTCCCTTACTAACATTCAGTGGGGGTGTTTTGGTTGGCTAGCTCCCAGCACTAAAAGGGGAGGGGTCGATGGGAAATCAGGACCCTGAGACTGACAGTCCCCAGGAACAATGGCGAGAGGCCAATGCTCCAGGTCAGCCTGATTGACAGGGCGGGCAGGCTAATCAGCATGACAGGAGGCCAGGGTGGGTCCCGTCTTCCGTGTGAGTTGGAATTGCTTGGGTCAGACTGAGTGGGGCTGAGCTAAGGAGAAAGCAGGGGCCCAAGCTGAGCTGGAGAGCAGAACCGTGCCAGATCCAGAGGGGCCAGAGGCGCAGCCACAGAGCCAGAGACGCAGCGCAGGGAGAGCACATTCTGTGCTGGGAGCAGAGCTGCAGCCACAGAGCCAGGTGTGGTGAGCAACTGGGACCAGCCAAAGGGGGACCTCGGGCAAAGGGCCCAGCACAGAAAGACACCCCTAGCCAAGGGCCCTTGCAGGCCAGATGGGGCGGGGGACCTTAACCTGACGGGGGGCTGACGCTGGGAAGAAGGGTCCCACCATTCAAAGCCCGGAGGTGTGTGGCCACCACCATTGCAAGTGTCCAACCCGCAGCATCCCTGCAGCACAGCCAGGGCCTGAGAAGGAAATCTGGGACCTACACAGAACAGACTGCAAAGTCCCCTGATGTCTAGAGACACTGTTTGTGATGTTCCCTGCCACAGAGCAGGGTGATGTGTTTTCCTTTAACCTTTCCCATTTTTCCTTGTTCTTTTCTTTAGATTAATTGTTAATTAAACAACTTGTATTTGCTTTAAATTGTATGGAATAATCAGTGGGTCAGGGAGGTGCCCAGTGCAGAGAGGATACCCCGGAGTTTGGACACCCTAGCCTGTGTCCTAGGTGACCACAGCAGAGATGGGGGTTGAGCCCCCCAGGAATCCTGGGCCCAGCAATCCTGGGCCCAGCCTTGTTGGGGTTACAAGGACTCTGCCAGACAGGAGAGTGGAAGGGGAGCCCTCAAGGGCAGGGAGGCCTCTGGGTAAAGGGAGTGGGAGCGAGGACTCAGATCCTTTCGCTAGCCCACTTCACCGGGGTAGTGCAGAAGCCAGGAAAGTTCCCCACAATAGCGGGACCATTCCCCCACTAACAATTGCACAACTTTAAAGGAGCGTGTTCTGTAATTGATCAGCAACATAACAATGAAACACTGTTAACAGGGATGACTTTAAGTGAGGACTTACTGTACTGTTTAGCTGAAGAGGCTGGCACGTGTTGCCTTGTTGATTTTTCCTTGGAGGACATCCTTGATAGAACTGAATGCACACCAATGTGCGTTCTTTCTTCGCGAGAGTTCAGCTTCCTGATCGTGGCGCATGTTAATTCCTTGGCCCAAATAGACATATTGCTCAACTTCTATTTGTTCTCCCTTCATTGTTATTTGGGCTTTTGGCCAGGTATCAGATCATATACATTTTGTTTTGGAGAGGTTAATTTTCAGTCCGACTTGGCTGCTTTTTGTGTTGAGTTCTCGCAGCATTTTCTGTAGTTTGATAGTATTTTTGGCAATCAACACAATATAGCCCATGAATCCAAGATGGTAAAACTGCTCTCTGTTGATGTCGATTCCACCCTTCCAATTCATCTGCCTCATTACTATTTCAAGGCAGGCTGTGAAGAGTTTCGGTGAAACTGTGTCGCCTTGTTTCACACCGTTCTTAACTGGGATAGGGAGTATCAAATAAGGTTGTATCAGTTGTGCCGTCAATTTGTTTCCTTTAATAGTTTGATATAGTTTGTGTCGATGCCCTGCTCTGCAAGAGCATTCAACACTGTATTGATCTCTATGCTGTCCAATGCTTTTTCATAGTCGACAAAGGCAATACATAAAGGGAATATAGTGAAAATATGGTCCATGTGCTGAAATTCCTCCGAAAACCTGTCTGTTCTTTGGGCTGTTGCTCGTCCAGACTCTGTGAGAGTCGGTTTGTTATTATTTTGGTGAACAGCTTGTAGACATGTGAGAGCAGGCATATTGGACAAAAGTTCTTTAGATCTTCACGATCACTTCTTGCACAGCAGAATGGTGTTGGACTCCTTCCAGTTAGATGGTATCTTCTGCCTTTCCAAGTAACGGCTAAACCTCTGAGCAAGAGTTTCCCAGAGGTCTTGGCCTCCAGCTCTTATCATTTCGACTTCTCAGTCCATCTTTACCTGAGGCTATTAATAGAATGTACTGTAAATATAACAAAGTTTAATGGACAAAGGATGACATACAAGTGGATGATTAAGTCCACAGTAGAATGTCTACACGCCTAGCTGCATTTCAGTAAAAATGGGAATTCCACCTTGTTCATCATAATGCACTTGAGTTTGGAATAAATCATTCCAAATAAACTCTACATTAAAAAAATGTATTCATCACTTCAAAAGGCCTTAGTGGGCTCAATCTAGCAGCCCACCGCAGTGCAGTGGAACATATAAAGGGTCACATGAGCCAAATCAATTAAAATCAATAATTGTCCAACTGAGTAGAAATGACTTTTCCCAAAGCAGTGCTGATCATGTTTCCCTATCCAGGCCATGTATTAGAAAAATCAGATCGGCTATGACACTAATATTAACACTGTAAGACTAACTTGCATAATATATATAGATGATTTCATTTTTTCTTTGTATCTTCTACTTTTTACAGTCTCTCTTCTTCAGTTGTTACTGATATCTGAGTTGGAAGAAAAAAATCGATCTTTCAAGAGCTTTATTAACTAAGCAAACAGTACAATTTTGCTCTAAGCTAAACTGGTGTTAATGGTTCATTTGTTCAGTTATCATGAAGGTACTAGTATTGACAGCATAATTAAGGTTGAGCTTTAGACTCAAATAAGGATTCAACGTCTTTTATGTATGGAAAACACAGCATTATCCTGCCTGCTCAAACTTACAGTACTTTCCTTTTGAGCACAGAATGAATTTTCTGAGAATTACAAGAAAATAAATTAATTAGTTAAATTAATTGAAAACGGGGACCCTTAAGAAATTTAGCATTTCTATCACTCTTTTCTATGTCCCAAATGATCTTAACACAAACTCTCCAAATGTTTTATATAGTTAAAATTAATTGAAAACTTGTGTGTAGGCTATATTGCAAGAAATTAGGTTGCAATTAAGCTATTTTAAGGATTTTTTAATCTAATTGTTATATAGACTACACACAGGGTCAGTTCAACCGGTCAGGTAACTTTTAATTGGGACCATTGTGACATCAGATGCAATTTCACCAATCCCACCCCCCTTTCTTTCAAGTTATTTTTCATGTAATAGTTCTCTGGGGTGTAATGACTCTGGATGAAGGAGACTGGACATGAGTGGAGTGCTCATTGGTAGATTAGTTGGTCCAATTTCACAGCTCTTTGAAGGTTCCATGCTGGCACACTAGCTTGGGTATCAATGCCTGAAAGGCTCCCGATGACACTGCTGCCTTAGCTCTATTGTGCACCCAGGCAGCCCCTGCAGGGAAACTGAGGCGCATAGGAGGAGTCTTTAAATTTCACAGATATTGAGACTTGCAGACTGTGCTTTACCCACCCCCTTTTCACATAGCATGAATCTCAATAATACCGCTCTCTAAAGCAACAAATCGATTGCAAATTAAGAGACAGATTCACCAGTACACTTTATCGGCTTTGTGTTGTTCTAGTGATGCCAATTAGCATTAAGTTTAAATGGCCAATGCGTCCTGGCTGCTTTAGGCTGTTCTGGTATGCCAGCAAATCTGACCTTGAAAGTTAAAATTAAAATAAAATGATTAAAGATTGACACTGCATATCTTCTAATAATTAGAAATATCATAGCAACATTTTCTTTTGATTCCTTGTTTGGTGATCATGTGGGAAATTTTTGGTAATTAAAAATTAACGAAACTCATACAAAATGTACATTAAGATGAAGTTATGGTTGTGAGTATATATCAGTAATGTAAGGGTAAAAAAGATTATAGGGGGTTTATAATTTTTCCCAACCCATCTTGACTTTGTAGTGACGACATGAGGGAGACGAGTTTGGAAAAAAGTCTTTAAAAAAAATCAGTTTTAGCTGAACTGAGGTCACAAAAACGAAAACATTTATTGTCCTACGGTTATTGCATGGTGTCACTACAGGGAAGAGTTAAGGTTGTGTTAACTGTGTATTTTCATTTCTTAACCTATTTGTACTACTTTTTAAATGTAACTTTAATGTTGAATTTCCTGCATTTGTGGTGCTTAGTTTTGGGAAAATTTAAAGCATTCCTGTAATGTGTTTTAGTGCTATGGACTCTCTACCTTAACTCCCTCTAAACTTAATTTTTTTGTATGATAAAATTTTCAAAGGCTCCCAAATTGCTTAGGAGCTTAAGTCTCTGGAAATAAACGGGACACGATCTCCTGAGTTGTTTAGGCGATTTTGAACATTTTACCCTCAGTTCTTCATTTCTAATCTATCTATAATCAGGTGTGTGGTACATAAAACAAGAAGAATTCCTAGAGTAAATTCCTGGTAAGATGGTTGTATAAATTAAGGCAACTTTCTGAGCCAGGGCTGATAAATCATCAGTGAAAGCACACTTGTCCTTAGCACTCCATTTTGATTTATGAAAGCCTCCATACCAATGCTGTCATTGGCACTCCAGTATTGTTCTGTGCACAGTAACCTGACTATTACAACAGTGATATTAAACAATTGTATATTCTGTTACAGAGAATGCATTGGCTGGATTTTTCCTTTTTGTGCAAGGCTCACAGTACAATTCATGCTAATATAGTCTAGTTTGCTGTCTTTCTATGTTTGTCTCCTGAAGTGTCTGGAAACGGAAAAAAAAAAATCAATGTGACTTGATAGTAATACGCTAAAAACATGTTTTAAAGGTGCTGGTATCACTATGCTGTATGCCAGTGTAGCTGATGGAAGGGTCTAGTGCGGTTCAGCTCATCCTTCAGGTCTTGAAATAGTCTTCTCATTTTTACCTAGTAATGAAAGAAAAAGCACAAAACTGAGATTTGTTTGGCTGCTGCTCCTTTGTAGGATTATTACCATGGATGAATGTTTTGAGTTAGATTCTAGTACTTTGGATTTTCAAAGTTCACTACGCTGCTCTACTCTGACTTCTTTGTAACCCATTCGACACCATTGATTTCAATGGGATTCCAAACTAGAAAAGCACTAGGAACCCTCTGCCACAAAACCTCCATAGGGTTACACGTACTCCAAGAGCAATATGTCAGTGACCACACTGTAGAGGCACTCAAGGCTAGCTCAGTGGACCTCTTGTGAGATACCCTGGTGACCTAGTGCTTGGGTAATACAGGACAACTGCATAAAGAAAAGGAGACAAAGTTGTTACATATGGGGATGAAAGAACCCTTGATGTACAGTGAGGACCTGACCTGTTCCCATTGAAATCAATAGAAGATTTGTCACGAGATTGAGCAATAGTGAAGTAATTAGGTTTTGCCATGATTAGTGAGTTGACCTATCATAAGAACGGCCATAGTGGATCAAAACCAATGGTCCATCTAGCCCAATATCTGGTCTTCTGACATGGCCAATGCTCCCAGCTTTTGGAAGTTAGTGGCTAGGAACACCCAGAGCTTGGGATTGCATGCCTGACCATCCTCGGTAATAGCCTGTCTTCCATGACCTTATCAAATTCTTTTTTGAAAACCTTTATAGTTTTGGACTTCAACATCCCTTGCCAATGAGTTCTATAGGTTGACTGTTCACTGTGTGAAGAAGTATTTCCTTTCATTTGTTTTAAACCAGCTGCCTATTAATTTCATTGGGTGACCCCTGGTTCTTGTGTTAGGTGAAAGAATAAATAACTCTTCCTTGTTCACTTTCTCCACATAGCATGATTTCTCAACATTTGCCATGACAGCTACAGTCCACCTAGCAACTCAGTTCATTCATGTCCAAGAGTATACATCTATAGCTCTCAACTGAACTAAACGCATTTACCAAACGTCATCCTATGCTGCTTTTGGAAGCGCCAGTATTCAAAGGGAACACTGGGCTGCCCTGTTGTGTACACCACTGCAGTAGTTAATGCTAGCTATATATCACACTGTTCACAAGAATTTACCAATCCTGTAAGGATTTTTCTTGAGAAGGGGAAGAAATGCCTCAACACCATCCATCTTCTTGCGTTTTCTGCTTCTCTGTTGTCTGCTGCTGGTATTGATTGCACACAATTGTGTCACATGTTAAGGAGAAAATGTTAATAACATATTAGGTGGAGCTGCTATCTATATCCAAATCAGATTCAGACATGTACATTGGAATATAATTCCACATAGTCCTACAATTCTTAGAAGAAGATCAGAGAGGGAACTAGAACATGTGTACTAAACTGGATTTTCTTTGCATTATGAATGACAAATGTGCTCATTTTACAAATGAAAACTTGGCAAACTAAGGTAAATGTGCCCTGTCCTGAAGAAAAACATTGGCCCTTGGTGTAGATTACAGCCCTTCTCTCTAGATTTGCCCCTGTGACTGGTTTTGCCTGGCTGCTTCATGTTCCTGTTCATAAGGATTTAGGCCAACTTGACCCATGTAATGGCTTTAATTCCCATCACCACTATGAAGGAAAACATGTCCTACCTAGCATCAGCCTTATTAAGCAAGATATACGAAGGCTTTCAATCCTCTCTGGAGAGTTCAGTTGTTCAAAACAATTTTTAAAACTTTCTGGCAATGCTGATGAGTATTTAGATGGTTGTCTTCTATAAAATGTGGATTACAATATAATCTCAACCACGATAGTTCTGAAATTGATTTTATAAACCCATGGTAAATTCCTGGATTTGCATCAAAATGGAACTGGTAAGACTGCGCTTCCAAAGATGGTATGGTTATATATAAACCTTTTTTCAATGTGTAATGTGCTCCGAAACTGAACAGCACTTTGAAAAGCTAGAGGGTAGCTTTAAAACAATTCAGTCTCCAAAAATATATTTGCATTGTTTTGTCTTCTTTGAATGCCTGACAAATCAGTCTATATTCAAAATTCAAGCTTTCAGATGTTTATGTGAATGCTTCTGAGATTGATCTGTGCACTGCAAAATCCACAGCCCTCAATGTCCTCTCTGTGTCCCATTTTATAAATTAAATAGAAAAATGACAGATTAGTGAGAGTCTGTTTTCAATATTCCATACTGTCTTCTGAGAGTTGAGAGTTCCTTGAAGGGAGCCACTTAGAGTAGGTGTGGAACATGATGTATATGCTTCTAATAACATTGCTGAAAAGACAAACATTTAATTTACAGACATTTAGGCAATCAATCCAGACCAGATTAACATGTTCTACATTCTGGGTTTCATTGTCCTACATCTTTTAGAGGCAAATGAGGCAGAATTGTTTTTTTCCATTGATTTGCACTGAAATAAGTCTTTGTTTTTATTCTTTCAGCCTTGTGCTAAGTAACTCTCAATACACTGTGCTACTACTGATTTTTAAAAGTATGAATGGCCTGGATTTATTATATAATTGAGAAATAACCTATCAGTAGTTTCGGTCAGCAGCGATCAATTAGGGTCCTCAATTCTTCTGAGAAAGTCCAAAAGAAATGTAAGCAAAACACAAGTAGTAATTCTACCACTCTATTCAGCACTGATAAGACCCAACTGGAGTATTGTGGCAAGTTATAGACACCACACTTTGGCAACGAAGTGAACAAATTGGAGAAAGTGCCGAGGAGAGCAACAAAAATGATTCAAGGTCAAGAAAACGTGACCTATGAGGAAAAACTGAAAAAATTGGGTTTGTTTAGTCTGGAGAAGAGAAGACTCCCATGGAGGCGCCACTCCAGGGGTCGCTGGGGCGCTCCTCCCTACAGGTATTGCTAGGAGGAAAACTTCTGGTGCACGTGGCGAGCACGCACACCTATTGTGGAATGGACATGAGCAACACATCTCGAAGAACACCAGTTACGGAAAAGGTAACTGTCTTTTCCGCTCTATTCGGCATTGGTGAGGCCTCATCTGGAGTACTGTGTCCAGTTTTGGGCCCCACCCTACAAGGAGGATGTGGAAAAATGGGAAAGAGTCCAGCGGAGGGCAACAAAAATGATTAAGGGGCTGGAGCACATGACTTCTGTGGAGAGGCTGAGGGAACTGGGATTGTTTAGTCTGCAGAAGAGAAGAATGAGGGAGAATTTGATAGCTGCTTTCAACTACCTGAAAGGGGGTTCCAAAGAGGATGGATCTAGACTGTTCTCAGTGATACCAGATGACAGAACAAGGAGTAATAGTCTCAAGTTGCAGTGGGGAGGTTTAGGTTGGATAGTAAGAAAAACTTTTTCACTAGGAGGGTGGTGAAGCACTGGAACGGGTTATCTAGGGAGGTGGTGGAATCTCCATCCTTAGAGGTTTTTAAGGTCAGGCTTGACAAAGCCCTGGCTGGGATGATTTAGTTGGGAACTGGTTCTGCTTTGAGCAGGGGACTGGACTAAATGACTTCCTGAGGTCCCTTCCAACCCTGATATTCTAGGATTTCCCATTTATGTGTGTGCAACTGTTTGTTCCTTCAGAAATGGAGTACTTTGCATTTGTCCTTATTGAATTTCATCCTATTTACTTCAGATCATTTTAAATTTTAATCCTAACTTCCAAAGCACTTGCAAACTGTGACGCCCCTAGGACAAGGGCAGCACAGCCCAATGGTCAGAATTTATTAAGCAGTCCTTAGTGCAGGGCAGCACAGCCTAATGACCAGAGTCTATTGAGCAGCCCTTAGTGCAGGGCAGTGAGGCCTATTGGCCAGAGTCTATCAAGGGTGGAGTGCCCCCCAAGGGGTGCAGTGGCCCCGGTATAGGGGCCCAGGCCCACCCGACTCCACCAGGCCCCTAACAGCTGTGTAGCATCCTGCCACTGACTCAGCAGGGGGTCCTACCGAAACACGCTGAGTTTTCCCGGGCGGGAGGTACCACTCCGTCACCCTCCCTGGGTCACTTCCTACTGGTCTCTGTGTTGGTCTCCCATGAGCCTTCGGAGTCTCCCTGGACAGCTGGGCTGGCTGCCTTCTCTGGCTCCTCCAGTTGCCCGAGTTCATTCGGGCCCGGGGAGGCTCTGATTCCCGGTGCAGTCAGGGGCTGTGGCTGGCCTACTGCAGAAGCTTCCCAGACAGGTCCTTCCCCTGCAGCTGCCAGCCCAGAATGAGCCGGGCTTCCTCCCTTTATACTACTAGAGCATTTAGAGCATGCCCAGTCCCGCTGAGGAGGCGGGACTTCCGCTGTCAATAATATGGGCCTAACCCTGTCTGGGCTAGTGTGGGGGTAAGCAGACTGTCACACAACCCCTCCCAGCTTGGTATCATCTACATACTTTATAAGTGAATTCTCTATGCCATTATCTAAATTATTGATGAAGATATTGAACAGAATTGGACCCAGAACTGATCCAGCTTGACTATGAACTGATAACTACTCTCTGGGAATGGTTTTCCAACCAGGTATACACCCACCTTATAGTAGCTCCACCTAGGTTGTATTTCCCTAGTTTGTTTATGAGAAGATCATGCAAGATAGTACCAAAAGCCTTACTAAAGTCAAGATATACCACATCTACTGCTTCCCCCCATCCACAAGGCTTGTTACCCTGTCAAAGAAAGCTATTAGGTTGGTTTGACATGATTTGTTCTTGACAATTCCATGCTGACTGTTGCTTATCACCTTATTATCTTCTAGCTGTTTGCAAATTAGTTCCCCCATTATCTTTCTAGGTGCTGAAGTTAAGCTAACTGGCCTGTAATTCCCTGGGTTGTCCTTACTTCCCTTTTTATAGACAGGCACTATATTTTCCCTTTTCCAGTCTTCTGGAATCGCTCCCATCTTCCATGACTTTTCAAAGCTAACCAAAGATATGTTCCAACATGTTCTGAAGGGCAGTCACAAACAAGTCCCCCAGAGACAAAAGGCTAGCCAATGGCTCAGCCAGGTGTTAATGAGCTCAACTGCACCACCACCTGTGTAAGTGGCCACTCTTTGGCAGAAGAGAGGTATGGGGGAAAACATCTACATTTTGACAACAAAGTAGTTTGTTTCCTGGCCAGACATCAGCTGGAGATGATACTTGAGCAAGAGACAGGGCTATAAGAGGAGAGGGCCGATGCCTCAAATCATCTCTCCCTTGCTCTCTGCCCCTGGCATCATCCACAGCTGAAGAACAAAGGAAGTAGCACTGGACTGGGGGAGAGATCCTGACTGAAAGAGGTTCACCCAGTAAGACTGCTGGAACATGTGGTGAGAGAGAGATCTTTGCTTTGTATTCACTTAGCTTGTTAAAAGGTAAAACCACCAATTCCTAACTTGTAACCAATTCTGATTTAGATGCCTCATTACTTGTAGTAATTTAAAATCTATCTTTCTGTTGTCAGTACATTTGCTTTGTTGTTTTATCTAAGCCAGTGTGTTTAGACTGAAGTTTTTGGGAAGCTACCTAATCAAAATGTTTAGGATTTCTTCACAAAAAAACCCAGCAGTTCTCTTCTCCTTATGATTTGCTGGGGACAAGAGGGTTTAATATACTCACTTTTCACGACTGCTGAGCTGGGGAATTCGGAGAAGTAAGTTTCTCACTTCAATTGGACATGATTGGCAGTCTGTGCATAGGGGGGGCCCAAAACTGAAACTGCAAGTCAGGATGGAGGTGTACTGCTAGAACAGCCTGGGGAAGCTTACACAGCAGCTGGCTGGTGCCTTGTATGAGAAGCATTATTTTCAGTTACTAAAGTCACATGAAAATAGAAAGGCTACTGAATTGACTAGAATGAGGTTATGTCCTTAGCTTGGCTGCGAGAGTCTCTAAATGTAAACGTGGCTTTGGGTCGAGCTCCTTTGTATTTGGGTAAGCTGAATTTTGGAAGGCAGCACTCTGAGACTGACTCTGCATAAACATCTGGCAAGTCATTAGGGCCGGTTTATCCTGTGCTACAACTGAGATTGATACCAGTACTCTCCTGTCTCTGAGGGTGGAGAGAGGCTCAACTTGTCAGAAGCTTTGAGCTGCTAAAATGAAAGATGCTGCAACTGCCAAATTTCATTGGGCATTTCCTTCCTTTTTGTTTTTGAGCATATATGCTTTACTGTGGTGGAAATGATTTGATTACAGCCCGCCTAGGAACTAATAGACCATTTTCTGTCACCGCAGTTATAGCAGTTGCATCTAGTATAGTCTATGACTTTTGCTGGGAAAGCTATTCTCCTGTTCTCTATCCAAGCTGGGCCTATAGCTGGGTTACTCTTAGCAAGCAGAGGGAGTTCACAAAATTCTTATTTTATCTTCAGGACACTGGAGAGATTTCTACAAACTCACCAATTCAGCTTTGATTATTCTTCCCCCCAGTGTAACCAGTATTGTACAGCAGTTCCCTGTCAAACATCTTACTTACACCGCTGCATGCTAAAAAGTACATCATTCGGCACTCCTATTCATTCTTTTCTCCCCAAAAAATTTGAAAGCCGTGTTAACATCTGATTTTTGGCAGTACATCATTGCTTTAAAATATGCCTTCTATGCTAATTTCTCTCTATACTCAATTGGCTTCAGAAAAGCAAACTGGAATAAGGTTTCAATCAATGTAGATACACCTCTACCACAATATAACATGACCTGATATAACACGAATTCAGCTATAACACGGTAAAGCAGTGCTCCGGGGGGCCGGGGGGGAAGGAGGGCTGCACACTCCAGCGGCTCAAAGGAAGTTCGATATAACGAGGTTTCACCTATAGCGCAGTAAGATTTTTTGGCTCCCAAGGACAGCGTTTTATCGGGGTAGAGGTGTACTATTTTTGCCCTCACCATCTCATTCATTTATATCTTTTAGCTCATTAAAAGGAGACTCAGTGACTTGATATCTTTCTTTTTATTCAGCACTGTAAGAGGTCCGGACTCACCCCCGCGGTGCCTCCTTCTGGTCGTCCAGGGAATTAGCTCACCAGCCTCTGGAGCACCCTCTGCAGGCCGGTGATCCACCTTGTCCTCGGCTCTGGCCCCCCGTGTCCCTCCCAGGACCCCGGTGCCCCTTGCTCTGGGTGCTTCCCCCTGGCAATACCCACACACATGCTAGGTCTCCCCTCCCAGGGGAACCCCCACCCACTAACCCCACCTCACCTTAGGATAAGGCCACTGCCAGTCACCAGCTAGCCCCCACTCTCTGGGGCAGACTGCAGTATAGGCCACTCATCATCGGCAAGGTTGGGTTCAGACCTGCTGCCTTGGCCTAGCCCTGGGCTGCCCTCTGCAACCCCCAGTACCCCTGGGGCTATCCAGGCTGGAGCTCCTCAGCCTTTCCCCAGCCCTCCTCTACTCAGGTACCCTGCCTAGCTCCCTGTAGCCAGGCCCTTCTCTCTCTGCACTCAGAGAGAGACTCTTGAGCTCCTAGCTCCCAGCCTTCTTATACAGGCCAGCTGGGGCCTGATTGGGGTATGGCCCAGCTGTGGCTACTTCCCCAATCAGTCCAGTAGCTTTTCCCTTTGCCCCAGCCCTCTGCCAGGGTTGTTTTAAACCCCTCAGGCAGGAGCGGGATAGCCACCCCGCTACAAGCACCTTTCATCTACAAGCCTCCGAAAGAGATTTGCACCCCACTATTCAGACTACATAGCCCAGGATCACTTCAATCAGTAACAAAATGCAGCCAGTGCTGGGGTGAAATATAATAGCCGTTTAACAGAGCACAGCAGCGCTATGCAATAGCGTGGTGTGGGAAGTGAAAAGTTCTACCGTATCAAGTTGAAACTGCTGAGTGAGTTTAAGTAAGCCAAATGTAACTACTTGTGGCAGAAGACTGTCCTCATGGCGTTTTCTAACCAGAGAATAACCGCAGCATGGTGATGAAAGAATTGCAGGACATTCTGTGATTGTTCTGGGGGAACCAATTTTAACAGTCTATCAGCACCAATGTGCTTTCTATCTACACTAGACCGGCAACAGGGCTAGCAGTAAGAATTCCTTTAAAGAGGTGTAATTGTAACTGCTGGCAGCACTTGTGAACCACTTCAAGCATTTTTTTTTTTTTTTTTTGTGCACAGACGCATGGTTTCTTACAAGCATGGCAGATGTTTGCAATTCCAAAATTCTCTAGTGTAATCGGATTTTTCTGTGCTATCCTGTGACCGACTTTCGTCCACTGCAACCTTACAAGTTATGGGATATGTGCTAAATGCATCTGTGATCCAGCATAATAGGTGAGCAAGAGAAAAGATTGATCTGAAGACGTGTCAATGGAAGGTTAGATTCCTTCTAGTAAGTGGACCCATCAATAGGTTGTTCTTACAGACTAGTAAGGAGCCCTACTCATAGCACTATTCCGTATTTAAATAGTGCCTTTCATCACACAGGCATTCACATACCGAGCTGATCAGTGCTATTTTAAATACTTAGAGAGACAGATTCCCGAGAATCAGAAAGTGCTCTGCAAATGTAGAGTCTGATCCTACAACCTTTATTCATCTTGCAGGGCACTACTTGCATGAACTCATGTGGAGAGAAGGGTTGCAGGATTGGGCCTGCAGGGCCTGATCCCACTGAAGTCAATGGGAAAACTGACTGCAATAGTAATTGAATGACACAGAGGGATCACTACGTCCACCATCAAAATGCATAGAATGAAGCAAGTTTAACAGTATATAGCAATGCTCTACCCTAGGTCAGGGCAGGCAGCGAAGAACAGTGAATCCAAACAAAACCTCAAAGAGAATATAAGTAAGCAAAATGTAATCACTCACGCTAGAATTTGGCTAGGACAGCAAGGATAATGCTTCTGCTTTTACAGAGAAGTACCATGGTATCGTTCATGGGCATAAGATCCCTGTTTTTAAGTCTCATCCTGAAGATGCAACCTCCTGCAGAGAAGTATCATGCTGGGGCCATTGCTTCTGCGTTGGCTCCAAGAGAAGAGTTCCATTTACTGGCTTGCTGGCAGAATTTTCTGTAAGTCATAAAACAGCACAGAATTCTATCTAGTGAGGATAGAAAGTGCAACAGATTAACAGTTGGAAACTGTTTTAGTTTCACAGCAGCAATATTTTGATATTTACTGCTATCTGTCTTTAAAATACCTCTGAATGCCACATCTAGTTGCAGCATATAAGAAAACCAAGTTGTTGTTACCTTGGATTTAAACAATACCAGTACATGATGCTGAAAATGTTTGTTGTAAATGCTTATAAGTTTTGATGATTAAGCTGGTAATTAATGCTTTCACATATCTCAAGTTACGCTGGCCGGCAGCTATTCCTCCTTATATTGTGATCCTATTTGCTCTGCCAAGCTAAGTAGGGGAGGGGTTAGTACTGGGATAGGGGAAAACACCTAACCAGAGAACATCTAGGAGACAGTATTGAGGGATTCAATACAGGCATTCTTTCTTCTGCTTCAGTACTGAAGCAGTGAGCCAGCATAGTGTTAGCACTGTGCTTCTAGCTGGACCATCTTTTGGATATAAGGTACTGAAACTATGGTCCTGACCACTTATGAATATTAAAATCCCATAGTGCTTTCTGCAGGACGTTGAATGTCCTACACAAATTCCAGATCTAGTCATTACTTTCTGCCCAGTTAAATGGCTCCCTGCACTATCAACTAGATGCATAAATGTCAGATATTGCTACACTGTCTTCTAAATCTATTGATCTTTTGGTTTCTATGACAAATTTCCAGGAAACAAGTTGCTTGGAATGAGCTGTTTTGCAGAAGAAGAGCTACCAGGGCCGCACCCCTCCCCACAGCTGCTGTTATTTACCAGCCATTTCACAAAATGGTATGCTGTACTTACAAACATATTGCAGCAGCTGGCTTAGGGCTAAGAGTGACATTTTCCACCTTGTTGAATTCCTAGAAGCCCTTTTTTTGGCTCCTAACATGAGAAGATACTTTTTTTTTTAAAGAAAATTTCCCATGGAAATTATGGCTTCTTGAATTGAATCTGAGCATGGAACAGATTTTGAGAATGATCTTCTGCATCACTAATGTACTTCTAAGGGTTAATGGACTCCCAAATTTATTTTTTGATGAGGGGAAAGGTAAGCAGCCCTTAAGGCAGTAATCTCCAATCAGGATGATCCTTACTGCAGAAAATGGAGACAATGTCTCTCCATAAAATGCTGTCAGAAAACTCCTGAATTCCTTAACGTTAAAGATAAAAGGCTGTCATAAAGCCCAAGGAAATATTTATGAACGTCCAGGGCTGAATAGGTGCAAATAGTTCGGAATTATGTGTTCCTCATGCAAGAACATTCATTCCAAATGCAAACAAAATTGCTCCTCTGAAGTATTTGGCTGAGCCTGGGATGAAAGTGATGTCAGGGTGGAGACTAGTGAAGGGACTGAACTCCACCGGAGAGAGTACTTCCCTCTGTGCCTCCACTTGCCACTGATAAATACATATTCTATATAAATCAGCCACTATGGCACTATTCGTGGGTGTTTTATTTTAACACTTCTTAAGTATTATAACTTCCTGTGGCTCCAGTGTTTGTCCTTCCTTCACTTTCCTTCCCAGGGTACCTTGTAGTGCATCGTTCCCTGTGTCATTCTACACACGTTCCCTCCCTCCCAGCTTTCCCATTCTCCTCTTTCTTTTCTAACCTATCTGTTCAAACTCTCATCTCCCCAACATCCACTCAAGCACATAATCTCCTTCCCTAACTTGCTATGATTCTGCTCTATTTTGCCTCTTCTCCAGAGATTGGGAGGAGACTACTGCTGCTGCAGATGCTTGCTTCCTCAGATAATATGGCTCCACTCACCACACTGGTGGCTGCTGCGGTTATATTGGGGATTAGCGCCGCAGATCAGTACGCCCACTCCTGGTGGTTCCTCGCCTGCCACCACTTCTGCTCTCAGATCCCCATTACTCCAAGGACTACAGCGTTGTCTTCATAACACAGCCCTCCAGTCGCGTCATGATCTGTGCTGCCCCAATCCAAGGGCAAGTGTTGCAGTCCAACTGTCCCACCGTTTCCCCAGAAGTGACTACAGCCAATTGTTCAGCCACTTCCCTGTGGCTCCAGCACCCTCTTCACCCTTGCCGCAGCCTGCAAACCCCAGCAACCAGCCAGGAGTTCTTCTCTAGCTCCCTTGGTCCTGGCTAGCAGCACTGCTCTGTCCAGGGTGATCGCTTCTGTTGCCAGCACAGGTGTGCTCGAGGACAGCAACAGTGGGTTCGTTGCCCGGTGTGCTTCGCGCCAATAAACTCACCAGGGGGAGAAGCAAACAAAGTTTATTTGGGATCCCAAAGCGGTGCCAGGAGACAGGCACATTTCAGATCAAGCACATTAACAGGAACAGTTTTTCTCCTTTTATACATTTTGCAGTTAAGCCTCACCCCCCCCCTTTCCCCTCTAGCCCTCCCTTTCTCCCCCCCCCCCATTCCTCCCTCTACCCCTCCCATCCCTGGTAATAGTTAAGTCATTCTTGGCAGCTATAAGCCTAGCTTGTTAGTAACTTCTTTAAACTGTTATCTTGTCCTTTTTCCCTTCAGCCAGAAACATGAAGGCCTCATTATTACTGCTTGAGCAGGGGGTTGCACACAGATAACTGGTTGCTTACATATTCCAATTGCACCTGGCTTTTGAGGTTGATTAGAGTTTAAACATGGAAGGATAGAGTTTGGTTCACTTAGGCCTAGTGCAGGAAGGCTTCATTGACACTTTGTGGCCTTCCACCCTCCCGAGTTACCTAGGGTTATGCCTAGTGACCGTCAACACTTCCTTCTGCCTGCCAGGCACTTAGTTCTCCCTCCGTGAGCTCCAGGGAGTAGCTGATCCTGCTCTGCCCTCCAGCTCTTCTTATATGGGCCTGCTGTGCCCAGTTTGGCTGTTCCTTGCCGCTCCTCTTGCACACTACTGTGGGGTGGATGCCCTATCACACCTAGTAAATAAGAGGAAGAGCTTCAAGTCAAATTGGGTGGCACATGAGGCTCAGCAGAGGCAAGTTAAAAGAACAATTGGCAATGCCACCCAATTCACCTTAGCTCCCTGGTGATGCACACATAGCAAGGGTCCATAGTAGGTAGGGTTACCATATTTTAATTTTTAAAAAGGAGGACACTACATGGGGCCCGGCCCCCGGCCCCGCCCCAACTCCGCGCCCAGCCCTGCCCCAACTCTGCCCCCTCCCCTGAACGCTCCGCCCCCTGCTCCTCCCCCTCCCCTGCCTGAAACAGGGAGGGAGCAGGTAAGCTGGGGCGGGGTGCGGCGCGGCTCAGTCCGGCCCCCCTGGCCGAGTGGCTTCCTTTGGCGGCCGGCCGGCCCAGGCCAAGAGGCTCTGGCCCCGGTGTCTCCCGCCCGCCTGGGGCCCCGGCCTCCGGCCAAGTGCCCGCGCCCCAGGCCCAGCACTGCGCCGGCCCCGCATCCCCGGCCGCAGCCCCAGCCGAGCACCGCGCCGACCCCGGTCTCAGTCCCGGCCCTGGCCGAGCGCCCGCGCCAGCCCCCGGCCAAGCACCCACGCCCCTGGCCCAGCACCGCGCCGGCCCCACGCCCCCGGCCGCAGCCCCAGCCGAGCACCGCGCCGACCCCGGTCCCAGTCCCGGCCCTGGCCGAGCGCCCGCGCCAGCCCCCGGCCAAGTGCCCGCACCCCAGGCCCAGCACTGCGCCGCGCCAGCCGCACCCTACCTCCCTATTTTCCCGGACATGTCCGGCTTTTGGGGATTTCCCCCCGGACGGGGATTTGAGGCCCAAAAAGCTGGACATGTCCGGGAAAATCCAGATGTATGGTAACCCTAATAGTAGGTGCTGTTTCTATGTTTAGGTCTGAGGCGTTTTGCTGTACCTTCAGCTGCCATCGGGAATAGAGAGATCAACACTGACTTTGGAGAGTATCGGGGCTGGCTCAAGGTTTTTTGCTGCACCAAGCAAAAAAAATTTTGCCTGCTCCCCACCCCAGCCCTCAAGGGTTAACTCTCACACTCTACAAGGCAGCAGGAAAGGTGGGACGGCAGACAGAGACAGAGACACACACCCTGGGTGTGAGAGAAGAATGAGCATTTCCCCTTTAAGTACTGACTCCAGGCTTAAGTACACTGCCTTGTTAATTAAATCAGCTTGCTGAGACCTGAGACTTGCTGAGACCTGAGACTACTACCTAGAAGCTCCCTCCGTAGTGTGTCCCCACTGCTCTATGGAAGATGGGGTAAGCAGGTTGCAGAAACAGGGGGGAGGGGGAGACACCCTGACATTAGCCCCCCCTCTTTCCCCCTCCCCCCTTACAGCAAGCAGGAGTCTCTGGGAGCAGCTCCAAGGCAGAGGGCAGGAGCAGCACATGGCAGTGGGGGGAGGGACAGCTACTGCACAGGGAACTTAGGGAGGGGGGAGCTGATAGGGGGGCTGCCGGTCCACCCTGGTTCAAACCACCCGCCAGCTATCTGCAACGGGCTGCTCTTCCTGCAAGCAGTGGACAAAACAGGCGGCTGCCAAACGACCTTAGTAGGGAGCATTTCACAACTTTAAATGAGCATGTTCCCTAACTGATCAGCAACTTAACATCGAAACAACGTTAACTGGGACAACTTTAAGTGTGGAGTTCCTGTACCATGTTGCACCAGGCCTCTTCTGGCTGCTCTTATAATTATTGTTAGCAGTAGTGTGTGTCAAACATTCAGTCATATTTACAAGATTCAAGATACTTGAATAATGTTTCTTAGAACATCCTGAGGATAATGAATTGAAAGTATGCATTATGTTGGACAACCTTAAGTTCTTAATTAGCTTGCCATTTTCTGCAAGGGTCCAAGCACTTCTTAGCAGGTACTTAGCTTCTTGCGGCCTCATGCCTTTGGGCATGATTCACTGAAGATCTGGAACATCTTCTCCAGTAGGGCCCTACCAAATTCACAGCCATGAAAAACGCATCACGGACCATGAACTATGGTCTTTTGTGTACTTTTACCCTATTCTATACAGATTTCATGGGGGAGACCAGTGTTTCGCAAATTGAGGGTCCTTACTTCTGTGCTACCTTCAGAGCTGGGCAGCCGGAGAGCAGTGCCTGTTGGCCAGGCACCCAGTTCTGAAGGCAGTGCCCCACCTGCAACAGCGCAGAAGTAAGGGTGACAATACCATGCCATGCCATCCTTACTTCTGTGCTGCTGCTGACAGTAGCTCTGCCTTCAGAGCTGGGCTCCCAGCGAGCAGCTACCACTCTCCGGCCTCCCAGCTTGAAGGTGGCGCCGCCACCAGCAACAGCACAGTGGTAAGGATAGCAGCACCGCAAACGCCCCCTCCCACAATAACATTGTGTCCCCCCCCACACACACACACACACACACAACACCTTTTTGGATCAGGACCCTACAATTACAACACTGTGACATTTCAGATTTAAATAGCTGAAATCATGAAATGTATGGTCTTTAAAATCCTATGACGATAAAATTGACCAAAATGGACTGTAGTCCTTACCAATAATATTACATAGAGCAAGAATGACACCTGGTGGCCAATTGTGACCTTAAAGGGACACTGTCATATAGTTTAACATTTTCAGCCTAAACTACCATAAATTAAGGGGAAAGTTACTTGGATTCTAAACTATAGCAGGCTAAATACTGGGGTAAACTCAAGTTAAGGATGAGAGTCCCTTACAATAAATTTGTAGTAATTAAAAATAACAAGTATTAAAAATACAGGGAATTCAAAGTTAAGTTAAACGTAAATCACAACCCAACATTTAAAAATTTGGAAATGTATAATTAAGGCTCTCAAACAACCTCAATTCTGCCTCTTCAGTGACTCTAGCCTCTAATCATTCTTCCTGGAAAATGTGCTGTTTTCAAGTCCTTCACATAAGAGTTAGCAAGATTAGGTCTCCATACTGAACTGGTGTTTTGATCAAGGGGTTTTTGTACTGGCTCTAGGACAATTTGTAAAAGCCAGTGTATTATCGGTTTAGTGAACAGACCACTGCTATCCCTTTGTAACTTTTTCCCCTTCGAGTGGTTATCCATATGCACAGTTTGCTGACGGTGTGCAATGTACCCCACTCACCCAGGTTCAGAGTCTCATGCACCTTGAGCGGCCTCATGTCCTGCACCGAGGGCATAAAAGGGTGGAGCAGGCCAGCAGCCACTCAGTTCTTCTCATGCCTCCTGGCTTCGAGATGAACATGGGCAGTGAGCAGTGCTAACAAAATAACTGGCTCTTTTCAAATTTGTGCATAGTATAGATAGGGATAGTTAGTTGTTGCCCATTGGCATTTTGGTTTTTTAACCAGAATAGCTATTTCTTTCTGGTGCTAGGATGGCTTCTTCTAAGTCCCCTGGATTTACATACTGCCCATCAAACAAGGGCACTATACCCTTTAATGTTTGGCATTTAAAATATTTATTTTGTCTGGGGGAATATCTCTGGAAAATGTTCTATTTGCAAGTCCTTCACTTGCAGGACCTGCAAATCTAGCGAAGCCCTGCTCCAGATGTACTTAATGGGTAAAGCAATGAGACTAGCTTCAGGCCCTGGGTCATATAATCGTAGAATATCAGGGTTGGAAGGGACCTCAGGTGGTCATCAACTCCCTGCTCAAAGCCCAACTTATGCTATCTTATGTCCGGACAAAGCGTCTTTAGGACACATCCTGTGTTCCTACTGACAGTTGTCACAGGTACTGACAGTTGTCACAGACTTCCATCTGAACTAGCAGATTCACCTGCTTATATTTTTCTCTGAACCACACGCTTCTAAGGCTGCTGCTATGCTCTCTATGTTGAATGTCAGAAGTGCTTTGGCATGTTAATTTGCAAAGGATGAAATCTTTTAGATCTTCATCCAGTTAGGTGCATAGATGACTGTGTGAGGGCCTGTTTAATAAGTGGTTAATATGGATTCTCCTGCTTCATTCAGCATTTATTCTACCAGAGCTTAGGCATCATGGCTGATATATTTCTGTTGTGGAAATATGTAAAGCAGCTAGGCTGTTTGGGGAGGCACAGTCTTCCCTATCCGGCCCTCCATACAGTTTTGCACCCCGATGTGGCCCTTGGGCCAAAAAATTTGCCCACCCCTGCTTTAGGGGCAGAGGGACTTGCCTACTTTCAAATGTTAGGCTGTCTTGTATTTTGATCTTAACTCTGAATTACCTTGCTTTCTAATACTTGATTTTGTTTGTTTTTAATAACTGCAGCATTATTATGAATTTAAAAAAACACTTACATGTACTGTCAACTTTACTCATAGATGTTAATGATTTGTTTGGTTTGGTTTCTGCCTGGGGATTTTCTTGATTATTTTTTTAAGACATTTTGAAATCTTTTCCATGCAAAGAAAGAAAGCTGGCAGAGAGTCCCCGGTGTTATGCAGAGAACAATGGGGGAGCTAAGTAACAGGGAATATTGTAGTGCTTAGAAGTACGATAGGGGTTAACCAGTCTGTATTCCTCAGGTTCTGTTGTTACCAGGAGGACTGCAGTTTCTGGTGGAGCTTCTGAACTTTGCAGGCACTCTGAGTTGAGATTAGTGGAGAAACTCTGAGGGGCTACAGGAATTCCTGAGAACATGGGGAAGTCCAGCCGAATGTTTTGGCCTCTGCCAATTGCTGCAGCTCCACGATTTTCCTGTGCATTTGGTAGAACATTGTAGCTCATGCAAGTCATGGATTCCATGATTCTTCATATTTATCTTTAGCTTAACTCTTTTCCCATCCCCTTTGTGCCCCTCCATACACACTTAGATGAAAGAAGTTATGTTGCCATGGGGAAAGGGACCTCCACATGTGTCTTCTGTAGATGTGATGGTTGTCACCTACCCTTTGCTGTCAGGGTTTTAATGGATGCATGCAGATTCTGCTGCCTACTTAAGAATGTTACACCCTATATACAGGATGCTGAAGATTATACCATCACATGAATGGGGGTTAAGAATTTCCCTCTGGAGAGGTACAGTAAGGGCTGTTCTTTGCTACCTCTGTGAGGAGCCATCGAGAGACGGCTGGGAGTAGGTTGAGGCCAGGGACATTGAGCCAATCCAGTGTTATTACCATGTTTGTATACAGATGTTCAAGTAATTTAACAATGAGAACTTTTGACCTGTGAATAGGCCCTCTCCACTTCAGTGACTGATAGCAAATTGCAGAGGAAAGATTGATTGGTTGCTACTTCTGATGTCACAATGATGCTACTTATGAATCACCTGAGTTACTGAGCAAATTGCAGAGGAAAGATTGATTGGTTGCTACTTCTGATGTCACAATGATGCTACTTATAAATCACCTGAGTTACTGGCATAGCTCTGTCACCATAACCTCTAGGTGTGACTGTTAAGAGCTTTTCTTATTACAGTCTAGCTTCGTTAAATGAGTTTGAAATCTGATTGAATTACAAATTATATTATTAAATATGGAATATATGAAGAGTCTGGGGTGGTCTGTCACTGGAATATTCAAAGCCAAGAAAAAGGTGAGAGAACAAGTGGTGAATTTTATTAATATTGTGATTTTTTTTTAAATTGTTTTCTTTGGCAAAGTAAGAAACTATTTTATGCAGAAAATTAATGTCATCTAAAGTGTAACTCTGCTAAACTTGGAAAGTAGATTAATTTATTATACTGTGAAACACGGATTTTTAGTTTCATTTTAAATGCCAATGTCAACCTGTTGGGTGAGAACCAAATCCACTTCAATTTAGGCTGAAACAATTTATTTTAGCCTTTATTATATATGTTTTCAGACAATGCTACTATCACCTATCAATTACATAAACATGCAAAAAAAGATAAGACAAGAAAAGGAAATGCTCAAGTTATCTTTCTTGGGGAAAGGGTGACTCTTTTCAAATCTCTGCTATGCTTGGCTATTTTTCCTCTATCTTCTCCACTATTATGTCAATCATCTATTTTTTTAATCCTCTGTTCTGTAACTTTGCACAGACTCAGTATAGCAAGCTACCTCATCTGTGTCTTTATCCGTATACATTCCACTCTAACCCCCTAATTAAAGGATTCTCACAATAACTAACCCAAATTAATACATTTTTTGCTTATTCTGCTAAAACTTACTTATATCTATGTAGTTCCCAATGCATCTATTCCTTGCTGTTACGCTCAATGGCTCCATGCAGTTGTACTTACATTACAGCAATTTTTATTCTTTTTACTCATCTGTTTTTGTGGTCTTGAGTTTTTACTTGTTGGACGGGTGGAGGATGAGGGATTGTACCTGAGTTACTGAAAGCTAACAGCTCTCTTCTCTACCCTGCTCTCTGCTTGGTCAAGAACTTTATTTCTGAGACACACAAACCAGTTTTCTGATTTACAGACTGTTTCAGCAAAATCTGATGATCTAAAGCAGCAGAAATACATACAAAAAGCAAAAATTCCTTCCTATTTTCTTATAGTCTTATATATAATAATTTCTCTAACATTACTTAGTACATATTTGACTAACACAATTCATTACACAGTTCTCCAACAAAGCTTAACTATGTATGTGCTTGCTCATGGTGGCTCCATAATTTACAGTAGAACTTCAGAGTTACGAACACCAGAGTTACAAACTGATCAGTCAACCACACAAATCTCATTTGGAACCAGAAGAACACAATTAGGCAGCAGCAGAGACACCCCCTTTCCCTCCCGCCCCCCGCAAACGGCAAATACAGTGCTGTACTGTGTTAAACTACTAAGAAATAAAGCAAAAGCAGCATTTTTTCTTCTGCATAGTTCCTCACTTCAATAAAGCATAAATTAAAATGAAATATATCTCCACATATGCCAGTAGCATTTTTCACATCCTTTTAAAATTATATTCAAGTAAATTGTTCATCTTCTGCTTTAAAAGCATCGAACCATGAAGATGATTTAAATCTTATCAGCAGTTCACTTTTTTATTACCTTTAAAAATAGTTACTTGTCTTAAAGAAAAGATTTCAGAAAATAAAAATGTGTTCTGTGGAGAGAAAAACAGTTATTCTGCTAGGACAGCTTTCTGGTAAATTGGTTGTAAGTCTCCCTAACATGCTGTGAATACAATGACATGTAAGAGGCAAAGGAGCGACGGTAGTATTGTGTTCTGAGAAAATGTATAGTAGTGTGCTTTGGACAACTTTCAGACTTTTATCAGCAGATTGTTTTCACAATAGAAATTACACTGGGAATTTATTAAATGGGGTTTCAGTGTACTCTAGTTCTTTATAAACCACCAAAATTACAAGCAATATATTATTTTAATAAAATGACAGATAAACTGAAACACTTCTTTCTAATAGGGGAATTTCCTCTATGACAGATAAACTGAAACACTTCTAATAGGAGAATTTCCTCTAAAAAGGAAATTCTTAGCATATTGATTTTCAGTTTAAAATTTCAGTCTAACCTACTTTAAACAATGAAAATTCTTCTGTTCTTGCTGTTCAAAATAGTTCACTAATTTTTTTCAGTTGAATCAATGTGCTGATTCACTGTAAATTGAAAGTTGCATTGAATTTATATCTTGTGCCTAAACACTTCTAGTTTTTTTTAGTTTTTGCTGCTCATTTATTGAAACTTAGCACACACTTGTACTATAGCCAAGTGTAATCTGTTATCAGTTTGGGATGGGATACCTGTGTGGGTGTTCACTAGGTCATGGAAGACTGTAAGCAGTTTTGGGGCAGAGACCATGACTTCCTCGTATGTATGTGGTCTTTTTTTTTTTTTTTAACAGTGCCTACTAAAGGGGGTTTCAATCCTGATTGTGGGGGCGGGATTGCTATTGTAGTACAAATAATAAATATTCCCCTTGCATCACTGTGATTTATGATTAAACTTTTTATAGACTGAAATGATGGAGCAAACCATGGAAAGAGTACAGAAATGGCAAAGAGAAGTTGAAATTAATCGTCGCTCCTTAGAAGAGAAAAGAAAAGAACGGGAAAAGGTAAGACAAGACCCATTTTTTCACAAGTTTAAAGTTGCCTCCAGACTGCTGTTACCAGAGTGAACAAGTTGTTCCTTGAGTATTTGTCCATGTAAATCCCACTCTAGGTGCATATGTGCCTCAGGCACGCAACATTGGATTCTTCTTCTTTGAGTGCTTGCTCATGTCGATTCCGTATTTGATGTGTGCGCGCCCCCTAGGGCCGGCTTTGGCAACCTCTGGAGCCCTGTGCTTATGCGCTGGTACATTGGGCCCTGCTGGCCCCATGCCCTCTCAGTTCCTTCTTTCCACCAGTGACGGTTGTTGGAACGCTTCGTGTTTTCACAAGTCCAATAGTGGTTTCTCTAACTTTGGACTCTGAGTTTTTCTTGTATATCGTTACTGTAGTGTTAGCATTTAGCATTTAGGAGCGGAATCCCATTAGGGACATAGCCCCAAGGACGGGGTATGGCCCGGTCCCTGGGGTTTAAGCCATGGGCTGGGTGCAGCAAACCTATGTCTATTAGTGACCTGAACACGAGCTGCCTTAAGTGCCTCAGAGAGGCGCATATTAAAGAGAAGTGTAGGATCTGCAAAAACTTCAGACCTCGCACTCTTAAAGACAGGGATATCTGATTAAAAGCCATGTTGATGGAGGCTGCCCTGTGCCCTGCGCTGGAAAAATGCCGCTCCAACTCCGCGTCGAGCACCTCGGCATCTGTGCGGAGTGCCCCTCTGACACCAGGACCTTCTTGGTGCCGCTCCCCTTCTCCCATGCCTAAGAAGAGGCATAAGAAGTCATGGTTGGAACGAGGTCATTCTCTGGCACCACACACACCTACCCTACGAGGCGGTGGCTGGACCTGCCAACCTTTTGCTACCTGATGATTTCCGTGCCTACCAGGAGCTGCTTGAAAGAGTGGCCTCCAACTTGGGGCTGGAGATTGTGGTGCTCAAGTGTAGTTGGCTACAGCAACTACACTTCCCCAAGTGAGGGACCTTCCTGGGACCAAAGTATTGTATTCCTGGACCTAATGATCTCCCCCCCCGTCCCTGTTAGAGCCTTTATCACCTCTCTATTGAGACAGGATTTTTGGTGACTGTTATCTCTGCTCAAAGGATAAGCTAGATTTAGGCATTAATGGCAGGACCTCTTTTACTATATTTCACAAAGACAAGATGACTGTTCTTTGATCTCACCCTAGGTTCTTATTCAGAGTGGTCTCAGGCTTTTGTTTGCATCAGGGCATATACCCTCCGTGTTTCCCCCCAAAACTTCATTTGACTCCTGGAGAGGCAAAACTTCATATGAGTGGTGTCTTTAGGGCACTCTTCTACCACCTCCATAGAACAAAGTCTTTCCATAACTGGCCTAGAACTTTTTTTTGTAATATTTGGGACAGGTCTAGAGGGCTCATTATTTCAACCCAGAGACTTTTTTGAAATGGATATTTGACTGCATAAAGATCTTCTGTGAACTAAATAAATTAGATCCACCTTCTCATATTATAGGGTTACCATATTTCAGCAAGCAAAAAAGAGGACGGGAGGAGCTCCGCCCTAGCCCCGCCCCTGCACTGCCCTAGCCCCGTCCCAGCCCCTCCCACTTCCCGCCCCCCTCAGAACCCACAACCCTCTCCCCAGCTCCTTGTCCCCTGACTGCCCCCTCCTGGGACCCCTGCCCCTAACTGCCCCCCAGGACTCCACCCCCTACCTAAGCCTCCCTGCCTCTTGTCCCCTGACTGCCCCATCCTGAGACCTTCCCCCAATCCTAACTGGCCCCCTAGGACCCTACCCCCTACCTGTACCCTGACTGCTCCAATTCTTATCCACTCCCCCACCCCCAGACAGACCCCTGGGACTCCCACACCCCATCCAACCACTCCCCACCCCCTGACAGCCCCCCCAGAACTCCCGATCCATCTAAACCCCTCTGCTCCCAGTCCCATTGACTGCTCCGATTCCTCTCCCCTGACAGCCCCCCCCAGAACTCCCAACCCCCCCCTTGCTCCTTGTCCCCTGACTGCCCCTTCCTAAGACCCCCCCCCCCAACTGCCGCCCAGGACCATACCCGCTACCTGCCCAAAACCTTATCCATACGCCCCCCAGAAAGCTCCCCCCAAACTCCCAACCCCCCCGTCTCTTGACTACCCCATCCAAAACCTCCCTGCCCCTTCTCCGACCCCCTGGACCCCTTGTTGTTGGCCTTCGCCTAACGTCTCTGTGAGCTTGCTCAGGAACACCCGGAGCCGTTCGTCCCGGCAGGCTGGGCAGCAGGGGAGGAGGAGCTCCAGACTGCCGGAGGCGATCTGCGAATGCAGGGAGGAAGGGAGTGATCTCTGCTGCAGGGGGGAGGAGGAGGGGCTCTCTCTGGCTGTCGGAGCCCCATGTAAGTGGCACCATCCAGCTGGCTACCCTGTTAGCCACGCGTGCTCTGCATGGAGGGGGAAGTCCGGACATTTACAAATTCCCCCCAGATGCTATTTTTAGCTCAAAAATCCGGACATGTCCGGGGGAATCCGGACGAACGGTAACCCTATCATATTAAAGCAAACTATACTAGGCCCCAAGTGACATGGGCATGCTTGAGGAAGGTTCCTGTGTCAGAAATTTGCTAGGGAGCCAGTTGGAGCTCATTGCATACTTTTATTCAGCACTACTCGCTAGTTGCAACTACTAGATCTGATGCCCAGTTGGTTAGGGCAGTCCTGCAGTCTTTATGTAAATTAGACTCTTGACATCCCCCTCCATAGGGAGATAACTGTTAGTCACCTAAAGTGAGATCCATGTTAACAGATAGTGGGAGACAAAACTCCAATTACTTACTTTACAGTAATTCTGGTTCTTCTGGCTGTTCTGACCACATGGACCCCACGACCAGTCCTCTTTCTCTACTATTGTGAAATCCATTAGTTTTGGGATTCTGTACTGGCAAAGAAACTGAGAAGTGGCTGGGCCTGCTTTGCCCGCAGGTGTTATGTGTGTGTGTGGGGGGTGCGTGTGTGTGTGCGTGCATATTAAGATATCTGCTGATGCTACACTGTGCACTGTTAACCCAAAAGAACCCAATCTCATGCACATAGGGCACATGCACACCTAGAGCAGGATCCATGTAGCCAAAACAGCTCAAAAGAAACCAGTTAGTGTAAAGAAAATAACTTTTTTGTAACATGATATTCTGATTTTGCTACTAAGGGGCAAATTTTAGTAGCTCGTATTCAAATTGAGGGAAAGTTAGTGGGAAAATATTTTAAGTATCTCCACTCTGACCTTCCCTCTTTCATTTTTTTTCTCCTTTGTCACACTCTCCCTTGTTACTTTTATTTGGATTTTTTCTTTTCTTTTAGTTTGGCAGCTGCATTTGTTAGTGAAACAATTTATTGGCCTACCACAAATTAAATTGACTAAAGCCATGTTCCCTACCTGTTGATAATAGTAGTCTGGTGGTTATAACTTGGTAAGAGGAAGTGAATCCGTATTTCTTCAAGGTAGGCCGGGCAGGCAGGCTACCAATTTGTTCACCTCTAATTTATAGTTAGATGATAAAAAAATCAGAAAAAAGTGTGAACATTTTGCTAGTAATTGGCTCACTTATTCCTGAGTGTGACCCTCCCCACCTGCATTCTTCTGCTCCTGGCAGGCCAGCCCAGGGTAGGAGTGGGCGTTTGGAAAGGGTATGAGGGCAGAGGGGCTGGGGGTAAGTGGGGGAGACATAAAGATTTGGGGAAATGGATCACTGGGATCCAAGAGGGTTGGGGACTTCATAGGATGGGTCTCTGGCTGGCAATGAGAGTGGGAACAGGCTGTGGGGGTACTTGAGGACATGGGATGGAGCAGGTGTCTTGCTGGAGGACAGGAGGGTGCTTAGGAGAAAGCAGAGGGGAAGCACTCTCACTTCACTACCTTCTCCATCTGACAAACCTGCTATGATTTGTTAGAGGGGAGTCCTGCAACTGCTGCCAAGAGAAGTTTGGCAGAGAGGTTTGTTGCCAGGAGACGCCACTAGTGCTTTCCCTTCCCTATTTTCCTCCACTTTCTGCTCCCCCACTTAGCTCTCTCTTTTCCTTACCAACCTCAACACTCTCTACTAAAAGTCCTGTGCCCCTCATAGGCCTATTCCCCCACATAAATTCCCTCTCAAATTCATGTAGAGCCCCAACCATAAGGACCGTGGGGCTGGGAAGAAGCCTCAAAAACTAATTATACCCGGATGGATATCTACTTTGCATCTCCTAAAGATTGCAGGAGATGGGCTAGATTCCTAAGGATCTTAGGAGGTGTGCATTAGTGAAGTTCTGCTCCCCCAGAACTGAGGCGGGAGGAGTGAATGCCCCTCTACCAAACTTCTGTTGCTACTCAGTCTTATGTTAAGTCAAATTGAAAAAAACTAAGGCAGTTTCCTCACAAAAAACATTTTTACAGCAGTAAGTTAAACATGTAATCATAGCAAAGAAGGGAATTTTCCCCCCCAAAGGATCATGATTATTGGGGATTAGTCTGGTTGCTTAGTTGTAATGCTCAATGTTGTTATGGAGATCTACTTTTGAATTGATATATAAGCTTCATTCCATTATTTGCTAGTATTTTTTTGATCCACCTGTATTGGTGTAACAGATTCAGTAGGCTACTCTGATTGGCCAAACTGAGTCCTGGCCATTAGTGGCCATAACAGAATTTAGGCTTTACTTAAAAATGGTTTTTAAACCCTTTTTGCTTCTGTAAGAGAGGGCTTTAGTGTAATTAGTAACTATTTACAGAGACTATTTACAGTCCCTCCCCCATGTTTTCCAGTGTTAATAGTTATAGTAACTTGACTAGAAACATGTAACAGGAGTGTGTTTCTCCCTCCTCCCTCCCCCTCCCCATCTTCTACATTTCTAGGAAGTATTACGTCAGCTCCGTGCCTTACAGACAGTGGCTCAGCAGTGCAAGGAGATCCAACTCAACCAGGACTTGCAGCAAGCCAAGAACGATTACGATGGTCTACGGGCAGAACTTGACAACGTAGGATTTTTAATATCTGAACTATTCAAATGGAAGTGGTGATGCTGAGTTTTTATTTTATGTAAAATTTTAACTGTCCTCTTTTTTGTGTTTAAAGATCTATACATGACTAATATTTAAGTGCAACTAAATACATGACTGGTCAGAGCAAGCTGTGATATGTTCCTGTCACAGGGTGAGCTGGTCCATTCAAAGACTGGGGCACAGCTGCACTTTTTCTCAGGTTTAGCCCATCTCCCTGTATGATGGGAATGAATACAAGGGTCATGTGACAGAAGCATGCATCTAAACCAGGCCTGCTGGTTTAGATGCATGGCAGCCTGTAGTCATTCAAGAGAGAGACCGCCCCCCCACACCCCAAAAGTTCAGAGAGACACTCTCTCTCTCCTTAGTTCCCAGGCAGAGAGCCTGTGAAGAGGACAGGTGACAATTTTCCAGAACTCTAAGGCAGAAGACTTTGTGGGGGAAGATATTTACAAGGAACTGGAAACTGTGCAGGGATAAGCCTCCATTGATGGACCTGCAGGATGCAGAAAACCCAGCTAGGAGAGGGGCTGGACTGCAGGGATGGGCATGTTCTGATAAAAACCTGGAAAAACTTGAGGCATTATAAACGGAAAGGAATAACTGAGGCTGGTAAGGGTATGTTTGAGTGTTGTGTTATGATAATAAACCAAACTGGAAGAGAGCACTACTGTAAAATCGCCACATGTGATAGCTGGTTTGATGCAAGATTGAAGGTCAGCTGAGGTAGCAGATGGGCCCAAAGGCAGTTTGGGGGTAATGCCCTGGAACCGTTCCCTTTAGCCTTGTTCGGATTTGAGCACTGCTTCTTTTCTACCCACACTCTCTAATAGAAAACTGCTTTTTTATTTTTGATACACATGGTCTACACTGACTTAATACAGAGGTTCTAAATTTGTCCACGATAGCTGTCCGGCATAGCTATGTGTCATCCTAGCTGTGTGAGCACATTAATCAAACATTTTCTACAGTGGAGAAAATACTAACCACTACACATACTCTTCTTTCCATGTTTACTCTTGAAACACTCGATTCATACTGAAACTTGGACGTCTAAAGGTTTTTATCCAGAAAAGCATACTCCTTTCTAGAATGGAACTAAATTATTTCATTCTCATTTTTTTTCTCTCTTGATGTTGGTAATAAATTTACTTCCTTTTTAATTTGGAGTACTATAGACAGATATAGAACAGATTAAAAAGGTTGAAAACCAGTTAGAATTTGGTGGTGTCACAGTTATGGTCTCGTTAACTTCCTGGTTTAGATAGCGATATAAAGTCAGGTGATAAATTTAAGATTGAGCATAGCACTACACTAATTTCCCTTATCCCCGAAGAATGTAGTTCTGGAGACAGAGGTGCAAGCTGAATGTCTTTGTTGGTCCATAAATACAGGGAATTAAGGTGTACAAATACTGGTTTTTAAGAAAATGTAACCTATTCCTTGAATATATAGTAAGTGGAAAAGGTAGAGTAATTTGTCAATCTCTTGATATTTGTGTGAGAGAAATAAAGCATCTGACTTGCTGTACCCAAACAAAAAGTGAGAACTGTGTTTTTCTCCGACATTTGGATTGTACAGAACTGAGTCTAGTTTGGTATTGATCCTTTCTGTCTGTTGGCTGTTCAATGGCATATTTGGTGATAGCTGATCATCAGTCCAACACCTAAACATTACCTCTCAAATGAGCAGTTGAGGACTGAGTGGGAATGGGGAAGCATCTTCTAAACCTAATAGGTGCTTGCTTTGACAAAATATGTTACGTTAAAAAAAATTGAGAGCAAGTGTTAAATCTGCTGCCCTTATGGTTGAACTTAAAAGAAAGCTCTGGTTAGGATTCCCAGTGATTAACAGACTGTACTATAAATATTGCTTAAATTATGAATATATTTATATACATTACAACTATATACTTGAAAATGTGCCTGAAAATATTTTTCATATCCTTGCCCAGTCTTGAGTTAAAGATTTGTGTTACCTTAACATGTACTGTTTTTGGTATGATACAGAATCTAGAACCCGGGACTGGACAGTGAAAGGAGGATGGATTTTTCAGATATCTGGCCTATTTTTAATTGTACTTTTTTAAAGCCATCATGCTGAGTTTCAAGGATTAGGGCCAAATTCTGCTCTTAGTTATACAACGCAGAAGTCAACAGTTACTCCAAAGTTCTCTTTCTGTAAGAGGAAGCAGAACATAGCTTATTCTTTTTACTTTGTTTTATAACGGATCTTTGGAGCTCATCATTTAAAGGGACATCAGGAATATTTAATTTTTTTAAATAGATTAAATATGACTACAAATAAAATGTGATGTGTTTTCCTCATAGGCAATAGCAGTGAAACACCATTTGGAAAACAACTCCAATGAGCTTACAGAGAGGCTGTGCAGAGCAGAAGAGGCTTTACTGGCAAGCCAGTCAAAGCAAAATGAGTTGAGGAGAAACTTTGAGGTAAAGAAATCAGAAGGGCAACTGGAATAATTAATCATTTAAACTGGAAATCAGGAAGAACTGGTGCCATTTAGGCCTTACTGACTCACAGGGGAACTCTGCAAGCTGTGTGTTGGAGAATAGTGTATTTCCACCAGAAGTTGTGTTTCGATACTGTCTTAATCTGGCTGTCCTTTTTTGGACCATCTTAAGACTGTGACAATGTTCCTCCTCTGCCTTGGTGGGCCCTGCGCTTATTGGCGGATTTGCTCACCTCAGAGATTCACGGCAGCCCTCAGTTTGGACACTTTTGTGGCTCAAACCTACCGTTCATTCAGCTAACCTCATCACTGGCCAGCACGGGGAAAAGGAAGGAGAACAATCCCCGCAGTCTCTGCTGACCCACCTTGGGTCAGGGGGACAGGCCAGGGACCTTCCCCTCTGGTGGGACTCACAGTCCAAGTCAACTCCTCCTCTTATATCCAATAGGGGGAAGGGAGAGGGGGGAACCTGGGCCTGCCCTCTACTCTGGGTTTCAGCCCAGGGCCCTGTGGATCACAGCTGTCTACAGAGTTTCATGTAACACCTGTGTGACAGCTACAACTCCCTGGGCTACTTCCCCATAGCCTCCTCCCAACACCTTCTTTATCATCACTACAGGACCTTCCTCCTGATGCCAGATAGCGTTTGTACTCCTCAGTCTTCCAGCAGCACGCCCTCCCACTCTCAGTTCCTTGCGCACCCTTCACTGACTGAAGTGAGGTCCTTTTTAAACCAGGTGCCCTGATTAGCCTGCCTATCTTAATTGATTCTAGCAGCTTCTTAATTGGCTCTAGGTGTCCTAATTAGCCTGCCTGCCTTAATTGGTTCCAGAAAATTCCTGATTTTTCTGAAACTGCCCCTGTTATCTTACCCAGGGAAAAGGAACCTGCTTAATCTGGGGCTAATATATCTGCCTTCTCTCACTCTCCTGTAGCGGGCCCCTTCCCTGTGGACCCAACCGGCCTCCCCTCCCTTTCACCGTGAGCCAGCTACACGACTTGAAGCTGGTTCGTTTCCAGACTGTGCCAAGGAAACATCTATACACGCTCGTGCTCCGCACCCTGCACTTCCTCACTCTCGCGTCACACCCCGACACAAAGTGGTGGGATCTCCTGCCACTTCTAGAGGGTGAGGAGCCCCGGTGGGCCAGCCTATACTCCACCCTGCTCCCAAGGCCTGCCGGGGATGTCAGTTGGCAGCTCCTTCATGGGGCCGTGAGCACGGGCATGTACTTAGCGCGGTTCACCCCTGTCCCGGGACACCTGCCTCTTCTGCGGCGTGAGGGAGACCCTGGCGCACGTTTACCTGGAGTACGCCAGGCTGCAGCCCCTATTCCGGGTCCTCACAGATATCCTGTTGCATTTCTGGCTGCACTTTTCCCCTCATCTCCTTATTTATGCACTCTCTATCCGTGGCCCCACAAAGTCATGGGACCTCCTGGTCAACCTCCTCTTGGTCCTGGCTAAAATGGCCATCTATAAAACCATGGAGAGGAGGTTGGTGGATGGAGTCTCCTGTGACTGTGGGGCCTCTTTCTGATCCTCCGTCCATTCATGCATCTGGGCAGAGTTCCTCTGGGCGGTGTCCACTGACTCCCTTGACGCCTTCGAGGAGCAGTGGGCGCTGTCCGGGGTTCTCTGCTCAGTGTCCCATTCAGGTTCCCTTCGGACCCTTTGACCGCACTCCTGTCCCTGTTATTTCATTAGTTGTCCCCCAAAATCACTTGGTTTCCAGAACTTGTGGATCCCGCGCTAAGGCTGGGGGGATCTTTTAGCAGTGGGCGGGCTTTGGCCCGCCCACTTCCTGGATCCCAATAGGATCACTCTCCTGTAGCCCTCTGGACCGACCCTGTCACAAGACCTATAGATGTGATACAAAATATGGCCCTGATCTTGCAGTTTTTGCAATGGATTCCATGTGGACTCACCCCAGGCACAAAATTGGTTGTATGGTCAGGGTTTCAAAAAATTATTTTGCACCAGCTATACTACAGATAGGGTTACAGTTCATATGGAATTATTTGTCTAATCTAATTATGTCGTATGGTTCAAAAGACTCTTTGTTTAGTCCTAAAAATAAAATATATTAAATATCAGGTTGAGTTCATTTGGAAATTCTAGAATCATTAGCTGCTTCCTAAGTATAAGTGTGTTTGGCCTAATTCCAAGATTTCGTGGAGGAATGGGTACTTTTTGGTCACACAATCAATTTAAAGCAAGAGAAAATCCCCAAAATGATTTGTACAGTTTTACTTTTTCAAGCACTATAGACTGTTTCAAGCACTATAGACTAGCATTATCATCAAAATTCTAACTATGAAGCCAGATCCTGACCTGGAATATATCAGTATAGGTCCATTGAAATCAATAAAGTTATTCCAATTTACACTAAAAGGATTTGGCTGTAAATTTTTATTTTAAAAAAACCTTGATTGTAGATTAAAAGATTTTCCTTTTAATTTGGAATTAGAAGGAAAATGAAAGGGAAGAGAAGTCAGAATAGTCATAGAAGCAGCATCCGAGATTTTTTTTTAAGTTCTTATATTGTGCCAATTGCTGTTGTATCTGAATGCTTTCCAGAGTTAAGAATAATTAAGGTGACTAGCATCTGTTATTTGAGGTTTCTATTTCTCCCATATCCCCCAGAGCAGTGGTTTTCAACCTCTGGTCCACAGACCCCTGGGAGTTTGCAGACTGTCTAAGGGGTCCTCGAAAGGTTGTCGTTACAACGGAACAGTGGTTTTCAACCCGTGGTCTGTGGGGATCCACAGACTATGTCTAAGATTTCCAAAGAAGTCTGCGCCTCCATTTGAAATTTTCTAGGGTCCGCAAATGGAAAAGAGGTTGAAAGCCATTGTCCCAGAAGGTAAAGGGTGTGTGTGTGTGGGGTGGGGTGGGGGGGGTGTAAATATGAAAAATGGTGATGTTAGTTGTCATTCTAAGTTTTTGCAGGAGTGAATTTCATAGTATTGGGCCAGCTCCTGAAAAAGCCCTGTCTCCTGCATATGCTAGTTTTACTTCTGATGTGTAGATAGTTGTTCCTGAGGAACACAGCTACTGAAGTCTGAGAGAGTAAGATGGTATTTTGGGCCCATGTTCTTTATAACTTCAAAACTAAAGACAGATTTGATTGAGTGTTCTGTTGGGGAATCAGCGGAGTGAGTGAAACATAGGACTGATGTACTCAAGTGAACCTGTATTACTGAGGAGGTGTGCTGCTGTGTTCTGTAACTGATGCAGACTTTTCAGGGCAGATGCATTCAAGTCTAAATACATTGGATTTTGATTATTCAAGCAAGAGTTAATGATGACCTATGTGATTGAGGCCAAATTGTAATTGCAAATGATGGGATGGGATGTACATGAAGGTGGGAGAATGCATGTCTTGTAAATGGTTTTGTGAAAGTCCAGCATCAGAGCATGGGATTTTTTTGCAGCTATGTTAGGTTGTTGGTTCCAGATTTTTGTTGAATGCTTCTTAATCAGAGCCACTTGTGCCGAGTCACAGCAAGAGGGGCGAGCCTTTCAGCCATTTAAACCCCTTGAATTGCATTGGTATTTTGAACACAGGAAGCTCAGAATTCATGCAGCTTTGAGACATTTGTCATACATCAGCATTGTCTAAAAATTTTGTCTCTTGACAACTGTGTATTTTAGAATGATTGATGATAGAGTGTGTGTGTGTGTGTGTGTGTGTGTGTGTTTGTGTTTCGATATAACAGTTGGATATTTTGGAGTAGGAGGTTGTGAAACAAAAGGAAAATAACTAGAAGCAGCAACGGTTTTATTCATGTTCTTTGGGTGACTTGTTTAAATAGCTGAAAATACAGACCTGCTGTGCCAGCAAGGATTTAGGTTGTTTTCCATCCAGACCCTCCCTTTTCTTGAATTTGGCTTCTGTGCACTGGTGCCCATCTGCTAGTAGTAAGTAGATGAATAAATGATGGCTTGCTTCCAAGAGAGTCCCACCAGAGCCATGCCATCTGTTACCCAGCAATGCAGGAGTTTGGGTGGAAGGAGTTAGTTTCTTAGAAATAACTTTTATTTTAAGTTCCCAGGTAGGACATAGTTGTATGGGGTATTCTAACTTTTCTTAACTTATTTGGAAAAAAGATGCTTAGAAAATTTTCTATCCCGAACCCACAGGTATTACTGAGTAATAATACTTTGCATCTAATGTTCTTGCTAACAAGAGCAACTTCATATATTTGAATCATCCACACGGAGATGGGTGGTCTGAGAACAGGAGCTGGAACTGGAAACTTCTGCTGTGTTCTGATACTGGCAGTGAAATTGACTCCCCTCTGTGGCTTTGGGCAAGTCACTTAACTTCACTGACTCCATTTTTGTGGACTAGATTCTATCCTGTGTCAAGATCTGCTATGGGCAGGCAACAGAGAACTGGTTGCAGCTCCCTGGTTCCATATCCTGAGCCAGCTAAGTACTGCTGTGATCTGTGCCAGCTGGGAGATGTCCCAAAAGGATTGTCTGCCCTCTGAGGATTGCCAAGAGTGCAGTTTGTGTTCCTAAGTCATGTAAGTGCTTAGAAACCAAGGCCCAACTTTCCAGAGTCTTCAGGGGACTCAGAGGGGTAGTATGCCACATCACACTACTCTCAGTTTATTGACTTAATTGACTGTTTTGTAACTAATGTTTTGTTGTAGGAAATTAAGAAGGAAAAAAACCTTCTTTGCTGCCAGTCTGATGAAAAATCACAAAAAATCCATCAGCTGGAAGAAGCACTAAAAATAGCCCAGCACCTTCTAAAGGAGACCCAGAAGAGCGCTGAAGAGATGAAAAGTGAGTGACACATTTCTACCCATTTAAATCCCGTTACAAACTATTACTTCAGTGTGGGAGATCTGTAAACTTCACTATAAATGGTGATTTGAAGCATCCCCAAGAAATAATAAGTTCCTACTGTGTGATATAGTTAAATTAACTTTCAGCTAATACACGCAATTCTCTTTCCAGACTGAGATGGAACTTCTTTATACAAATATACTAACTCATAAAATTATATGGTTTTAAAACGATTTAAAATGAGGAATAAATATGTCCCAAACAAAACTATATGGTCAGCAAATTAAATACTACAATGTGCTCCTGTGTTTTAAAATCCCAAGCAAACAAATATACCTCAAACTATTATCCTTATCTTGTATATGGACTCCATCAAGCTAAAACGTGATGAAATGTTACCCGCCGAGCCCTAATTTGACTTTTCCCTACATTTGTCTATCTGGTTGGGAAAATGCATTTTGCAGACTGAGGTTTAAGAGAACAGGTAATTCTGCTAAATAGCCATTGTAAAGAAGGAGACTGCTCCCACTTATCGCTGTAGAAGTCTAACCTCACTTAATGTGATTTCAAAATTAAATTTATGGACCTAGTCCTGTTCCCATTTTAATCAGTATTTCTGCACTCTCCAATCCATGAGGCCATCCAAATAACTGCTTTGCGTTTTGATCTTATTCTTGGCAAGTGGCAGCACTTTCGGCTAGCTAAGAAAATGTAATGCCTTCTAAGTCCATTTTCTTGCTTTCGCTATCTTTTATCTGTGGTTCTTAAGGTGTCAAATGGGAGCATTCTCTCAGTTTTCTGGAGGGAATAATTATGAAAAAAAAAATAAGTCAGAAGATGTTTGTGCTGTAGCTCTTCACTGCAACCAACAATAACTTGTCCTAATTGAAACATAACTGAATGTGGGTGCCCAGAGTCCTAGGATGTCACCCTTAACCCCCAGACGGTTCTTCCTCTCTAAGAAGTCTCTGATTATCCTCTCTAGTTATAACTTTTCCCCCCTTGTAATGGAGTGGGACTCACCCCTGCAGCACTTCCTTCTGGTCATCCAGGGACTTAGCTCATTTCTAGCCAGAGCACCATTCTGCTCGACATTAGCCCCCGTGTCCCTCCCAGACCCTGGTGTCCTCCCCTGTCAGGGTCCTGCCCCCAGCAGTAATCCACTATCTGGGGATTCCCACCCAGGGGAATCCCCACCCCCTATCCTCCACCTTGCCTCAGTGGCTACTGCCAGTCACCATCTAGCCCTGTTTCACTAGGGCCGACTGCAGTCTGTAATGGCCACTCATCATTGGCAGGGGACTTTGGACCTGCTGCCTTTCCCTACAACTCAGTACCTCTCTGGGCCTTGGACAAGGCCCTGCAGCCTGGGGAGTTGCCAGCCTGGAGCTCCCCAGCTCCTCTGGCCTTTCCCTAGCCCTGCTTCACTCCAGTACCCTTAGCTTCCCCAACAGCTAGGTCCCTCTCCCTTCAGAGCTAGAGGAAGATTGACTGAGTGTTTGGCTCACAGCCCTTTTATAAGGGCCAGCTGTGGCCTGATGGGGGCGTGGCCCAGCTGTAGCTGCCTCCCCAATCGCCCAGGCTTGCTGCTTTCCCCAGCCATAGCCCTCTGCTGGGTTGTTCCAACCCCTTCAGGGCTAGAGCGGGCAACCGCCCCGCTACACTCCCCTTTGAATCACCACCCTAAATAATCCTTCTCCATCCTATGTGTTGACATAGTTCAAATAACTGTTGATTGCTATCATTTCCCTTCCCCTCTCTGTGCCCCTCTTTCTCACCAAGTTCTGGGTCTTGGAGACATTGAATTTTCCTTGTCCTGTAGGAAGGGAATGCGTAGTCTTGTTTTATATGGTAAGTTGGTGTTATTCAATAGAATTCTCTTTGCAATACAGGAAATCTCTTGTATTGTCTGTGTCTCTTAATTTTACTCCATACATCAGTCCATCAAACACCTTGATCCTTTTTATATATTCTGGATTTTGAAGACAGGAAAATGGACAAATAGGGCACCAAAATTCTCAGTGAAGATGGGCTGTAGAAACAGAGTTACAATTGTGAAGCATAGAGCGATTTGACTAGCAGTATGTTCTTTCTGCAAAACTGAATTCTGGCAATGCTAAAATTGTCTCAGCTATACAATTTCATGGTTTGGGAATAAAGGCAGTTTTAGAACACATACGTAATTATATTCTGAAATACTAAGAACATTTATTGCTAGGTGAAAAATTGAAAATTGTCAATATTGCCATTTTATAGAGTTACCCATAAAAGCTAATATTGCATATTTGACATAGTTTGCTTTCACAAATTAACCACTTAATTTTTTTTATTACTATAGATCAGAGTTTGTCTCAGAAAATAGAATTGGAAGCACAAGAAGCCGAGCTTCAGCATTTAAAAACCAACAATAAATTGCTCCAGTATTCAGTCCAGGAGCTACAACTTGAAAATGGAACCCTTAAGAATATGAACAAGGCTTTAGAAGAAGAAAAAGTAGACTTACTAGAAACAAACATAAGTTTTTCATATAGTTTAATAAGGCATTTTATACTTAAGCTTTTAAGAGCCAAAATATTTATTTGTGTCCTTTTAAATATCTAGTCTCTATTCTAATATAACATTTGCTATAACGTCTCCATTAGTAGCATGGAAATCTCATTAAATCTGTTATCTTATAAACTTCTGGCTATCAAAGATACAGGAGGTCTTTAGCGGGACACCTGAAAACATGATAAAATGTGCACGTTTTGTCTGTTCCGTGGCCCAGCTTTTCTCCTCATTCGGAACAAAGAGGTGATTCCTCTCACCTGTAGAACTGGGAGGCGGACCAGTGTTGTTGCTGAAGGCTCCAGGACTAAGCTCCATCCTTCACCTCAGGCCACCAGAAATTGTGTCCACCAGCAGAACAAGTTGGCAGTTCAGTTTCTCCCAAACAACTTTGTTTTATCATTCATTTTTGTTCATTTTTCTGCAATATTGATTTCATTTCAACTTCTTGCTCCTCTTTCTCTCTCCTCAAGTAAGTTTTCTGGATCCGCAAACACAGCACTTCTCAGTAACTCCCTTTGACCACTAGTGCAGTGGTAGAAAAGCCCTGCAAGATCAAGCTAAGTCCAAGTAGTTCAGTGGGCAGCTTTTTAGGGGTCTTAGAGGATAACCTATGTCCTGCTGCTACAAGCCACCAACCCTTGCTGTGTGAGGGGATGGGGCTTTGTTGGGCCAGCACACTAGTGCCCTGCATGCACACATAAACACACCCATTTGAAGCCCTGACTCCATTGTGAGAAGGCTTCATCAGGAGCATGAGGATTCTCAAGGAGATGAGAACCCCACATAGTCTGCTCAGGAATAACACTTGGAAACTCCATATGCTCTGGGTCCCAAAAAGACAAACGGAATTGTCCCCTTTGTAAGAAAGTAATATGTATAATTAATGAGCAGGTCGTATAAACATCAGGCTTTAAATCTTTTCTCTTGCCTTCCCACTCTTAGGATGTGTTTGCTGGGGTTTTCTCCTATATGCGGGTCTCCTGGAGTGCTCTGTTACTTCTGTGAAGCCCTGTCTCAGGTGGCAGGGTAATGTAAATTGTTCATCTCTGCTTTTCAACCTGGGATCCTCTTTCAACCAGGGAAGGGGGCCCAAATTTGAGGTCACAATGGAGTGGGAATTGTCCCTGTCCGTTTATCAGGTGAAGGACCCGGGTTTTACCAGGGAAAGGAGTTTGGAGTCTCCTCCCCCTCTCCATAGGCTTGCTCAGCGTTGAAGGATTAAAGAGCACTTTAGACAGCGTGTGCCCAGAACAGAGGCACATAAGAATTCCATTCCTTATGTAGCTGCACCATCAGGGGATTACAGAGGCGTCAAGGAGAAATCCCTTCCCATGTTCAAAATGGCTCCTGCTTTACTGAGTAAAAAGCCCCAAGTGGTACTAATTCTCTTCGGAAGGGTGTAGACAGACACCCTTTCAGGCACCTGGGGCCATCTAGCAAGCTATTCCAACAATCAGCATTTGTCTCAGTACCCCTACTTAGTTGAGAGATGCCCAGAGTAGGGTGATTAGCGTGCTACCTCACTTCTGTAAACAATCGGGGGAAGTACCCCATGTACACAACCACACAAAAAAGAAATCCCAAACCCACATGACTCTCTCAGCTCTGGAAGCCAGTGTCTTGAAATAAACCTCAATAATAATAAACTATCTAGTTTCTCATGCTTTCCTCCTTTGAGATCATCATTTCCGGTTAAAACTAGATGTTAAACTAAAATGTAAGGAAAATTTGAAAGTTTGGGGAACCTAAGTGCAGCAGTAGTCCTACCAGAGAGAGACATCGCCATGCCTCCACTTATGGTGCAAAGGAAACAATACCTTACTTGCCAGGATCTGTACTTCAAAATTAGACCGTGTTTAAACATGTCTTTTCACTCTGCCCCTAAGGTTAACCATAACTGACTGATGTGATATTAAACATAACAGTGCAGTGTCTACACTGCATGTTGTAACATCATGTTAATGAACACATTACTTAATACCTTGTGAAACTTCCCACTTTAGACATGCCCCTATTGTCTTTAAACTGCTTCTACTACCTCATTATGTCACACTCAACTTGTGAGAGCATATCAGTTCTGATGTATGCAGAATTTCCATCTAAATTATTAATTAAGTGATTCTTCTTATGACAGCACTATTTTTGCTAATAATTTAGATAGGCGTTTATAGTTTTTAAACCTGTCAATCTAGGTGAATTTCTTCTTATCAATTCCCTCTGCATTTTCTAGCCTGCAGTCTTTTTCTACTTCCATTTGTGGTGAATGACGGACTGTAGTTCTGTGCTCTCGCTTCAGAAATAAACACATGAAAAAGCAATCATGTAGCACAGTGTGGAGCCCGTATTGTGGCAAGCAGGCACTGAGTTACAGTGCTCACTCCATGCCCAGCTAATGGAGCACTGTGCTTGATATTTACGTTATCCTGAAGTGTGTTTTATAAGGCTGCCAGATATCCACCATCCATTTATTTTGGCATTATTCCAATGCACATAGGGTGGACAAACCTGCCTGGACCACATGCTTTTCAGCTGGGTTTTGTCATTTGGTTATTTTGAATATTCTATTTAGATTATTATTTCTCTATCAAGGAAATCTACACACATGTAGCTTTCCAATAAACATGACTTTAATGTTTCTCTGTTGGAATTAGAAGCTGCTCTAATTCAATTGTATATTACTAAGTGAATCTACTATACAAATGCATATTGTAACTTTTGTCTGGTTTTTTAGTTGCACTGAACTTTTAATGACAGGTGAGATGCCATTAGTGAGAGTATAATGCTTATACAGAAGAATGAAGTTTCCTATTAGCAACTACAAACAATTTTTTATTTTATAGTTGGACAATCTGAAGTCTACAATTCAACGGAAGAAGCAAAATGGATTTGCTTGCAGTAAAATGAAGACTTGGATGAAATCCTGTAAGCAGCTAGAGAAGGAAAAAAAATGTTGCAGAAACAAATTGCTGAACATGGTGCTCCATTAAAGGAGCAAAAGCCAAGTATGGGGTAGTTTAAGAAGGAAATGCTCTACTAGAATGTTATTATAAGGCTGCAAATCATTCATGGAAGTCACGGTTTCCGTGACCTCTGTGAATTTTGCAGTGCTGATGCAGCTGATCCCAGGACCACCCCATCAGCTGGGGAAGCCCAGGGGCCAGCCGCACTGTCCGTTGCTCCGGCAGCACTAGGCATGGTCCCTGGTGCTGCCCTGGAGCAGGAGTCTGGGACTAGTGGCAGCGGGGTCCTGAGCATCCCCCCAGCAACAGCGTCGCCCTGTTCTCTCTCCCCCACTCCCCAGCAGTCTTCAGGAGCGTCCCCCCTCCCAGTAGGTAAGATTTAGTCACAAATATTTTTAGTAAAAGTCATGGACAGGTCATGGGGCCGTGACTTTTTGTTTATTGCCCGTGACCTGTCCATGACTTTTACTAAAAATACCCGAGACTAAAACATAGCCTTAATCATGATCCTGTTTCTAACCTTAATGCATTTATTTATACAATCTGTTTTCAAAACATGCATTATTACGTTTGATTCAGATGAGGCGCCAGATCCTCAGCTGGTGTAAATCAGTATAGTTTCTGAAGCTTTGCCATTCACACCAGCTGAGAATTTGGCCCAAGATCTGTCTCTTCAAATTTCAGAGTCTCCTTATATGTTATGAATATAGATTTCCAATGCCTATGTTTTGAAATAAAAAACGACCATAGGATGAAGGGGAGGCTATTTTTTAAAGAACATTAGAGTGCCCTGTATAGCTTCTTACAATGCTTTGTTTGAGACATGAAGTGTAAAATGTTGGAGTGTGTCTTTTCTTTCCGTTGCTGGCCATCACAACAAAGAAAATTCACATTCTGGGTATAGATGGCTGATAGTTCAGCATCCACCATGGAGAAATTGACATCTTTTAGAGTTTATACATATGTCCTTCCAAACAGCTTTTGGTGTCCTTCTGGATTGTAGACAGGGAGAGAGGAGCAACTCTTAAAGTGTTATGATTCAGACAAGTATCAGAAGGGTAGCCGTGTTAGTCTGAATCTGTAAAAAGCAACAGAGGGTCCTGTGGCATCTTTAAGACTAACAGAAGTATTGGGAACATAAGCTTTCGTGGGTAAGAACCTCACTTCTTCAGATGCAAGTAATGGAAATTTCCAGAGGCAGGTATAAATCAGTATGGAGATAACAAAGTTAGTTCAATCAGGGAGGGTGAGGTGCTCTGCTAGCAGTTGAGGTGTGAACACCAAGGGAGGAGAAACTGCTTCTGTAGTTGGATAGCCATTCACAGTCTTTGTTTAATCCTGATCTGATGGTGTCGAATTTGCAAATGAACTGGAGCTCAGCAGTTTTTCTTTGGAGTCTGGTCCTGAAGTTTTTTTGCTGTAAGATGGCTACCTTTACACCTGCAATTGTGTGGCCAGGGAGGTTGAAGTGATCATCAGTGATCTACAACCCATCCTGGACAATGATCCTCACTTTCACAGACCTTGGGAGGCAGGCCAGACCTCGCCCACAGACAACCAGCCAACCTTAAGCATATTCTCACCAGCAACCACGCACCGCACCATAACAACTCTAACTCAGGAACCAAGCCATGCAACAAACCTCGATGCCAACTCTGCCCACATATCTACACCAGCAACACCATCACAGGACCTAACCAGATCAGCTACATCATCACCGGCTCATTCACCTGCACGTCCACCAATGTTATATATGCCATCATGTGCCAGCAGTGCCCCTCTGCTATGTACATTGGCCAAACTGGACAGTCACTACGCAAGAGGATAAATGGACACAAATCAGCTATCAGGAATGGCAATATACAAAAACCTGTAGGAGAACACTTCAACCTCCCTGGCCACACAGTAGCAGATGTAAAGGTAGCCATCTTACAGCAAAAAAAACTTCAGGACCAGACTCCAAAGAGAAACTGCTGAGCTCCAGTTCATTTGCAAATTTGACACCATCAGATCAGGATTAAACAAAGACTGTGAATGGCTATCCAACTACAGAAGCAGTTTCTCCTCCCTTGGTGTTCACACCTCAACTGCTAGCAGAGCACCTCACCCTCCCTGATTGAACTAACCTCGTTATCTCCATACTGATTTATACCTGCCTCTGGAAATTTCCATTACTTGCATCTGAAGAAACATGCTTCAGACAGTTCCTCCATTTTCTAACTATCATCAGCCTGGTACTAGTTGCAGCTTTCTGGGACCAGGAAGTGCTGGAGTTTATTAACTTTAACAAATGTTTTTTAAGACACATACATTGGGGTTTTATTGATCACAAGCTTCAGTCATTTCAAGAGTTGTCAGGGGCTAAGTATAGAGCTAATAGGACAACGGTTTAAAGTGGTCACCACAGTGTGTAAAATATACTACAACTCATCTGCCATTAGCTAGGGTAAGTTAGGCTAGCAAATATTCATGAGTGTCCAATAAGCAGAATCACTAGCGGTATAAAAAGAGATCCATATTTCGGAGACGAGCTATATTCAATTATATACCCAAAAAATTGTTAAAATAATGGTAAGGTGGTAATGTTAAGCACTTAAAAGTTAGGAAATGCCAGAATTAATGTTGCCCATGCATTGTGTTTCCAGGGGCAGATTCCAAAGAATCGGGGTACCCGGCACCCTGACAGTAAATATGGTATCAACAGAGATCTCTTCTGTAAAGTAACCTTTACATGATGTCTGCTTTGTTTTATTTGGTATAGTTTCCTGTGGTTGCACAAGCACACATCTTATGTACTTAATTAACAAATGAATGATTGAGATCATTGCATTCTAAACTCATCTATCCAGAGTCTCCTTAAAGTTATTTGTACAGGTAATGACTCTTTCCTTTGGTCAGGTGCTGATGAGGTTGCCATCTCCCTACATGAGAATGAGCCAGAGTATGAGCTAGACGGACTCCCAGAGGTGGTGAAAAGAGGTAATTGTTACTTCTTTAGAGGAGAAGAGACCACATTGTTGGGGAGTGTGCGCGCGCACGCTTATCTAGAGAATCGTGTTGTCATATGTGTGACTTGGAAGCATTGTAAAAACTTGGACATCATCGGCCAGATTCAGCCCTCGTATAGGTTGCATAAGTCCATTTAAGTCAACTGCTTGTCAGAGCTGAGTTTAGCCGCATGTGCTTTAAAAAAAAGCCCTAGTATACAATTGAGGCTATAGGGGGCTAGTATATTTTGTTGTAGATGTATGTAATTTCTAGTGGTTTTGTTTTTTGGTCTGTGTGATGTCTTCCCATCTGTACAGTTTTGTAGTATTTGATGACAAAAGCAAAACAGCCAACAATTCTGAAATCCAGAATCCTAATATCAGGTTGTAGTTTTGAAAATCAGTCTAGATACATGTTGTTGACTTTGGAACTCCTCCAAAAACTTTGCAAAAGACCTCTGGCAAAAAGAGAGGGATTCTAGGCCCAGCCATTCCCAGTATAAAACACCTTTTTCTTCTGGTTGAGAGTAAGGGGGGAAAATTTTGCTTAAACATTTTTAACTAAATGTTTTTTCATTGAAATGTGCTGCATTGTCAAAGCCAAAATGTTTCACGGAGATGTATTGATTCAGACAAAGTTTTTGCTGGGAAGGTTTCTGAGGTGCAAAGTGGACTCTTGCAAGGAGGAAGGCCCCCAAATTGAAAACCTGATGTTTTTGATTCAATTTCATTTTGTGAAAGCATTTGAAAGGCTTATGGTTTCATTCCAATCTAGAATAAAAACAAATTTTGAAACCTCGAAAAGTGTCGCCCTCTGGCCAGCTCCACTTAGAACAGTAGAAGAGACATCATTTTCAGATGGAAATGATTTTCCAGTTAATGGTGTTCCTTTAAAGGAAAAAGAGAACATTTTCTTGGGGAAAAAGCTTTTTGCGATTTTAGTAGAGCTGCTGTTGCACAGATCCACACCCTTGCCTGAGTTCACCTATAAAATTCTAGGAACGCAAGATAGTCCTAATAATTCCCCCATTATATTTTATTCAGTGAGTAAATGCCATTTTACTTTCTTAAATTATTACCAATTGTCATCTCCATCTTGAAATGAGCAAGATCAGATTGATTAGAACAATAAAGTAATTTAAGCAACCTTGGTTAATAGAAGCTGTTTATTTTTTAGGGGTTGCTGATATTCCTATTGTGAGAACCGACCCTTACATTTTGTGCAGAACAACTCTAAACCTAAGGACCAGTCCCCGTCTTGCTGCCCAAAGCCAAAAATTGTCACCATGTTCCCAACTTTTACGAAAAGGCAGGTCAGATAATCTTGGGGAGATCTGTAAACCGACAGCTGGTGGCAGCAAATCACAAAAGGTAACTGATCTTAAAAATGTATCTGAATGTGCAGGGCATGGGCAATCCACATCATGTATTTATCTCTCCAAGTGAGTTTGAAGATATGCCGTGTTATTCACACTTCCTTTCTATCTGCCATGAATATAGTGAAAACAAGGTCATCAATGTAAATACAATCAAAAAACCGTGGCATATAACAAAGATCTGGGCATAATGGTACACTTAAAATTGTTGGTATGATCAAATCTGTGATCTCATGCCAAGTGCTCATTAACTTGGTAAATAGAAATGAGGTAACTCTTCCCACTTTAATGCTCATCACAAATATTTGATTATTTCTTGAAAGACCTGGCTGCCTACAGCAGGGGTTGCGTGTGTGCGTGCATAGATGGATTACACACAAAAGCACTCAAAAGTTCGGATATGCTGGAATGAAGGCTCCTTGTCCCAATCTCTCTGTTCAGCCAGCCCCAGTTCTCTTCTCCTCCTCCTCTTAGCTCTGTGTCTTCTCTGTGTCTCCTACACATTCCTTTCCCCGTACCCCCGTCTTCTCTCATAGTCTTCTAGTCCTAGCCTCGCCTACTGGCTCCCTGTCCTTGGCCCCCTCCCCTCACCCCCGTTCCAGTCCCAATCTTGGCATACTCCTTGTCCCAGTCTGCCTTCCCACCCCCACCCCTCCATTTGCCTTTTGTCCCCTCTGCATTTGAGTCCAGTATCTTCCTCCACCACCGTGCATGTGCACCAGCTTGGAGGGGTCATTGGGAGTACAGGAAAGAAAGGTTACTGTCTCAGTTCTGGTGCTTGGCCCAAAGCAGCTTGGAAGAACCGTTGCAGGGAAACTCTGGCGTTGACCCCTGTAGGCCTGGGTTGGAGCATATCAGTTGCTCTGTGAGGATGGCTCAGTGCTGTGTTTTCATATCCGGGAGCTGTGGGGAAATGGCACATGTGCAGTCACTCTGTGGGGAATAGCTCATGCGCAGTTTGGTTAGTACTAAGAGCTGTGCGAGATCCAAGTATACGCAGCAAGGATGAAATCGTCAGAGATTTTAGCTGCTAAAAATCTAAGAATTCTCGCTACTGAGCGTCTGTGAACTGTGATTTTTTTCAAAGGCTTCTAATTTGGCCAAATTTGGGCAGATTTTCCTGGGGATGGCAAAAAGCACATTCTCTGACACAAAGGCCACTCCCTGCCAAATGACAAGTCCCTGCTCCAACACATGGAGCTTTTCAAAGAAAAGTTGCCAGAATATTTTAATATGAGAAAAATGTAGATTTCCCTAGCCTTGCTCTTGGGAATAGCTTAACCATTTTGATTGAAATTCTGCCTCTGTCCCCCACCCCCGAAGAAAAAGAGCATTAGGCAGACATACAGCATGGAAAATTTCAGCCCAAGCAATTAAAGTTTGTAAAGTTATAAGCAGCAGAAAACAGGGTCTTGTAATGGGAGGAGACAGGTAACCTTAATAATAAATGATCCTATGAGCTTTGCCAGTAATATATGTTGGTAACAATTTTGTTTTTGCTGTGGCATTGCTGTGAACTTTGCCAATTTAAACAACACACAAAATCATTCTTTAAGTAATAATCTCTACAAAAACAATCATGCTTCAACAAATTGTTTAAAGAGATATTCTGTTCCCAGAGTTTTCATTTTTTAGGGCCAGACCCTGAAGTCGTTTCTCAATCCTTATGCAAACTTGATCTGATTTTTTTCCTTTGCTTTTAATTATTGAGGACACTGGAATGAAAATTGATCTCATTCTTTAGAAGTTCTGGTACTGAACTTTGTCTTAATGCTTGTATTGTGATAGCCTCAACCAGACACTGGCAACTGCATGTCCACAATCTGAGATTTTGCCCATAGCTAGAAAAACACTATTAGAGTGACGGAACAATTAGAGAGGTGGCACACTATTTCCCCAACTCTTAGGTCTAAAAAGGAATGCTTCCACAGTGTCTGCTTTCAGTGGTAAAAATCATTTATTTTTAGACTTAGCCTTATATTTCTCAAGCTACTATTACAATTACGGAACTGTAAGGACTGTCTTCCCTTTTTCCACTTGACATCAACATTTTAACAGCTTTTATTTTGATAAGTATTGGCGCTAGAAGGCTAAGCCCTGATGCTCATCTCTCACACAGGACCCACATCAGTGTAAGTGGGATGAGAATTGAGACCAATTACCTACACTATCAGAAGCTGTGGCATTTGGGATTTCAATTGTCGTGAAGCACACATTTATAACTACTTAAGTTTTAACTAATTGATGCTAAAATCATGTCAGAATTTGGTGGGAAGTGCAGGGGAGACAAGGATGATTGTAATAGCAGTGGGGACTGAAATTTGAGATAACCCCAAAGGTATAAATATTGTGAAATTTTTCAACAGTTTTCCAAAGCTAGCGTTGAACAGCAAAACATCTGGACAAGATATCCTCTGCAGGCCAGTGTAAATGCTTCAGGACGAAACAACTTTTTCAAGTGCTATTATATTTACAGAATAAACTATAGGACATTTACAAATTCATTATGAAATATCAGTAATTAAACTTAAATTACATATCTCAAAATACAGTTCTGCAGATTAGTGATTGAGCAAGAATAGACTAGACAAGGAATTACTGTGTACTACTCCTTAGCTTTGCCTATACCTTGTTATATTATGTGACTTGCGATTTGTAAAACTTGAACGTGGTGAGGAGTAGGTAGTTGCTGTAAAGCATTCTGCACAGCACTGTTGTATTTTCAAAATGATCAGTATAAACACTGAAGATTCTTGCATTTAGCGGGTGTCTGCCAATTCATGGTATTCGGTTGCTTGGAATGCGTCTCTCACTTCCTGCTGGTATTTAACAAGACTATTTTTTGTTGTGTTGCAGGTAGATGATACTCAACAGTGCCAAGCAGAAACAGCTATTGAACCCATGGAATCTAGTTCAAGATCTCTTTGCATAAATGAGCAACCCACAAAAACTGTTGCTCAGACCTCTAGGGAGAATGTTAACACTCATAAAGGCAGATGTTCCTTGAGCACACAAACATCACCTGAGCAAAATGAAGAAGGCAAAATCTGTATAATACTGTAAACCTGAGTAGTATAAGGGCCCTACCGTCAATAAAACCCTAACCCTGCCTCTTGACCCCTTAAGCCTGCCCCTTGACCCCTTAGACCCCACCCACCTGTCACAGGAAGTCCCGCCCCAGGGGGTGTTACTTCCGGGGTCAAGATGGCCACATGATCCGCAGCAAGGTCTGTCATGTGACCCTCCCCCTAAGAACTCCTCCTCGGTATTGGTTTTACCCCGATAGGACCACCCTGAGAGGAGATTTGACCAGTCAGGGTGAGTTCCAGGGCGGGGTGACCTGTCCGGATGTGGGTCGTGTGACCCCTCTAAGAACTCCTCCCAACACCCTCTGCCAGTCAGAGTGCAGCACTATTACCCCATATGTCCCAGCTCCGGGCAGAGGAGGCCATCTCTTACCAAGGACACGTGTTTTAGAAATTGTGGAAAGGCTGCTGAGAGGAAACGTGGACTCCTTTACCACCCCTGTGAGAACTTCAGACTTTGTTTTAGCCCCGAGCACCTTTGGACTTGTGTGGAGAAAGCGCTACATCAGTGACAGTCCCGAGGAGGACCCTTTGACTCAACCGTTGATGGATACGTTGGAATCCAACCCCGAAACCCTTGTGAGGCACCCCGATGAGTGTGACGGCCTCTCATTGTTCAACCCCCTAGAGGTGGAAGGCGATCATAGCTTAGGGGAGTCACCAGCTGACAAGGTGAACAGAAAAGACGTTGCTCAGGTAAATGAATGATTAAGAAGCGACGGTCGAGGATGGGGTATAATGGGGCTAGGAACCAGGGATTGCGTAAATTAACAACAAGCAGTGGGGTGCTTACACTGCGGGGCGCTCGGGGGGCTTGGCGCGGCACTCGGAGGGGGAGCAGAGTCTTGGCATGGCGTGTCGCTCGGAGGGGGGCGGGAGCGCATCGCTCGGAGGGGGGCAGGGGCTTTGTGCGGCGTGGCACTTGGAGGGGCGGGGCTTCGGGTGGCACGGTGCCGAGGGGGCGGGGGCTTGCACGGCGGCGCATGGGGGGTGGGGCTTCAGGCAGCACAGCACTCAGAGGGGGCGGGGGCTTGGCGTGGCGCTCGGAGGGGGGGCAGGGGCTTGGCACGGCACGTGGCTCGGAGGGGGGGTGCGGTGCGGCGCTTGGAGGGAGCGGGGCTTCGGGCGGTGCGGCGCTTGGAGAGCTCGGGGCTTCGGGCGGCGCGGCGCTGGCGGAGCGGGTGTTTGCACGGCGCACAGGGGGTGGGGCTTCGGGCAGCACAGCGCTTGGAGAGGGGGCGGGGGCTTGGCGCGTCACTTGGAGGGGGGCAGGGGCTTGGCACGGCACGTCTCTTGGAGTGGGGGCGCGGCGTGGCGCTTGGAGGGGGTGGGGCTTCGGGCGGCGTGGTGCTGGGGGGGGCGGGGATTTCGGCGGCGCTGGTGGGGGCGGGTTCAGCTGTGCATCGCTCACAGGGGGGGGTACGGCGGGGCGGCGCTCTTCTTTTTGCCTGGGCTGGCAAAAAAGTTAGAGCCAGCCCTGCCTCGACTGTCGCTTCTTAATCATTCATTTACCTGAGCAACGTCTTTTCTGTTCACCTTGTCCGCCGGTGACTCCTCCAAGCCATGATCACCTTCCACCTCTAGGGGGTTGAACAATGAGAGGCCATCACACTCATCGGGGTGCCTCACAAGGGTTTTGGGGATGGATTCCAACGTATCCATCAACGGTTGAGTCAAAGGGTCCTCCTTGGAACTGTCACTGATGTAGCACTTTCTCCACACACGTCCAGAGGTGCTCCGGTCTAAAACAAACTCCGAAGTTCTCACGGGGGTGGTTAAGGAGTCCACGTTTCCTCTCAGCAGCCTTTCCACAATTTCTAAAACACATGTCCTTGGTAAGAGATGGCCTCTTCTGCCTGGAGCTGGGACTTCTGGGGTAATGGTGCTGCACTCTGACTGGCAGAGGGTGTTGGGAGGAGTTCTTAGAGGGGTAACACGACCCACTTCCAAACAGGTCACCACGCCCCAGGACTCCCCCTAATTGGTCAAGTCTCCTCTCTGGGAGGTCCTATCAGGGCAAAACCCATTCTGATTGGTAGAGGATGGTGGGAGGAGTTCTTAGAGGGGTCACATAAGGCACCTTGCTTCTAGTCATGTGGCCGCTTTTACCCTGGAAGTAATACCCTCTGTGGCGGGACTTCCTGTGACAGGTGGGCGGGGTTTGAGGGGTCAAGGGGTGGGGCTTAAGGGGTCAAGGGGCAGGGTTAGGGTTGGATTGACGGTAGGAGGTTACTAGCCTGCATGTAGTGACTCGGTGTGACTCCCCTCCTGCCCAGCAGAGGGAGAGCCCTTACAGACACCCAAGTGGGCGGAGTCACCGACTCCTGTTCCCGCCCCCGGAAGTCAAGGGGCGGTACAGGAAGTATAAAAGTTGGCCGCCACAGTTCAGTGAGGCCCCAGCCACCGCAGCGAGCAGACGTGCGGCCAGGAGCTCCCGGCCAGGAGACCCTCGAGGCTGTTGCCCTAACTGGCCGGAGCTACCCCGAGCCCACTACGAGGAGGAACCACCGGAGCCTGTCCGCTCCCAACATTGGGAGGAGCCGTCGGACCTGCCCCGCGCCAACTACGAAGGCGAGGAGCCCCCAGAGCCCCTCCGCCCCTGCTGTTACCCGGAGGAGCCGCCGGAGCCTCAGTGGCCGGATTTCCCCGAGGAGCTGCCAGACCTGCCCCCAAGCCCCGGACCAGAGGAACCGATGTTTCTGGACTGGCCCGAGCCCGGCGTCACCTGACCTACCAAACTGATTGTTGCTCAGCCCCTGCAACAAAGGGGCCTGAGTTGTGACTATTTGTGCCCCGCCCTGATCCAGGGTATGGGCCTACGAAACTCACTGTTGTACTGGTGCTCAGTCCCTTCACCAAAGGGCCTGAGCCCCCTAACTGTGTATTGTTGCTCAGCCCCTGCACCAAAGGGCCTGAGCTCCTGAACTGTTGTGTATTGTTGCTCAGCCCCTGCACCAAAGGGCCTGAGCCCTTAACTAACTATTTGTTTGCTCAGCCCCTGCACCAGAGGGCCTGAGCCCTGAACTAACTGGTTGTTTGTTCCACCAGTAGTGAGTCGGTGTGGCTCCCCTCCTGCCCAGGAGGGTCGAGCCCCGGCACGAACCTTCTACACTGCAGTTATATGACTTCAGATCAAGATAACCTTTGTAAGATAAATAGTTTTCATGACTAGGTATGAAAACTATATGCTCACTATTTTTTGTCAAAATAATTTGTATAATACTTTGAACACTAAATCATTTTTACAGGTCTTGTTGTTAAACATTTCCTGAGAACTATGTCAGGAAAGCTATGTTGAAAGAATGGTCATATCCATTTTTATTTCACAACATGTTGGTAATAGAGCTGATCGTTGTACAATGTTCTGTAAATAATTCTGTAGAAACTTGTTTGAGATAAAATTTAATAGAAATGCAGTTAAATACCAAACCACACATTACATTAGCAGTATTCCTTCTGTATATAGATGTTTCATTAAATTTCCAAAACACATTTCTGAGACTATTCATTACTAGAAGTTCACCTTGATCACCTTGATTGATTGGTCCTTCAGCCCTCATCTCGATTGCACCAATCACAACACGTCTTCCATTCTTCTTGTATCATGGCCTTCCTTCTCCATGTGCGGCCATGTCTTTTCATGGTAACATCTTCCCATCTCTTTGGAGTTTGACCGAGTGCAGCTGCTAGTCCATCGATTGTCAGTGAGCCTCACTATATGCCCGGCCTATCGCATTTTACTATGCCTACTCTCGACAACGACGTTCAGCACTCCACTCTGCTGTCTGATCTCTTCATTGGGGACTCGGTCGTGGATTGAAATTCCCAGAATTCTTCTTTCCATCGCCCTCTCCATGACAGACAGTTGCTGCTCCTCTGTCAGCACCCATGTTTCACTACCATACAACAGTGCAGTACAGTAATTCCTCGCTTAACGTTGTAGTTATGTTCCTGAAAAATATGACTTTACGCGAAACATTGTTAAGCAAAACCAATTTCCCCGTAAGAATTAATATAAATGGGTGGGGTTAGGTTCCAGGGAAATGTTTTTCACCAGAGAAAAAACTATACACACACACACACCACATTTTAAACAAACACTTTAATACTGTACACAGCGATGACGATTCTGAAGCTTGGTTGAGGGGGTGGAAGAGAGTGAGATATTTCCCCAGGGAATGCCTTACTGCTAAATGATGAACTAGCTTTTGGCTGAGCCTTCAAGGGTTAAAATGTTGTTAATGTAGCCTCACACTCTACAAGGCAGCACCAATGGGGGGAGACAGCATGGCAAACAGAGACACACACCCTGTGTGCGGGAGAGAGAGAGAGAGAGATGCACATTGCCCCTTTAAGTATGCTGACCCCACTCGTAAGTACATTGTCTTTTTAAGTCTATCGGGAGTTGAGACATCAGCTGCTGCCCCAATCTCTCTCTGTCTCTCTCCATCAGTGTCACCACCCTGCTTTATATGGAGAAGGGGTAAGTGGGGTGCAAGAGCAGGGGAGAGGGGGAAACCCTGACATTAGCTCCCCTCCCCCCCTTGCACAGCAAGCAGGAGGTTCCCAAGAGCAGCTCCAAGGCAGAGGGCAGGAGCAGCACATGGCAGTGGGCGGAGGGACATCTGAACTGCCCGCAATTGATAGCCGGCTGGGCAGCTGCTGCACAGGGAACTTAGGGGAGCGGGGAGCTGAAGGGGGGGGGCTGCTGGTCCACCCAGATCCTAAGCCGCCAACAGCTAGCTGCAACAGGCTGCTCTTCCTGCAAGCAGTGGACAAAGCAGGCGGCTGCCACTCGACATTATAAGGTGTCATAAGTTTCATCCCCACTCTGGACTTTAGAGTACAGATATGGGGGCCTGCATGTGAACCTCTAAACTGAATTACCAGCTTAGATCTGGTTTTGCTGCCACCACTCCCAAGTGCTAACTATTAAGTCCCATTAAAAGACAATTTTCAACAGTGCCTTCAATAGGACTTGTGCTCCTAAGTTATTGAAGTGCTTTTAAAAATAACACCCTTTGTATTTTTAAAAGCTATTAACTGGCCAGCTTAAGTCTCAATTTTTTTAAAAAAACTGGACTAATATCACCCGATTCTAAAATGACCTCTCACTGTCTGTTCTTCTCTGATGCTCTCTGCATTGACACAAGTTCTTAAGACTTCATCAGACTCTAAATAGTTTATTAGAATTCTTCCAGCTCTTCATCTGGATGACTTCCATCTAGTGAACAATATTAACTCACCTCAACTCCGATCTTGTATCAAATTTGTAAACACTTGGATGCCTGCTGTACCTTTTACATCTTCCCTAAATCCTGGTTAATTTTTATGATATATTTAGCTTACCTATTACCACGTACCTTGGTTTATAGAGTCTCATATTTATAGGTTGTGATAAATGAAGGGGGCGGGGGTAGCTTCCTTTTATGGACCCAGCCAGCCAGCTAGCTAAAAAATCCCTCTTAGTAGCTATTCTCTACTTGCATTACCTGTAAATGGTTAAAAGGCTCACTGCAATGCATAGGTAAAAGGAAGTAAGTGGGCACTTGGCCAAAAGAGCCAATGGGAAGGCTAGAACTTTAAACTGAAACAATACCGCCATTTTGTCTGTCTGTTGTTGTTCTCGGGGAGAAGATCTGCAGCGATGCTGTAAGAAGCTTTGGGCCAGGTATGAAAAATCATCTATATCCTAACTAGAAAATACTCATTTAAAACCCCAGATATGTAAGTAGACCAGGAAATGTCTAGGAAGATGCAATTAGATTCTCTTTTATTTCTTTATGGCTTGTGGATTCCTCTGTGCTAACCCCAGGTGCTTTTGTTTTGCTTGTAACCTTTAAGCTGGACCTTAAGAAAGCTATTTTTGGTGCTTAATCCTTGTATTTGCTCTTTTAAAATCTAGCAATAGCCTGAGTTTCCAGATGTATTTTTCTTTCTTTTTTTAAAATAAAATTTACTTTTTTTAAGAACAGGATTGGAGTTCTGTGTCCTAAGAGGTTTGTGCACATGTTGTTTAATTAGCTGGTGGCAACAGCTGATTTCCAATGTTTTTCCTTTCTCAGCTCTTCCCCAGAAGCGGGGGGGGGGGGGGGGAGTGAAAGGGCTTGAGGGTACCGCAGAGGAAGGAATTCCCAAGGACGTCTCAAAGGGGTTTTACACTTGGGTGGTGGCAGCATACAATACAATAGATCCAATTTGATTGATTTAGCACACAAGCATTTGTGACAAAGTGCCTATATGGTATAATGCTATATTAGAGCTAACTCAAAAAATTATGCACCCCACAATATCCAAATGTATTCACTTACACCAAAAGATGGGTGTGGTCCATGCCACAATGGGAGACGTCAGGGGAAAACATAACTAGGATCTATAACTTTAAAAAATTGCACAAGATAGGTCAGCACAGGCATCCTAACTCACCTATGCAGCATTGCACTGTCTATGCATACAGTGGATCTCATTGGACTTAGTCTGTGGCCCATAGAGTTTAAAGAATTTAAATCTTTTGGTGTATATGAACATAGAGTATCTAGTAGCATGGAGCCCAGATCCCCAAATGGGGTTTCTAGGCTCTACCACATTACAAAAATACTAAACAGAGAACATAAAAGAACTAGGAAGAAATGAATGTCTCTACTTAGGGGATACACAAAACTGAGGAATAATGAATACTTTCCTTGATTAAAACAATGAAATACCAGATGGAACTTGAACTCTTGAGGAATTCTTATGCTCCAAGGCAAGCTTTGTCTAGAATCATCGAGTATCAGGGTTAGAAGGGACCTCATCTAGTCTAACCCCCCCCAAAAAGCAGGACCAATCCCCAGACAGGTTTTTGCCCCAGATCCCTATAATGGCCCCCTTAAGGATTGAACTTGCAACCCTGGGTTTAGCAGGCCAATGCTCAAACCACTGAGCTATCCCACCCCTCTGCTCTAACTATGGAAGTATTCAATACACTGGTTAAGACCAGATCTACACCAGGAACTTTTTACTAATGTTTCCTATTGTGGAAGCCCTTATGCCAAAAAGTCTCCGGTGACATCCAGCATTTTTACTATCGTGTCAATTTAGCATGCTATAGATTTGTTTTTGCCTTATATTGTGATTTAATAAACATTGTAGTAAAAATGCTGGAAGCTGGTGAAACTCCAAATTGGTGGCACAGAACCAGAGCCAGAGCCAGTGGGAATTTAATGTTAAAATTCCCTAGCATAGACTGGCGCTAAATATATGCAGTAATGTCTTCCTCTAGTGCAGAATTATAGATCCTAATGTTTCTAATAGTCTCTGGTGCCATCCAACACTTTTACTATCATGTCAATTTAGTATAATATAGATTGGCTATTGTCTTGTATTTTGATGTAATCTCTCTCTTCACAAACAGAAACAGAGAACAGAAAACCATTCTTTTTGAAAGCACCAGATAAAAGCACCCAAAATAAATATTGTAGTCATGTTTTGTTTCCTTAAAGAAATTAAGACTAACAGCACCACTCATGGTCCTAGAGAGATCTAGTGAAACTATTTTGTAATGTTAATTACAAATAGGAAAACAAAGCTTATTTGTCTTTCAAAAAATCGTAACTAGAAGTTATATTAGTACAATTAATGAATCTATATTTCAGACATACTCAAAATGGAGTCGATCTGACCTTGTGTACGCTAGAGAGCTGAACCACAGGTAACTGAATTAGTAGAACAACAGTAATGTAAATAACAAAAGTCCAATGTTAAACAGTAATGTAAATAACAAAAGTCCAATCCATAAACTAACCATGCTGTTTCATGTTCAGTTCTGCAACACCTTCACACTCATGCTGTTCTACATTATGCAACTGCATTGCCTGCCAGGTACCTATTGCACAGCTCCATGACAGCGGTTTCTAGGAAAGTTTGAAGGGCCTTCTTGAAGCTTAGGGGAACTGTGCAAGGAAAAGTAAAACTCCTAAAATACCTCAGGAACCTGCTTTAAGTCACCTAAAGCAAATGCTCTTTCCTAATCCTGTTCTCAAGATAGCAGCAATGGTGAACACTCAATTCTAAATCCCTCTTGAGCAAGAAAGGATCCTATAAAGTGCTGGACATCCTCATCTCCCACACAGAGTTTTCAGCACTTTACAGGAAACAGCTCCTTCTACACCAGTCTTGTATTTCCCCACATTCCCTGGTCCCTGTCCCGTCTCACTGCCCACTGCATTCCCTTGCCCCTTTACTACTCCATTCTGTTCCTCAAATACAAAGTGTATCTCAGCAACTGTAGTACCTAGAGACTTACTTTAAAAAAAGAAAGGTTAAAATCTGAAGAACAATATGGCATGAAAGAAGTGCTGCTATGCTGCACCACTTCACAGCAGCCTAATCCAAGCACTTAGCCTCCACTGCCTGTTTGTCCACCTTTCTTCAATGCCTCTTTTTATGCATGGAAAACTCTCCTCAAATTAGTCTGTAGGGCATGTAAACATTCTTATTACTGTTTTCCCCCATCTTCCTGACCTTGTTTTTCTGATTGATTGTTAGACTCACTGGTAACATCACATTTTAATTAGATTGTAAACTCTTCATGGCAGAGGACTTAATTTACTCGGTCTTTGTATGACGGGGAGGATACATAATATAATTAGTAGTAATGAAAAGCTATGTTACATAAAATTAAGAGTTAAACAATATTTCCATGAAGTGAAATAATTGCAAAGAGAATTATCTATATTATGCTGCAATAAAAAGGTTTCCACAGCATGCACCTTTTCTATTACTGGTTCACAAGAGAAGGCAAAAATACCTTAACTCAAAAATCTCAGGGGGAACAATGCTCGGCTCATAGTCACTGGATGGTTTCCAGTATGCAGACTTGGACAGGCTGACAAATCAGAGTGGAGCAGTACAGAAGGGTATTAAAAGGGTCAATTTAAGCACAATAGAGCGCACATACTTCATTGAGTGCAGCTGTTTAAAGACCTTGTTTTAAGAAAAACATACACATTTTGTCTTTGTTTAATAAGTACAGTAGAACCTCAGAGTTACAAATGCCTTGAAAATGGAGGTTGTTCATAACTCTGAATAAAACGTTACGGTTCTTTCAAAAGTTTATAACTGAACAGTGACTTAATACAGCTTTACGCAACAGAGGGTCCTGTGGCACCTTTGAGACTAACAGAAGTACTGGGAGCATAAGCTTTCGTGGGTAAGAACCTCACTTCTTCAGAAGCAAGAAGAAGTGAGGTTCTTACCCACGAAAGCTTATGCTCCCAGTACTTCTGTTAGTCTCAAAGGTGCCACAGGACCCTCTGTTGCGTTTTACAGATTCAGACTAACACGGCTACCCCTCTGATACTTAATACAGCTTTGAAACTTTACTATGCGGAAGAAAAATGCTTTTAACCATCTTAATTTAAATGAAACAAGCTCAGAAACAGTTTCCTTACCTTGTCAATTTTTTAAAAACTTTCCCTTTATTTTTTAGCAGTTTACATTTAACACAGTGCTGTACTCGTTTTTTCTTTCTTTTTTTTAGTGGGGGGGAAGTCTCTGCTGCTGCTTGACTGCATACTCCGGGTTCCAAACGCAGTGTGTAGTTGACCCGTAAGTTCGTAACTCTGAGGTTCTATTGTAGCTATCATCTCCCGTGGCCATGCAACAGATAAGCAAAACAGGGCTTGGCTCAGCGGTAAGAGAGTCTGTAACATGTTAATCATGGATTAGGAGAAAATGAATAGTTTTCCCTACAAAAGTATTTAAAAAAATTTAAACAAGTTGTAATAAGGAATATGCTAAAGAAAGAAGGGACATGATAAAAATATATAAAATTATTAGTGGTATAGAAAAGATTGGTAGAGAGAACAGATTTTCCCAATCTCCTAAAACAAGAGCAAGGGGCACTAAATGAAATTAGGTAGGAAAATCGAAACAGATAAAATGTGTGATTAAATTATGCAACTTGTTGCCCTAGGAAGTCATTGAGTCCAAAAACTTAGCAAGATTTAAAAAGTGGTTAGATATGTACATGGATATCAAGAATATTCAGGATTATCGTACTAAATGGCAGCACATTTTTTGAAGGGATATTAAATTTTGTGCATCAGGGCCTAAACCTAGCTCTAAGAGACTAGGATCTGACTAGGTGGGGAGGATACTAGCAGCATGATTTAGTGGCCAGAGCACTAGCCTGGGATTCAAAAAACCTGGGTTCTACTCCCCACTCAGCAGCTAGGTAATGCTGTTTCTACTCTCTGTACCTCAGTTTCCCCATTTGTAAAATAAGGATAACAATGCTAACCAACTTTGTAAAGCTCTTTGAGATCCACTAATGAAACATGCTATAAGAGAACAAAGTATTATTACTACTGCCAGGTTCTGACACCTTCCTCTGAAGCACCTGGTTCTCATCACAGTCAGAGATAGGATACTAGATGGAATGGACCTTGGGTCTGATACACTATGATAGTTCCTATATTTGCTAAGTTACAGTGCAGGAAGTGATTTTGACAAGTTTACCTTTCAAAGGGATAATATTTTAATATAATACACAATTCTTGTATGCCTGCTTCACCTATGTACTAGCTTGTGCACCACATAGGTTGTCAATGCAACTACATTCAGCAAAGGTCTTTTTAGTCACCTGCAATCTTTAGCTAAAAACAGATTTTGATCAGTTGGGAGCAGGTATTTAAAAAAATGAAAACAAAAAAACAAAAAAAAAAACTTGCTTTCTGTGTTACTATAGCCAGGGGTCTGTGAAGACAGGCTGGTCAGTTCTGAAAAAGCTGGCTTCAAAAAAACTACACTGACACTCCCCTGTGCCCAGTGTAAAGCTGCCAGCTGGCTCCACACAGGTTGCACTTCATTGAGTTCTAGGATCCTGAGAAAAGAATTTTGGCCAGCTTTAGAGGGCAGGCAGTGTTAGAGGGCCTATATTAATTAAAATATAGCACCTTTAAAACAGCTAGCATTCTTACCCAGTGGACATAAATGAATCACCAGCATTTCAGTCACATGAAGTTTGGTATGTTCGAGTTGTTCAATCCCAGCAATTCTGGCATAGAACAGAAATTAGATTCTATTTTCTGATTTTTGCATCAACAAAACAATTAAACCAACATTTTCAGAAATGTCTATTAATTTTAAGATTGACACCTTGGAGCTGATTATCAGAGGTGCTGAGGACCCCTAACTTCTATTGACTTCAGTTGCAAATGTGGATGTTCTGCATTTAAAAAAAACCAAAACAATAAAAATCAGCCTTTAGATGTCTAAAGTTGAGCACTCAAGAACTGGGTCACCCAAAATTAGTTGCCACTTAAGATGTTTCGGGCAAAAATTTCTTAAGAGTTATTTCTGGTTCTGCCCTTTTGTAGCAATATTTCCCTCATTTTGCTTAGAAGAGTGTTTTGAAAAGTCCATATGGGGAGAAGCCCTTCTCAATATGCATAAAGATTGAAGTTCACCCCTATTCTCTGGCTTGGAGTTTCATTTTGATCATCCTGAAATTTGCAAACATCCACATGGAATGGAAGGTGGCAACAAAACATTTGGGAGCAGTAGCTCTGCATAACAGAAAACATGCAGAGCTTGGAAAGAAAAATAAAGCAATACTTCATACACAAAGTTTATGTCCTTTGGAACTATTCGTCTGCTAACTCATTTTCATGATGCTGTTTTGGTTCTGCTCATCAGCTCACCCGAGCTTAACAAAAGTTTTCAGGCCTGTGCTTCTCCAGAGTTTAGGGTTACCATACGTCCAGTTTTTCCCGGACATGTCCGGCTTTTTGGTAATCAAACCCCCGTCCGGGGGGATTTGCCAAAAAGACGAACATGTCCGGGAAAATACAGGCCGGGCACTTCCCCCCCCCCCCCCCCCCACGGCTGCTCTGCTCCTCCCCTGACTCTTTGGCTCTGTTTAAGAGCCGAGCTGCCTGAGCGCTCCGGCTTCGGGCAGTCCCCATGCCTCCAGACCCTGCGCCGCCGGAGCAGAGCAGCTGGAGCCCGACCGGCGGCTGGGGTCCGGAGGCACGGGGGCTGCCTGAAGCCGGAGCGCTCGGGCAGCTCAGCTCTTAAACAGAGCCGAAGAGTCAGGGGAGGAGCAGAGCAGCTGGAGCCCGGGAGGGGAAGTGCCCGGCCGGGGGCGCAGGGTCCGGAGGCATGGGGGCTGCCCGAGCGCTACTGGCTTCATGGTTTGCCGGGCAGCCTCCAGACCCTGCACCCCCGGCTGGGTGCTTCCCCTTCCAGGCTCCAGCTGCGCTGGGGAAGCGCCAACCAGGGGCGCAGGGTCTGGAAGCTGCCCGGCAAACCGTGAAGCCGGTAGCGCTTGGGCAGCCCTTTCCGCATGGCTGGGAGGGAGGAGGGTGAGTTAGGGCGGGGACTTTGGGGAAGGGGCGGGGAATGGGCAGAGTTGGGTGGGGAATGGGTGGAGTTGGGGCGGGGCTGGGGTGGGGAAGGGGCGGGGCCAGGGCCCCGTGGAGTGTCCTCTTTTTTTATTTTTTAAATATGGTAACCCTACCAGAGTTGCAACTTCTGTAGTTATTTACATCTGGTCAAAGTGAATGTAAAATTCTACCATATCAAAAGAAATGAGTTATGAGAAAAAGCTCCCCACCTCCATTATCTGTTTCTAAGATTAGCATTGTAAACTTAGGTCTTGTCTACACTGGCAAGCTTCTGCGCAGTAAAGCAGCTTTTTGCGTTGTAACTCCTGAGGTGTACACACTGCCAACCCACTTAGTGCACAGAAACTGCGCAGTTGCAGTGCTGTAAAAAAACCACCCCGAGAGGCGTACAGCTTTCTGTGCCGGGGCTACAGTGCCGTGGTGTCAGTGTAGACATCCTGGTCCATTACAGTGCTGTGATTGGCCTCCTGGAGGTGTCCCACAATGCCTGTTCTTGCCACTCTGGTCATCGGTTTGAACTCTACTGCCCTGCCCTCAGGGCACCAACCGTCATCCCCACCCCGTAAATTCCTTGGAATTTTGAAAGTCTCCTTCCTGTTTGCTCAGTGATGCGTGCAGTGGTCTCAGCACATCTTTACAGGTGGCTATGCCTGCTCCATGCACCAGGCGATCCCCTGCTTGGAGCAACGCCAAGCTGCTGGACTTCATTAGCATTTGGGGAGAGGAGGCTGTCCAGTCCTAGCTGCACTCCAGCCGTAGGAATTATAATACCTACGGACAGATTTCACGTTGCATGACAGAAAGGAGCCACAACCGGGACAACAATGCAGTGTAGGGTAAAAGTGAAGGAGCTGCAGAACGCCTAACCCAAGACGTGGGAGGCAAACTGCTGCTCCAGTGCTGCATCCACGAGCTGCCGGTTCTACAAAGAGCTGGACACGATACTCGGTGGCGACCCCACCTCCACTGCGAAGGCCACTGTGGATACTTTGGTGGCTCATGTGCCAGTCGAGATTGGATCGAGCCAGGATGAAATCTTGGACAAGGATGTGGAGGGGGACCCAGAGGCAGAGGACGACCCAGAGGTCAGAGATGTACGCAGCCAGGAGCTCTTTTCTACCCCGGATGAGGCTAGCCAGTCACAGCTGTCGGATTTTGGCGAAGCGCAAACAGGAGAGGAGGCCACTGGTACGTTGATTTGATATTAGGAATCACTGAAGTGAGTTTCTGGGGGCAGGAGGGTTGTAGAAAGCAGGCTTGTGTCTGTATGATGCTTTGTTTCTTGCCCCATTAACGGTAACTTTCATGTGTCACTGTGCCATCACAGGGGAGGGGGAAGAGAAAACGACACACATGACACCATTGCTGCATACAGGTGAGCCGCATAAGGGCCAGGGCAGAAGCCGCAGTCTTGGAGAAGACCCTCCCTTGATTCCCTGCTCACCCTCAGCAGCGAGCTCTTCCATAATGGACACAGCCCGTGGAAAATGTGGGGCCAGGAATGATTATCAGGCCACCCTTACAGTGCTGGCTCTCCCCAAGAGACACATGCCCAGTGTACAGTAGGGCCCGGGAACACTGATTTACCCTGCCCCTGTGGCTACTCACCATTTTGGGGGTCTTGTGGCTCATGTGTGCTTGCCTGGGGTCAGCCAGTTAGTGACAGGTATGTGAAAAGTGGCTGTGTTTTAAATCACTGAATTAGTGTTCTATGTGTTGCAAACAATACTGCTTCTGTAAAATGTTGCGTTTTAGCTTCATAGAGATGACCTCGGGAGCCCAGCCTCCCTCTTTCTTATCACCAGCTGAACGGCTGCGCAGAATTAGAAAGTGGACACAGAGAACTAAGGAGGACTTTCTGCGTGACGTTATGATGCACTCCGCAGCCGAAAAACAGGAATTGAAGGAATGGCGGGACAGCGAGAAGAGGGACCGAAAGGAGAACGCAGCACACCAGAATGAAGCCACGGAGTGGCTCTTAAACGTTATGGAGCTCCAAGTGGACATGCTCCAGGCGATACTAGCTCTGTGCCCACCCTCCCTGCAGGCGCCATCTCAAAACTCTTTCCCACCCTCCCTCCAGACACTGCCAACACATTCTTATCAACCTCTGGGCGCCAGTCTGCACTCACGGCATCCCATTCCTCCCCATCCCAGTCCAGCACTGCGCACTCCCGGTACTCAACACCTGTCCCTTTGCAGTATAGCCCTGAAGTACAGTACCCGCTGCACTGTACTCCAAAGGAGAAGGTTGGATACAATCTCTGGACATACACAAATCTTTAACCGTCCCAGGACCCCACCTCCTCCTGGGACCTTCCATTCCCCCATCCCCCTCAATGCTGATGTGTTTTTTTGTTTGACTCTCTCCTCCAGTTGTTGTTTTTTAATAAAAATTGTGTTGGTTTGAAAGAAATCTTTATTCTATTAATTGAAAGCAAACAGAGCCCTGCAAAGCAACAGACAATTATCTTAAACCTTCATACTGCATCAACTGCACCAATCACAACCACCTCCTAGAATTACAAGCACTGCACTCCCGAGCATAGCAACAAATATTAGTGGCTCTCAGCTTCAAATCACTGCCTCAAGGAATCCCTGATCCTTATGGCTCTGCGCTGCACCCCTCTAATAGCCCTGGTCTCTGGCTGTTCAAATTCAGCCTCCAGGCGCTGAGCCTCAGCAGTCCAGCCCTGAGTGAAGCTTTCACCCTTCCCTTCACAAATATTATGGCGCGTACAGCATGTGGCTATAAGCATTGTCATCGGCCAGGTCTAGCTTCCCATATAGGCAGCGCCGGGGGGCCTTTAGATGATCAAAAGCACACTCAACAGTCATTCTGCACTTGGTCAGCCTGTTGTTGAATGGCTCCTTGCTGCTGTCAAGGTGTCCCATGTATGGCTTCATAAGCCATGGCATTAAGGGCTAGGCGGGATCTCCAAGGATCACAATGGGCATTTTGACTTTCCCTAAGGTGATCTTCTGGTCCGTGAAGAAAGTCCCTGCTTCCAGCTTCATGAACAGGCCAGTGTTCCGAAAGATGCGTGCGTCATGTACCTTTCTGGACCAGCTTGTGATAATGTCTGTGAAACACCCAACAGTTTGGGATCCATTCCTGCAGACCGAAGAGGCAGAGGGCGCAGTACACAAACCATTGAGAGATGGCACCAAATGTGGATGGAAGCACAGGGATTGCTGGGATGCGAAGCAATGCATCACAGGGCACTGGGAGAGGACCCAGGATGCCCCGCGACCCCCTCCACCTTCCCACAACTCTTAGTGGCAGAAGAAGAGATGTTCTGTGGGATAGCTGCCCAGAGTGCACCGCTCTGAATACTGCTGCAAGTGTGAACACTCTATTGTGCAGGCAACAGAGTGTGAACACACAACAGTGGTTTCCCTTCAGCGCTCTCTGAGTGGCGCTGTAACTCTGCCAGTGTAGACATACCCTTAAAATCTCCACACCCCTATCCTCTGCTCTGTAGTGCAGCATATGGTGCAATCCTGCTTTCACATAAGTCAATGAGTTTTAATTTTGGTAGGAGCAGGCCCACTGCTCTGCACAGCTCTTACTATGTTGTGATCTGCACCCCAACTCTGTAGACTTTTCATGTTAGTCACCCTCTTAGATCCTATGCTCAGCTCATCTCAGTCTCTGCTGCCCTGAGGCGCTCTCCCCCCATGCCCAAACCCCAATTTAGCATTCCCTCCTGAACTCACTCATCCCCCTTGCAGAATTCTCCCCTTCTCAACCTGTGATCTATTCTTAACCCTTGGCTCCCTAGCTTACCTCTCACCTTTGCCCAAGTCCTCTACCATCAGTCTCTGCTTAACTCCATACCCAGGGGTTCTCAAATTTCATTGCACCGCGACCCCCTTTTGACAACAAAAGTTACTACACAACCCCAGGAGGAGGAACCAAAGTCTGAGCCCACCTGAGCCCCGCCATCTCAAGTAGGGGGAGGCCAAAGCCTGAGCTAAACCACCCGGAGCTGGAGGGCCAAAGCCAAAAGGCTTCAGCCCCAAGCAGGGGGGCTTGTAACTTGAGCCCCACCACACAGGACTGAATCCCTCAGGCTTCAGCTTCGACCCCAGGCAGAGGGTCTTGGGCTTTGGCCCCAGGTGGTGGGGTTCAGGCTTTGGGCTCCAGCAAGTCTAAGCCAGCCCTAGTGACCCCAATAAAATGGGGTTGCAACCACCTTTGGGGTCCTAACCACCTTTGGGGTTCCAACTCACAGTTTACAAAAACAACAAGGAGTCTGGTGGCACCTTAAAGACTAACAGATTTATTTGGGCATAAGCTTTCGTGAGTAAAAACCTCACTTCTTCCGAAGAAGTGAGGTTTTTACTCACGAAAGCTTATGCCCAAATAAATCTGTTAGTCTTTAAGGTGCCACCAGACTCCTTGTTGTTTTTGTAGATACAGACTAACATGGCTACCCCCTGATACTTAACTCACAGTTTGAGACCCGCTGCCCTAGATGCAGAGATCTGTTTCCTCTAAAGCAAAACTCTTAACAGGCATCTAGACTATGTTTACTTGTGCAACTACTGACCTCACTGCTCCTCCCCTTCCTTCATCCTAATCCTTCTGTGTCATACTTTGTGTGCCCATCATCTATTAAGAGTGCTCTCCTTGCCCCATGCTGTGCAGAACTCATTCCCTGCATCCCTATGAAGATATCTTGCCTTTCACCTCAGCCCTACTCAGCTGCCTCCACTTTGCAGAGCTCCCAGGGTAGCCTGTACTTTGAGCTAGAGGAGTAATTTCCAGCTCGAAGAAACATACCCGGGCTAGCTCTGATGAACTAGTAGGCTAAAAATAGAAGCGTATCTGTGGCAACCCAGGGCTGGACAGACTAGCTGCCTGAGTTCACACCTAGTGTCTTGGATGGGATTGTATTCAGGCCAGTTAACCCCTCCCACCACTGCTAACACACTTCTATTTTTAGCATGCTGGCTGGATTAGAGCTAGCTGGGCATGTCTCCTGGAGCTCAAAATTATACTTCCAGATCAAGGGGCACCATACTTGGATGCACCCCTGCAGGCCCTGATTAGCTTCCTATTCTATGCAGCTTGGCCTTGCTTAGCTCACCACCCTGCTCAGCTCTCATCTACTCTGTGGCATTGCTCATCTCCAGGCTGTGTAGAACTCAGGCCCACTACCCTACTTTGTATGGAGGCCTCCTTCACCCACTCTCCTCCTTTCGACCTCCCCCACCCCCAGCACAACCCTCCCCATGCACACAGTATACAGCACTCCCCATAGGCGTTGACTCCAGGGCTGGAGCACCCACGGGAACAAAATAGTGAGTGCTCAGCACCACTGGCGGGCCCTGCCAATCAGCTGTTCCCCCTCTCTCCTTCCCTCCCAGCGCCACCGGCTAGAAATGGATCAGCTGTTCAGTGGCAAGGAGGCGCTGGCGGGGTGTGTGGAGTGCACTCAGGGCAGAAAGAGGTGGAGTGGGGGCAGAGCAGGAGTCGATCACCCCCAGGGAAAATGAGAAAGTCAGCACCTGTAGCACTCCCCTGCCACATCAAAGCCCAGCGCACAGCTCTCAGCCTGCATCTCTCCCCCCACCCGCCAGGGCACAGCTCTCAGCCTGCATCTCTCCCCCCCCAGGGCACACCTCACAGCCTGCATCACTCCCACTCCGCCCCGCCCAGCTCGCAGCCTGTAGCTCCCAGGGCACAGCTCGCAGCCTGTAGCTCCCCTCCCCCGAGCTCTCCCGCCCCAGCAGTGCTCCCCGCGGTGCGTGGCGGGGATTAGCCGCGACACGTTCCTGTCGCCGCAGAGGCTGCTCTGCCGTTGCGCTCGTTGCTCGCTCCTTCCTCCCCCCTCCCATCCGATCCTTGCGCGGCCAGGGGCTAAGTAGTTCCCACCTCCCAGCCGGAGGGAGATCGGGCGGAAGCAGCTAATGGTCACGACCAGGAACGCCCGCCGCCGACCATAATCCTTCCGCCGCTCCCCTGCCCCTCCTTCTCGGGGATAGATCCGGCCGGGCCGAGGCGGAGCGATCCCCGGGCCGTGGGCTGCGTAGGGGCCGGGCCGGGCGAAGCAGGGGGGGAGAGTGTGAGGGGGCGGAGGCGCCGGCTGGAGCAGCGGGGGCGGGGAGGGGGCAATATGGCGGCTCCGTCTTAACTTTCCCCCTCGTCAGGCAGCGCCGCCGCCGCTCCCCGCCCCGCCATGCCGGGCATGATGGAGAAGGGAGCCGAGTTCCTGGGGGGCAAGAGCCGGGCGACCCCCAACGGCACCAAGAGCAGTAGCCCCTCCAACGGGCACTACTCGGAGCCGGAGAGCGGCGGCGGCGACAGCGGCGACGAGCACGGTACGAGCCGCGGACTCCCTGCCGGGCCTAGCAGGGCGAGGCTGATCCGGGGGAGGGGGCGGGGCGCAGCGCTGCTCAGGGCACGAGCGCTGTCGTCTGCGCCGGCCAACGCGGGGGACTGCGCATCTCAGACCTTTGCGCGCGTGCAGGTCGGGCGGCCGCGCGCGGTGCCTTGCCATGGCTCGCGTGTGCGCATCGCACTAGGCAACCAGCGCGTGCGTGCGCTGCACCGCACTGCACATGTGGGGCTGGGGTGGAGGTGCGGGGCGCTGCGCGGAGTGTCTGCGGCGGACCGCCAGAATTCCCGTAAATAACTCCCACCTTCACTAAGTAATAGACCTTCAGCCGTGGGGGGGAGGGGTTTCTCATTTTGCATCGCTGTTGTAGGAGATGCGGTTGGAGGCTTTTTGAAGCGCAAGGGTCGCAGGCAGCGGCCCTTGAATTTGCAAGATTGTTGGTAGCTTCGGATTGAGTGCAGACCGTCTAGATCGCGGAATGTCCCAGTTTTCATTTAAATATCATCCCCTTTCTCATCCTCCCGCCCTTTAAAGATAAAATCCCAGTAATGCATTTGTTTTCTCTTGCATTGCAGATGTAGGAATGCGGGTCGGAGCAGAATATCAAGCTCGAATCCCCGACTTTGATCCTGGTAAATAGCTTTTGTACTATAACGTGACATCTTGTTGCTGCTGTTTTGAAAATGGGGGTTAATATGATTTATAATAGAGAGGGGGGTGTGTGTGTGTGTTTCACTTGAATACTGTGTGGGAGCATTGCATTTGCAAAGGTTAACGTGGATTTTTGTTTTTAGGCTTTGTGTTTGCTGTTTTATGTCAGTCACAGGAGCATTGCAGGGGCAGCATCTGCTGTGTGACTGAGGGGGAGAAAAGCATTGAGAGGGGGAAAGCTGTGTTTAATTTACCAAGATTGGATGGCAGGGCTACAGACAAAGCATCAGTGTCTCTTCACTCCCTCCTTCTTCTTCACCCCCTCTCCCCCCCCCCCCCCATTGTAGACAGGAGTTGCAGGTTACAAGAGGGAATGAAAAAAATCTTTGCTTTATAATGCTCTTAATTTACCTCTATTGGGGTGAGGTGGGAGGATTTGCATCTTTGCAGAAACAGCGGATAACTTGTTCTAACACCTCTAAAATGTAGACCCGTTTTGCTGGGTTTTCAAGCACCTTGTTTTGTAAGGTGGAGTAGTCTCAATATCTGTACTGTTGCAGCCTAGCTTCTCTTGCCCACACAGAGGGTGGGGGAAGAAAGGGATATCGGCTAGCCACATACAGTCTGACGTTCGGTCTTAATAAGCTGAACATCAGACACTTATTTTGTGTACATTTATAGTAGAGTAATTATGTGTTAAGCGCATCTGTCAGTCCTGCTGTGGTGGTCACAGTGAAGCCTGTCTACTTTCCTGTTCTCCAAACAGGCTCCATTGGTGTCAGATGATTCCTGCCTGGAAGAGGATTGGGCCAGAGCTCCTCCCATGGTACCTCCCAAGTTGGAGCTTCTGTCGATGGGGACTAGTTGCCCTTAGCCTGCTTCTTGGGTCTTGAAGCAGTTTTGAAAATGATTTTGTCTTAGGAGTGGGTACATCCCTTAGGAATTTGGGGGATGTAAGGAGGTTTCCTCTGGAAACTAGTACCTTATTTCATACTTCAGGTTTCTATTTGTGTTAATAAATAGTGTTCTGGTTAAAGCTTATTATGTTTATATTAGTAAGTCTAAACGTGTTTGTTTTAACAGATAAAAATTATCACTCCTGGCATGCAGTCTAGGCTTGTAGTGCCTACAGGCCACCTAGAGAAGCAAAATGTTTAACAATTGTTTTAATACTTTAAATAACTGGGTAGTGAAGAGAGAACATCCTCCAGCTTTCATAGGACAGCAAAATCATTCAATTCTGCAATTAAAATTTTTCTTTTAAACACCATATATATTATGCATACATGCAGTAGAATTGAAATTACCAGCATAAAATTAATTTGTATGCATTCAGGACCTTATAAGTGGATGGGAGTACTTTTAAAAGTGATCTCTGAAAACAATTTCTGTTGTATTAACTAGTGGAAAAAACTAAATGTTACATATTTTTAATGGTCTTTAGAATCCAAAAATATAGCATTGCCTTTAGGGTTGTGCGTACTCCTGCCTCTTATGCATAAGTTCTAGAGGAAGGAACTTAAAGATTTATATCCACTTACTGAAAATTTTTGTAACTAGAAGAACTGTAATTCTCGCTGTTTCTGAACTAAATGGAAATCTTTCTAAAATGTCTCCTGCATTGTCGTCTTGATACTAGTACTACAAAATTAAAGTTAAACTTGGAATGACTGCTCCCATGAATTGTAAGAATAAACGTCTACCACATTAGTGAGGCTGTGTGTTAACAAAAGAGATGTTGCCTTGTAAATCTATCTGAACAATTGTTCTCCTTTCTGATCAGGTTTATGAGGCATCATTAGTTTGAAAGCCAGACATCATGCTGTAACAAAGCTGTGCATGCTGTGGAGTGATCACTGTTTTTAAAAAGAGAAAAATCAACATTTTTGTTAATAGCAAATAAGATGACATATGTTTTGTAATGCCTGTTAAAGTTAAATGTATATCTATTTTTAAATATAACACTGCAGCTTTAAAGCTAAATGTCTCTCCTCGTGTCTTTGGTCTTGGCATTAAGATACCTCTTATGAAGAGTATACTGAGGTGTTAAATGTTGCTCTAATTAGGTGCACGCCATTAGATTTTTATGTAGGCAGCCATCAAATTGATATTTAAAATTTAATTCTATTAAAACAGTGAGAAAAATCAGTGGCTGATTAAAACTGCCTATAAAGTCTAACGCCCAGTTTTGGCCTCTGATAGTTGTACATACAAAACAAATGGATTTTGAATGCATGTGTGAGCAGCGAATCCTCAGCTTCATTTGATCAAAATTTAAAAAATATTACATCGTTGCAAATTATTTCTGTTGAGCGAGTAGCTATATTAAATGACAAAATATGTTAATTGTTATAGTTGTGTCACTTGGATAATGGTAAACTAGATGTTAAGTATTATAATTGGATGGACTCCATTAGATCTTAAGTAGTTGTCATAAAATTCAGAGTTAGTACTGATGCTATCATGCCATTGTAGAACATGAAAAGGGGATTCTGGTTGAGAGTAGAGCAGCATGAGGGGAGGTCAATGTGTCAGACAACTTTTTTTTTTTTTAAATGTTCACATCCTTAATGTTGAAATAATCTATTGTGTGACCAAAGAAAACTACATGTATATTATCGTTAAATAGAACAGCTGGAGAGACCTAATGTAGTTGTCACTTTAACACCTCAGTTACACAAGAATACCGCTTTAATAGGAATAAGAGAAACGTATTGGATGGGAGAAACAGTTCTGACAATATAAAACTGGCCTAAATTTTGAAATTAGCCAATTACCAAAATAAACCTTTTTGATTTTCTTCTGCCCAACTGAACCAGATTTTGTCATCTCCTGCTGGTTTGTCTCTGGAACTACTCATTCTGTTTCCTATGTCTTCTAAAACTGAAGTGTCTTTGTCTTTGTCCTACATCCCCTCAACCCCATATCAAACAAGCCCCTATTTTTACTGATATCCCACTGACACCATAGAAGTGTCAATATCATGAAGCTGGTTTCTTTTCTAAATCTCATGGGCCCTTGGGTTCCTCCAGGAAGAGAGGATAAAGAAATTGCTGTGTTGGAAAATGGGTCATTGTGTGGTTCATGAGTCAATTGAATGTATTTCAAGGAAGAAAGGAGAGGAGATGGGCAGCAGAGAAAGGTTTTGGTTGTATTTAGAAGAAGGAGAGAGAAGGATGGTCCTCTGTCTGGCTTTTCAGCTAAATCTGATAAATTTTGATTTATTTGCAGTTCAGCAAGGCTTACAACCTGAACTTGATCCATTTATTTTTGGAGCTTTCACAGGTGTGTCCAGAAGAGCCCCCTGTGGACTTTAAGATATTGCCTATTTTTTAAGGCCCTTTTATGGGTCCTATCTAAGTATTCATGGCCCTAATTGTCCTTGTTTCAGAGATTCTCCTGTATCAGAACTGCTCTTCTTATGTTCCCCATTATATTCAGTAAAAGCTCTTCAGAACAGGTTCTACTCAGCTTTTTAAAAATGTATTTAGTCTCACATACTAACCTTCCCCCCACTCATGTTCCTCTGCCAGTTTTTCCAGAGATGCTTGCTTATTTATTTTTAAAATGTCCATTCTCCCTGTCTGAGTGAAAGACCCACCCAAACCAAATAACCTGACTATGCTGAGAAATTGACTACATACGAAGCGCTGTTGAAGGCACAAAGTAAAATTGAAACAAATTTCTCTGCCCTTTCAGTTAGTTGTCTTTGGTGTATTTTTGAAGTTGACACATCCTTTTAAGAGTAGTATTCACTTCAAATCCAGAGTCTTCAGTTTTGTACCCATCACGTTTTCTCAGTGTGTCCCCCTGTGTGCCTAAGTAATTGCTATTAACATTAATTCAAAACTAACAGGTGTCATTCCAAGTCTATAGTGGAATAGCTTTAGCACAGCAACAAATAGGAGAACTGATGAATTAAAGGCCATCTTCAGTTGGATGGAATCTTATTTTTGAAGTATCAACTGTTAAGCAGCACTGACGTACATGGTGATGTACAATGCACAGTGCAACATACAGGCTCTACCAAAAGAGCTTACATTGAGGTTTTACTGGTCGACCTTTTACACTGAGAATTCTAGTATTTTTCAGACCTGCATAGTTTTCTGCCTAATCCTCCCTGGCTGATAGCTCATTTCCTTTCACATTCATTAGTCTCTAACTTCCCTAGTATTTCCATCTATTTGCCGCTACCTCTTATCAATAAGCAGAATAGAACGGCCGGTCAAAGACCATGCTGTCTTTTGAGCTGGAGTCCTTTTTCCTCAGCTAGCTTACTTTCATTCCAGTTCTCGTGGAACGCATCATTCCCCCTACATTACATGTAAAGGGTCCTCTCCACATGGACTTCTCCCTCCTGTGCTGAAGGCAGTTGGGTCAGGCGCCTCTTCAGCATGGTCTTTCCCTGCACCCTCTCCCTTCCTGGATCCTGTGGGGAACTCTGCTTGATTGAATTCAGGGAGTGAGTGGTCTTGTATGGGGGGGGAAGGGGGAATTCACATCTCCCTATGAAAATTACCCGGAAAAGTTTACCTTTTGTGTGAAATCCATTCCGCAATGGAAAAACATCACCCATTTTTAAAAGGATCTGAAGGGTCTGAGGGTTTGTCCCATGGAATATTCCAACCTTCCACCTATACAACCCTTAAAACCCCAACTTCTCTTCTCCCTCCCACCCCAGTCCCCATCAGTCCCTTACAGGACACACTGCAATGGCCTATCAGATCTAGGTTGCTACTTCCTGCAGTAGAATATGTGGGAGAAGGTAAAGAGGAAGGATTCCTTGTTTGTTTCATCCTTCCATCTGTGGGCTTTACTGTGGGAGGGAACAGTGTGACATCCTGTTAGGACATGGGGAGGGAATAGCAACATGAAAGTTAAGCTACTTAGGTTTAGGCTCAACTCTTGGGAATGGGGCATGATGGAATTGTTGTTCATTCCGTGGTCATTCCAAGTACAAAGCTTCTGGCTGTAAATAACAGATATTACTTTTATAATATGAAAAATATTGAGTGTTTTTAAAATTTAGCATGCCTTTTCAGTATTACTTGAATGGTGGCTTGTTCAAGACTTATTTCTTGGTTCAGAATAAACTCTATAAATGCTGACTCTTATGTATGTATGCTTGGCAAACAAAAATATTTGGCCATATATTGCATTGTTTTACAAGTAACCAAGGTGGACTCTGATATCTTTATTTTTTCCCCTAAATGGTTAAAAGTGTGGTTTAAGTTAAAAAAAAGTAACTTTTTTTTAAACAATTTGGCTTTTTAAAATAACAATATTTTGAAAACTTCTGTCTCAATCTTTACAACTATCTCCTTCAGAGTGAGGTTTTAAAAAATAAATCCACTGAGTACAAGATAGGAAGTGCTAAACTTTGGACTCAATTGACTTCAAGGGAGGTTGTGGAATCCCTGACAGTGGAGGTCTCTAAGAAGAGGTTTTTGGACAAACACCTGTCAGGGATGGTCTAGGCTTACTTAGTCCTTCCTCAGCGTGGGGGGCTGAATTCGATGACCTCTCAAGGTCCCTTCCAGCCCTACATTTTATAATTCTGTGATAACTTCAAGCTTTGAATCTTCTTCTAAACTTGAATATGTAATAGCTGCTGGTATCCAGGACATACATTAGTTGATTTTGATGTCCATGTTAAACTTGAACATTCCACAAGCATGTATTCTGGTAGTCCTCTTATTTCATGGTCTTTAATTATCCTACATTCAAAAGATGAGTTACTATTGCTGGCTCAAACTGACAAATATTTGACTTGTGCTGCAGGTGAAGGAGATGCATTTAACATATTTGCATAACTAATTGTGATGCTACTGTATTCATATTAACCCGAAGTGGAATTCTTTCTTATAAACAAAGAGTAGAAAGTGGTTGTAAGGAACTAACTTTTTAAATAACTTAATTATTTAAAATTAAACTTTTGCTTATTGTATTTTGATATAACATCTGTAACTGGCATTAGTCTGCAAAGACAGTACCAAATACAAAACGCTACAAATCGAAAGGAAGAAAACTGACTAAATATAGTACACATCCAGAGAACATTACACTCATCTCTCCTCCAAAATGATCATTTTCCTACTAGCTAGAGATAATGCAAAAACAAAGGAAGGCATCTTTGCAGTGTGGGGAGAGCCAATAGGTAACTTAAATAAATAACCCAGTAGCTAGTAAAGAGAGGTGGGGATGGGTCTGGACTCCCTCAGGAAGACAGCTCCTTGAGGAAAACTGTGGTTCTGTATAAACCCAGGGAGTGTCTACTCTAACTGCTGGGTAGAGACTTGGCAAGAAAGGTGGTAATCATGGCTTATATCATACATGGTTTTATTAACTCTGTGTAAGAATATAGTAGTCAATATAGCTGTTCTTTTGCTCTAAGGGTCAAGCATCATTGAGCAGCTATGTTCAACAAGTAATTTAGCCTCTTTTAAAGAAGCCCAACCAAGAACACCTGACAAATCAGAATGTGGTAACGTTGTTAGTGTCAAGGAAACTAACACACTTACTGCCTCCAGCTACACTAGGAACTAGCCCAACATGATGATCCCTAAACTCTGCATCCAATCCAACCCTGGCAAGCAGCTTTAATTGTCAAATTCTGGTAACTGGAGTCATCTCTAATATCCAGTTGTGAATGGCAGTTGGATCACTTCAGTTGTGCTAGTCGTCTTATATACGTGTAGGGAAATAACTGTGAAATACACTGTTCTTTAGGTCATATTAATAAACACTAAAAGACAACTTTTCTTACAGGTGCTACAAAATATACTGATAAAGACAATGGAGGGATGCTTGTGTGGTCTCCATACCATAGTATTCCAGATGCCAAGTGTAAGTCCTCATCTCTCAAGAAAATTGTACTCTATTAACTAGAACTGATTCATTACTTCTGATGAACTGTCTACTTCTAATTTTTAGCACATAATCCCTCTTGCAGTGTGGGAAAGTTGCATAAGTTATACTGTGTATGAAACAAACAAGCTGATATGTGTCTCTCCCCTCCGCCCCCCACTTATTTCTCATTCACGGGATTTTGGGAAAGGAAAGGTGGAATGTTTCTATCATCCTGTGGTTGGGAAGAAGGCTTTGATGTCTAATCAAGCCTTCAGACCTCTTGAAATGCATCTATTGTTACCACTGGTCTCTACAACATATATTAATAGTAGGGCAAAAGATGTAATCTTGAGAAATTTCATTGTACAATTCCAGAAGAAAATGTGTTGCTATGGAAGTCTGCATAGATGAGTTACCATGGAGGAAATGCAGTGGGGACCAGTTCAAGGGGAAGACCTTATGCAGACATAGATACCTGTTGCCCTCTTACTGGAAAAGTAGCGTTTATTCTGTTTCATCACCTAAGAAGATAATCAAAATATAGGAATTATCTTACTAGATCTGACCAGCGGTCAGTCTTGTCCAGTATCTTGCCTCTAGCAGTATATGCTTCAGAGGAAGAAACCTTGCACTAGGCAGTTATGAGAACCTGACCCCAGAGAAAGTTTCCTCCTAATCACAGTAGTAACAAATTGACGTAAGCCCAAAAGCTTGAGGGTTTATATCCTTTCCAAATCTCTGGTTTTATCTTTTTAATATTTACAGCTATTGCATTAAGACTTTTGTTATCCATATAAATTTATAATCATTTTTTAAATCTGTCACCTTCCAATTACAAGGAATGTCCCTTTACTCTTCAGTTGTGAGGGTGGGTCAATTAATAATGGAGAATACAGTAACTCCTCACTTAATGTTATGTTCCTGAAAAATGCTACTTTAAGCAAAACGATGTTAAGCAAATCCAATTTCCCCATACGAATTAATGTAAATTGGGCGGATTAGGTTCCAGGGAAATTTTTTTTTTTTTACCAGACAAAAGAGAGGTGGTGGAGTCAGAGGGTGGGATATTTCATTTAGTAATAAGGCATTTCCTGGGAACTAGCACTCGGCTGAGCCCTCAAGTGTTAACACATTGTTGTTAATGTAGCCTCCCACTCTACAAGGCAGCACGAATGGAGGAAGGAGACACAGCATGGCAGAGAGAGACACACCGTGTGTGTGAGAGAGAGAGAAAGAGAGACGCGCGTTGCCCCTTTAAGTACGCTGACCCCACTCTAAGTACACTGCCTTTTTAAGTAGATCAGCAAGTTGAGACAGCAGCTACTGCCAGCAAGCACCATCAGTCCTGAGCCCTATGGGATTCCCCCCCCCACTCTGTGGAGATGGGGTATAGGGGGAGGGGGACACCCTGACATTAGCACTCCTCTCTCTTTTCCCTCCTCCCCACCCGCCTGCACAGCAAGCAGGAGGCTCCCAGGAGCAGCTCCAAGGCAGAGGGCAAGAGCAGCACACGGCAGTGGGGGGAAGGACAGCTGAACTTCCCCGCAGTTGATAGCCTGCTGGGCGGCTGTCGCACGGGGAGCTTATGGGGCCGCTGCCGGTCCACCTTAGTTCCAAGCCCGCACCAGCTAGCTCCAATGGGCTGCTCTTTCTGCAAGCAGGCGGCTGCCAAACAACATTATAAGGGAGCATTGCGCAACTTTAAACAAGCATGTTCTCTAATTGTTCCGCTACGTAATAACGATACAGCGTTAACCGGGACAACGTTAAGTGAGGAGTTACTGTATTTAAGGTCAGTGACAGATACTTGGTCCAAGCATTTTGGCTAGACATAAGTAGAGTATAGCAGTTAAGTCACAAATTTACTGTTGGTAAGGTAATGGTCAGACTTTCATATATACACTTCTATTGACAATTGACTCCATGGATGGCTAAATATAATGCTGATAATCAAGGGATTAAAAACTAAGGACCTGTGAGATTATGCAGCTGTGGCTGGGTGGGGTTTTTTAGATTAACTGACTGTTTAATATACTATGTTTAAAATAAAAGTTCTCAATTCTCTTTTGAAATGTCCCAATTCTCCACTCTTTGAAAGTCCCCAGCGGTGAGATCGGTGAAAGATCACTCGATCAACAAATCTCTGGTAACTAATTAAATATTGTTAAAATTGACATAAGTATCTTAGTGGAGACCATTATGTACAGTTTATTACTGTAGTCCCTACAATACAGGCACTGTACAAACATAGGAAAATAGTTTCTGCACTGCTTCAATTTTACACACTTCAAGAAACCTCACCGACTCCATGTAGTGTGTAAAGTTAAGCACATGCATAACCTTTTGCAAGATCAGGCCCTGTGAAAACAAGCAATGTACGAAAGGTAGGGAAGAAGGATTGAAACATATAATCAAAACTTTGATATCAGTTATCCATAATTGCACCTCTGCTTTGCTACATTTAAGTGATTAACTTTTTGTAGTTTTATAGCAGAACTAACACTTTCAGATAAATTAATTCTGGCATTGCTTTCTTACAGTGGACGAATATATTGCAATAGCAAAGGAAAAACATGGATACAATGTGGAACAGGTAAAGTTCTATGAATGATTTTTAATGTGGCGTTTACTGTGAGTATAACACAACTCACTTTTTTTCATCTGGCTTCCATTAACTAATGCTATCTCTCTTCAGGCATGGCAGCAAACACTGCAGTTTTATGGATCTGCATACTGTTGTGGTCTGGATTCTCTACAAAAGATTGAGTTCTTTATTTTTATGACATGCTCAGCTTGTAATGCACAGTTTTGAAAGGTTTGGTATGTTTTGGTACACTGGGCATGTCATGTAATTGTGTGTTTATGTAACTTAAAAAAAAATTTCTTAGGCAAGCAATTTTGGGTATGGACTTGTGCATTTTGGAATTAAGAATTTTAAATATTTTTAAATGCTAACATTGATTCAATGCTCTCCATGTTGCAGAGGCATTTCAGCTAGTGGGGTGATACAAAAATAATTCAACTGGCATGTTTCAAAGCAAGAAAAACACTATCAAAGTTTCAAAACTTGCAGAGTTTGGAGGTTGTAGTTAAAGCTTCGTTTTGGTTTTACTACTCTTTAATCACTATCCCATGAAAAACAGTATAGGTAAACGTTGCTAGTTCACACTAATGACTAAGAACTGTAGCAAGTTTGTATTTAAAAAATTACCAAGTGAATGAATACAGTAAAAGTAAGGGTAACAGAAAACAAAAGTTGAGTTATTGGTGTACCAGTAAAACATCCTGTTGTATAACCTTGTTTTGGGGAAGAAGATTAGGGCAAATAATAATGAAACCTTAGTAATGAGAACTCATTGCAATACGTGGCTATTTAAGTCTGTATTGTTGGAAGGAGAGGCAGACAATGTTGTGGTGTCTAGAATGTGTACAGAAAAAAAAGTTTAGCTTGTACTGTTTTTTCCAGTACTCTTCAGGAAAAAGATACAGTGCTTGTGAGAAGGTCTGCATACACAAACTGCTGGTAGTTTGTGCTTACAGTGGAAAAATGTTGTCAGGGGAAAAGCTGGTAGATCCATTAAATCAAGGCACTGAGACTTGATGAGCTGTTATTGATCATATACACTGTGTATGAAACTAATTTAGTCAGTTCTGTTTGAGTATTCCCCAAGTCCTGAACAAGCCTTCGTGCAAAATCTATGAAGGTTTTTGTGTGTGTGTTTTAGGGGATGGGGGAGAAGTCTCCAATTGTTCTAGAGTCTTTATCAGAAATACAGAGCGATTACTCTCTAGTTATACCCAGTAAAGAGATTTATTTAAAATTGTCTGTTTTATGGTGTATCATACACAGCCATGGACAATGGAAATGCCCAACACAAGCCAGGCAGTGTTTTTATTTGAGAGGTGGGGGATTGTTAAAAGGACATTCAGGATGTATTCAGAGTTTCAAAATTGTATTTTATTTACTCACTAGCAGCCTTTTAAAACCGCAAATACCTTGTCTCCCTAATGAATATTTTTACTGCATGTGCACATGCAACAGGTGAGGGTAGAGGGCTGGGAAGCTTTCTGGTCTGGTCACTGAACAGCAGAAATCTTTTTATTTGAATGGGCTGGGAGTTGGGCCCAGGAAGGTCTGTAAAGAACTACATAGTCTATATCTGTTTGTAGAGGGAGAAAGTAGGTCAGATTTTGAGCCTACCACTATTCTATGCTAACTAATTCAGAAGTGATGCTGCCACACTGACCTCTAATTGACTGACTGGTCCAGGTATTGCAGCATGGATGGAATGCTAAAGTGCCCACTGATCAGAGTATCTGTGGAAAGAATCTTATAAGCTGTATTACATAGGCACAATAGAAGAGAAGCTTAAGTGTGAATTTCTTTTGATAGTGGGGGTTCTGATGTCAGATACTTAGTCACATTAAAAAACCCTATATTAAATATAACTTTCTAAAGTGTGCTTTGAACAAGTCCGCTAAAATCAAAAATGGATTATTTCTTTTCAAAGGCACTTGGCATGTTGTTCTGGCATAAACATAACATTGAGAAGTCCCTTGCGGATCTCCCTAATTTCACTCCTTTCCCTGATGAATGGACAGTTGAGGATAAAGTCCTGTTTGAACAAGCTTTTAGTTTCCATGGGAAGAGTTTTCACAGGATCCAACAAATGGTAAGGTAATATTTCTGGTTATAACTATTATTTAATATCAATATTTTTAGTCTGAAGGCTCCTATCAGAATAAAGCCCCATTGTGCTAAGTACCATATAAACATATTCAAAGATAGGGTTTGTACTCCAAAGAACTCTAAGAAACTTAAATTCAGTTTTTGCTTCTGTATTATTCAGCCTTTTAGAGCTGTAAAACCTCTCAATTTATTTACAGAAGTGGCATGAGATTTGTTTGGTTAACGCATGAAATAGCTTTTTAAGTGGAAAAACATAAGTGTTTTCTCCTTTCTCTAAATGCATGGAAAATTAAGAAAGCATTCGTATAAGGGTTATTGTAAGGTAATTATGCTTCAGCTACTAGTTTACATAGTTTAAATTTTTTTTTAAATATTTGAACTAATTCTTCTAGCTTCCAGACAAGACTATTGCAAGCCTTGTAAAATATTACTATTCGTGGAAAAAAACTCGCTCTAGGACAAGCTTGATGGATCGACAGGCTCGAAAACTAGCCAATAGAAATAATCAAGGTGACAGGTGGGTTGAATACTTTTAAATAACTAATTGCCCGAGAGTGAAGTTCTTTGTTTAGGTACAGATATGGCAGCATTTTTCTGACAATATGCTTCAACTCTAATCTGAAGAGGCCATTTCTAATGGTGAGAGTACCACTAGTTTAGAACTATGCCCATTCAACAGACAAACTGTATTTTACTTGTGCTCTAGGAAGTAAACAACTCTGTGGCGAATGCAGTAGCTGCACAGCAGACTGGTTAGCAAATCGTCTTGTGAAACAAATCCTATGAAACAAGACTTAGAAATGTTGGTTGGGGGTGGGATTAGGAGGGAAGGAATAGGTAACTAAACAACTACAAATTGCTGAACTGTCCAGTAATATTGTTTTACTGGCTTTCTGCAGTTTACAGTACTATGTTTTCAAACCTTTAAATAGCCTTCAATTTAAAAATAAATTTTAACATGCAATTATTATTCTAAAAAACAGTAGTTACCATAAAAATGGAGGTCTATTTAGTTGTTTAGAGGCAAAGGTTCTAACTACATATTATCATAAGGAGGCAAGCCTTTTAAATAAATTCAAAATAATTAGTGACCCTGTCACTTAAGGACTACAAAATCAAATCCATTTGCTTTCAGTCTAGTTAGACTTTCCAGTTATTACAGACACACTGAACTTCCTGAGTGTGTTTTTTACTTTTCATTTCACCAGAAGTGCTATTGGATACATTTGGATTCTAGTTTATGATGTTTAGGCAAGTCTTCCTGCTTAGCTTTTTTTCCAAGAGAAGAATATTTTTTTCCAGCTGTTGTTACTTTAATTATGGCAACATACAGAAGCTTAACAAAAGAAAAATGCCTCCAGGGTGTACTACATCTTAAAAAGAAATTCCAAAATAACCATAACTCCGGTCTGTGTGTGTGTCTTGTAACAGTATGACTAACATTATTTAGAATGTATGTAAACTGTATAATTTGTAGATAGTGTCAGCAAAAATAGTGGAACAACAGGCTAATAGGACCAAGTTTACTCATCTGTTGTCTATCCTCAGTGATGATGATGTGGAAGAAGCACATCCAATGGATGGAAACGATAGTGATTATGATCCCAAAAAAGAAACCAAAAAGGAGGTAACACTCTAATTACAATGAATGTTAGTAATTTTTCCATGATGCCTTCTGTAAAGAGTATAACTTCCAACATGGTGAAGTCCTCATATCATGTTTAAAATATAGACGCTTTTGATGCTTTTTGAATGAAGCTAACCTTTACTATTTCATTTGCTGAGACAATTTCAGTCTTATATGTAACACCCCTCTTTTTTGAGAGAGAAGTAAAGAAATTGCTGATCAGCCAGTTAGAAGAAATGTCAAAGAATAGGTCACGACTAATCAATAAGAGACACTTGTTTGGCTGTTCTGTCAAATGCTCTTTCCAGTTTCTTACTGATGCTGAGTAATTGGATATCAAGTACTTTCTTTGTTCATTAAAATACAAAGTGGTGTTTCTCAAAGTATAGCGTGTCCTCTTCATTCAAAGCAATGAGGATATCTATATCTATATATCTATCTTTAATTTGTTTTAATACTTCTTTCTAGTAGAAATTATGGTGGATATGACCTTACTTTGTCCCTTTAAGAGGGAAGGAAATTTTTTGGTATCTGTAAAAGTATCTTTAATCTTTAAAAACTTTACAGTCAGAAGTGTGGTGTCCCTTTACCTTCTGTTCTTGCAAATAAGACTCTAAAGGTTATTAAAACTGAAAATCTAGAGGAAAAAACTATACATATTTACACAACTTTGGGCATGGCTACATTTGCAGTTGTAGAGCGCTGGGAGTTAAACCAGCCTTTGGGGACCGCAGCAGGGAAAACGCTGCTGAGTGTTTACACTCTGAGCTGGAAGCGCACTGGCGTGGCCACCTTAGCAGCTCTTGCAATGCCACAAAGAGCAGTGCATTGTGATAGCTATTCCAGCATGCAAGTGGCTGCAGCATGCTTTTCAAATGTGGGGGGTGGGGTGGAGTGTGACAGGGAGTGTGCTGTGTGTATGTGGAGGGAGAGAGAGTGGGTTTTTAGGGGGCTGAGAGCGTGTCAGCATGCTGCTTGTAAGTTCAGACAGCAGCAGACCTCCCTCCCCCCCGCCTCTCTCTCACTCACTCAAAGCAAGCAGCATTCCTTGGTCCCGGAGCAGATAAGCAACCAGCTGTCAGAAACAAAGCTTTGAAAGGGCATATCAGCATTCCTACAGCGAGTTCAAAACAATGACAAGAGTGGCCACTTGACTTAAGGGGATTATGGGACGTTTCCAGAGGGCAATCAGAGCGCAGTAATGCAACACCTCGTTCATACTGGCGCCATGGTGCTCCAGCAGGGGCGCAGCAAACGTTATTCCACTCACCGAGGTGGAGTACCAGCAGTGCTGTAGCCGCGGAGTCAGAGCACTCTATGTGCCTTGCCAGTGTGGATGGGAAGTGAGCTAGTGCGCCCGGGGCTCCTTTATTACGCTGTAACTTGCAAGTGTAGCCAAGGCCTTTGTATTTAGCAGGCCTTTGTAAGTTTCCTTAGTTATCTTAGCACATTTGGGTCTTCCAAACCACAGGAGAGAGAAAACATTTCTAAATATTAGAAAATTTTGCTGGTTTAAAAAAAAAATCAATTTTTTTTTTTTGAGTGTGGGGGAGAAAATCACAAATTAGCAAGGGTCCTTTCAAAGACACTAAAGGAATAGCACTGCTAATACAACTTTGTATCTCTGCCAAAAGAAACTTGGAACATAGAATGGTCCAGCAGATAGGGCATTGGTCTGGGAGTCCAAAGAGATGGATCTTAGTCTTAGTTTTGCCACTGTCTTGTGTGTCCTTAAACATTTTTTGGAATTGGTATAGCACAAATCCAGCGGAGAGAGTCTTTCTGCCTCTCTTGTTCCTCCCTTCCTAATGGGGGAATGCTCTAATGTCCTCTTTTGGATTCAGCGCCCCAAAAAGAGGACAAGCTACTTTTAAAGACTTGCCCAATTTGCTTTCATGAATTACTGTATTTGAACCATTAAATATGATACAGAATAAAATTAGAGTCTAAAAATAACTAACAAGTTTCTACAAACTGGCCAGATAGACTAAGAAGTTTGTCAGACCTAAATCAAGATTTATTTTGTGGTCTGATGTTTCTGATTCTTACATACCTTGACTTTCTAAGCAAAATTAAGCCAAGTAGAAAAATCCTATATTTTATAAAAACAAAAATCATAATTTTTAGAGTAGTCTACAGGTAAGCTATGGCTGTTGCTTCAAAAATGAAAAGTAGAGTCATCAAAAGATGTGTAGATCCTTTTTTAAAAACTCTGGCTTTGATCTGTTCTAAAGCATATATCTATTACAAAATTTCCATGAGACCACTAAGGTAGAATGAAACATTCTGTAGTGGAGAGAGGAAGGTACACAACATCACAACATAGGGCTTGTCTTCACTACTGGGGTAAATCGACCTAAATTACTCTACTCTAGCTACATGAATAAAGTAGCTAAAGTTGTCGTAGCCTAGGTCAACTTACCGCAGCGTCTTCACTGCGCTGCATTGATGGGAGACACTCTCCCATAGACTTACCTTACTCTTCTCGGAGAGCTGGAGTACCGGGGTTGACTGGAGAGCACGCTGCCGTCGATTTAACGGATCTTCACTAGACCCGCTAAATCGAGCGTCGATCTTCCCAGTAGTGAAGAGAAGCCCATAGAAATTTAAGGGAGAAATGTATACTAGAGTTAGAGGAGAGGGGAGGAAGAGAAGGAACAAATACAGTATGCAGACGGCAATATGGGATGGCAGAAAACTGAAAGGGAACAGTGATAGTCCTATAAATAATGAAGTAGGCAAGCAGATTTGAGAGAGGTTGAGGGTTTTTTTGTTTGTTTGTCCCCCCCTCCACACCCCACCCCCAGAACCTGTGAAGCAATTCAGGAATTAATTTAATAATCTGTAACTAAGATCATAGAGACGTGTAAGTATGTATTAAACACAAAGTTAAAAGAACAGTCATTAGGTTGCAGAGTCAAGCACTCAAAAGTTAGGAGGTGCTGCCAGGAAGAAACCTTAATTTTTGCACTTCCTTGACTGCTTGGCTCTGCAACTTTAACACCAGGTTCTTTTAACTTTGTTTTTTGCATATAATTATAGCTGGCTGATGGCACGGCTGATGCTTTCATAGACTTTCCGGCCAGAAGGGACCATCATGATTATCCAGTCACCTCCTGTATATTGCAGGCCACAGAACCTCACCCACCCACCCCTGTAATAGACGCATAACCACTGGCTGAGTTATTGAAGTCTTTAAATCGTGATTTGAGGGACGTCAAGTTCCAGAGAATCCACCATTTACACTAGTTTAAACCTGCAAGTGACCCCTGGCCCATGCTGAGGAAAGCAAAAGCAAAAACAAAAACCTGTGTCTTTGCTTTAGGCTTTTGGAAAATGTTCAGTCAAAATGATTCAGCGGTTCTAGAGAATGAGGCTAGGGAGTAATACATTGTGGGTTTGTTGTTTGCTTTGCCCATGTTTAAAAAAAACAAACTTATTTTTAAAAGCAACAGAGGGTCCTGTGGCACCTTTAAGACTAACAGAAGTATTGGGAGCATAGTTATACTATGCTCCCAATACTTCCCTATGTTGCTTTTTACAGATTCAGACTAACGGCTACCCCTCTGTTATTTTTAAAAAAATGTTTTAGGTGCAGATTTGTAAAGGTATTCAGGTGTTGCTATGCTCAGTGTGATGAGATTTAGACTTCTACATGCCTAACTCCCTTTTGAAAATGAGATTTAGGCTCTTAAATCAGACTAGCAATGCTGAGCTCAGCAACACTTAAATACCTTTTAAAAATGTGGTCCTACATGCTCCTATGCAGTTAATGTTTTTTTTGTTGCCCCTGTGAAATTCCACGCACATTTGGCAAAGTTATAAGCCTTTGAAAAACTGGAAAGTTAAACTGAGTACTTGTGCAGAGGCTCGGAGACTTGCTAGAACTAACAGCCAAAGAGTGTATCCTCAGTAAGCGTGCTTGAGCGCCTCTCTCAGCTTTTAGTGCTGACCAGACTGCATGTGCACCAGCCCCACGGAGTGACTGAGCGTGTGTCAGCCCAGGGCCGTGCTTGCTCAGAGGCACTTTCTCTGTAGCAGCTGCTCCTGGCTGGGGCTGGGCACTGGAAATGAGAACAGAGAAACACTCTCTCTCGTCTGTGCGCACAGTGACACACGTATACATGGTGGCACTTGGGCAGCAAGAAGAAGGAATCCATCTGACTTCAGTGCTAAGGGGACAAAAGTAGCACTGGGGAGGAAAAGGAATAGATTGGGGCAAGGAGTCCAAGGAGACTAAGAGTGGAGGGTGGGATGGGAAATGTGACTGGATGTTGGAGGGGGAAGACTGGGACTGACTGACTGCTTAGCTAAGCATGAGAACTGGGAGCTGGTCGGGGGGGGCGGGCACTGAGATCTAACAAGGAATTGGTGTGTGGAGGGAGAATTGGAACTGGCTAGACAAAGACTTGGACAAGGAGCCAGGGATTCAGGGGACTAAAATTGGCTAGGATCCTAGAGAAGGAAACTGGGACTGGGAACCAATGTGGGAGGAGAGAGAGATCTGTCAAGGATCCCAGAAGGTGCTGGCAAGGGACTGGGATGAGGAGCAGAAACTGGGGCCAGGTAGACAAGGAGAATGGGACTGGGACAAGGAGCCAGGGATGGGTGAAGAGGTCAGGCTTGGGGGGGGGAATGGGGCAAAAGTCTGTGCCCTCTAGAACATTCTCCCCTTCCCCCCCCAAAAAATGGAACCAGAGTTTCTTGAATTTTACCAATCCTCTGATGTCAGCAAATTTCTGACAGTGGGTCTCATTCCCTTCTAGTGTTTGCTCACATACAGCTACTCCTGGGGGCATTCTGTGCCAAAAAACTAAAAATTCTGCACAAAATTTTAAAATTTTGCAAATCTTATTTGTCAAATGAACACTACATAATCACGCCAGTTTCAATTATTTTTAGGGCTGTTGATTAATCATAGTTAACTCATGCGATTAACTCAAAAAAATTCATCGTGACTAATCGCAGTTTTAATTGCACTGTTAAACAATAGAACACCAATTGAAATTTATTAAATATTTTTGGATGTTTTCTCCATTTTCAAATATATTTATTTCAATTACAACACAGTTTACAAAGTAGACTGCTCACTTTATATTGTTTATTAGAAATATTTACACTGTAACAATGACAAACCAAAGAAAGTGTTTTTCAATTCACCTCATACAAGTACTGTTGTGCAATCTCTCTATCGTGAAAGTGCAACTTACAAATATAGATTTTTTGTTGTTGTTACATAACTGCACTAAAAACAAAAAAGTGAGCCTACAAGTCCACTCAGTTCTACTTCTTGTTCAGCCATTCACTAAGACAAACAAGTTTGTTTACATTTACGGGAGATAATGCTGCCTGCTTCTTGTTTACAATGTCACCTGAAAGTGAGAACAGGTGTTCGCATGGCACTTTTGTAGCCATCATTGCAAGGTCTTTACATGCCAGATAGGCTAAATATTCGTATGCCCCTTCATGCTTTAGCCACCATTCCAAAGGATGTGCTTCCATGCTGATGATGCTCATTTAAAAAAAAAAATGCATTAATTAAATTTGTGACTAAACTTCTTGGGGGAGAATTGTATGTCCCCTGCTCTGCTTTACCCGCATTCTGCCATATATTTCATGTTATAGCAGTCTCAGATGATGACCCAGCACAAGTTCTTCATTTTAAGAACACTTTCACTGCAGATTTGACAAAACGCAAAGAAGGTACCAGTGTGAGATTTCTAAGACAGCTACATCATTCGAGTCAAAGTTTAAGACTCTGAAGTGCCTTCTAAAAGCATGCTCCATACCTCCTCCCTCTCAGATTTTGGAAGTCTTAAAAGAGCAACACTCCAATGCGGAAACTACAGAACCTGAATCAGCAAAAAAGATGATCAACCTTCTGCTGGTGGCCTTTGACTCAGAAGATGAAAATAAATGTGCGTCAGTCCGCACTGCTTTGGATTATTATCGAGCAGAACCCATTATCAGCATGGACACATTCCTCTGGAATGGTTGCTGAAGCATGAAGGGACATATGAATCTTTAGTGCATCTGACATGTAAATATCTTGCGACGCCAGCTACAACAGTGTTATGCAAACTCTTGTTCTCGCTTTCAGGTGATACTGTAAACAGGAAGTGGATAGCATTATCTCCTGCAAATTTAGGCCTTGGCTACACTTACCCGCTAGTTCGGCGGCTGGCAATCGAACTTCTGTGTTCGACTTATCGTGTCTAGTCTGGACGCGATAAGTCGAACCCGGAAGTGCTCGCCGTCGACTGCGGTACTCCAGCTCGGCGAGAGGAGTACCGCGGAGTCGACGGGGGAGCCTGCCTGCCGAGTGTGGACCAAGGTAAGTTCGAACTAAGGTACTTCGACTTCAGCTACGTTATTCACGTAGCTGAAGTTGCGTACCTTAGTTCGAATTAGGGGGGTAGTGTAGACCAAGCCTTAGACAAACTTTTGTCTGAATGATTGGCTGAACAAGAAGTAGGACTGAGTGGACTTTGTTTTATTTTTGAGTGCAGTTATTTTTGTACATAATTCTACATATTTAAGTTGGGCTTTCGTGATAGAGATTGCATTACTGTACTTGTGTTAGGTGAATTGAAATACTATTTCTTTTGTATTTTACAGTGCAGATATTTGTAATCAAAAATAAATATAAAGTGAGCACTGTACACTTTGTATTGTGTTGTAAGTGAAATCAATATATTTGAAAATGTAGAAAACATCCAAAACTATTTAAACAAATGGCATCCTATTGTTTAACAGTGCAATTAATCGTGTGATTAATTGCAATTATTTTTCTTAATTGCACGATGAATTGCAATTAATGTTTTTAATAGCTTGACAGCCCTAATTATTTTGGTAATTTATTTCAAAATACCTGTCAGCATGTATGTCTGTAACAATACAGACATGCACATAAGTTCCCCCAGGAGAAGAGAGTTAAAGAAACCCCTATAACAACCCAGTTCCTGTTTCTCTGCTCGCTCGCTCTCTCTCGCGCGCTCTCTTCCCCCCCCCCACCACACTCACACTCACACTCACACTCACACTCACACTCACACTCACACTCACACTCTTAGCTGGGGTGGCCAGCCACCCACAACCCCTCCTCCCCAAAGCCCAGGGATCCAGAGGGAGAAACTGCATGATGCTCAGTCCTAAGTTTGCATGGAGTTTCCTGCATGCCACCCTCTCCTTGCCTCAGGGCATGCTGGGAACTGCAGCTGCCGGGAACCCTCTCTCCCCCTCCCCCTCACCCCAGCAGTGTCTTCTATGTGTGAGCTGGGTTCTGCTGGTCCAGCAGCCCATGTCTGTGGGGGAAAGGAAATTCTGCGCACGCAATGTTAATTTCTGCAAAATTCTGCATGTGCAGTGGCGCAGAATTCCCCCAGGAGGAATACAAGATGACAACCTATCACTATGGTCAGTTACTCAGTTAGCTTAGATGGCAGAGGTCTCTGTGATGGATCAGAAGGTTCCACCCTTGCTGATGAACCATGGGGTATCATTTTGGTAGAATTTTTATATTTTCAGTTTCTTTAAAACCTAGGAAATTGCAAACTATGTAAAAGAACATTATTAAAGTTGCAAAAGCCAAGCACTCACAAGTTAGGAAATGCCAGAATTAGGATTGTCCATGCAATCCTAATTCAGCACTCTTGTGCATATGCATTGATAGACTTCAGTTACATGATCATACTGTTCTTTCCACAGGAACTCTGTCTCATTCCATCAGTGTGCCAGATGGACCTGCTTTGGAGATGAATCAGAGTTGTGTAGTAAAGAAGGCTGTTGTCTGTAGGACCCCCGCCTCATTTGTTGTAGGAACTGAAAAGTGTATAGTGCATGAGTTGGGGGGTTGCAGGAATAGAAAGGATAGTTTCATTATTAAGACAGTTGAATGCTGCCCTGGAGAATTGGATTCTATCGCTGCCTTTGCCACACAGATCCTATGTGATGCTGAGCAAATCACTTAAACCAAACTTTTCAGAGAAGCTCCCTCATCATGTGTTCCTCATTGTCTGACTTCAGGCCCTGGATCCTGATTTGCAGATGTGCATTGACTGCATTATGAAGTCAATGGGAGCTGTATTAGAATATTTCAAGTGCTATAAAATGCAAAATACAGCAAAAAATCAGGTCCTAAGCATCTCAAATCGGCACCTGAAATTAATGGATTTTTTTTTTTTTTTTTTTTTTTTTTTTTTTACTTTATGCCCAAACTGTAAAATGGGGATAGTACCTCATTTCACAGGAATTTTGTGAAGATAAATTGTTTGTGACGATCTTGAATAGGATATATATCCAAGACCTTTTATTTATTTATATATGTATATATAAATAAAACTGTATATATGAGTACTTTAGAAAAGCTATAAGGAAATTAATGGTATTTGTAGTAAAATTTGGATAGTATGCTGTAAATAAGGCCTAGAACCACACACTGACCAATGGAGACAAAATCCTGTGGACTGAATGAAGCCGAGGTCCTGTAGGAAAACCAGTGATCATGTTATTAAAGGCTGTGTCATAATGCATACATACAGAGGGTGGAGGTGGGGGAATTAGGGTTGCACAGGCAACCTTAATTCTGGCATTTGGTAGGGCTGTCCAGAAAACAGTTCCATTTCATGAAATAATTAAAGGTTTCAAACTTTGTTCCTTCTGTATTAGAATGCATTCAGAGTAATCTGGGATGGAAAACCCTGTTCTCAGAGCAGAGGGCTCAAACCTGGGCCCTAACCACCAGGCTGAAGAGTGTCTCTCTTTCTGTTTCTCTCCTATTTTGAGCAGAGTCCATTCTAGACCAAGAAATCTTCCTGTGGATCTTCCTTGCTGTCCGTTTCAGCAAGACAGTATTTTTGATGGGTGTTTTTTTTTTTGTTTGTTTTTGTTTTTTAACCAGCTCTAGTGCTTCACTTTGCAACCTTAAATTTTTTTTAATGTAGAATATATAGAGACTAAGGATCCTAGATTTATGTAAAGCATATTTTATAACCTGTAACTTTTTTTAAAGCATTGGAGGCTAGGAAACTCCATCCTTTTTCATAGTATGTATGCTAACCTTTCTCTAACCCAATTGAAAATACAGTTTTTGTAATGGAACCATACTCTGTAGAGTTTGAAAGAAATGTTAATATGTTAAAGGTTGACGACAGACTTATCCAACAACTGACTTGAGAACATAACTCTAACTTAAGGCTTTAATGCCCTTTTCGAGTAGCTGTAGAAATGGCCTCGTTTTCTCTTTTGTGTAAGCTGCTTGTAAAATATGCTTGCATGGTATTCAAAAGCTGTGTACTTTAATCACCAACCTCTTCTAACTTTTTAAGGGCAATAATGAACAACCTGTTCAGACCAGTAAAATAGGGCTGGGTAGAAGAGAGTATCAGAGCTTACAGCATCGCCATCACTCGCAGCGTTCTAAATGTCGTCCACCTAAGGGCATGTATCTGACCCAGGAAGATGTGGTAGCAGTTTCCTGTAGCCCCAATGCAGCCAACACAATTCTTAGACAGCTGGACATGGAGCTAATCTCATTGAAGCGCCAGGTACTTTGGGTCATCTGTCTTGTTTTGTTTGCTGTGAATTCCTGAGACTGTGTGTATTCTCCTAATCCAGTGGTTCTCAACCTATTTACCATTGTGGGCTGCATATGCAGCTCTCTGTGTCACATCCACACAATATAGATACAAAGAACACACTATCAGTCAGGCCCTGAGGATGTCACATGGGCCGCAGCTATGTGCTGAATGGGCCACTGATTGAGAATCATTGTCCTAATCCCTCTATGGGGTTTCTGAAATCATGTATCAGTTGCTTCAACACAAGTGTCTTGTTAAATTGATTGTTCCTATATTTGTTAGTTCTACGCTAATAATAGGTTGGAAGTTAGAAAATAACCTCTTCTGTTTTAATGCTACCCTTGCCCACTATTGAGGATATAATTTTGTGGGACTTACCTCTTTCTAAAAACACATGTACATTTAATTCTTGTCAAGGGGTACATTTAATTCTTGCCAACAGCTTCTTAATTTCTATGTTGGAGGGAAATAGAATCTTATTGTATTTTAACATCTTATCTGATTTTAAACTGAATAAAATCTAATAGGGGGTGGATGTGATCTGTTTATCATATATTATAGCTTTTTATAGTGTGTGTGTGTGTGATGGGGGAATCCTCAAAACATTGGAAAAATCATGGATCCAGATGTATTCTGTTTAAAATGCTGGAAGGGTGCAGCTTTTTCTTTGCCTAGACTGAGTGCAACAGAGTTTCTCCATACTCAATGCCTTCCCATGCTGTCAAACCAGCCATGCAAATCCATTTTCTCGTATATGTGTTCATCTGTGCATTGCGTCAGTTTAATAGTGATGTGCAAGTGTGAGTTAGAAAGTACACCTTTGTAAACAAAAATAATTCCAAAATGAACTATATCAGGAGATCATAACCTGAAGCCAACAAAAGCAGTAAAAAACAGTCTGCGACAAGAAAGTAACTAGAAATATCTCATCACTTTTTACAGTTCTGTGGGTGAAGGACAGAACCTAGCCTTCTGAGAAACAACTTATGTATAGAATTTCTCTCACTCAGTAAAAATGTAAGAGCATCAAATGAAGAGATGTTTGTAGTATCCTGAAATATTTTTTATTCTATATAGACATGTAATTTTGTGAAAGTTAGCTTTTATCTTCCTCCTGGTTTGTCATAATCCTGGTGGACAAATTTTAACCAGCCTTTCAAAGAACACTGTCTTAGTCGTCTCTCTCTCATTCACTCTCCAGGGTAAAATATAATTTGTCTGTGAAGCAGCAGTTAAAAGTAGAGAAGCATTAAACCATAATGTTTACTTCTGTAATTTAAGAGGCATACTTGTGGCAATCCTAGTGGAGATGTTTGTATGAAATGATCAGATTTCTTTGTGGAGCTGATTAACTTTTTTTTTTTTTTAAACCAAGGTTCAAAATGCTAAGCAAGTAAACAGTGCACTGAAACAAAAAATGGAAGGTGGAATTGAAGAATTCAAACCTCCTGAGGTAAACTAATATAATGTGCTAGAATGTGTGGCACTGCACTTGGATTGGTGGGAAGATAAATTTAATGTATAGTTTGAGTCGTTTGCTGCTGAACAGTGTTTGTGTTTCACCAACAGTTTAACTGGAACACTGAAATTCATGCAATGGTAAATATGTTGGTTCTCTGGAGGAAGTCAGCAAAATATGCTTTTCCTCAATCTTTTAAATGGGAGGTAAGTGGGAGTGGATAGAGGGACAACAGAAGCAGTGAGGTTAGCATGATTATACATGAGGTTAGGGAGCTGAATCATGTGCCATTACAAACCAGCTTTTCTGGTGAAACTGTCAGCTAATTAGTTTCTACCTTCACCAACATGTGACAAGCATTGGGGTGGGTGTTTTTTCAATTACTGAAGCTAATGGTGAGCATATTACTTGAAAATGCAAAATAATTTAGAAATTATGTTCTAATAATACAATTTAATATTAAACAGTAAACTAACAATGTTTTTACCTTCATGAAGATGATTATTACTCTGTGACGATTGAGTCTTTGCAATTGAGTCTTACTGCAAACTGAAAACTATCAAACAAATTAAGGCATTAAAATATGTTTTTATAATGACTTTCAGATATTTTACAATGTGTTTGGAATGTGCTTTAATGACCTTAGTATGTAATTTCTCTAATTTTAATAGTTGAATCAGAAAATCAATGCCCGTTGGACTACAGAAGAGCAGCTTCTTGCAGTACAAGGTATGTTACAGAAAAGTAGTAATGACCTATAACTATTAAAAATCTTAAGTGACCTGCAGATTTCTTAAAAATTGGGCCTGTGCCCTTTTTCTGCTTTATGTATAAAGAACACCTGAGAAAATGCTTTCTTTCTTTCTTTCTTTCTTTCTTTCTTTCTTTCTTTTTATAGGTAGCTGGGGAGAGAGATTGCTAATTTCCCCCCCCCTCCCCCTTTGAAATGTTGAGAATGTAAAGTCTCTGGCTTTGTTGGAAGACCAGTGGAACACACATGGTGGTGGTGGTGGTTGTAAGCCCTTTCTTTAATTGAAGGGGTGTGAGTGGTATATACCATTGAGTAGATTCAGAGTTTAGTCATTGAAGTTAAATGGGTGTTTAACTTTTTTCTTTGAAGCCCACTGTTGTTCTAAGCAATCTGACTAAAAATCCCCATCATAAGACACTAACTCTTCTTCCTGGTCTTCTAGCCTAAACAGATGTGAAATAAAGTAGGAAACAAGTAGGGAAAAAATATTTTTCAGGCGGCCTTTATACATTGAAAAGGAAGCAAAAAGGCAGAAGCCCAATTTCTTTCGTTTGCAGGTCATCTTTAACTAGGCATGAAGAGACAAGATACAGTCTTCCCATCCAACATCCTGCTGTGAAAGTTTGAGGCTGGAGACAGATGCTGTACTAACACATTTTCTTAGTGGCTAGCAGTGCACTTTACCAACAGGATATTGGGTACAGTTAACATGCAATAATCTCTTATCTAAGCATGAAAAATCTCAGATTGTTGTCTTGTTAAAACAGTGCACTGCACAGTCCAGAAAAAGCATTCAGATAGAAATATAAACATAAAAATGAAACTCAGTGTATTAACTTCAAAGTGTGATAAGTTGCATCTCTTGTATTTTCTGATACCATACATCAGCTCAATATTACTTCAGTGAAGTAATCGAGCTAGTTCTCTACATAAGTGGTTCTCAAACTTTTTTTTCCACGGACCACTTGAAAATTGCTGAGGGTCTCAGCGGACCACTTAATGATTTTTCCAAATGTTGTTTGTACCATTGGCCAACTGTTGTAAAGCACTTTGGATAAAAGCGCTATATTAAAAAAACCGTTAATAATAATTGTTTTTTGTTCTGCAAATAAAAGCACACAATTCATATTCTAATATCAGTAGTCTTACCTTTCTAATGCGATGAATGTGCCCTCTCTCCCCTGCTGTGGCACCTCCTGGGCTGGGAAGGATGAGGGTCTCCCCCACTGGGGCAGCCACCGAGCTGGAGCTGGGAAGGAGCGGGGTGTCTCTCCCCAGCAGCCGCAGCTCTGGAGCTGGGGAAAGTTGCCTCTCTGGCCCTGCATGTCCCAAATTCCCCCCTGCCCCCTCTTCTCACTCCACTGACCCTTCCCACATGCCCCCTGTTCCGCCCCGCCAGGCCACCACCTTACCTTACATTTGCGTCTTCTCCAGGGTCCAGGCACCTAATTAGTGGAGCCACACCTGCACGGCTCCACTAATTAGGTGGGTGGCCTGTCATTTTTGTCATGTGCTGCCGCCCAGGCGCGCGCACCTTAGAGGGAACTATCCATGGACCACCTTAACGAAAGTGGTCCGCAGACCACAATTTGAGAACCTCTGCTCCACGTTGTTTACCTGCTTTAAAATAATGCTTAGACTAATTAGTATAACTTGCCCCATGTTTTGTTAGAATATCATAATGTATAAGTTACTGAACATTCAGTATTTGATAACTTTTAGTATTCTGACTCTGCTTCGAAAGTTAGGATTCTTTCAAAGGTTGAATGGTCTTTATTTCTTTTATACGCAACCAGTAAACTCTTATAGTGCTTTTTAGTACAGAATTGGTTATTTTGAATAAGTCCTCATATTTTTTGGTGAACATAGTTTTGAAATGGCTGAGGAAAAAACACAGCTTTGTTCATGCTCAGTCATTTTTCATACAATTTGGTCTGCAAAAACGTAAGTCAAATGACAGTTTGCAAGTACAGAACCCATTACATTTGATGGCGCATGATGGGGGAATGACACTAACTTTCTGAAATCAAATTGCTGCAAGTACATGAACTAGTAGACCTATTCCATGCTTAGGAAATATGACCCAAATAAGATCACTGCAAACTATCTTTCTGAATGTTTTACTCTGTATATTGCACTGGTCTTCAAACTGGGGCATGCTCCCTTAGCGGGACATGGAGGAAGTTTGGGGTGGTGATGGGGCACGTGGCAGGGCCCAGGCTAGCTCTCTTGGGGGATGGGGAGGGAGTGCCACCCAGCCCGGCCCCAGCTGCAGGCCCCTTCACCCCTATTCCCTCTCTGTCCCCAGCCCCAGTTCTATGCCCAGCTCTGCTGTCAGCCCAAGCTCCTCTGCTGAGCTAACTGTACAGTAATGGAGTGGAGGATGTGGACAGATTCCATTACTGGTTGGAGGGGGGAGGGGGGGGTCGATGGGAAAAGATAAGGCACCACTGCCAATTGGCTCTGGGACAATTCTGTGCAAGAGCAGAATTCATGTCCCCTGCAGATTTTACTCTTCCCTGCAGAATAGTTGATTCATGCACCCCTCCCAGGCAGTGGTCCTGAACAGGCTGTCTGGTTTGGGCATTGGAGCAGCCAGGGAAGATGTAAATCACCACCTCAGGGGGTGGGACTGGGAGTGCGTACAAGACTCTGTCCCTCTCACTCACTGTCGCAATGTGCCTGGAGCCAGAAAGGGGTAGGCCTGGAGACACCTGGCCAGTAGTTTCTACCATGTGCCAGACTCCTATCTCATAGAGCTGGAAGGGACCTTGAAAGGTCATCGAGTCCAGTCCCCTGCCTTCACTAGCAGGGCCAAGTACTATCCCTGACAGGTGGTTTTTTGTTTTTGTTTTTGTTTTGCCCCAGATCCCTAAATGGCCCCCTCAAGGATTGAACTCACAACCCTGGGTTTAGCAGGCCAATGCTCAAACCACTGAGCTATCCCCCCAGCTGCTAGTCCTGCAGGGGGACAAGACTTATTCTTCCCTTGCACCGGCTGCTCCTGGGGCCAGGTCCAACCCAGCCCCAGGAACCTCCCCCAACTGCAGGAAGCTCCGCACGTGCACCCCACCCCCTGCTTCTTGCCCCCATTGCTCCCCAGCTGCGGGGGAAGAGGTCACTGTACAGCGAGCTGCTCCCCCATCTGCTCAACCCCTGTGCATCTAGACCCTCCACCCACCCTGCCAAGCCCCATCCCACTGATCTGCACCCGCACTCCCAGCCCCCCTGCACCCAGATCCCCGTGCTGAGCCCCAGCCACCTTCACCTGGATCCCCCCTGCTGAGTCCTATTCCCCTTGCATCTTGACCTTCCAACAAGCCCCTTTGCATCCAGATCCTCCTCCTCTTCCCTCCCCCCCCCCCCACACACACCTGGACCTCCCACCAAGCCACCCACACCCAAATTGCCCCCCACAGAACTCGCTCACCCCACACCTGGATCCCCCCACACTAAGCCCCTCCACACTTGGATCCTGCTGGGATGAGCCTGCTTGCCCCACACCTGGATCAGGTGGCAGGGCTGGGCTTGCATGTGATACTCTGTCCCTCTTGCTTGCTATTGGCATGAAGGGGCAGGGTCCAGGGTGTTTCTGGGTCAGGTCTTGCCCTTGTGCTGTGTCAGGGTTGGGTGCAGCCTCACTGCCGACTCTGTCCCAAAGGGGGCAGGGGGCTGCAGAGTGATTCCCCACCTCTGTGCAGTCAGTGGCCTATGCTCCCCACTGCCCTGCTGGAGCCTCCACTCCCATTTCCCTTCTAATCTATTGTCTGCAACAATTTCAGTTCCAGTCCAGTGAGTGTACAGTGATATGCTGAGTACTACTACTTAACCATGCCATTCACTAAGGCCCCAATCTGGCAAAGCATTAGTTTTAATGGGGATACTCAGGTACTGAACTCTAGGCACACATTTAAGTGCTGTGCCAGATCATGGCTTAACTTCACTCCTAAGGATGTCCTGCCTTTTAGGCATGTCCACACAGCAAAGAAAAGCGCACAGCTGGCCCATGCCAGCCAACTCAGGCTCACGAGGCTTGAGCTGCAGGGCTGTTTCATTGCTGTGTAGACTTCTGGACTGGGGCTAGAGCTACTTTTTGAGCTTCATTTTAGAAGACTAGGCAAGTTATCAAGCTTAATCAGTCTCCTGGGCGGAAAGGAGGAAAGCATTAGGAAATAACTTAAGGTAGTGTTTGAAACTTGATTATGTAATCTGTGCACCAGTTTGCCGTTATATGACCTAGAAAGGTGATAGTCCCTTTCAAGATAAATGTGTGCTTTGTCAGTATGTTAGGTTTTCTGTCTCCCAATGAAGATTTAAGAGTGCTGAACTGAAGTCTTGTATAAATCAGTCTCAGTAACACTATTGGATACTTACTAGTATGCTAAAGGGAATCTGAAAGGAACCTGAACCTCAGTGGTCAAATGAGAGAAATGCATTTCATTTGATTATCCTTTTGTTCACTTAATGAATTTTGCAAATTGGTAAATAAGTCACAATGGGTCTTCTAATCAGCCGTGTGAGTTAAGGGCTAATCTGTACTAGAAGCACTACATCTGCACAGCTGCAGCATGTCTGATGAAGATGCTCTATGCCGAAGGGGGGAGAGTTCTCCCGTTGGCATAATAAATCCATCTCCGCAAGAGGCAGTAGCTATGTTGGCGGGAGAATCTCTCCCACTGACGTAGCTCTGTCCACACTGGCGTTTAAATATGTGTAACTTATGTTGCTCAGGAGGGTGGCGTATTCACACCCCTGAGTGATGTAAGTTATGCTGAAGTAAGTGATAGTGTGGACCTGGCCTTAGTGAAGCTCTCCTATTATGCCATGTCTATTATGACAGGCAAAAGACTGAGTACTGGAGGGAGCAGACTTTGAAAAGATGTCGCTATATCACTCGTCTTTCTCTCTCATCTCCTGCCACTGTCAGTGCACAGAGCAAATGGTTGTCTCTGTCTTGCCCAGACTTACCCTCTTTAGAAACACTACTGCTCCGTCTTGCACACTGTGACTCCCTGCGGCCAGATTGTGGGGGGGGGGGTTTCCCTGCAGATCTCTGTATGGGGGAGCAGGAGCTTACTAGTACATATGTGCAGAACCAGCCATAATTTTATTTGGCCCTTAATGGCTAAAATGGAAGCTTCAACTTAGCTTCAACTGTAGTTAAACTACTTATTGGCACTGAATTTTCTCTTGTACATTCACTGCAGCGAACAAGACACTGCATATTAGAAGCACTTACTCAAAGAGAAAAGTAGAAAGAGCAAAGTTATGTCATTTTTATCAAGTTACTAAGAGCATACATTTCAGATTTTCTAATTTGAAATAAATAACTCTCCTTCTGTATCCTTTATTTCACCTTTCTGAAATGAGACATTACATCTGGCATATAATTTTCTGCTATTGGGGGAGAAAATGCATGTCCTTTACCCATTCAGAATCCATTAATAGTACTTAAAGTCATCAGCAATTTTCCACATTACATAAGTCAAATCTTATTTTGCTCATGATATGAAAGGTTACCTAGCAGAAAGCAAAAATCACATAACTGTCTCCAGTTTATGGATTACTGAAGAGCAGGGGGAGGCAACCTATAGCACACGTGCCGAAGGCGACATGCGAGCTGATTTTCAGTGGCACTCGCACTGCCCAGATCCTGGCCACTGGTTTGGGGAGGGCTCTGCATTGTAATTTAATTTTAAAATGAAGCTGCTTAAACATTTTAAAAACCTTATTTACTTTACATACAATAGTTTAGTTATATATTATAGACTTCTAAAAAGAGACCTTCTAAAAATGTTAAAATGTATTACTGGCACGCGAAACCGTAAATTAGAGTGAATAAATGAAGACTCGGCACACCACTTCTGAAAGGTTGCCGACCCGTGCTGTAGAGTAATTTTTATCCCAGGCTATAAAATACAAGCAGGTCCAGTCTCTGGAGTCTGAAAGGTACAAAACTCTTGGACTCTTTGGGTATCAAAATATCATTTTTAGTACAGTAGCTAAAAGCAAAGCCCCAGAGTGCAGGAGAACATGAGGATTTTCCCCTTGAGAACAGGAAAGAGGAGAAACTTCAGGGTTACTATTAATGTATTAAAAGGGGAGAGACTCTCATATCTTTGTTTTTAAGAAAATGGAAACTGAATTGAGGGAGAACTGGTAAACTTCAATATGTCACTTTGAGACGACCTGATTCAGGTATTTAAAATACATGTATTTTGTTTATTTGATCGACCATTCCTTGATAACTGACATATCAAGGTTTCAGATGGAATTTTTCAGTGCTAGTATATTGTATTGGGGAGAGAGAAGCATACAGAGCCAGCCTTAATGTGTTTGAATGGACAAGGAAGCATTTTCCACAAAATCGGGGATAACTAACTTTTTTGATGCCAAAAGCAGTCTTAGGATTTTGGGGAGGATCAGAAATAAGTTGAGGCACTCCCAAATCAAACTGACTGATCTAAAAATAAATGAAAGGGAGAAGAGTTGAACTATTCATAGACTCCCACTGCAGGAGAATGGGTCTCAGGTGCTTTTGCTGAGAGCTGTTTTGCCATCACTTTTTTGTTTGTTTGTTTGTTTTTTTTTAAGGGCAGTTGTTCCAAATAAGCCCAGTGAATATCTGCCAATTTGTCCTATATTCAGAGGGCTGTTCCCCCATTTCATAAATAGCTAAATGACAGGCTGTTAGCCTGTTCCCCTTAGGGCACAAAGGAAGTGTCAGAGCCAGGATTCGAATTCTAGTGTCCTAGCTCTGCCTTGTGCTGAGTCAGTAGACTCATGCTATTGAATTCTGCTGCTCCTTTCAGTCAGATGTCACATGGGTTCTTGGGAAAAGAGCTAGCTTAGCATGCAGCTAGCTGGGGGAAGCCTACAGAGACGACTTGTAACCATTGGTTGAAGCTCACAGAGTACTGTTCTCTCCCCCTCCAAAAATATCAAATGATCTATTTCACACATCAGAGACCAGCCCTGCGTGGCTGTAGGGAGGGCCCTATCAGTTACCAGAATCCTTAGAAAAATCAGTGACTAACCCTAGTGAAAAATTTCCTTGCAAAGATAGCCTTGAAAGAATAAGAGTCAGTGTGTCTTCTGGGATTTTTTTTGGTTTGTTTTTTTATTTATTGTAAATGGGGAAGCTGTAGTCTACCTTCTAATGGAGAGGTCCTTAAAATTAAAGTGAGCCCTTAGCTGTAGGCCCCAAAGGCCATATTTGTATACATACTTCACAAATAGCTGTGCTTGACTGATCCTTCACAGGTGTATTATTTACTTTGCCTTTCAGGTGTACGCAAATATGGTAAAGATTTTCAAGCTATTGCAGATGTAATTGGCAACAAGACTGTTGGCCAAGTGAAGAACTTCTTTGTAAACTACAGGCGTCGGTTTAACTTAGAGGAGGTGTTGCAGGAATGGGAAGCTGAACAAGGAACCCTGGCTTCTAATGGTGATGCTTCTACTTTAGGGGAGGACACAAAAAATACTTCTAATGTGCCATCAGGAAAGAGCACTGATGAAGAAGATGAGGTGTGTTTTGTGTATCACGTATTAGTAAGCATGAGTTGAGGAATAGCACTTAATTCAGTGAAATATAATGTAAGCTTAATCTGATTGTGATACACTAGTGTACTTGAAGGCCTGATCTTGATCTTATAAGCTTCATTGGGAACAGGATTGGGCCTCTAATAGTGAATTTCTTATGACTGTATTTAATGTTTAAAAAAAAAGTAGATTATTGTTTCATCAATATTCTATTTTTAGTTCCACTATTCAGCAGTTTAGAAATTAAAATGCTCAGTAACTTTTGTTTTTTCAATGTCAAAAAAAGCTTGTGCTTTCGATATAGTGGACACTGGCAACCCAAACTGCATTTTGTTCTGGACAGGATGGCTCTTTTTACATAACATTTTGTCTTTGTGTAGGGACAAGCCACGCAGATCACTCAGTGTTTAGGCCCTTCGCCTCCAGCACAGGCATCTGCTCCAGCAACCCCTGTAGCAACTTTGAACCAGCCTCCTCCGTTACTTCGTCCAACGCTTCCGGCTGCTCCTGCTCTCCATCGTCAGCCTCCACCACTTCAGCAACAGGCTCGATTTATTCAGCCAAGACCAACCCTAAACCAGCCCCCACCACCACTCATCCGCCCAGCTAATTCTATGCCTCCTCGTCTAAATCCAAGGCCGGTATTATCCACAGTCAGTGGCCAACAGCCACCCTCACTTATTGGAATTCAGACAGAATCACAGTCCACTCTGCACTAAAGAAGTGAAATAGGTCAGAACTATCGTAACTCCTTCGATAAAATTTTATCAATGTCCACTTTTCTCAAATAATGAAGGGGAGAAAAGAGCAAGCCTTCCAAGGTATTGTGAAGCAGTTTTACACAGAGAAGCAAGCTAATAATCTTAGCAGTGGAACCGCATGAACGACCACCTGTATAAAAGAATCTTCTGTGCAGAAGACTTGTACAGCAAAACAATGCCTACAGTTCACCCTTATCCATATGAATAATGGTCGAAGGAAGCTAATCTCTTAAGCAAATAAACGTTCTGTGCACCAAGATTTTGTTTAACTGATTTTTTACTCTATTTATTTTATTAAAGTTCTTTATATTGAAACATCTTAGTACAGGAATGCAGAGTCTGGCAGATTTAGGAACTGTGACAACTCCTTAACTGACAGTAGAAATTAATGTGGGGGATTATTTTTTTGTTTTCCTATGTTAGGAGTGCAAGAATTAATAGTCTGCAGTTCAGATATACAATAGAAGTATTTCATGCACTTTTAAACTATAGACTTTTTTATAGCTTTCTCAAAACAGACTTTACTTTCTTTAAAAAGATACTTGCTCATTAAATACTCCTTTTGAAAGAGTAATCTGAAGATCTGCTCAGCTATTGTACCAAACGTGTTAAATCTAGCAGTGTGTGTTCTAATCATATAAACCCTCTGATACCAGGCATCTGATTTCCTAGTGCAAAATTATAGGAAGTGGATGTGCCAGCAACTTCCAGGTCCAAGGAGATGATGAAAAATACCAGTAATGACCACTGTTGTAATGTGGCTACTCCACTTATTACACTTACAGTTGAAGTACAGTAGTTTTTAATCCCTTTGTAAATGGTCATATCTAGAGTTACATACTCTATATTATTGCTCTTTACCTAAAGCTTTAACTAAAATACTGGTAATGCCAATTAGCAGGGAATGTGTCCTCAAATGTTGTGATGGTGGGACTATGTGAAACAACCTCATTTCAGAGAAGGCTAAATGGTTATCTGAGCTTTCCCTTCCCCCATCTGGGTTTGTTTTTTTGTTTATTTGTATTACATCAAATACAAAACAATTAAATAGTAATGCAGGTCTGCATTTGGTGTTTATTGATCCTTCTAAATTTTTTTGGGGTAGGCGTTGGGGGACTTCACTGGAGAAACTAAATTATCCCAATTATCTGAAATTATAATTTGTGTCTTTAGTGACAAAAAGATAAAATGTGAAGTTGTAAGTTTGTCAGCTCTCCTAAAAAACCTAGGCCAGAAACTTGGGTAAGGAAGTGTTTAAAGTTACTGTTTGGGAGCGAGTGTGGAGTGGGTCAAGCTATGGAAAAGTGTTTGCTTTTAAACACTGTGTCCTGCACCCATATTGACCACCTCACTGTTCTAGAAGCTCTTTTAGCTGGAACAGTGTTTGAATATTTTAAGTATAATTCCATAACTCTCTGTTCTTGGCCTAACACAGACTGGGCCTTAAAAATAAACTGGATCTTCAGTTTGAAATTGGAATTTACAATCCTCAATCTCCCACAGCTTCAGTGGTTCAACTGTCCTGATGTTTTACAGTTTAACAGTTTTGCTGAAATCTTGTATCTGTGCAAAGGGAAGTTCTTGTAGAAGCCTTTTACCTACTACATTTGTAACTTAAATATTAAAATCAGACATGTAGCCTTAATTGTGGTTACAGTGTCAACCCTACATAAAAACACTTTCCAGAAATGGTAAACTTAGGAGACTTTGTTTTTTGAAACATCTGTCTCTGCTAATGTTCTTAGCTCTAAGTTCAAAAGTCCCTTTTGGTGGGGGGGGAGGGAGGGTTCACACCAAAATTAGATTCCCAGCCACCACATGGACTTTAGATAGTGACTGTTCCAGAAAGAAAAGCAGCATTGTAAAACAAACTATGAAGAGTTCTTCGTGATTGCTGGAACTTTTTGTTTTGGGGGGTCAAAAGGGCCCCTCAAACAACTACATGAAGTCTGGCTGACCTACAGACTTTTAGGCTGACAAGAACCCTGTCTTGTGCATTTTGACATAACTGTTTAAATAAATATCTAATTTTAATTGTTACTTAAGTAGAATGCATCTTTCAGTATTTTTTTAAGTATTGATATCAAGTCTCCCTGGTGTGTGTACTGTACCTTTGCTAATTTTTGTCTTGTCTATTGTCAATAGAATTTCAGTATGCAAAATGTTGGGTGTTGCAGTACAGTTGGACACCACTGACTGCTTTCAACTGTTCAGTACATTGTAATTCAATTTAATCCTGTTTAAATATTCTGTAACTGGGCAAAGGTGCTGTATTTGGGGGGCAAGGGTGTAGTGTACTTTTAGTTTACGTACACTGTGGCACACAGTAGGGAAATTAGCAGTTGTAGTACTAAACAAATATGTACATAGCAAAATGTCCTTTTTATTGTGTGCTTTGCAGAATATGTGCATACAGTTTGCACGTCTCGTTATGGGGGTGAGGGGTTGTTTTTTAAACAGTGTTTTTGCCTGGAAGAGTGATATGCTTGCTGCTTAATCAAAGGATTAAAGTTTTAAAGGAATCTGTGTCTTCTATTTTTATGTACCTTGTAATTGTCTGAAATTTTAGGGCCCTTATACTGTGATTATCTTCTAAATTCACTTATATTTTTTTAATAATTAGAAATAAAATTATACAATGGTGTTAATTTCAGTGGAGATTTTGTTTTTGCTATACCACTAATCTCCTGGTTTTGTCTTTTTATTACTAGTTTAGGAAATGAACTCAACTAATTTTCAGGTTGTCTTAATTTTGTCACGTTTAAGAAATATAAAATGATTGCACGCTTTTATTAAGTTTGACAGAGAAAGTGTATCCTACATTGTTCGGAAACAATATAACTTTACAGCTCCTCTTTTGTACTGTTTATTTTCAGTTAATAAAGAAATGTAAACAGCAACTATTGAAGATGAATGACAAAAATTAAAAGTGCAAGGTATGATCTGGACAAAAGTGTTCCTAGATTCAAGAATCTGATTCACAGAAATGGAATATAGAGGCACACAAAGTTCCAGTCTTAGTTGTTCAGCTTTAAATAACATTGATTATGAATTGGAACATTGCCTTTTGGTACCATAAAGGAAGTGTACATAGCACTTATAAGACAGTCCCCACTTGGAAGAATTTACAGTCCATATAAAATAAAACATGGAGCAACCGTTAAGTTATGGGGGAGTCTAGATGGACATAGTGACATTGCAACTGTAAGAGGCACTCTTGGAAAAGTGTGGCTTACGTATAATGTTGACTGGTATGGGCTTGTGTGTTTTGCCTGCAAAGGAGAGGAAGCAGCTTGAAACAAGGTGTGAAGCTCAGAGCAAGGAATGAAGGGAGTAATAAGAGGAATAGGTTGTGCTTGCAATAAGGAAGGGACTATAGGAAGGCAAGGATCTTCAAAATGTGTTAAACTGGAAAGCCAGTGAACGGATTTGAAGGATTGCTCTGGAGTCTTTGTAAAAAAAAAAAAAAAAAAAAAAAAAAAAAAAAAAAAAATTCATAAAGAGCATATAGCCCTTTAAAAGAAATCACTAGTGTGCAAAACAAGCATTTTATTTTAATGTAAAAATTGGGTAACTTTAGTAAATGTAGTTAGATTACAAATTCTTCTGCAGAGTCATGCTGAGACTGAAAGTTGGTAGGAGTAAGAGCTGAATCCCTCTGGTTTGTGAAAGTAGTTACAGGATGTCATGATAAAGACATTTGTCTTCAGAGAGCAGGACAGTAAGTGAAGGGTAATAGACAAACGTAAGCTTCTCAATACAATATTTATGGTTCTGCTAAAACTATATTTATAGACTGGTACAAATTAATATGAATCTGGTTGCTTTTTTAAATGGAGAGAAGAATAGGAAGCCAGGTTTAAGTGCTTTACAAGAAATTCTATTAAAGGGATGTTTTGAAGTGCATGGAAGTTACTTGCACAGCTCTTAGGACACTATCAGAGTTGATGACTAAAATTGAACCTGCCTTTAAAAAAAAAAAACTTATTTTCTTCTGTTGTGTTCTCTACTAAATGTTCCTTAAATTCAAAGGACTTCCATCAAAAGATTCTTTAAGAGCTTGCTTCCTCAGTACCATTCTCCACAAGCAAGGATGCCTAACTTCAGTTTGCTAAAGTCATTTTCAATGTTTTGGATCCTTTTCGATGCCTTAAAACTACTATGAGATTCAGGGCAATAATTAATTTTACTACTTCCTTTAGCAGGTAACTCGCTTCAGTCTTTGAAGGGGAATCAACTTGGTCTGATGGTGCTTTTCCATTGCTATGTACTATTATCTTGTTGTCTTTCATTCAAATCTGCCAGGGTTTGACAAATCTTAAAACTCTGTATATATGGATGCTGGGTGCATTTCATCATTGAAAAACAGCCACTTCTGGGATAAAAGTGAACATTCTCTAAACAGCCCATAGCAAAAGTAGACTACTAGTGGATTTCATTTAATTAGGAAATGCCTCCTGGTGCCATTTCTGCATCATACTATTTATCACGACATACTACTGCTTTACTTATGCAATGTAAGTATTTTTTTTTAAAGTGGGTGGATGTCTGACTATCTTGGTAGTAGACTAGAATGCTTTCTGTATAAAATCAGAGGCGTTACATGCTACCATTATTTAGCATTACTGTTTGTTGTGTTCCATGTAGCCAGTTGCATTTTGGAAATGGGTGATGTTTTCTACTTGTTACACTTATTTCATAAGATTATTTGAAATTTTGGTTGGTGGCTTCAGTGACTTAACAGGTGTGTAATTTTTACATGGGAGTAGTCCCATGGACCTCAATGGGGCTGCTGTGAATAAAGTTACAATCATGGTGAAGCTTTTGCAGAAATGGGGTCTTAACTCGCCCCCACTCACGCAACTGTATAATTTAAGACCATTGTCATTAGAGATGAAGACACCTGCTCGGCTCTTAGCCACACCCGCACCTGCCGCGTGGGGTGATGCCGGAGGCTCGGCGCGTACAGAGTTGCTTGGCTTTTCCCTGCACCCTCCGTCCGTGCAGGGACAGCGCTTTGAGCGCCTCTGGCGGCCGAGGCTAGAGACGAGCAGGAGCTCGCGGGGTGGGGGTAGGGAACAAAGCCACAATGAGCCCTACCCATGAGGCCTGGACCCGGCAAACCCCTCCCCGCTACATGGCCCGCCCCTCTCCGGGGGAGCCGAGCCGAGCCCCGCGCGGGCTCAGGCAGAGGCGCTATGCCCCTTTCTCTCCCCACCCCCGGAGGCAGCAGGGCGCGCAGTTGCCGTGAAACCGAAAGCAGCGAGTAGCAGCCAGCCCTTCCCCTCGCCGCGCCCTGCGCTGCCTTCCCCCCGCCGACGGGGCCGGGCTGGGGCTGCGGAGCCACCGCGGCTGGCGGGAAAGTTTGCCGAGCCGGACCCGGCTGCTGCCGCCCGCAGCAAAGCGAGCCGCTGCCGGTGAGTAGCGCGCCAGCTGGCCGGGGTGGGAGGGGCATCAGCCCCGCAGCTCTGCCCCTGCGGCCCGGGGCGCGCAGAGAACAAAGCCCGGCTGCATTGACAGCTCCGCCTCACGTGGGAGGCGAGCTCCCTGCACCTGCGGGGTCGGGGCGCCAGCGACCCAGCTGCAGAGGGGCTGGGCTGGACTGGCTGCCGGGGGCCGCCTCCGTGCTGCTCGCTCTCGTGCGGGGCTGGGGCCGAGGCGTTGTGGGTCTTTGTGTCTGGCTCAACTGCCAGCCGCAGCCCGGAGGGGAGGCGGCGATGCCGCCAGCCAGAGCCTGGGAATGCAAAAGTTCAGCTTCTCCTAGCAACGCGCCCGCCTGCTGCGGGCTGTGCGCCCTGGGGGAGGCCCGGGGCGAGCCTGGCTGGCCGCCGGGGAACATCGAACCCCTTAGGGGCCACCGGCGCAGCCCTTCCACGCCTCGGAGTCCCGCTGCAAGTCACCGAGCGCGTGGGCTGCACCGTGTTTGCAGAACCGGCCTTTTGCGTGCTTGGAAGTACCCGTTATTTCTTCTTCCCTATAGTCATGGCTGTGCATTGTCTCGGTTAGAGCTCCCCTAATGCCCGGCAGCAGGTGCCCCGTCTGCCGGCCGGGAACGCAGGCCGGAAATGCAGATGTTACTGGAATATCTGAGCCATACAAAACTGGGAACCTTTTGAACTTATTGTAAAGTCAACTCTGGTACCATTCTGTTGTTTTAAAAAAATCATTCTAGTAATGTTTATGCCTAGTTACTTTCTGGTAGGGCTCGAGGCTCTCTGAAGGAGTGAATTAGGGTCAGGGTTGCTGGGTTGAGACAGCCCAAGGTGGATACAGGGCCCTTCAGTTTAGATTAAATTAACACACATGTGCACCCTTTTTTAAGTAAGCAAAATTTACCTTGCAACAATATTCACTGTCTCCTGTTTTGTGGTGTGTGCACTCCCTGAGTCCTAACAGCTGCCAAAGCAGCAGCTTCCTATTGGATTGTCATTCTTTAATATAGCTAAATGCGTCTGACGAAGTGGGTATTTACCCATGAAAGCTTATGCCCCAATACGTCTGTTAGTCTATAAAGTGCCACAGGACTCTTTGTCGCTTAATATAGCTAAGACACTAAATGCTCTCTGAAACACCTTTCCAAGTGCTTTCGTCTTTTCTTATTAATTTAGATGTAGCCCTTATAACGCTTTATCATTTTCTTTTTAGTGTGACAAGGTCAACTTAAAAAAACCTGAACACAGATAATGCACTATACAGTTCTTTATCTTCTCTCTTTTTATGTTTATAAGGCCCTCATCACCACAGTATAGGATTTCCTTTTTATTTATAAAAGCATAAATAAGCACCCATTTCCTGTGTTAAATTAGGTAAGGGCATCTAACATCATTAATTTCTCTTACCACCCTAATGAACACATACCAGCCAACAAAATAGAAGATCCCCAGAGCAGGTATAATACCTCCCCTTTAACACTTAGTGCACTTCCTTCCCCCCTAATGCTCAATGGAAAATGTTGATGTTTTGTACCATGCCCTGAAGGTTAACAGATCTGGATTCTGGCAGATGAGGGGAGGAGAGCAAATTCAAAAGTGGAGGAACTCTCTTGACAAATGCCTTTTTAGCAGCTCTGACCTTTTTAAATTGTAGAGAATCTGCATTGTATTATGCAATGGGAGATGTGGTTGTACTTGATTAAAGATATGCAAGGGGTGTGTTTACTTGTGAGGCACAAGGTTTTGATCACGTAAAGTACAGTCAGCCATCTGAGAACTGGCAGAGAGGAGTGCTGATATTACTGCATTTATTGAAGCTGGTACTGCTTTGGTTTTTGTTCATTTGGCTGATGCTTCCTGGCAACAGCCAGTACAATTTTTCCTTTCATAAGTTCCTCTTACACGTGGGGTGAATGAAAGGTTGCAGTGCTTTGTTTACTAAGAAATAATTCTGTCAAGGTATTCAGGTCAGTGGGGGCTCTAGGCTGGGAACAATAATATACACTTATATTTTTAAACCATTCTGTTTGAAGGCCTAAGAGCAACAGCACTGTACAAAAATTAACAAATAAGCAGAAAACTTCAGCTGTTCCGTCACTTTATGGTATTGGAGGCATTGGCTTAGATAAATATCTTGTTTGCATTTGTATTTATTTTTTTCCTGTGGATTTCATTGAACAGTTCCTCTATGATTTGAGCTGATTAGCATCATAGTGGGGCACATGGTATGCTGACCTCTCTGTCCAAGGTGGACTTAAGAACAGAAGATGAATAGAATTATCCAATGTTGAGAGTAGAGAAGTAGGCAGATCTGGGTCTGTTCTCAGTTTTACTACCTACTGACTGGATGACAGTGGCAAATCATTTAGGTACCTTGACCCCAGTCCTGCAAAGACTTAAGCACATGCTGAATTCTGTGCAATGTGGGCCCAGTTAACTTCATGGAGACAGCTCATAGTGTGTTAAGTTAAATGTATGCTTAAGTTTTTTCCACTCGGGTGCTGTAAGATTAAGTTCATTAATTGTAAATTGCATTGAGATCATTTAGTGGAAGGTAGTGTAGAAATGCAAAATAGAACTGTTATGCAAAAACCCCTAGTGACTACATAAACCACAAGGAGAAGAGCAACCTACAAATAAGTTTCATCCAACGCAATCATTATAAAATACAAACACCCAGTCATATTGCATTTTTCAGTCTTTGCTATTTTGGGACATAGTCTGGCTTAAGATACAAAGTTACCCTTGTTAAATCTGGGATAACTGGCCTTGTGCCTACATAGCCAGGATATGGCCCTTAATAATATATCAAAGAATAATAAATTATAAGCTATTGTTTACTATTCCTTTAAGTATAATAGGTATATCTCACAACTACTTAAATCAGAAATGTAATAGATGACCATACAAATGTGGGCTGCTTGCTGTTGTCTGTGAAATCCACCTCTATTTATCTCATCGATGACCACCGTCCTCAGACTATGTAGTATGGCTTTTCTTCCTCCCTCAAGGACCAATGGTCAGAACTCCATGTGGACCATGTTGGTGCTGTGCCCAGGGCTGGCCAGCGGAGGTCACTCAAGAAAGAAGCCAGATGTAGGATCTTCCTTCCCAATGAGTAGAGTTCTGCACAGACACAACATTTGTATCCGCATCCCCGGATATACGTGGATTTGCAGGGCTCTACCAATGAGAGAGGGGTTGGTAAGGCCACTGTATCTAAACCAGTGGTTCTCAACCTATTTATCATTGGGGGCTGCATATGCGTTATGTGGGCCACAGGTTGAGAACCACAGCACCCCCCTCCAAAAAAAAAAATCCCCCACAGTCCTCTATGCCCAGCATCCCCTGCCCAGAGACCCCTCCACAGAGCTGGTGCAGGAGCGGAGTCCTGGTTGTGGGGCTGGGCAGCAGCTGGACCCGACTCGTGACCCGCCAGGACCCGGACCCCTGGCACCCGGCCTGGAGCAGAGTACCCGGCGCAGGCCGGCAGTCAGGACCCAAGGCGCGGGGCCAGGAGCAGAGCCCCACCTAAAATCTGGGTGTGCTGCAGCACCCCCCACCCCCTCGCTGCTCAGAGCTCGCACCACAAATCTGCCCAGAGACCTACTCTCCTGCCCCTGCCTCCCTGGGGCACTTACCAGCCCCCTGCTGGCAGGAGCGCTCATGCAGGCTGTCTCCCCCTCAGCCAGTCCCCTTTCAGATCAGAGACACAAATTTTGCATTTTTTTTAGCGTACAGCTGGGCCGCAGCTGTGTACTAATTGGACTGGTTTAGAACTGCTTATCTAAATGTTAAGTCCCCTGCAGTACAAAACAGTAAAGCTGTCTCCACAGAGTGTGTCTGTTCCTGCTCCACCGTCTGCAGAAAGGATTCGTTCCCCATCTCCCAGCAGAGATCCCTGGTGCCCAGTCAAATTGCTTGTGCTGGCTGCGAAGGAGAGGGCTTTGCTCAAAATAGCTGGCTTGCATTTCCTCTGTAAATGATTGATAGTAAAATTATAGCCCTCTAATCATACAGTATGTATGATGTTAAATATTCTTCCTTATTAAACATCCTTCTCTCTTTACCGTGCACAGTATTTTGAAGATGGTCTGATTTTCTTCAGATTTTTTTTTAAAGCTAATATTTCCCCTTTATTTTAAGAGCTGCCAATCTTCGGTGTCACCAAGACTCTTTGTTGTCATTGCCACCAATAGTGGATTTCAGATGGTCATGAAAATCACTTTTGCTTTCAGACATTTGATAGTCTATTGCTAAAATTCAATCTACATTTTCTTAATCATATCAGACATAGTGGTGTGACTGAATAAAAAAGAGGGCTCATGAAGGAGGAGAGTGATCTGAGAGCCATTAATAATGTAATTTAGCATGGGACGGGGGCAACCTTTTGTGGGGGTGAATTAAGATAAGAGTGTAACTTTATTGTAGTAATTCAGATGAATGAGCGGAGTTGATTCTGGGGTTTCTATTCACATGCTGATTAAAATTTTTATTAAAGTTAATGTTTAAAGTCAAATTTACATAAGTTAAGAGGGAAGGTACTGTACCTCTGGGGTCAGGCTTGAGTTATAAAGGATTACAAGTATCGGTTACAAGGTTCACGAGATACATACATAGCACATAACCAGCATAGACCCAGAGTGGGGTGCAGGAGATTTTAAAACGTCAGTGGATAAGTGGGCTCGGGTACGCCACCCATAGAATGTATTTAGAGTCCAAGTCAGTATTGGTGTAGTGAATAAGTACATGGGTGAGATGCGTCCCTCGGTTCATCAGGGAAGGAAGTGGGTTGTTTCCCTGGCTGGCAGTCTCAATTACTCGACCTGGTACTGGTGATGTTTAGTACATTCAGAACAAATCAAATTGCCAAGAGTGGTGAAAATTTAAAAACAAAAATCTTTTAGGTCCTTGCACTGGATGGTGTTGGGGAAATCAGTTGCAGCCCTGTATAGTAGCTGTCAGTGAGTTAATAGGCAGATTATTATAGACCATCGCTAAGACCCCAGTCCTACAAAAAATGCAATGATCGACTCATCTGTTTGCAAAAGTGAGACCTTATTTTGGCCCTAATGCACTTGCATTTAAGATTTTTTTTTTTTAAGAAAAACGAGTATTATGACCTTTCTTTATCTCTCATCATCCTTTTCTTTTTTCTCTCTTCCTGCCACTTCTCTATGTGTTGCCTCTGTCCCAATACACTCCCCCTTCTCTGTTTCCTACCACATTTCTTTTCACTCTCTCTCATTATCCCTTTCCTGTCTGTTTTCTCACTTACCTTCATCCTCTCCCCACATACTTTAAAATAAATAATCCTTTACATCCTTCCTCCTTTCTCTTGGAGGGTCTGCAAAATACTTCTACCCGCAGAAGAAATTGGAAATGGGTACCTGAACAATAGTGTGAGACTAGTGCTTTCTTTTCACTTGCAGAGTGAAATTGACTAAAACTTGTGGCACCTTAGAGATTAATAAATCAAATAAATTTGTTAGTTTCTGAGGTGCCACAAGGACTCCTCGTTTTGTTTTGTTTTTGCTGATACAGACTAACATGGCTACCTACCCCTCTGAAACCTGACTAAAACTGGGATTCTAGTCCGTCTCAACTTCTCTTTTCAGGGTTTTCCCCAAAGCTTTCCTAGAAGCAGATGACATTTTCTGGTGCTGTGCTCACATAAAATTATGTTTTCCTCTAAGCACTATCTCATGCAAATGAAATAAAGTAGGAGTAGCACTTCCTTCTACAGCTACCAGACTTTTGTGGAAAATCCATATAACAGCAATTATTCTGACCTCCACAAATGCAAAGGTTGCATATACTCAACATCTCAGTCACGATAAGTCCTGAGGGCAGATGTTATTTGTAAAGATGGGGAGGAAGAGGGAGGAATCAAAGTTCCAAACCTACAAACTTTTAATCATGCTAGTAGTCTTAGGCCTTGTCTGTACAGGAGTTGCAACAGTTTAATTGTCCAACTGAAGCAAGGCCCTACGCTAAAACTTGACGGCATTTCTGTCTGTTTGCCTGTATGCAGCACGATAACTTTTGACCACTCAGTCTGATCCATTCCAAATTTCAGGAAACGTTCTAGGAATCGGTGGGTAGAAACTTGTTGATTTGGGTGAAAATCAGAATACTGGAAAGAGATGGAGGACAAGAAAATGGAGTCCCTTGAATCTGGTTAGCAGATCCAACCGTTTCAACCATCTCTGTAACTGTAGATCAAAGAACTGGTTGATGGCAGCCATTAACAACTTCCAGCATAACAACAGTCTCAGCTCTGCCCATTGTCCCAGTGCAGTTTATAATGTTGACACCCTGACTTATCTCCCAGATAGAAAGAAATAATAAGAATGTTAGGGAGGAAGAAGGGCATGGGGGGAAAAAGGGAGCACCCAGAACCCTCCTAGATGGGAGGGGGGGAAATGGGAATAATGGAATGTGGCAGAGAGAAATGTTGGGGAGGAGGGTGGACGCACAGAGACCCTGTGGGACCCAAAGGTCCCTATTCTTTGTAAACAGCTCTCATCTCAAACCTGACAAACTCACTACATCAAATGCATTGTATTTGTCCATAAAGGGTAACACGTAAGGTCTCTATTGAAAGATTGCAATTCATTTATGTTCATGATCGTAGAATGATCTGTGTGTGGGTCGTTTTGAAGGAATAACGAAACTATCTTGAAGTTTATACTCTTATGGTCCTAAAGTTAAAAGGAGTCGGAAGGGAGTAATATGGGAGTGATGGTCTGTTCATTGCCACCCCGCCCTGGTTAGCCAGTGATATAATGCAAGGCTCTGTTGTTTACCATTGCCCCATCCCAGAACAGTCAATGGAAAACTATCAAAGACAACTGAAAACAATCGAAACCACTTGGTGGTAAAAAAGGAACATTATATCAGTTGTGGGAATTGTCCGGTCTATGAATTAAGACAAAAGACCAGTACAGTATAACCGAGTGGGGAGAGGCGTGCTAGATCCAATCACTGAAGAGACATCTTGCTGAATGCGGGTTTTTGTCATGAAATAATTGGATTGTGGTTCCTGTGAAGCCACCCAGCTCTGCAACAGACTGCATGTTGGAGGGTGGGGGTCGGGGTGGGGAGGGAACTTACTTTTTGGCATTGGCTACACTTGGGAATTTACGCGCGAGTGTAGTCGCGCCGCCACGCAGCGCTGTATGTACTCCACCTCTCCGAGGGGAGTAGCTTGCAGTGCTGCGAGCGAGCGTGCAGTGCTGCAGGCGCTGATTACACTGGCGCTTTACAGCGCTGCACTGGCTGCGCTCGGGGGGGGGGTGTTTCCACACCCCTGAACACAGCAAGTTGCAGCGCTGTACAGCGCCAGTGTAGCCAAGGCCTTAGTAGGAAAAATAACTACACCTCTACCCCGATATAACGTGACCTGATATAACACAAATTCGGATATAACGTGGTAAAGCAGCGCTCCGGGGGGGGGGGCTGCGCACTCAGGTGGATCAAAGCAAGTTCTATATAACGCGGTTTCACCTATAACGCAGTAAGATTTTTTTGGCTCTCGAGGACAGCGTTATATCGAGGTAGAGGTGTATTAATAAGTGTAGGCCCAAGTTTGTGTTTTATGGTCTTATTTTGTATGGTAACCATTTGTTTCTATCACACTCTCTTGTTTGTAGTGCAATTTCTCTGTTTGCTTAAATAAACCTTTTGTTTCATTACAAGTGTTGTGTGGTTTACAGGAGCAGCGGTTTAAGGTAAAACTGGTAAACTGGGGTACACTGCTCCTTTGGAGGCAGAGGATCTGGGATTTCTGGGAATAGCCAGTGTCGGGCTGGATATCGCAGGGGAACGCTTCCAGGGGACTTGGGGACTGGGGTGCACCTATTGTTAAGGCAAAAACAGGGCTGGCATAGCCCAGAGGAGAGCACTTGAGTGGCTGAAAGGTTGGTGGTGGCAGAGGGTATAAAGGTATCTTTCAGTCCTGGGTTCCCTGAGAACTGTCACACCTTGGCATGAGGGAAGAGTGGTAGGGTTTCAGGAAGTCACTGAAATAGAGGGGGTTGGGAGGGTAGCACAAAGAAAGCTGGGAGAGGGGGGGATGGAAGGATGAAAGTAGCCCCCAGTGTATCCATTTAGCTTGGCAGACAGAAGCAACAAAGTGGGTGATCAACTAGTTCAGTGGTTTTCAAACTTTTTTTCCTAGGGACCCAGTTGAATAAAATTGTTGATGCTGCTGGCCGCTGCCGGGGCGCAACGCGGTGTTGGAACAGATAGGCATTAGCCTGCCTTAGCTGGGCAGCACCGCTGACGGGACTTTTAACATCCCGATCGGCGGTGCTGACCAGAGCAACCCAGTGCCTTACATGCTGCGACCCAGTACTGGGTCGCAACCCGAACTTTGAAAAACGTTGATCTAATTTAAATCTGTTTCTAAACCAATTTAGTTAAACTGGTGCAAACTCCAGTATAGTCGCTCTTCTTTTGGTGGTCTCGACTTAAGTTAAATTGAAAAGTTTGGTTTAAACCAAAATAAGACTATCCACACAGCCTTTTGCACAGATCTAACAAAATCCATTTAAAATAGCATCTTAAATTAAACCGGTGGCAATTTCTCGTGTTGACACGCCCTTATGCACCTGACATGAGTGGGTCTACCTGTGTGAGTGAGAACTGCTTGTGTAAGAAAATGCAAGAATGGGCCCTTCGTTTTGTTTACATCTTTACAAATGCCATGTTTCCTTGTGACCAAAGAATTGTCAAATCAGTTACAGCTCCATTGAAACTGGCAACATTTTAATGAAAACTAAAAATGTTCAGCAAGGAAAAATGTGAAAAAGGATATTTCTGAACTTATGTTTCTCCAGAGACAATCATGCTGCAGTGGGTAGGGTTGTATTATTTCAGTCACTGCAGCAGAAGTTTAAAGGAGGAATATTCTTAAATGGTTTGCCTTTTTGTCCTAACATTTTCTATGTTTATTGTTTTCTTTGTAGAGGTGATCTTTGCAAAGCTAGTCTTGGGGGATTTCCACTGCCTTGCTGTTTAAAACCTATCATAGTGTTGTTTTAACCACAGACCATCTCACTTTCTGTTCAGGAACAGCCACAGTTTTCAGGTACAGTTCTTTCAAAATAAATGTTGTAACTGTTGGCAATAGATTAATAATGGCACTTATATTTACCATCTTCAAAGCACTCTTCAAACATTAACTAATTTTAAACCTGATGTTTAAATAACATGTGGATTTGTTAATGTAAAGCTTTACGATTTGAAAGGGGTTGAGAATGATTTTGTAGTTTAACTTTAAGAATTCACATCAGATTATGTTGTTGCCAGAAGAGACATTAAGACATCCAAGCATGGGCACAGAAATTTCAAAGTGATTGTAGAAAAGGAAAGGCTTAATTATTAAATTTCACCATATTATAGTTTGAGCAAGAAAGGTGACTCTTACCATATCAGTGTTCTTTTTCATAAAGTTAATGTGGTACTGTACACACTTAAAATGCTGTTGTAGGAAAATTAAAGTGTTTTAATGAGTGACTGGATTACTGTGTACTAAGTGCAGTACCAATTTTACTTGGTTTATAGCTCTTCAGTGTTACCTTTTTATAGTTACAACTATTACTAGATGTTAAGGACAAAATTATTTTTTCATAGTTAAAAAACAGTATGTTTAAGACTAATGCTGTCCATGTTATTGCCAAATATAGCAATGCAGATATACTATAGAGAGCTCCTTGTATAGTAGAAACTCGCTAATTAACATTAATGATTGGGAGATCCATAGTAAATCAGCCAACGTTACAAATAAGCAGGTCAGCAGAAAAATACAAACTCAAAGCTACTGCAGCACAAAAATTCCTTTTGGGGTTTTTTTTACATTTATAGTTTTAATTATTTGATATATGTACACACCATAGTGTGCTTTGTAAAAAATAAAGAAGTCTTAGTCTTATGGGATCTTACTACAATACTTGCCTGTTAAATCTTCACAAAGAAGTAGAGTGAGACTGCAGGGTGTTAATGCGAATTTGGGTTTGAGGATTAGCAAACTGATAATTAGCAAGGTTTTACTGTGAATTTATAATAAGGTGACAGGTTTCAGAGTGGTAGGTGTGTTAGTGTGTATCAGCAAAAACAATGAAGAGTCCTTGTGGCACCTTAGAGACTAACAAATGTATGCCCAAATAAATTTGTTAGTCTCTAAGGTGCCACAAGGACTCCTCATTTTTTTTTTATAATACGGTGACATTTGAATTCAGGTTGGATTTGGTTTTGTGCTTTCTGCAACAGCATCCCCCGTGGATCTTCAGGCTAGTATCCAATCAGGAATTATTGTTGTTAGAAGTATTAGCTCCTGCATACCAACCCTGGCTACTGTTGTGTGGCCACTAAGGGCTTAGGCCAGTGGCAGAACAGCTCATGAGGACTGTGCAGGTAGGTGGAGTGGGAGCCAGCCCTCCAATGCAACGAGGGGTCTTCTTCCTCGTGGAGCCTCAGGATTGAGAAGCTACCCAGCAAATATCCAGAATCCTTTCCTCCCCTATGGGAAGCACTCCACAGGGTTGTGGGGATCCATGGATGTGGATTGCATTGCCAGTGCTTAAAATATATACTCCTAATATGTGGTAGGCCAGCTGTTATTTTCAGGTGATTCAGTATAATCTGCCATATCTTTAATCTGTATTTAATTATATGCAGTAGATCTTTAACCCATTTTACATTTCCACACACTGTGATATAATTCAAGCACTCTCTTGTCCCCCCACCCCTCCCAGTACAATTACTGCATGTCAGGGCTCCATATTACCAGTAAATCACATTGCTGGATACTATAACTGTATAGCCCAATAATAGAGTCAGTTGGACCACCTTGCCCATCAGGCAGTTTGAGTAGATAATTTAATGAATGGTATTCCCTTCTTTTCCTTCATGTTTCTCTCCCCACACCTCCACTGCAGTGAGTTGATCTTAGACCTCTAACCTATACTGGATTTTGCAGGACATTTTGGCTGGATCAGACTTCCTATCCTAGTGTACCACAAAGGAAGACAGTTTTCTGAGGGAGGGACAGAGAGATTCTGTTTGCTCTGCCACATACTTTGAAGCCAAGGGCATACTAAGTTGGGAGCCAGGAGACCATGAGTTTAAACTTTATACCTTATGACTGTTGTTTATACTTCCATGTACTTCATAGCCCTTACTGCTGAGCAATGTCTTATACCCCAACCCTGAAAGGCAATCACGATTTAGCCTCCCGTTTTACAGATAAGGGAGTTGAGCATAGAACCCAGGTCTCTAGTATGGGAGGCTCCGCTCTTATTCACTGAGCCGCACCGCCTTTCAGAGGGAATGTACCGAATAATGTGCTTTGGTTATCTTATCTCTAATCATTACAACATTCTCCTATCTTGGAGCTAAGGCTTGAAACCAGGATTCCTGATCTCTAATATTCTACTGCTGTCTAGTAAAGAGTTGTGCAACACTGGCAAGGTGTGTTCCAAGTCCCACTCTAGTGGCTGGTTCCCAGAGAGGTTAACGGTTACTTTTGTAGCTCGGGTGGTAGAGTCTGTGCTGGGAATCTGAAGATCTAGGATTCAGATCCAGCTGATGACCCATGTAGGCAGACTTAATGGTTGCATGTGATTGAATTTGTTTTTTTTCCAGTTTTCTTTTTAAAATGTATTTAATTCACTTAGTAAGAGAACATATTGAAAACTGGTTTTATAGTTGAAAACATGTGTTATTGGTATTGATAGTGCACACAATATAGGAATTCCACACTTTGGCCATTTGTCACATATTTTGGTTGCTGGCATAGGCGCCGACAAAAAAAATTAGTGGGTGCTTGCACCCACCATCAGCCAACTTCCCCTCTTCCCCTCCAGCACTTCCCACCCACAGCCCCACTGATCAACTCCTCCTCTTCCCTCCCACTGCCTCCTGCACGCCATGGAACAGCTGATTGGCAGCATGCAGGAGGTGCTAGGAGGGAGGGGGAGAAGCGGGGAGGGGTGGGAAGAGACGTGGTGGGGCCTTGGGGAAAGGGGCAGGACCGGGGGCGGAGCAGGACTGGAAGAGGCGGGGTGGGGGCTTGGAGGAAGGGGTGGGGTGGGGGCAGGCCTGGAGTGGAGTGTCGAGCACCCCCCGGGTAGAGAGGAAGTCGGCGCCTGTGGTTGCTGGTTCACACACTGGCAAGTTTGAAGATTGAGAGGAATGGTTGACCTGTTTCAATATTTGTTGGCATGAGGGCAACATTCTAGGGAGTAGTATCATCCTGATTGACTCATACCATGTTCCACTCAGGTCCTACTGTGTGTTCTGCGTATATGTATGAACAAATAATTTAGATTATACATGGTCTATATAAATAGAAGGTGCATAGCCTCATTTGGTCGGGTGCTAGTTAAGGGGGAATTGCCCTGATTTAGAACAATTTTTTTTTTTTTTTACTGAAAACTTCCCATAGTAGGTTTTTTTCAAAACAGTGTGGCTTAAGGATTTATGAGAGTGAGAAACCTATTGTAAAATAGCATCTGCATACAGAAAGATATTTTGTATGCATTGTGTTTATCCTGTCTTTGATGAGGTTGGCCTTTATTATGGTGGCATGGGTGTGGGTTGCTAAAGTAAAAAGCGGGGGTGACAGTGAGCACCTCTTTATTGTGTTGCTACCAAGATCTAGTTCTTGTGAAGCTATGTGATTAGTTCTAATGTGGGACATGGGCTTTGTGACCACTATTTAAACCCATTTTTGTAATGTAGGGTTAAAATTAATTATGTAATACAGCCTATAGAAATTCCTCTAAATCAAATCCTTTTTTTTTAATTTAGGTTTCCCTTCTGACACAAGTGTGTCTCATATTATCCACCCCCATTTAATATTTTTAAAATAATATTTTGATGTGAGTGTGCGTGCTCACATTATAATAGTACAGTATGTTCACTTTGCATATTTAGCTGTTTGACATGCAAAAGTTAAAGCATACAGTACCTAATGTGTTGGTCAGACATCAGTTTAAGCAGGAAATTGATTCAGTTAACCCATAGAGCTCTTTATATTGCAAAAATTACTTTTTCCTGTGCCTGTTTTGCTTTGGTGTGAGTTGAAAGAACACAGGCATCAAATACTTGAAGCCGGAAGTGGATTTACAGTATCTGCACCCTAGTTTCCTGTGTCTAGCGTGAGTTACACAGGACATACACATTCATATCCAGGCATCATGTTTATTTGTAATGGTTCAGATCATATCATCTTGGATGTTCTGTAGCAACAGGCTTGTTTTAATGTATAGCTACACTGCTGAACTAGTCACACTGGGCCAAATTCATCACTGATGTAAACAGGTGCAGCTCAGTGACTTATATCAATAGTGAATTTGGCCTTAATAGCTCAATTCAGCAGTGTGAACCCATGATCTTTTTGAGCTGTGCAAGACCTGGAATGCTACAGGTGCTGACTCCATTGATGGTCTACTTCTCTATTGAAAGATTAGTTTGTAATAGAAGCCTGGATCAGAAAATACAAACCTATTGGACAAGGAATTGCAATCATGTGCTCCACAACTCCTTGTCCCCGTCATTACGTGCTGAACCTGTGAAGGCTACAGCTAGCTCCCCTTTCCATCCCCTAGAAGGGAGGCAGATAGGAAACTTGGCCTTTAAATGACCCTATATGTGCTTTGACTGCTTTGGATGAAGAAGACTTCTTAGCTGAGATTTCTGATGGCAGACTTGCATATAGAAAGTACTGTGTTGAAAGTACTCCTCCCTGCACACTTGGACTTTTTAAATTTTATGTAAACATGTAAGCATTGCTGAAATGGAGGAGAAGCCTTCATGAAGAAAAGAGGTGTGTGAGGGGGGTGAATATAGTCTTAGTATTTTACCTTGCTAAAAGTAAAGATCTTCAGATCTTATGTGTGCATCTTAAAAATGCCTGAGGAAGGGAATATGTTAATTCCAGCAAAGTAGTTGGAAGCTATTGGTGAAATAAAAGAGTGCTTTTCAGAAGGAGATAGAGACTAGTGTTATTGAATTAATTAGCAAAGAGATTTATGAACGAGGTTTTGGATTTGACTTTAGATCACAATTGCATTTCTAATTAAATGTATTCTTTCAGGTTTTTGTTGGTAAAATCAGGCTTGTGATATTTTTTTATCACTGATTTGTGTGTTTATGTATTGATATTACTGGATATGACACAGCTATTGGTAGCCCATATGGGAAGAATTTATCTTGTTGTTTGATATTGTCTCCATGTAAGTCTAGGTGAAGGAACTTCGTTTCAGGTGCATATGTGAGGGGTTGAAGATGGTGAAATTTGCGTTCTGGATGTGTTCAGAAAAGAGGTGTGGGCTCTGATCTGAATATGGGATTGGGTACTGGGAACTCCACAATCCTAATCTCAGTTCTGACATTGACTCCTGTGGCCATTAGGCAAATTGCTTAGGCCAAAATTTTCAAAAGTGTCCATTAATTTTCAGTGCTTTAAATGTTTTTAAAATATTCATTCTGAGACACCTGGGGCCTGGTTTTTGCCCCAAACACCCACTGACTTCAGTCAAATTGTGAGTATGTGTTATTTCTAAAAATTGGATCCTAGGTGTCGCAACTGAGGTCCAACAAATTAGTGGACACACTTGATAATTTGGACCTTAATCTCTCTGCCTCGATTTTTCCACCTGTAAATTGAGGCTATTAACACCTCTGATTCATGGGTGTTATTAAAATGACTTCATTAGTGTTGGTAGAGCACGTTGACTATAAAAAGCACTAAGTAGGTGCTAGGCATTGTAATAACCTCATACTACAGAGTCATCGTCATCTCCACTGACAGTTTAACTTCAGTATCTAGAAAGATAATGAAGCAAATAATTAAGCAATCAATTTGCAAGCATTTGAAAGATAATAAGGTGATAAGTAACAGTCAGCATGGATTTGTCAAGAACAAATCATGTCAAACCAACCTAATAGCTTTCATTTACAGGGTAACAAGCCTTGTGGATAGGGAGGAAGCAGTAGATGTGGTATATCTTGACTTCAGTAAAGCTTTTGATACTGTCTCGCATGACCTTCTCATAAACAAACAAGGGAAATACAACCTCGATGGAGCTGCTATAAGATGGGTGCATAACTGGTTGGAAAACCATTCCCAAAGAGTAGTTATCAGTGGTTCACAGTCAAGCTGGAAAGGCATATAGAGTGGGGTCCCGCAGGGATCAGTTCTGGGTCCGGTTCTATTCAATATCTTCATCAATGGCATAGAGAGTACACTTATAAAGTTTGTGGACGATACCAAGCTGGGAGGGGTTTCAAGTACTTTGGAGAATAGGATTAAATTCAAAATGATCTGGACAAACTGGAGAAATGGTGTGGGAAAAAAAATAGGCTGAAATTCAATAAGGACAAATGCAAAGTACTCCATTTAGGAAGGAACAATAAGTTTTACACATACAAAATGGGAAATTACTGCCCAGAAAGGAGTACTGCAGAAAGGGATCTGGGGGTCATAGTACATCACAGGCTAAATATGACTGAACAGTATAACACTGTTGCAAAAAAAGCGAACATCGTTCTGTGATGTATTAGCAGGAGTGTTGTCAGCAAGACATGAGAACTAATTCTGCTGTACTTCACGCTGATTAGGCCTCAACTGGAGTATTGTGTCCAGTTTTGAGAACCACATTTCAGGAAAGATGTGGACAAATCAGAGAAAGTCCAGAGAGAAGCAACAAAAATGATTAAAGGTCTAGAAAATATGACCTATGAGGGAAGATTGGAAAAAAAAAGTTGGGTTTGTTTAGTCTGGGGAAGAGACAACTGAGAGGGGACTTGATCACAGTTTTCAAGTACATAAAAGGTTGTTACGAGAAGAAGGGGGAGAAATTATTCTTCTTAACCTCTGAGGATAAGACAAGAAGGAAGCAATGGGCTTAAATTGCAGCAAATTCAGTTTAGGGTGGACATTAGGAAAAACTTCCCAAGTATCAGGGTTTCTAAGCACTGGAGTAAATTGCCTAGGGCGGTTGTGGAATCTCCATGATTGGAGATTTTTAAGAGCAGGTTAGACAAACACCTGTCAGGGATGGTCTAGATAATACTTAGTCCTGCCATGAGTGTAGGGGACTGGACTAGATGACTTCTCGAGGTCCCTTCCATTCCTACGATTCAATGTTACATAGAGAGGTTTAGGAATAGCTGTGGCTGTAACTCCAGTGTGTTTTCATAACACTGATTATATTCATTCTGTAGGCTTTCTGTTTCAAGCCTTGACCTTTCTCTCTTGAGTGTATTTACCAATAACTTTATTGGCTGGAAGCTATTCTTCTATTTTCTTTTCTGTGCTAAGATTTATTTGATATTAAACTGTACCATGCTGGAGACCTCTGGCTATTTTTGCTTAGAGACTTCTTGTTGTGTTTTTTTGTTGATTATTTTTAGTTTGGTTAACATTTTTCTTATTTAATTTGATGAGATGAGTGGACTGTAATGCCTGCATGCTGGATAATTTCCTGTGTTGGCTGTAAATATCTCTTACTTCAGGGGGTTTCAAATGTTTAGAGACTTCCATATGAGGAAAAATTGAAAAGATTAGTTTAGAGCAGTGTTTCTCAACTTTTCCAGGTTGGCCACCGCTTATCTTAAGTAAGTAAATAAATAAATAAATAAATAATCACATTTGCTATAAAAGTAAGAAAAAATGTTTCTGTTACTATATTTGACCCCACAAACTTAGAAGGTTGTGGCCACCCCAAATTTATTTTTGAAATTTTATTTTCCTGGTGTATAGGAAATGTGATAAATTTTTCAGCCCCTTGCTTTCTTTTCATTGCCCACTGGTTGAGAAACACTGGTTCAAAGGAGACCTTAAAGAGGTATATAAAATACTGAACGGCATAGATAAGCTGGGCAAAAATATTACAAGAGAAGATAAATACAACGGTACAGTTAATGTAAAGGCCACAAATTTTTTAAAACTCATACAAAGAGGTGGTAGTGCTTTTTTAACACAACATACAATTAATCTGTGGAATTCATCACCATTAAAGGTTGCTCAGTCCAGGAGCATAGTAGGATTCAAAAAAGCATTGTGGAAGTACATAGACGAGAGGGATTAAAAAAATCATAAGAGAAAAGTTTCAGGGCACTCTAGCCACTAACTGAAGGGGGTAGTAATTAGTGGCAGAAAAGCAAAATTGTCCCTGATCAAGTTTTCCGTGCCAGAGAAGTAGGAAGTCCATTTTCAGAGGGGAAAGGATCAGCAATTGTAAAATAAATGGAAAATTGACCCTGGGTTGAAACAGAAGACTGTTCACTGGGGGTGACTAATCTGCAAGGATGGTTTTGTACACAAGCAGTTCCATATATACAATATATATATTCTGTCTGGATTTACTGTATACCAGTGGTTCTCAAACTGTGGATTGGGACCCCAAAATGGGTCAGGACCCCATTTTAATGGGGTCACCAGGGCTGGCTTAGACTTGCTGGGGCCAAAGCTGAAGCCTGAGCCCCACCGCTGAGGGCCAAAGCCGAAGCCCGAGGGCTTCAGCCCTGGACAGCAGGGCTCAGGTTACAGGCCCCATGCCTGGGGCAGCAGGGCTCAGACTTCAGTCCCCAATCTTGGGATCATGTAGTAATTTTTGTTGTCAGATGGGGTCACGGTGCAGTGAAGTTTGAGAACCCCTGCTGTATACTAAAGCTTTTTGCTTGTGTAGTGTTGTTAGGGCTTATATCCCCTATGGGTTGCAGCCATTATATGATGCCTGATTGGAGACACTTGTGTAAGTCTGACATTCTATCTAAATGAAGGCAAATGGGGTGAGACCACCTCTGGAGTATTGCGTCCAGTTTGGGGGGCCCCCTAGTATAGAAATTGGAGAGAGTCCAGCGAAGGGCAACAAAAATGATCAGGGGACTGGAGCACATGACTTACGAGGAGAGGCTGAGGTAACTGGGCTTGTTTAGTCTGCAGAAGAGAAGAGTGAGGGGGGATTTGATAGCAGCCTTCAACTACCTGAAAGGGGGTTCCATAAAGGATGGAGCTCGGCTGTTCTCAGTGGTGGAAGATGACAGAATAAGGAGCAATGGACTCAAGTTGTAGTGGGGGAGGTCTAGGTTGGATATTAGGAAACATTATTTCAGTAGGAGGGTGGTGAAGCACTGGAATGGGTTACCCAGGGGGAATCTCCTTCCTTAGAGGTTTTTAAGGTCAGGATTGACAAAACCCTGGCTGGGATGATTTAGTTGGGGATTGGTCCTTCTTTGAGCAGGGGTTTGGACTAGATGACCTCCTGAGGTCCCTTCCAACTCTAATCTTCTATGATTCTTATGAGATGAATTTGGCACTTTAAATGTAATGTAAAAATCAGAAGTAGGACACTGACCTGGGAAGAGAATGAAAATGTATATTGTGAAATTCATTGTTTTTTTTAATCTCTCACTCTTATTTGCCTTTAACATTAAATTTTAAACTTTTGGTTAATTGTATCTACTGAACCTGAGCTGGAAAGTGGTATGGTAGTGTCTCCATTTTCTATAATAGTATAGCCACACTAGAGGGGCTTCTCGGGTCAGAATTATGTTGCAGAATTGAACACATCAGTAGTGGTATATCATTTATTGTAGTAGTCAAATTATTAGAGATTATGTTTTGGGCCCAGTCCTACCCCCACTGAAGTGAATGAAAAGACTCCCATTGGCTTCATAGGATATGGATTCAGCCCTTTAAGAGTTACTTGTTCTGGTAAGAATTTCATGAAAACTCAAAGAACAGCGAAAATACACAAAATATATCTGAACAGAAAGTGGTTAAGGGGTAGGGGATAACTGTGGAAGAGAAATAATGTGCCACAAAACAGCCATAAAAAGGAATCCTGCCAACAAGATATGATAGAAGTAGGGCTGTTGATTAATCACAGTTAACTCACGTGGTTAACTCATGTGATTAACTCAAAAAAATTAATCATGATCATCGCTCTGTTAAACAATAGAATATCAATTGAAATTTATTACATATTTCTGGATTTTTTTCTACATTTTCAAATATATTGATTTCAATTACAACACAGAATACAAGTGTACAGTGTTCACTTTATATTATTTTTTATTCCAAATATTTAAAACAATGTAAAACTTTAGAGCCTACAAGTCCACTCAGTCCTACTTTTTGTTCAGCCAATCGCTAGCACAAACAAATTTGTTTACATTTATGGGAGATACTGCTGCCCGCTTCTTATTTACAATATCACCTGATATTGAGAACCGGCATTTGCATGGCACTTTTGTAGTAGGCATTGCAAGGTATTTACATGGCAGACATGCTAACCATTCGTATGCCCTTCATCCTTCAACCACCATTCCAGAGGACATGCTTCCATGCTGATAATGCTCATTACAAAAAATCACGTATTAATGAAATTTGTGAATTTCATTAATTCGACACCAGCTACAACAATGCCATGTGAATGTCTGTTCTCACTTTCAGGTGACATTGTAAACAAGAAGTGGGCAGCATTATCTCCCGTAAATGTAAACAACTTTGTTTGTCTGAGTGATTGGCTGGACAAGAAGTAGGACTGAATGAACTTGTAGGCTCTAAACTTTTACATTGTTTTATTTTTGAGTGGAGTTATTTTTTGTACATAATTCTACATTTTTAAGTTCAACTTTCATGACAGAGATTGCACTACAGTAAATTGAAAAATACTATTTCTTTTGTTTTTTTACAGTGCAAATATTTGTAATGAAAAATAAATATAAAGTGAGCACTGTACACTTCGTATTTTGTTGTAATTGAAATCAATATATTTTAAAATCTAGAAAACATCCAAAAATATTTAAATAAATGGTATTCTGTTATTATTTAGCAGCATGATTAATCATGATTAATTTTTGTAATTGACAGCCCTGGACAGCACCTAAGATCTTGGCTGAGTTTCTTACACACTGATATACAGTAAGATAACTTGTATATCAGTGTTGCCCTAAAGACAGTGCTGTAAAAGAAAAGTAAACACTTTAATTACCTTACCATAAACCATGTTTGTATGAGTTAATTGTGCTCTACGCTATGAGTAAGGAAGAAGATGAAAAATGACCGACAGTGTGTGTTGTGAGTGAACTTGTAACTTAAATGTAGGTTAATATGACAGGTGTTCTGCGGCTACACACATCCCATAACTAAATTTATTTAATTAGGTTAACATCACTAAGTAAACGTCTCTATTGGTGAGTAAACAGCAACGTGAGCAGAAAAAAAATAAATTCTTATGTATGTTGAGTCTTAAGGAATGGAAATTACACTGGTTCAAGGTAAGGATTTGCTATTATCAGTCCTAGACCCGTTGGAAAAATGTATTGCTAGACTGAGGGACCTGTGACAGATTTAAGGTCTGATTTTTTTTCTTTGAGAACCATTTAGGCTGGAAATTAATGGTGTATCTATTTCAAACTCTGGCAAAACTGAGAGAGAAAAATATGAAGTTACTGTTCTGATTTGCAATCTTGCTTTTCTCCCTACTTCTTTTCAGACATGACTAATGCAGTTAATAACATACAAATAACTAAAGTCAGATTTTGAAAAATAGAATCTAGCTTTCTGGTGTAAATCGGTGATCAATCAGAAGGAGAAGTATCGGGCCCCCAGTCTTTGACCTCTGTCAAATCTGTACTTATGGTTAAGTCATCATTCTTTCTTCCAGTTGCTGTGAACCATGGTGAGACATTACTCTTTTTGAACTAGTTTAAATGAATTAGTAAAGCTGTGTGGGCTCAAATCCAAGGCATGTTTATTACTGTATGTAGAGTTTTGATGCCTGGGACTTGTAGGACTAAGTTGTACCTAATTGAAGTCTGTGGCAGTTTTGCTTGAGTAAGGATTGCAGGATCTAGCATGAGAACTAGGGAAAAGTAACCTCCTTTCTGTTGGGGAGAAATTTTCAGACCATGAACCTCTTCACAATCATAAACATTGGTGCTAGCTCTGAAATAAAGTATTCATCATTCTGGAGTGCCTTGATATTTTTTGTACTGCTGTCTAGTAACTGATCCTGCATTCTCATCTGAAATCTGTATTGAAGTCTACGGCAAGAGAATGAATCCAAAAACACGCTAATGTTCATCTTGCAAACTGTAGTAGAGGTGATTTTATAATCATAAAAGTACTTAAATTGAAACTCTTTGTCCTTGGCTTTCCAGGACAGCTTCCATGGCCTCTGAAGAACTTACTGGTCTCTCAAACAGCTTCGCACGCCAGAATTCCAGCAGCGGCATTTCTCTAGACTTTGAACCTGACACTGACTACCACTTCATTGAAACCTTAGAAGAACGGTACAAATGTGCCTATTGCCACTTAGTCCTTCACAATCCTCACCAGACAGGATGCGGTCACAGATTTTGCCAGCATTGTATTATTTCTCTGAGGTAAGAACAATAGAGTTCTCTCTCTTCCCTCTAAAAATAATTTCCTCCCAACAATTAACAATAGTCAACATCTTTCGAAAGTCAATAGCAAATGCCATAACAATATTAAAGGACTTAATCCAAAGCCCGTGGAAGTCAGCAGAAAAATTCATTGACTTCAGTGGGCTTTGGTTCAGTAACAAATCTCATAACAAATCATATGAGATGATGCTATGCGTGTGTAAAAGTATGTAGTCTCTGTTGGTGTAGCACAGAAGTGGGCAAACCACGGCCCGCGGGACTGTCCTGCCTGGCCCCTGAGCTCCGGCCAGGGAGGCTAGCCCCCGGCCCCTCCCCAGCAGTCCCCCCACCCCCGCAGTCTCAGCGCACCGCACGCCAGTGCTCTGCCCACTGCTCCTGCCGGGTAGTGCAGCGGCATGGCTGGCTTCGGCCGGGCAGTAGGGCTGTGAGTTCCTGCTGCTCTGAGCAGCATGGTAAGTGTGTGGGGGGGTTGGATAAGAGGCAGGGAGTCCTGGGGGGCAGTCAGAGGACAGGGAGCAGGGGGCGGTTGGATGGGGTGGAGGTTCTGGGGTGGGGGGTAGTCAGGGGACAGGGAGCGGGGGTATTGGATGGGGGTGGGGTCCCGGGTGGCGGTTAGGGGCGGAGGTCCCGGGAGGGGGTGGTCAGGGGACAAGGAGCAGGGGGGGTTGGATGGGGCGGGGTTCTGAGGGGGACAGTCAGGGGGTGAGAAGTGGGAGGGGGCGGATAGGGGGAGGGGGCCAGGCTGTTTGGGGAGGCACAGCCTTCCCTATCTGGTCCTCCATACAGTTTCGCAATGCTGATGTGGCCCTCGGGCCAAAAAGTTTGCCCTTCCCTGGTGTAGCAGGTTGGCAGTGTTAGCCTGAAACACTCCAATCTGGTAGCAGGTGTTGATCAGGCTGTAGGAAGGCTTAAGTTAGTTCTGCTGGCTCATGGAGACTGGCAGCTTGCTATCCCTCTGAGGCGTTCTCTAAACATAAATGTTATATTGATCTAATTAAATCGGTTTAGAAACTGGTGTGTGTACGCAGAAGGGGGAGGTGGATCAGTTTACCTCAGATTCTGTATCGATTTAACAAATCTGTTTAATTCTGGTGTGTAGACAAGACCTCAGCTATATGGGAGACTGGAAAGAATCTAGGGGGTGAGTGAGTCTTGAGGTAGGCAACCCTAGGAGTGGTCAAACCCACACAGTAGGATTGAGCTGAACTTTATACTTTATTCTGGTTAATTTCTCTGTTATAATAAAACCAAACCCCAGGAAGGGGAGAAGTATGGACTCTACTCAGTGTGTGGACAGTGTTTGAAAGCAGACTGGGAATGGCACCTATTCCCATTGGGCTAAAGGTACATATGTCTCAAGATACAATCTGCCATTTGGGGATCAAGGAGTGTGTACATGTGTGTATGTGTCTGGATTTTCCTTTTGTTGTTTTTTTTTAAAAGGTCCCTAGTACATTTTGTACTGGTGGTAGTGAGGAACATAAGGTCTTTCTGGCAATTGCAAACAAAGTAAATCATGTTGTGGGTCTGATGCAGTTGTTTTCAGATAAAATGTTTGAGCTTTTATACTATAGAATATGACAGGCGAGAGACCATCCAGCAGTTGTGATTGAATGGGCTTAAAACTCCTGTCTGTCACCATAATATCTAGATGCCTGTTGTTATTTGCATTAAACAAACAATCGTTTATATTGGTGGTTAGACTGATCCCGCTCTCACTTGCACTGGTGTGACTCCATTGACTTTAATAGAGTTATAGCATTATAAATCTAATATGAGATCAGAATCAGTCCGATCCTGCAGTCAGCTCACAGAGGTGAAAGGGTCTATTGACTTCATGGGGGGCTCATCACAGGTAAAAAGGGTTCGTTCACCCACACAGATCTAATTGCACAGTGGGGATAAACTGATATATGGCCCTTATATAACTGAAGGTTGGAGTTGGCCATGTAGGCTTCGCTGAAACTTTGTTGCACAGATAGATGTCAGTATCGTTAAATATACTTTTTAATGTTTCATATTTGGTTCTTTCTCTTTTGGATTGTCCCTCCTTGGATAATATGTCATTAGGGATTTTCTTTCTTGCCCTTTCTTTTTAGTATTTCTGATACTTGTTGAGATAGTTCAGGAGATTGAAAAGGTCTCAAGCATGAAAGGGAAGGCATTGCTTGAGTTACGCAATGGATAATAATCCTTTCACCTACACTGTGAGGTTTTTCCCAAATACAACATCATTTGCCAGCAATATATAGTCATGGGGTAATAAAATTATGTTAATTAAAAACAGATTTATTAATAATGGAATAATTTTTTCTCATACTAAATGAAATTCCTTCTTAATCTGAGGGTAGAACTTGGCTTTATAATTCTTAGCATAATCCATTTTCAAAGTGTTATTCAAACATTTAATCCCCATATTCAGTATTGAAAATTAGCAAGGTGCATTATGGGGCTTTTCCCACTTGTCACTGAAGCATCTGATATTGGCCACTAGGATAATGAAGTTGATGAACCAATGGTTTGAATCAGTGTGGCCAAGTCTGTGTAGAAGGAATTAAGCATTCTGTGAATTAACATTTTTCTGCCTTTTTTTTATTTATGTAGAGAATTGAATGCAGTACCCACCTGTCCTGTAGACAAAGAAACAATAAAAGTGCAGGAGGTAAGAAAAGGAATAATTCTGGTAGTTATGGTTGCACGGACATCCAGCCTGTAGGGGGAAGGGCCTCCAACAGAAGAGTAAGATAAAGTAGGGACGAAGGCAGCTCTCAGCCTTTAAATGAGCAAGGGCACTGTCACCTTCATCTCTGGAAACGATGTGCAAGGAAGCTCTGTATTTGGTGATGTTTTGTTGGTGAAGTAAGACACTAATGCCTTATAGCTGGAGCTTTTACCTTACACTCCACTGAATTGTTTCAAGACAAAGTCATCTTAGTACTTTGTATTGGGAGTCCTGCCTGGAACCCAGTAGTATGTGGTCTATACCCACAGATTTGGTGGACTGGACTCATGTCTCTGGTCTTGAAATGTATGTACAGCAGCGAATAGGTTTCTTATTCTTTTAATCCCTCCTATCCTGGTTATCTAACAGGACTTCGTTTTAACATAATCTGCCACCTTGCCTATTTTCAACGTAACTCATTAATCCTGCACACTTGGTTTTTGTTGGTATTCTTTTTTGGGGGAAAAGGTCACACAATGGCTATTTTTTAAGCCACGTTCTCTTTGGAATATATTTATTTGGCCCAGAGTGTGAGCGTGAGCCCTCCCTGTACCCATGTGTTTCTGCCAGAGTGCATTCCCAGTGGATTTCACATCCCCACCCAGCAAGGAACTTGGGTATCAGGTTGTGCCCGTCATTCCACGTGTTAGGGATGTTGTAGGTATTTCACCCACCATTTTATTCAGTGGATTCACCCTCCTTTTACTGTGTGCACGAGTTGTGGTGGCAACAGTAACACAAAAAGATGATTTGGGACCATTAATACAATAGTAATACTTTGTGCTTGTTATAGTGCTTCTCATTTGAAGATCTCAAAAGAAGGCTGACAGTCTGCTCTGAGAGCTTAATTTGGCTCTCATACAACAAGTGGAAGATGCTTATGAGCAATGCATTGTATCCCCTCCTCCCAGAAGCTAAAAGCATCACCTCTACAACAGCTTCAGCCCAATGCAGGTCCTAGAATGAAAGATCAAGGTTAGCCTCAATCCCAGGTTTCCAAAGCTGCAATACAATAGGTAGCTCAATGCATAATTCATGTAGTCAGCCCGTTTTTATTTCATGTTCAAAGCATCTCACTGTTGTTCTTAGTCTCCTGGTATTGTCAGTGATTTCCTTTTACCACTATTCTCAGTATATGTTTTCAGCATGACATTGTTTGGAACCACACTAGCAGCTGGAGTGGACGCCTCTCATTTAAAAGATTTCTTGTGGTAGGTTGCTGTCCTTTGTGTTCTTAATGATGCAAGTTCGTATATTTTGTGAATGTAGGTTGCTTCCTTTGTAGGTGTTCAAAGACAATTGCTGTAAAAGAGAAGTTCTCAACTTGCAAGTATTTTGCAAAAATGCTCCTGAATGCAATTCAAAAATAATTCTGGGACGGTATCAGGTTAGTATTAAAATATCTTTATACATATTGGCCCAAATTCTGAAGTCTTTAGTCAGTCAAAACTTTGACTTGTCATAAATGAATTTGCTCTTTCCCCTTTAAACTATTGTCATTAGGTTTCAGAGTTATTACAGCATTGAGATTACTGTAACTAGAGTTTGGCCTAAGTACATACATCTTGATTTGACCTATTCAGTGTACTACTATATGTAAATATGAAACTTAAATACTAAGCCGAACCTGTTGCAGTTGTAAGTTCACATCCATTATATTTTAAATAATTGGCTTAATAAGGACTCCTGTTAACACATATCCTTTCTCTTTGTGACAATGTCTCTGTCTTTCAGCTGACTCAGTAAGACATCACTACATTGGGTCACATTCAGAAGGTTTTCTCTGCTCCTAGGAGAGTGAAAAACAGTAATTTTGTTAAAAAGAAAGTTAAAATTCTGTAGAAACTGAGAGAAAGGAGACTCAGGCATGTCGAAGCCATGGTGATGGACAATCGATGAGAACCTAGAGAAAGTATTGCTGCTGCTTGCCAATATAAATTGTTTCAGTTTGGCTCCTGTTTGAGATATTAACTGGACAAGGAGTGGAAATCAAAGCAAAGATTCTCTGAATCTTCAGACCTTTCTCTGACTTTAATTATGAGAGCCATTACTGGGAAAGTGTTGTGTTGGTTTTCTTTAAATAAACCTATGTAGTGTCTTAATATCTCTAGCAGGCACTTTGGTATTTAAGTAAGGGCACAATTAACCATAATTCTAGCTTACTCAATGCATTCGACACTCATGTGACTTTTTAAGTATGATGGTGTTTTGTTGTTGCATGGCACAGGATCACCTGCAGCAGTGCTTATTTGAAAGTGTTCAGTGCACTAATGATGAATGTCATGATCAAATTCTTCGGAAAGATTTAAAAGATCACCTAAGTCTGCACTGTAAATTTCGAGAAGAAATATGCCAGTACTGTAATCAATATGTGGTTTCAATTAATTTAAAGGTAAGATTGCGAAAGATTTCCTAAAAGTTCAACTGTTTAAATTGCTGTGAAAAAAGTTCCAAAGTTGCTGTGAGGTTTTATGCTTATGAAACAAAATTCATTTAATTATCTGAAGAACATATAATACATGTATTTTAAAACAATATTGATAACTATAGATACAAAGTTGGATTCAGTTCCACATACATCTGTTCCCTTTAAAAATACTTTTTAAAAAGAATTAATATTTAAAAAAATATTTTAATATTTTTATTTCTGACAAATTAATAAAAAATTTTGTGTGCATGCTGAAGCCAATGGGCCAAATTTATCTTCTCAGTCCGTGGAATTACACAAAGGACAAATTTGGCCTCAGATGTCTAAATCTGGTTTTTGAATATTTCAGCCAAAATGATTTAGTTGTTTCCGAGATCAAGGCTAGGGAAAAGTATACTGTTTTGCTCATATTAAAAAATTCTGGCAATATTTCCTTTGAGAGGACCTAGGACGCTATGCACGTTTTTGAGGGTTGAATTAAGGTTGCACAAGCAACTTTTAATTCTGGCATTTCCTAACTATTGAATGCTTGGTTTTTGCAACCATAACATTCTTTTAATGTTGTGGTGAGGGGGCGGGGGTTGGTATGTTTGTAATTATTTTCTGAATTCCAATGATGTGTGTATTGATGTAAGTATGTGCTGCTGTGCAGAATATATATCTTGCCTATTCCTACTTGCATGCACTGTATGATCTTTAAAAAAATGAGTTATTCATGTATAACAAGTCTGGTGTATAAGCCATTCGTAATCAATCTTTTTTTCCCCCCCAGAACCATGAGAAAAATGAGTGTCCTGATTTTCCTGTGCCTTGTCTCCACAACTGTTCTCAGATAATTCTGAAAAAGGAGGTATTATTTGTTTTATCACTTACTGTAAGTTGGCAAATTGTATCATTTTATGAAAACTAGAACTTGCATTGTAGGCCTCACTGGTCCACATTTGGTATGAATTTGCTTCATTTCTCTAGTTTTGCTACTTTTGTTTGTTCCTAAAATCGATACATGACCTTATCAAAGCATATCATAGGAACGTGCTATGCTTTGCAGAGCTTTTGCACATTGTATTATTGTAAACCATCTGTCTTGTTTGTTGACACTGATTAATCAGTCTCTATTGTATGTGACAAATGGTATCTTAACATCACTTTGGCCTTTTTGCACCCCTTATGCAGGAGTTTAGGTTCAATGAATGTATTATTCAATAATTTTATCACTACCTATTTGTTTTGTTAATATTTGCAGATGGATAAGCACTTCTCTGTGTGTCCTGAGGCAGAAGTAGATTGTCCCTATAAACAATATGGCTGTCCTATACAGGTAATCTAGACCTCCATTTGTACTGTGATTGCAGTTTGCCTCCAAAAGCACTAAAGGCTGGTAGCCTAAGTAACTATTTTTCTGTCCTATATTTCTCACAGTATCTTTCAATGTGATTTAAGATATCAAAGTAAGCAGTTGGAGCTGTTCATCTGTTTTTGAAGCATGCAAAGAAACATTTAACCACTTGCCCCAATAGACATTTCTATTAACAGGTCTGTTTATCTTCCTTTATTTATTTTTTTTACCCTCCTGCCCCCAGATTAAAAGAGGAAAGCTTGCAGACCATGAGAATGCTGCTCTGAGGGAACACATGCTACAAATTTTAGACAAGAATTCCAAATTGGAAGAACAGGTAATGAACATATATAATGAACACTCTTCAACAGTTCTTAACTGGTAAAAGTAAAGTCCAGGTTGCACATGTGGTGGGATTGGCCCAGCCTCTTCTTTAAAGAATATTAAGCTTTTCATCCCACATTTTTCAACCCAGTCAGAAACCCTTTCCAATGAAGCCAATAAGCTATCGGGGGTTCTCAAACTTCATTGCATTGTGACCCCCCTTCTGACAACAACAATTATTATATGACCCTGGGGGGGTGGAGCCCGAGCTCTGAGGTCAGGAGGGCCAAAGCCGCACCATCCTGGTGGGGGCACCGAAGCCCAAGGGCTTCAGCCGCAGATGGGGAGCCTGTAACCTGAGCCCTGCCACCCAGGGGTGAAGCCCTAGGGCTTCGGCTTAGGCCCTGGGCAGTGGGGCTTTGGCCTCAGGCCCCAGAAAGTCTAATGCAAGCCTTGGCGATCCCATTAAAATGAGGTCGCCACCCACTTTGGGGTCCCGACCCAGTTTGAGAACCACTGAGCTAGATTGAACCCCCACCCCCGCACTGCACCCTTGTGTATTCACTGCCACCGCTCTCCTTGCTGTTCTTCACCCCACACTCTCCCTTTGGGGGGGAAGAGCTGTGGACATGGCATCCTAAGTTTTGTCTAGGGGTTCCATAGTAGACTGTCTGGGAGGTGGCAAAGATGAAGGTTCAAGGGATAGGTGCCTCGGGGATTCCCAGGCCATGCCCTGTTTACAGGCAGCACCACCCACTATCTGCAGCCCCTTTCCTCCCAGTGGAGAGGAAGTTGCAACCACCTTGGAATGCACAGCGACCAACTGCTCTCTACCCCCAAGAGATGTTCCACTGTTTGGGACCCAGCACCTGGGGTTTGTATCAGCAGAAGCAGATATAAACCTCCGAATGAATTCAGACCAATGTCTGTGTTTATTTAAAAACAAAGGAGCAAAAACTGTAGAATTCTGAATCATTTACTATGTATCACATTACTGCAGTATTTGGAGCCAGTGCTTCCCCCTAACTCATCTGTTAGACTGACTAGGTGCCAATAATTTTAGTGCAATGCATTTTTAATCCATCCTAACACAGTTTGGTTCTCTGTCTCTCTCTAGAGGCTAGGTCTCCTACAGCATTTGAACTAAAAAATCTGGTTCTTTAGCTAAGCCAATAAAAGCTCATAGTTTTTACATACACAGGCAGGGATTCCATCCCCACCACTGCCCCATCCAGGGATTTTGGGTTAACGTTTTAAAATAGGAAAATAGTTGCTATATCTAGCTATGTTGGTGCAGTCTCATCAATAAACCTTTCCAGGTGTACCTATATAGCTTCCATACATTTTAATCGATTTCCTTTATGCTTTGGATAGTCTTGAGTTTTCACTCTTCATTTTCCATTGTTTAGATATCTGACCTATATAAGAGTTTGGAATTTAAAGAGATTAAAATCCAACAGCTAGCAGACACAGTTAAAAAGTGTGAAAAGGATTTCAGACAGTTTACACAGCTGCTTGGTAAAAACAGCAATTTGATGGTAAACACCCAGGTGAGATATTTACTTGATCTTTCTGACAAATTGCTTTTTTATGGCCTGGAATACAATTATCCAGCAATAGTTGTAATTGATGCCAGGACAATAGCAAACACCAGCTTTCAAAGCCATTTATTGCATGAATTTGGATTAATCTCTGGAGTGCACTGTGCCCCATATATGGATTTAAATCACTATTGTTTTTTAAAATAAAATATATACAGCCTTCCCATTATAATTAATGTGGGAGTTCCATGGGAGTTCGACCAGAGTAAGGCATGCTGAATAAGACTCATAGGACCAGTTTCCAATTTCAGTTATGCTGATGTAAATTATAGTAATGAAATCAGTTGAAATGAAGGTAATAAATGGTGAATGGTAATGAATTAGAAATTGATTCTTAGTGAATGAATGTTGAATTAATCATGAGGAAACATTTGAAGTATTCCAAAGGCAAACAAGGATATTCTTGAATGTAATATGTAGTCAATATTACTGTTGTACAAAGACATTTTAAAATCTGAAATGAAATGATTAATTTTATTAATGTGTGTTCATTCCCCTACTCCTGCATTAAACTTCAAGACTCTTGCCAGTCATATTGATAAATCTGCATGGCTGGAAACACAAGTGAGGCAGCTAATACAAATGTCAAACCAGCAGCAAAGTAAATTTGACCTGAGGCCACTGCTGGAGACAATTGAAAATATAAAGCAGAAGATTGCCTTTATGGAGACATATGACCAGCGTTTAGGTATGCTCATATTTTTTTGTTTTGTATTTTTTTGAGTAAAAACTGGTGTTACTAGAGGCTGTGATGTTGTTTATCAGTTTAGATCACTTCCCCATCAACTTGTTTGCACACGTTAGCCTGATGAGGCTCTTCAAGATGAACATCAGCCTTAACAAAAAGCTTAACCAAAACTATGTTGTTGTTTCTGTGATAAATGTCCTTGATATTCATGGATGACAGGTAAACCTTTGCAATAACTTGCATTGAATTGTGCCCTCTATCCACCCTTCTTTTACTGACCAGAGTTCTTGGTGCACAGCCCTTTAGGTGACAATGTTTGTAACTGCAGTGGCAGTTATCAAAAAGTGTAATAATTCTACAGTGAAGTTATTATAGGATTCTGAAGTTAAAAACATTAGTCTGCACAGTGTCAGGGTAAATTTACTACAGGAAGATTACACTTTTTGGTAACTTCCACTGTACTTATGCTGCTATTGGTTACCCTGTTGTTTCCTTAAATTCCAGTGGGCTCCTTTTGATGTCGTCATTGTTGTTAGGTCAGGTTCAGGAAATTTATGTACAAAAGGGTTTTATGTAAGCTGCTTTTGTGGTGCAGCCTGTAATGCTCTGCTATTGTAGGACACATGGGGCTTGGTTCTCCTTTCACTTCTATGGTGTTATTCCTCACTCTCACTTGTGAGCTCAGAATTAGGCCCCATAGTGTCAGGTTTTTTTCCCTGCTACAACCTGAAAATATTAGCATAAACTATTAGAATAATCAGTGGCACTCATTGTGCTGGAGAATGCAAAGATGACACTCCATTCTTGAAAGCTGTGAATTTAACTGACCTAGAGGAATTATGAAAAGTACCTGGAACACGACTGTTTTAATTACAAAGAAATGCTTTTAGAATAAATGACTAGAAGACAGATGTGTGTTTCTGACAGATCTGAACCAAAACCTCATATAGCTAAACACACCCAAACTTGAAGGAAGTTGGGATCCAAATCCAAAGTTTGCATCTCTGTCACATCTGTAAGATGCATGTGTGTCTGCAGTCTTCAAATGGGGGAATTAAGAGGATTCTCTTGACTCAAAGTATGTTAATGGCAACAGACTCACTGCAATAGCCAGTGCCACAAAGTTAATTGTCTTGTGTAGTTCCTGTGATTCCCCAGTTATTTCTAAATGCTGGGCTCTAGCCACTTAGTTGTTACTGTCCCCTCGTCTGTAATTCACTTTGTCTCAATGACCATTTCCCTTAACTGGATGTTTCGTGTGTCTTTCTTCCCCAGTTGTTTTGGAAGGCCAGTCCACTGAACATGATGTCCACATCAGTATTCACAAAGCACATCTCAATAAAAACGAAGAGCGGTTTAAGCTTTTGGAGGGCACATGTTACAATGGAAAACTAATCTGGAAAATCATGGACTACAAGATGAAGAAAAAAGAAGCCATGGAAGGCCGCACTGTCTCTATATTCAGCCAGCCTTTTTATACCAGCCGCTGTGGGTACAGGTTATGTGCAAGAGCATATCTGAATGGGGATGGCTCAGGAAAAGGGACGCATGTCTCCCTATACTTCGTAGTGATGAGAGGGGAGTTTGACTCGTTGCTACCATGGCCTTTCAAGCAAAAAGTTACACTTATGCTTCTGGACCAAAGTGGGAAAAAAAATCACATTGTGGAAGTCTTCAGAGCCGACCCTAACAGCAGCAGTTTCAAAAGGCCAGATGGAGAGATGAATATTGCCTCTGGATGCCCAAAGTTTGTGGCGCACACTGTGCTGGAGAATGTAAAGAACACTTATGTCAAAGATGACACTTTGTTCATGAAAGTTGTTGTGGATTTAACTGACCTAGAGGAATTATGAAGTACCTGGAAGACATGACTGTTTTAACTATAAAGAAATGCCTTCTCTCGGTGACTATTGGCCAATTTCATACAACAGTGAATTGCCACTAGTCCAACTATATTTTTGACTGCATAATAGCTACTGAGTTGCCAAAGCACCAACCTTTCTTTCTTTTTTACTTTTTCGATACTGTATTTAGGGGATCCGTAAGTCCAGTTTGATGGTGTGAACCAGATCAATGTATTCAAACCAGTATTTTTACTCTGTTCAATATATTTTGGGAGTGAATGCTTGGCTCACATCTCAAGACTGGCATTTTAAGATGAAACTACAGTAGGCCCTTTGGAACCCAGGCAAATTTGTGGTTCCAGTGACTTATAAACATCAATAGGGCTCCCATCATAGAGGTGTCTAGGTGCATTTCTCGTGGTTTTGCGAGGAATCATTTCAACACTGCCTGAATATGAAGAGATGAATCCTGATCCCAGCAGCACCCTGACTTTTAAAAACCGAGGGAGAAAAGCTGAGCCAGGTAGGAAAAACCTAGCCAGGAATTTCAGAGCTCCTAGTTATTGGAAAGTCTGGATGAAGATGTCTTATAGTTCTGGCCTGCTTACTCAGCTGTGCTGAGCACCCACAAGTCCCAGTGATGTCATTAGTGTCCCCTATGTTCCTGCTCAGTGCTTTGGGCCAGATCCTGACTTCACAGAATATCAGGGTTGGAAGGGACCTCAGGAGGTCATCTAGTCCAACCCCCTGCTCAAAGCAGGACCAATCCCCAGACAGATTTTTGCCCTAGATTTTGAAATGGCCCCCCCAAGGATTGAACTCACAACCCTGGGTTTAGCAAGCTAATGCTCAAACCAGTGAGCTATCCCACCCCCCTCATTTGTGATGAGCATCCCCAGTCCCCATTAGAAGTCAATGGAAGCTGCTGGTGTTTATCGCCTCCCAAGATTTGGTCGTTATTGGGGTTCTCAGCTCATCTACTAACCTACAAGAGTAGCAGACCAGTTGAGTCCACTGCTGGAAGGCAGGGGCAAAAGCTCTGAAACTTTTGCTCCTCTGCTGCCTGTGGAGGATTTTTTTTTTTTTTTTGGTGGCTTATCAGCCCTGCAGTGGCTCAGAACTTTGGAAAACTGCACTTGAAGAGTTCCTGCTAACATGCAGTATTCCCCAAAGACGGAGAAAAGAGGATGTGTGTGGGGAACCTTTGCTTTAAATTAGGGCTGTTGACTAATCGCAGTTAACTCATGCGATTAACTCAAAAATTAATTGCGATTAAAAAAATTAATCACAATTTTAATCGCACTGTTAAACAATAGAACACCAATTGAAATGTATTAAATATGTTGGATGTTTTTCTACATTTTCAAATATATTGATTTCAATTACAACACAGTTTACAAAGTAGACTGTTCACTTTATATTGTTTATTACAAATACTTACACTGTAACAATGGCAAACCAAAGAAAGTGTTTTTCAATTCACCTCATACAAGTACTGTTGTGCAATCTCTCTATCGTGAAAGTGCAACTTACAAATATAGATTTTTTTGGTGTGTGTGTTACATAACTGCACTAAAAACAAAAAAGTGAGCCTACAAGTCCACTCAGTCCTACTTCTTGTTCAGCCATTCACTAAGACAAACAAGTTTGTTTACATTTACGGGCAATAATGCTGCCTGCTTCTTGTTTACAATGTCACCTGAAAGTGAGAACAGGGGGTTCGCATGGCACTTTTGTAGCCATCATTGCAAGGTATTTACATGCCAGATAGGCTAAACATTCGTATGCCCCTTCATGCTTCGGCCACCATTCCAGAGGACATGCTTCCATGCTGATGATGCTCGTTTAAAAAATAATGCGTTAATTAAATTTGTGACTGAACTTCTTGGGGGAGAACTGTATGTCTCCTGCTCTATTTTACCCGCATTCTGCCATATATTTCATGTTATAACAGTCTCGGATGATGACTCAGCACATGTTCATTTTAAGAACACTCTCGCTGCAGATTTGACAAATCGCAAAGAAGGTACCAATGTGAGATTTCTAAGGATAGATACAGCACTTGATCCAAGGTTTAAGAATCTGAATTGCCTTCCAAAATCTGAGAGGGACGAAGTATGGAGCATGCTTTCAGAAGTCTTAAAAGAGCAACACTCTGATGCGGAAACTACAGAACCCGAACCAACAAAAAAGAAAATCAACCTTCTGCTGGTGGCTTTTGACTCAGATGATGAAAATGAACGTGCGTCAGTCCGCACTGCTTTGGATTATCATAGAGCAGAACCTGTCATCAGCATGCACACGTGTCCTCTGAAATGGTGGTTGAAGCATGAAGGGACATATCACTCTTTAGTGCATCTGGCATGTAAATACCTTGCGATGCCGGCTACAACAGTGCCATGCAAACACCTGTTCTCGCTTTCAGGTGACATTGTGAACAAGAAGCGGGCAGCATTATCTCTGCCTAATGTAAACAAACTTGTTTCTCTGAGCGACTGGCTGAACAAGAACTATGACTGAGTGGACTTACAAGCTCTAAACTTTTACATTGTTTTATTTTGAATGCAGTTATTTTTTGTACTTAATTCTACATTTGTAAGATCAACTTTCATGATAGATTGCACTACAGTACTTGTATTAGGTGAATTGAAAAATACTATTTATTTTGTTTTGTACAGTGCAAATATTTGTAATAAAAAATATAAAGTGAGCACTGTACATTTTGTATTCTGTGTTGTAATTGAAATCAATATATTGGAAAATGTGGAAAACATCCAAAAATATTTAAATAAATTGTATTCTATTATTAACTGTTCGATTAATTGTGCAATTAATCGCTATTGTTTTAATCGCTTGACAGCCCTACTTTAAATAAAGAATGAGCTTTTCAACAGTGCTCCATGCCCAGCAGCCCTCAAAAGGAATTGCTAGTTGCTGAGTACGTCTGGAAATCTGACCACTTCATTTACTAGAATTTATATTATCATAGAGCTTGGGGCTGTTGTCACGTAGCAGGACCCCCGCTGTGCTAGGTGCTGTACAAACACAGAACATAAAGCCTGTGTCTGCCCCAAAAAGCTCACAATCTAGGGGGCCTGACTGGGAGCTGAGTTCTCATGAAAATCCAGCCCCAACTGTGGGTACTCTGCACTTTAGGAATTTGACCCTCATTTCTTTCAGGCTCTGTTTTGCAGCTCAGATGAAGTGGGACAGCTGGGAATTTTGCTTTGAGTTCCCCCTCCATTGCAGGTGAATGTATACCTGGGTATGGGTTTGGGGGAGAAACTGGCTGCGTAAACAAGCCAGGTTCAGACACTGCGGATTACAGGAACTACTATCAAGGAAGGAGTGGGGACAAGTGCATGTGTGCCTTGCAAAAGCTTTATGGACACTTTTAAGAGGGCTCTAATTGTGCATCCATAATCATTTTGTGGTACAAGTAATAGAATGTAGATGTCTGTCTTCACTTGCAAATCAGATAGCTAGATATGGAAATGTAATTAGTTGCTCCTGCAACCCAACAGTGGGGGAAAACTTAGAGGCTCTTCTGAAAAGGCAGCAAGACATCAGGAAGGATTTGGAGTAAGCTTGTGGCGAGAGGACAAAAACTAAAGTGGAGCAAGGACTGTAGGGAACTAGGTAGAAAATGCAGGAAAAGGACAAGAACGGGTAAAATCACTAATGTGCCCTGACATTTCATATGAAAATCTTAATATAGGTTGAATGCTGTAGCTTTAGGTAATTGGCATAAAACATATTTTTGCCTTTGTTGTCTTAGATGAAATTTCCAGACTGGTAGAAATTTAACTTCCAGTGTTCTCAGGTGGATTATGGGACATGGTCCAGATAGGCATATGGTTAAAATTGGAAAGTTCTCCCTACATGCTGCTACGTTTCCACATCTTAGTGGTATATTTCTATTTTGATGCTACTGTGGTACTGTGCCGGTATATACTGGGCCACTGTGGGGATTATAGATGTTCCCAGGGACAGATGCTATGGGACAAATTCTGTTATCTGTTGTACAACTGCAATTCTCACTGAGTTTAATAGCTGTTGCACCTGTACTAGAGAGCAGAATTTGATCTTATATCTTTAATACTTTGTTTTGAAACGAATGGGCATGTGTTTAAAAAGGTGCAGCATGCCAGAACTTTGTGACTCAACATGGTGCATTAAAGTGGATCTAATGTTGATTTTTTTTTTACAGTAACATCTGTGCTGTAACTTTCAAAATGATGTAATATGAATAATGACTACTAGGACTGATGGAAGTGATATATTATAGTGCAAGTATTATAGAACTCAGAGAGATGGGAGGGCATGGTCTGGACTTGAGCAAGTCACTTAACTCCCTCGGCCTCCATTTCCTCAACTGTAAAATGGGGATAATACTTGCATCACAGGGGTGTTAGAACTAATTAGAAGATGTTTGTGCAGTGCTTTGAGCATGCAAAGAACTAAGTATTATTAGAACTCCATTTCAAATGGTTAGAGTAGGTGATGGTTTTGTGATGTTGACAAATGTTTAGTGTGTTCTTGGACAGATTTTGAAGCATGTTAAACCTTCATCCAATCCATATTGCAACCTCTCGTTCTCTAATTGTTGACTATATTTACTTTTTTGCCATGAATATAGTTTTTAAAATAATTTAAAGAAATATATGCTGAAGCACAAGCAACCCATTTTGGGTTTACGGTAACAGCTTCCTTTTAAAAGACTGCCTTTTATAAAGCATTTGCTCAGTAAATTACATTTTTAAGGGTGATTGCATTTTAATCAACTTCTTATTTATAAAAGCAGTTGAGAGTTGGGATTTTGTTTTTTCAGATGTTTTTACTACTTATAATGTGGAGTTTAGATATCATCCCGTTCCTAGTAAGGAAAGAATGTTGCATAGCATAGATGTTATAGAAAAGACAAATTGTAACTTGCATGGAAAACACCAAAAAATTTTCAATGCCGAATGTATGAGATATTTAACCTAAACAGTATACGACATTTCTACAGTAACATGTTTGTTTTTAATGTATTTATTGACCAGTTTTTAGCCTTTTTGGATAACTCTTTACTAATATATTGTCATTTTTCTATCCCATTGTCATACCTGTACCAGTAAAATATGTAAAGAATAAACTGAACTTCACCATCCTTTTAAAGTGGTTGTGGTGTTAACAACTTCAGGCAGAATTTTTGAACAGTTTTTACAGAAGAGAATGGGATACTGGATAGCTATTTGCATCCCAGAGTTTATGCTATGTACCCAAGAAAGGACACTCCTTTTGAATTACAAAGAAAACGAAAAACACCCTGTTTACGTAAGGGTATTTCAGATTTTAACATCCTAAAGCAGCTGCACATACCAGTTTATAATTCTCTACACTACACCCCTGCCAACACCCAAGATTTAGGGGTATATAGTACAAATCATGGACAGGTCCCAGGCCATGAATTTTTGTTTACTGTCCGTGACCTGTCCATGACTTTTATTAAAAATACCCATAACTAAAACATAGCCTTAGTTATGATGGTAAGAACATAAGAACGTCCATACTGGATCAGACCAATGGTCCATCTAGTGCAGCATCCTGTCTTCCGACAGCAGCCAATGTCAGATGCTTCAGAGGGAATAAATAGAACAGGGCAATTATCGAGCAATCCATCCCCTGTTGTGAAGTCCTAGCTTCTGGCCATCAGATGCTATGGGACATCCAGAGCTAATAGCTATTGCTGGGCCTATCCTCAATGAACATGGTAGGATTATCAAAGTAACTTCACTGTTGTACTGTGCCAGCTTCTTGCTTGGCCATGGGAACAGTGAAGTTCACACTTGAATTGCCAGGCTGGAGATAGAAGGTGTTGAGCCCTTCCCCAATGCAAGAACTAAAGTCTGTCCCCCTTTCTTTCCCGTGGGAGAGAATCCCCATCAAGCTCAATTCTATGACCGGGAATGTAAGTGTTGCCCAAATGTAAGAAAGCAGATCCTCAAGCTATCTATGAGAGGCAGGTATGTCAGCTCAGGGCAACTGCACTGGTATTCGCCCTCTGTGGTCCAGCAAGGTCACCTATTATCGGCTTCCAGCTCCCCAGTTATCTCCTCTCTTGGATGGAGACATGGGTCTCTTCCCCCTTCTGACCAGGATATTTCCAGGCTGTACAGTCCCCTGACTAAACTGCGATATTCTCAGCAAAAGACAGGCTGCCCAAGCAGGCTTCTTTTGCCTTCTCTTCAGAGACGATATACCACGTAATTGCCAATGATATAGGTCACCACACAGCTCTTTCTGAGCAAGCACACTTCATTCTTAAGGCAAAAGCATAAGAGAAAACACTAAAAATATAGAAGAACCTACACGGATGCTAAGAGGCTAACCAGAAATGACCCCTAACACCAACATGGGCTCTGGCAGGTGAGCAGTCCTTCAAAATCCCATACAAGGGTTTTCCTGTGGTTTTGAGTTCATAACACACTTTTGCGCAGAACAAGAACCCTGACTTTGAGTCATTTATCCAGATTGGGCTTTTGAAGAGACTGTGAATGGGTAATCACCCAGACAATGGTTTTCTGCTCAAGACGAAAATTCAAAAGGTGAGTGGTGAGTCCTTTGCATTCCCCTCATCCCAAATATTTCCTGGGAAATCCATTTCATATGTATTATCCCAACGCGTCCTTTTAAGTTCCTAATACTTCAAACTATTGCATTAGTCATGTTTCCTAGAGAAGTTACATATAATTCCACAATAACGTACTAGCAATTGCATTTTAATACAATGGATGACCTCTAAAATAATTACAGAATTAAGTTAAACCTTATTGAATTAAGGTTTGTCTAGGTTATTGTCTTGTATGTCAGAGGAGGTACAACCCGTTCAGATTGGGGCTACATCTATTTCTATTATATATTCTAAACAGCTCCCACTCCCCTTACTATGGCTCTAAATATGGGGCATTCAGTGATGCCAGCTGCCTGGACAGACGGGAAAGAGCCTGACACCTGCTTAAAAAAAACCCTCTAAAGTAAAATGGGATTGGAATAGCTCTTGTATCTGGACTTTTATCTTTAGAAGTCTCAATACCATATACATAGGTAAGCTGCAGACATGTGGACTGCAGTGTTAGCACAGAAAACTAGGTTTGTGTTCCTATTGGGATTTTTTTAGTCAGTGGCAATTAGGGGATATGAAGTATGTTATTTGATTACCCTGTGCAAATTCATCAGGAAAAATTCAGACTTGCTGTGAGCAGCCATAGTGACGAACTGTTGTGTAAGGTAATTGAGGGGAAAGTGGATTAAAATGGGTATGTGGTAAAGAAGCAAGGCACACTGTCCAATCTGGCACGCGATGCGTTTTGCCAAGGAATGTAATTTACACGCAGAGGAGAGTGTGCAGCAGGAAACGCAACTCACCTCTGTATCCAATAAAAGGTGGGGCTCGCTTTACTCGATAGCTAGGCTCCCAGAGATCAGACTTTTACTGGTGTCAGTGCACGTCACTTTCGCCCCTGGCGCACAAACGGACACAAACACCCCGGATCATCCCCGTGCGCAGCCACAGGCAGGAGCGAGCATTCAGGGCGGCCGAAGGCTGCGGCCAGGTGCTGCTGACAACGTGTCGATGCTGTTTACAAAGCTTAACCTCAGCAGCGAGTGTCGCTCCCCGGCAATCGCGGCCTGCCCCGGCCGCCGTGAACATGCACATAGGGAAAAACGGGGGCTGGAGACTCCAGCCCAGCTGTCGGGGCGGAGCTGCGCCCAGCGTAGCAGCAGCGCCGGGGCGAGCGCTGGAGGAAGCGCTGCTAGGGGCTGCCGCGGACGGTGTAGGACAAGCCCCCGGGAGGGGGGGATCTCCCGGGCCCTCTGAGGCACGCGCCGGGCCGCCGCGAGGGGAGCTGACGCACACCCGCCGCAGCGGGCCGGGCACCAGCAGGAGACGCCCCTACATGCTCATTTGCATACGGCGCTCGTTGATTTACCCTCATTCGCAAGTGGCTTCTGGCATAGAGTCCGCGCGGAACGTGGCAGCCGTGACCCCGCCCCCTGCGTTGGGCGTGGCTCCCTGCAGCTGCTCTGTTGGGCTGGGGCTGGCCGCACGCACCATGTGCGAGGTAAACGGGGGGGTGAAAGGCCCGCACGTAGGCTGTCCCATTGGGGAGACACCCGCTGCTCTGAACTCGGGCCCGTCCCACCCGGATCTCCCGGATGTAGCCCCTATTCCCTTCCGGTCGGGGTCAGCCTTGTGCTTCCGGGTAACGGGGACGCTGGACGCTAAGGTGGGGAGTCCGAGGCGGGACCTGGGCCCTGGTAAGTGCTGGGAGCGGCGTCTCCTTCCTCTTCTCCCGGCCCCTCCCGCGCGGCGCTACACCGCCCGCCCCGTGCCCGTTCGGCACCCGCTGCGGCCGGTGGCTTCCCACGGGAGCTCCCTGCTGCCCGGCCGCCCGCCCGCCGGGAGAGGGAGCGAGGCGCTGAGCTGCGCCCGGGCCGCGGCCCTGGCAGAAGCCCCCCGAGTACATCACGGCCAGTCGCGCTGGGAGGTTTCACTTGCCCGCCCCGCTCTGGCTGGACCCTCTGTGCCCCCCTGGTGTTGAAAACATCTGGCTCAGACCCCGCGACATCACAAGGGTGTCTTAAAACCCGTGAGGTTTAGCGAGAACCCCAGGGGAGCTGGAGCAATCTGTGCGGTGGGGCTGGCTGTGAGCCATGGACCCGAACCCTAAACCCTGTATATGATGGAAACCACCCCACGTAGTGCCTGGGCGTCCCTAGTGCCAGCCCCTATGGGTAACTTAGGGCAGGGGTTTCTCTGCTGCCTTCTGCTCACTGCACCTTTAGAGGGCGCTTGGGGCCATGGTTTTCTCTACTGCCCTGAGCAGCAGTAATTTGCTTTTTTAATGGAAGCTGAGATTCTCCTGTAATAACCTGACTCCGGGAGCTGGGGTTTTAAATAAAACACCAAATATTGCTAGAGTTGGCCACATTGTGGTTCCGCATATCACTGACTTGCTCACTAATTGAGAGGTGGTTGATATGCTTCCTCAAGCACTGGTCATTGAAGGGCAATCTTTGTTCTAACAAAAAGGGATTGAAAGAGAGACGTATATCCCTCCCCAAAGCTAATCTTGCTGACTCCACATGCTCTCAGTCCTTACTCTCAAACAGTGAGGCTCACAGTTGTGGCGCACAGTGTGATGCTGTGCTGAGTTGGGGTAAGCACATTTTTAACTTTCAGAAGTCATCTCAGAAAGCCATGCACATGTGCACCTGCAGTTGCAAATGAACCTGCACTGTGTATTAGGTTGCCTAGCAAAGAAGAGTATTTTGACTTGATTTTGGTTTTCTGATATTTTTCAGGATTGCACTTGTACATAAGCCACTATATTTAGTCTTTTGAATAAAATCTATAATAAATGCTGAACATCATAATCTTGTTAGTTCCCTGGCACTAAATTTTATGATTAAAAACAGGAAAATGAAAGATTTTTATTATTACAGTAGATTCATTTTTGGACCTGTTAACCCTGAAATGTTTATCTTAGCCCGATTGTGCCTGTGTTTTTAAGGTGCATAAGTTTGTTCATGCTGTGCGATCCCTTTGGCGTTAGATCACCTGATGCAGAGAGTAGTTTTAATCCAGTATTAATTTGTTGTCATAAGCTTATATCATGATCATAGCAGTTTTTCTCCTTTTGAGAATTTTTAAATGATTTAAATTTGCATGAACTTTTAATTTAACTATTTCTATAAAGTTGCATTTAAGTGATGCTATCAACATCTTACATTGTTTCCTCATCCCTTCAAGGTCTCCGGGAATTTAAATGGATTAAATAAATTTCCAAGTCTATCTCCTTGTAGCACCGTCTCAAGAGCTTACATGACATAATCATTCACTTATAGTATTCATATATATGTCCTTTTGAAAAGTAGATAAGTATTATCCTAACTTTATATTTGCAGACAGTACGGGCTTGTTTACACAGGGTTTTAGTCCACAATAACTTTTCTTAGTGTGCATTCAGGTGACTTGTATCCATACAACACAATTCTTCAAAGTATACTAATTGGCCAGTTAATAATTCTGTAATTCACTTTGAAAGTATATTAAGTTCATTGTGTATTGAGTTAGTGTGGACTAATGTGTGCGCTCTGCCCATTTCCACTGGCTTGGCAGTCTGCAAACTGCTATCCCACATTGCTTTGCGTGATGCCAGGGCAGGTTTGTCTCTTTACCTGTGTGCCCTCCACTGCTCTGAGATCATGTTGACTGGATGTCACATAGCATGGATGTTTTGCTCTAATCTCCTACCATCTTAACAGCTGAACACTAAGTACTAATGACCTGCACTAAAACAGCTATGAATGGAATCATAGAAGTGTAGGACTGGAAGGGACCTCAATAGCTCATCTAGTCCAGTCCCCTGTGTGATGGGTTCTTCCCCCACCCCCACTTTGAGGGGCCACCTGATGTACTGGGGTACCACTGAGCCTGCCTGTTCCACCAGCCTGGGCTCCCTTACGCTGTCCTGCTGAGCTGGGCCCTCAAGCCTCCTCCGGCACACACAGGTAGGGATGCACCCAGCTGCAGAAAGGCACAAACACTGAAATCAGCTCTGCGTGGGAAGGCTTCAGCTAAGGAATTGCCCAGCACTCAAGTGCTCACCCGCTCTAGAGTGTAAACTCAAAATTATATTGTCTTGTGCTGCACAGAGAATTATACAGCATAAGCTCATGAAACTCGCCCCCTCCCTCAATGTGGAGGAAGCACAGCTCTTCCCCCACTTCCCCCACCCCTCCGTTATGAATTCCACTAACTGGTTTTAGAGAAAACAAAAACAAGTGTATTAACTACAAAAGATAGATTTTAAGTGATTATAAGGGATTGCAAACCGATCAAAGCTGGGCAAATAAAACTAACTAAGCTTAATACACTAAAGAAACTGGTTACAAGTAGTAATTTCTCACATTAAATGTTGTTTTAGGCGTTTCTTTCACAAGCCAGACACCGCCTGGGCTCAGCTCTTCTCCTCCCCCCCCCTCCCCTTTTGTCCTGGTTTCTTAGATGTTTTCAGCAGTCATCCTGAGTGGGTATTCGGTGAAGAATGAACACTGATTAAGTCACTCCCCTGTCTTAAATAGGTTTTACATATGGCGGGAACGCTTTGTTTGCCAGTGAGGTTCCCACTCCCCTCAGAGGAAAAATATTGGTATTCTATGGTGGAGTCAGTACCAGGTGACATGATCACATGTCAAAGCAGCCATGAGTCAAAAGCCATTTGTAGCATCCCAGGCAGCTTCTCAGGAAGGTGGGAGATTAACATCTTCAAAGTCCTATTGTTCTCCCTTATGGCCCATCCAAACTGATTGCACTCTGACTCATGGGCATTCCCCAGGTGTAAGCCCACTTGTAATTGTTACATAGTCAATATTCCTAACTTCAGATACAGAAATGATACATGCATACAAATAGGATAATCATATTCAGTACCTCATAACCTTTCCAATTATAGAGCCATCTTGCAAAACCTACATCTTAGATATGCTATAATCCATATTATAACAATATTTCTATGAAGAATATGGGGCATAGTGTCACACCCTGCACTCAAGGCAGGACTAAGCAATAACTAGACCACCTATCAGGAATGTTCTTAAAAACCTCCAATAACACAGATTCCACAACCTCGGCAATTTGTTACAGTGCTTAACTACCCTGAGAGTTAGATAGTGTTTCCTAATGTCCAGCCTAAACCTCCATTGCTCCAATTTTTGCTCATTGCTTCTTGTCCTATCCTCGGAGGTTAAGGAGAACAATTTTTCTCCCTCCCTCCTTGTAGCAACCTTTTATGTACTTGAAAACTGTTATGTCCCCCCTCAGTCTTCTCTTCTCCAGACTAAGCGCAAACAGGTTTTTTTCAATCTTTCCTCATAGGTTATATTTTCTTGTCCTTTAATAATTTTTGTTCTCCTCCTCTGGACTTTCTCTGATTTGTCCACATCTTTCCTGAAATTTGGCACCCAGAATGTGACACAATACTCCAGGTTAAGCCTTATCAGTGTAGAATAGTGTGGAAGAATTATTTCTCGTTTCTTGCATACAACCCTCCTGCTGAGACATCCCAGAATGATTTTTTTTTTTAACAGTGTTACATTGTTGACTCATATTTAGCTTGTGATCCACTATAACCCCCAGATCCCTTTCCGCAGTACTCCTTCCTAGGCAGTCGTTTCCCATTCTGTGTACTATGCATTTGTCCTTATTGAATTTCATCCTGTTTACTTCAGACCATTTCTCCAGTTTGTCCAGATCATTTTGAATTTTAATTCTATCTCCAAAGCACTTGTAACCGCTTTCAGCGTGGTGTCATTCACAAACTTTGTAAGTGTACTCTCTATGCCATTATCTAAATCAGTAATACTCAGACTGAGGTGCTCGCAAGCCGCAAGTGGCTGTGTCTCCCCTGTGGCTCTTTGCAGCACACGATATTAAAACACTGATTTAATTATTAACCAATCAGGATGCTTTTACTATGTTATTAACCAATTGTATTTGATAAAATAAGTATACATTTTGCTGTGAGAGTACAGTAAATGAAACCGTGAATTCACACTACTATGGCTCTTCTGGGTAATATTGATCATCGGTTTGCTCCTTAACCACTGAGCTCTGAGTATCACTGATTTAAATCATTTGTGAAGATATTGAATAGCACTGGACCCAGGATGGATCCTTGTGGGATCCCACTCAATATGCCCTTCCAGCTTGACTGTGAACCACTTGTAACTACTCTATCGGAACAGTTTTTTCCACCTTATAGTAGCACCATCTAGTCTATATTTCCCTAGCTTGTTTATGGGAATTAAGCAAGAGTAAAACTTATGAAAATGAACCACTTCATGTTCTTAGGAATTAATTTCCAATTTAAAGATCTCTTAATGTAAACTGCTTTAAAATGAGAATGCACTAGAAACTGGAAAACCATGAGTTTAAAACAAAACAATTTTGTGCATGTCAGATGAGAATTTTAGAGTACAGATTCTGTCTATTAGAATCATAGAATTTAAAGATGGAAAAGACCTACTAAATCATCCAGGTCATCTTCCTGCTGATGTAAGATTGCACTATAGGGAACATTTTCTTGTGTTATGCATGGATGTTAAAGGTAACATGGCACTTTTTGAGAGAGTGAGTGTGTGTGTGTGTGTTTTCCCTGGTATCCTAGCCAAAATTCCCCCTCTCCTTGCCACTGTTGAGCAATGTGATGTGTACTGTCTGCTGAGTGCTCCATGCCAAAGGTCGCCACATTTCAGTGGTTTTGTGTTGTATTTAGCATATGAAGCCCTTTGTGGCGAGTTTTCTGAATAGAAGGCAGTATATAGCATGTTTTTTTTTTAATTATGTACAAACTTAATGTCTGCAAAATTGGTTTTAAAATGTGCTTTGAACAATGATCTGCATGTAGTTTCACAGAATTTTTCAGATTTAATCAAGTTACTTCAGTCTTAAATTAACTTATACACACACACACTTTATCTATATATGAATATAAAAGTGGTGAGTATGAATGCAATTTTTGTGTGTATGTGTGTGTGTGTACATATAATATATATTCATACATACTTGGGATTTTTTGTGCAATTCCTGGCATAGCAAGATTAGACACTACTACGTTTCATCCTGGTGTAGTTTGATATTTATTTTTCTTCCCCCATCTAAATAATAGGACTTGATCATGGAAACATTCCCTGATCTCAACTAGCATTGTACATGTAAGTTTCAAAGAAAGCCTTTTTGGTGATATTCATATATGTTTCTTTTCACTAGATATGGATAACAGACGTGATGAGAAATGTGGAACACCATGCGCTACATCACAAGAAGAGATGAAAGTCAGAGGTGGGAGTCATGAAATCAAACTCTAGTCTAGGACAGTGGTCTCCAAACTTTTTTGACTGCACCCCTAACAGTAAAATTTTTTTGAGTACGCACCCCCTGCCGCGCGCCGCAGGACCGTCTCTACCATTTTTGCCGCCCCAAGCAACAAAAAAAGGCGCTCAGACTCCCGCCCGAACTGTTGAACCAAAACAAACAAACAAAAATAAGCCCACCCGAACTGCCAAAGCGGCACTGCTCTGGTGGCACTCCTCCTGCCACGCACCCCGAAGGATCCTCTTGTGCCCACCCCACTTTGGAGACCACTGGTCTAGGACAATAGCTGCTGCAGAAAGACTCTCTTGTATTATTTGCATACTATGTTTTGCATGAGTAAAAATGTTGGATTGCATTGCTTAGCATTGTCATTAGCTAAATTATGTTGGAAATGACAGAAGGCAAGGACAATGGTTTTATTTTTTTAATTGATTCACCAAAGCTTGTCTTAAATTTTAATTTCTATAAAAATGTGTTTTCTGAGCTTAAGTTATTAGCTTGTGTGTTCTCACTATTTGAAACCTAATGAACCAGACCTTGTGTTCTCCTAAGGGAAAGACAAGAGAAAGCGAAAACGCAGCAGAAGCAGATCATCGTCCATTTCATCAACATCATCTGCTAGTACTACTACTACATCCTCCTCATGCTCTTCGTCAAGATCTTCCTCCTCTTCAAGCAGCAGAAGCAGTTCAAGTGGCAGAGGTAAGTTGCCATTACTGCACTTGAGTGTGTATTTACTCGTTCTAACAGTGCTGCTACACATATTTGAAAATTACTTTAAATGTAGCTTAATTACCAGGAAATAATTGTACAAGTCAGTGCACAACTTTTGCTGTCTGTTTCTTCAGGCTGTTTTCATGTAACCACTTCCTGTAGCTACTCAAGCGCCTCTTTACACACTGCATGTGCTGTCATTTAAATTAACTAATTAGCATTAGAAATTCTTTTCACTCAAAGCAACAAGTAAGATCTCAAATAACATTGTGTACATTTAAAATGTTTTAAAACAAAACAGTTGAATTTTTTTCTACTTTGCCTGCCGGTCCAGACTAAAGTTAAAGTTTTTTGGTTTAATCTGAATTTTGGTCTCAATCCTGCAAACGCTTAAAGGTGTGAAGTTTACTCATAGGACTAGTCCCACTGAAGTCAATGGGACTGCACTCATGATTAAAGTTGTGGCTCGAAAGCTTGTCTATCTCACCAACAAAAGTTTGTCCAATAAAATATATTACCTCATTCCCCTTGTCTTTATGATTAAAGTTAAGCAGATATGTAAATATTCTTTGACTAGGTGTCCCTATGGGTGCTCCACTTTAGGTGTCTGTGTGCCTGCGTGCTTTCAATCAGAGATCTTTGGTAGTAATGTCTGTGGGGTCCACATCTGCACCATGTGCATCCCTGTGCTCCCATCCAAGAGCATATAGAGGAGGGTGGACCCGCCACTGTTCCAGTTCCTTCTCAGCAACCTGCAACTAGAGATGCAGCATTGCGGTATCCGTTAGCGTCAAAGTTTTAGCTAGCTGACTTATTTTAGTCTTACCTCCTTTTAATATATTTTATTAATTTCCCAAACATGCTGTGTACTTTTGGGGGTCCCCCCACACCCCTTCCACACCTGACCTTGGCCTCTCTTTGTCTTCCACCTTCTCTGTTGCGGGGTATGCCCAAAATCTCAGGCTGCAAACCCTGCCAGACCTGTAATAGGTCTTTTTGCCTTAGTGATGGACATTCCAGCTCTCTGAGTCACGTGTTCCATCTAAGTGCAAGGTCTGCACTGGTTTTAAGAGCAGGTCTAGGAATCTGAGGGATAACAGGCTCAATCTTCTCCTCATGAAGCATTCCTTGAAACCTGCTATCACTTCAGGCCACCTTGGATATTGGCCTCAGACAACCTGAGTGCCCTGGCAACTTTCACAGCTCTGATTCCAACAAGCGGAGACCTGGGAACAGCTTCAGAGGGTCTAAGAAGAGGGAGAAGTCATCCCCGAAATCAGGTGGCAAGTATACCTTGCGTCTGGTATGAGTACTGCTGTGGTTCCTACATCCTCAAAGATTATCTGCAGCATGGTGCTCTCAGCCTCACTGGACACTGACACGGGTACCCATCTCAGAGTCCTCCAGTCACCAGGGACTCCTTGAAGAAACTGTCTTTGACCGTGACCCACTTCTACAGGTAATGGGCGAAAGGACCATATGGATCGTCCAGCTGTACCATCCCTGGTAACATCAGCTTCATCCTAACCAGCCACATGGTGCCCTACTTTGTTGGTACCAACTAGGTTCCTTTTGCAAGAGGATCTTTGAGTTTTGGAAGAACCTGTATCGCATCTACTGAGATGTACGAAGAGAGATCTTCTGAAAGTACTGATGTATAGCTCTCCTGCCCCAGAGTGTCACCACACCTGTAGGCCTTGTCTACATTACACAGTTTTGTCGTCAAAAGGCAGCTTTCATCGGCAAAACGATGGCAATGCTCCTCCCTCCGATTTAACTCTCCTGCTACGCCGACGACATAAAACCACCTCGACAAGAAGCATAGAGCAATGCAGTGCCAGTGTGGACACTGTGCTTGCTTATGTTGCTCTAATTGGTCTCCAGGAGGTGTCCCACAATGTGCATCATGACCGCTCTGGTCAGCAGTTTGAACTTTGCTGACCTGCAGGTCTGCAGGCATACGCTCCTCTCTCTTTTAAAGCCGCAGGAATTTTTGAAATTCCTGTTCCTGTTTAGTCGGCGTGGACAGCTCACATAGCAAATGCACAGCTGACCATGCTGACTTTCTGCAGCAAATGCACTCCTGCCTGGAGTACACTCGAGTTGTTGGGTTTGTGGGGCAAGGAGGCTGAGGAGGGTGGAACTTTGATACCTACGGGCAGATTGCTCGTGACCTGCAGGAGAAGGGGCACAAAAGGGACGTGCACTGGTGCCATGCTAAGATCAAGGAGCTGAGGCAGGTGTACCCGAAGGCAAGGGAGACCAACCGTCGCTCTGGTGTGGCGCTGAAGACATGCCACTTCTACCAGGAGCTGCACGCCATCCTCAGTGGTGACCCTACCTCCACCACCAAGAGTCCCTTGGATACTTCGGGGGAGACTGGAGGCAGCAGCCAGCAGAGTCAACCCTGGGGATAAAGTGGTGGACAAGGAAGTGGAGTTGGAGGAGGATGTGGGACATGCGACAGGGTCGTCTGATGGCCTGGCGAGCCGAGCCAGGACCTCTTTTTGACTCCGGAGGAGTCTAGCCAGTCCGAGCACTCCAGCTGTGGCATGCCTGATGCAGGAAAGGGGAGCTCTGGTAAGTACTCATTTTGCTTTGATACTGCATGGTGACAGGAGATTGAGCTCTGCTTTATTTTGTTACATGCTAAAAGTGGGATAAGGGATAGAAATTAACACTAGGTACTCTTTGCATCTGCTTCTCATTACCCTGTGCAGCTATGCAGTGGGGGCCCTGCGAAAAAGTTTGTTAATGCACACCAGGATGTCCCGGGAATCCTCCATAGTGATTTCTAGGAGACTTTCCTGGAGGTACTCTGCAATCCTCTGCCGAAGATTCCTCGGCAGAACTGCTTTGTTTCTTCCCCCGCTGTAGGAAACTTTGCCACACCAATCGGCAATTACTTCTCCAGGAATCAAAGCAAGCCACAGGCGAGCAGCATACGGACCCGGTCAGAAGCTGCATGCATGCAGGAGATGCACCCTTGCATCCTTGGTTACCCTCAGGAATGAGATATCAGCTTTGATCACCCCCGCCTGTGAAAAATAGTGCCAGTATTCAGAGTAGTGTTCCTAGGCGCTTGGAGTGATCCCCTTCGGAAACCACCTAGACCCTTTGTCCCATCTTGCCCCTTCCCTCTCCCTCCCTTCCAGGCCAAACTCACCATGTTTTGGGCTCTTGCTGTGCTGTGTACTTGCTAAGGGAAAGTGAGAAAGAGGTGTATGTAACTGTTATGATTCAAGGCTGTGAGTGCACTCACAATACTACCTCTGTTTATTGTTTCTTTTGCTTCTGCAGATGTGCCCTTGAGGGCCACCTCCTACGCACCGGCGGAGCGCCTCCATCAGATAAGGAGGCGAACCAGGAGGAGTAAGGAGGACGTATTTAGAGAACTGCTGCAATCGACTGATGCTGCAGACAGCGAGAGCAGAGCTTGGAGAGAGACGATCAATGAAAAGCTCAGACTGGATAGCCAAGAGAGGAGACGGGGGCAGGAGCGAATGATAAAGCTGATGGAGGACCAAACAGAGATGCTGAGGTCCCTGATTGCACTGCAGGCAGAGCACATCCGTGCTCAACTTCCCCTGTAGCCTGTACAGAACTGCATTCCATACCATCCCCAAACTCCCCACTCACATTCCTTGCATGTTCCCAGCCCGTCGCAGTACCCCTTGCCTTTGACCCATAGGGACACGTTTCATAATGACAACTGGACTTGCACACAGCTGTGAGAGCCTCATTTGAGACAGTACTCCTCAGGGTCATGTCCCTTGTAGGAAATGGAAATCTGTGTATTGCTGTTTAATAAAAATGTAGACTTAGAAATAAAAGGAATCTTTTTGTGTCCTGCATGCAGTAGTTGCTGCTGAAATTCTTATGCAGTGGCAATCGTCATATTTGCAAACTACAATTAGTGCTTTGGCAGCAGTCATTACAAGGATCATTCAAGGCAGCAAGTAAACAATGCCTGGCTGAATGCATTAAAGAAAGACACATTCCTGGGGCTCATTGTCAAAATGCTGCTTCAAAGCCTGCCCCATTCAAGCAGCCCCCGTTGAGCCCCTCTGATAGTCCTGGTATCTCGCCGCTCAAAATGAGCCACCGGGCAGTCTACCTAAATGCTCCTCCCCAGGGTAACTTTTCTCCATTGCTTATGTTATGCAGAGCACAGCAGGCTGCTATGACCAGGAGAATGTTTTCCTCGTTGAGATCTAATCTGCCAAAAAGGCTGCACCAGCGACCCTTTAATCTGCCAAAGGCACATTCAGTGGTCATTCTGCACCTGCTGAACCTGTTGAAGCATTCCTTGCTGCGCTCAAGGTTTCCAGTGTAAGGCTTCATGAGCCACAGGAGTAAGGGGTAGGCTGGGTCTCCCAGGATCATTATGGGCACTATCCACATCCCTTATTGGAATCTTCTGGTCTGGAAAGAAAGTCCCTGCTTGCAGCTTTCGATACAGGCCAGAGTTCCTGAAGATGCATGTGTCATGCACCTTCCCTGACCACCCCACATTGATATCAGTGAAACTACTCCTGTGATCGACCAGCGCGTGCAATACCGTAGAGAAGTAACCCTTTCTGTTGGTGTAATCTCACAAGATGGTCTGGAGCCGAAATTGGGATATGCGTGCCATTTATCACCCCGCCGCAGTTAGGGAATCCCATTGCTGCAAAGCCATCCACTATTTCCCAAACATTGCCCAGAGTCTCAGTACTCAGGTACAGACCAGCTGTAGAAATTTTGACATCTATGAGCAGATTGCCCTGGGGATGTAGGACAAGGGGTAAAACAGGGATCAGCAGTGGTGCTGTGTGAAAGCAAAGGAGCTGCATCAGGCATATCAGAAGGCCAGAGAGGCCAACAATCGATCTGGTGCCAAGACACAGATCTGCAGCTTTTACAAAGAGCTACGGGCTATATCTTGGGGACACCTCATCACGACCCTGCACACCACCATGGATTCCTTGGAGGACCTCGAGTCACAGGCCCCTGCCACGAACACTGAGGAGGAGGGTAGGGGATGTGACCAGGGGTTGCAAGCCAGGCCCTGTTTGAGACTCTGCTGCAGTCCAGTCAGTCGAGCACAGGTGAGCTTGATGCAGGGGACGGAACCTCGGGTAAGTGTAAATTTATTTCCCATTACAGTGGCACCCCCAGTTTAGCAGGAGACTGCTGTTGACTTTTCGTTAATTTACTCAGACTAGAAGAGGTAAAGGTACAACAATGGGAGGTCGAATTATTTGTTTTTTCATTCTCCGCTTTTGGCAGGGGATGGGGAGACACGCAGAGCAGTTTGTTTATGTACACAAGGATGTCCCTTGAATCCTCCTGAGAGATCTTGATGAAACGTTTGTAGTGGTACTCTGCAATCTGCTGCCAAAGCTTTCTAGGGATGGCAGCCTTATTTCTTCCTCCATAGTTGGACACTTCCTATGCCAGTCAGTGATAACTTTGGCAGGTACCATTGCAGTACACAGGCTAGCAGCATACAGGCAAGGGCAAATTGAGGATACCAGCAGCAACTGTGCTCTCTGGCTTTGTCACCCTCAGGAGTGAGATCAGCTAAAATCACCACTGCTTGTGGAAAATGGTGCCAGTCTTCAGAGCCATTGTCCTATACTCCCATATAGCTTCATGAAACGAAGCAATTCCCTCCTCGTTTCCCTTACCCATTAGGCCATACTCCCCATGGCTGGTGCTCTGAGTGGGGCCGTGCACAAGCGCTCCAAAGCAGAAGTGTCAATAAGTGTTTAAAAATTTAGGGGAGCGAGGGGAAGGGAGTTCTGAATTTTAACTTGTGCTTGCTTTTATGACTATACTGACATATAAACCCTGTATTTTGTCTGCTGCTACTGCTGTTGTGGCCTTGAGGGGTTCCCTCCTGTGACGCAACAGGGAGCGGGGCGGATTTGACCTGGGACTGTTGCAGGGGAGTTACATTGGGGATGGGGGACTTCCCTTGAAGGAAGGTACCTGAGCCAGGAGGGGGTTGGAAGAAGTGACACCTTCTGGCCAGGAGACTGGACAAAGGAGAGGAGAAGCTGGGGGGAGGGGGAAGAAAGCTGCTGAAGGAGTTTTTTGGTTTGTTTTTGTGCTGGGTGGTGGAACGCAAGGAACCCCAAGGCTGGGGTCTAAGCTCCCTGCCCCCCAGAATAACTTAACTGAGGGGTCCTGGTTGTACCTACAAGCTCCGTTTTAGACTGCGTTCCTTTTGTCCAATAAACCTTCCATTTTACTGGCTGGCTGAGAGTCACGGTGAATCCCAGGAAGAGGGGTGCAGGGCCCTGACTCCCCGACACTCCGTGGCACCTCCACACCTGCAAAATTCCTGAGCCAAATGATGAGAAAGAAGAGGACTCAGGATGACGTATTCAGTAAGACCCTGCAAGCCAGGGCTGCATCGGGCCATGAAGAGTGGGCTTGGAGGGCAAATATCATAGAATTTAGGGAGAGGGAAAGAGCTGACAGGCGAAAGGCCGAGGAGGCCCATCAGAAAATGAAGAGGGAGACACAGATGCTCTGGCAGCAAACACAGATGCTGTAGACTCTTTTGGACCTCCACATTCAAGAATCCTAGGCTTGCCTTCCTTTGCAGTCCATGGAGAACTGCAGCATAGCGCCTCCCTACACGCTCCCTCAGCATTTCACATGGCATTGGGGCCGCATCTCTACTCCACACTGCGGGGACAGTAAGGACAATCACAGCTTCACATACATGAACAATGGCTCTCACAGGTGAGAGTATGTGTAGCTAAAATGGACATGAATGTTCCTTCCTGTTCTTTACACTCTGTCCTATTTTTATTAAGGTTTTAATGTATTTACTTGTACAGGATTTTTTTTAAATGTTTTCGTTAGTCAATAAAACTCTATTGTTTGAAAATGATTTATCTTTATTAGTTTCCGACTGATACTGCATAATGCCTGGTGGCAGTGAAAGTAGTTTTACTGTACCCTCATACGCAACCCATTGAATCAGTGACACGGTGTAATAATCATAAACGTACAGCAAGCATCTCCCCATTAGTAGGTGCATTGTCAATGTTCTGTTCGTAGATGTGCAGCAAGCACCACACAGTTGCTAACAGGCTCCCAAACAGCAGGGCCAGGTAGACATGGTACACCACAACCCAGTGCTGTGGCAGACTGAGACTTATAAGTGTTCACAGTCTCCCTAAGCTGTATAGCTCTATGTTGATCTCTTCTGATAGTCTTTGTGTCTAGCTGTTCAAACTCAGCAGACACCATTCCACCTCCGCTCTCCACCCCGGCAGCATCTTTTCCCCCTTTGCCTCTCAGATATTATGTAGGATACAACAGACAGCTATAACCATTGAGATATTTTTCTTACTGAGATCCAGTCTGGTGACTGAAGGGACGCTGGCATCGTTTAGTCTACCAAAACCATATTTAACTGTCATTCTGCACCTGCTGAGCCAGTAGTTGAATCTTTCTTTGGTGCTGTCAGGGTGGCTGGTGTACGGCTTCATGAGCCAGGGAAGTAAGGGATTGGCTAGGTCATCCAGGATGACTATTGGCATTTCAACATCGCCAATGGTCATCCAGTGGTCAGGAAGGAAGGTCCCTGCTTGTAGTTTTCTGAACAGTCCTGTGTTTTTAACGATGCAAAGGTCGTGTATCCTCCGTGACCAGCCAACAACACTCATGAAGCATCCCTGGTGATCCACCAGCACTTTCATAACTATAGAAAAATAGCCCTTTCGGTTGATGTATTCTGTGCCAAGGTGGTCTGGTGCCAAAATAGGGATATGTGTGCTGTCTGTCTCTCCACCGTAGTTCGGGAACTCTGTTGCTGCAAATCCATCCACTATGTCCTGCACGTTGCCAAGAATCACAGTCCTGCTTATCAAGAGATGATTAATGGCCCTGCACACTTGCATGACAACGGACCCCACAGTTTTCCAACTTCAAAATCACTTTCCACTGACCAGTAGCAATCTGGTGTTGAAGGTTTCCACAGTGCAATCCCCACTTGCTTTTCCACTGACGGTGCAGCTCTCATTTTGATGTACCTGCGTTGAAGGCTGGGGCAAGCTCAGCGCGCAGATCCAGGAATGTGGCCTTGTGCAGCTGAAAGTTCTGTGGCCACTGCTTATCCTAAGCCTTCGTTATGATTCAGTCTCACCAGTCTGTGCTCGTTTCTTAGGCCCAGAAGCAGCACTCTGCTGTTTGCAACTGTTCCATGAATGCTACCAACAATCTTGAATGGATTCTCCCTATGTCCCACGGGTAATCTACCCTCCAGGAAATCATCACATTCCAAGCGGCTCTGCAAATACCAGAGGATTGTGCATCTTGTGCTTGCAATGCTTATGACAATAGTGCAGAGCTGTGCAGACTCCATGCATCTGTCAGAGATGACGGACAGCGACAAGTCCCATGCAGGTTTGTGGGATTCTCAAGATAGGTGTGAAAATTATTGGATGGAGCTGGCATTATGGGATGGAGAAAACTGCTTGATGGGAACTTGATGCTGCAGTCCCAGTCATGCCCTTGTGCCACTTGTTTCTGCCTCCCCATGCATTGCCAAAACTTCTCCAAAGACAGTGCACTGAACGGTGTCGAGTTGCACACTGGGATACCTACTCATGGTGCACTGTACTCTACATCGAAACAAGCACTCCCGGTGAGTATGTACACTGCCAACTTTACACTAAGTGCGGTGGCTTTATGCTGTTATAACTTGGGGCGGCAAAAGTCTGTAGCGTAGACATGCATAAAGATTTTAATGACACCTGTGGGAACTCCCTGTCTTAGAGCCTCTTTTACAAGGAATTTGACCTTGGGACAGGGTGTACCTACCCTGCACCAGCCCTACAAGGGTTAACTGTGCTTTGCAGGCTGAGGAAGCCCCGCCCCTCTGACTCTGCTGGGCATGCTCAGCCTGGAGGCAGAGTATAAAAAGAAGCAGCCCAACTCGCCTCTGTCCTGGCTCCGCGTCATGTCTGTGCAATGCACAGCGAATGCCTACTCAAGCCTCTGGCGGGAGGCTAGTGCACTTATTCCTGTTGCCTGAAGTTCCTGTCTCTAATCACTTGTCGTGTCGGGCAGGCTGCTGAAAGGGGAGGGTGTGCAGACTGCAGGCTCTCTCCAGGGAGCTGCTACAGGTTCCGACTATAAGCCACAGGACGCAGAGTTCCAGACGGACTTCAGGTTGCCTGACGAGCCCGGAGAAGAGACCGTGCTAGCAGGAGCTACTCCACCCGAGGACCCCAGAGACCCAGGGGAACGTGGCGCATGGCCGAGGGAGAAAGGATAGGAAGTAGTCTAGGGGACTTAGACTCTTCTCCAGTGAGTGAACCAGGGAACCAGTCAGCATGTTTCGGAAGGATCACCACTGACTCGGTGGTGAGCACCCCCACCACTGCCAGGGTCCTGGGCTGCGACTCAGAGGAGCAGCGAGAGTCTGAGTCCCCCTACCCTGGGCACTGCCCCCTCCCCCCTGAGTGGTACCCGACTTCCCCAGCAGACCAATAGGCTACACAATCCCTATTGTTAGGTGGGCTACTCTTGACTGTGGCCATTGGGCCATGCTGCCCTGGGCAGAAGGGCTGCTTTATTGACACTGGGCACTAGGCCATACTACCACATCTGATAGTCAGTGTGACAAACAAGGGACCTAACGGGCTGCTATACGTTTTTTTCCTCTTCTTCTTGCCATACGTGACCCGGCACCGTGACGGGGTGTACATACCCCGCAACAGACCTGTAATGAGCGCTGAGCCCACAGTGGTGTATGACAATCTGCTGAGCAGGGATGGCACCCTTATAACTTCCCAGCCACAGGTGCCGCCTGAAGTGACCCTGGTGCTGTGGCCGGTAACCAAAGAGGCTATGCCACCAGAGCAACTAGAGCACAGCTGGGTCTGTACTCGGAAGAGCTGTTTGGAGATGACCTGGGGAAGCAGCTGCCTACAGAACCTGCAGCAGAGCAAGTGCCAGAGCCTACTAAGTTTCTGCTGCCATGTTTTCTGCTGTCAATGTATGGATGGGAGGGATTTCCAGTTTATGGCCCTGTGAAGTTATTAATATAAGCCAGGGGTTTAGTATGCCTCTGTTCAGTGCGGAACCCACACCATTCCCCTAACATCCTCCACCCTCCTTTCCTCCAGCACCACATGGGATTCAAAATGGACCCCACAAAATGAGGAAGAAAAGTTAAGCAGTTATCATGAAACACAGACTAGTTACTTGCTGATTGTTACAAGTATAGGTTGGGGCTCCACAAATAGCCTCATGTACTCTTCTTGTGTAATACAACACAGCTTATAAATAGGCCACACCTGTACTGGCCTGGACTTCCTGTAAACTGAGTCTCAAAAAGCCCTGGCTGTTCAAACAAAACCAGAGTGTGTATTTAGTTCATAGCTGCCTTTAAATATGAATCCAAATTACAGCAGAGGATGGCTGTCTCTCTGTGTTAGGAGTCCCTGCAGCTGGCAATCAGCCAGGTCTGTTCGTGGACACGGTGCTTGTAAGGAGGCTGTACTACATCTCCGTGCTAAATCAGCATCTTCTTTCTGAGGAATTTTCACTCGTTACTGGCTGGTGACAAATGTGAACTTCTCACAGAGTAGGAACTCCAGATGGTTACGTTCCAGGGTGGGGTGTGCTTATTAGGGCTATCTCTGTAACTCACAAGCCCCCTCTGTAACACTTCCTGGTGGTACCCAAGGTTGTGAGGCACCTCGCTACCACCTGGCCTTAGCACGAGGAAGCCTTGTCTATGCCTGCTGGGGTCAGTTCCCCAACACCACCAGTCTCTGGCAACACAAGCACTGCCTTCCAAGCCTCCACAGGCCCTGCTCTCTGTAGACAGGTTACTGATGACACACTCCAAACCCGAGCCCTCCGAACATCCGCCTATAGGGTCCGGCCCCTGTTCCACTGGACCCCCAAAGGAACAATACACCACAGCTTACCAGTTACACTGTAGAACCCAGCTCCACTTAACACCCAGGACTTAGATTTGTTTATAGAGAAAGCTAGTATTGGTTTATTTAACAAAGAACCGATTCAAATGATTAGAAGCAGAAATATTGGAAACAAAGTGTTCCATATAAAATAAAACTATAATGAGCATATTAGAGCCCAAATTTAACTAATAGGACTCTGTCATGTTATAAGAACAAAAGTTCAATCAAGGCAATGACCACTAGCATATGGAACAGACAAATGTAACCTGTGTATTCATCCACTCCTGTCCAGTTGTGACCTGTACATATGAAATGCATCAGAAAGGCCAAGGACAACAGAGGGACAGGGGACACCCAGAAATAGCTGTCCGTGTCATTTGGCAGCATGCATCTTCCACTGTTTTGGCACCGAGTTTGGTTATTGTGTTGTACGTTTGATTGCTGCTAGTCAGCTTTTCTGGTTCTTACTTTGGTACATACTAACTACATGTTTAAAATAAAGTGTTGAATTTGCACACAAGATTGCAGTACAAGTTTTATTATATGTAGTGTTAAAGGTGGCACAAACTTTAATAAATGTCATCACATACCCATTCTCAATAAACCACAGCAGAGGCCTGCCTGCCGCTTCTGGGCCATATGGCAGCTTGTAGGTTCATAACGCTTCACACCAGGCTGCTCTCCTGATGCCTCCAACGCTGGCCCAGAACCATCTACACTCCAACAAGCACAACCTCTCCAAACAGCTGTCTATCCCTCTGAGAGTTGTCAACTCTCTCAGTTGGTGGAAGGATCCCCACAAGGTTGGCACGGGAGTCCCATTTTTTGTGTTCACCACCCACAAAGACCATCACTACAGACGCCTCCCTAGTAAGCTGGGGAGCTCATCTCCAGAACCACATGGAACAAGGCAGATGGACACCTCAGGAGTCTTCTCTTCCCATCAGTCAGAGCAGTTTGGTAGGCATGCATCCACTTTCTACCCAAGATCAAGGATCGCTTGGTCAGAGTCATCATGAACAGCAGAGTGGCCATGTGCTATAAGAACCTCTAAGGAAGAGCAAGATCCCAGTCCTTGTGCGCAGAGGCAATACAAACTTTGGAACTGGTGCATAACCCACCAAATTGACATACCATCAGCATATCTGCCAGGTCCGCACAACACCATAGCAAACACACTGACCAGACATTTTTGCCAGGACCACAAATGGGAACTGGGTGATCCTATCCAATGAAAAATTTTTCTTGCCTGGGGATTCCCAGGGATAGACCTCTTTCCAACACTGTTCAACACAGCATACCAGCAGTTTTGCTCCAGGAGAGGATGTAGCTGCAACTCTTTAGGAGATGCCTCCCTGACCTCACCCATTGGCCTGGAACTCTGTTCTGTGCCTGTCCCCTAAAACCATTGTGCCTTAAGTTCGAAAAACAAAGTAAAGCAAGAGAAAGCAGTCATCATCTCCTGAGCACCAACCTGACTGAGGCAGGTATGGTTCCTGGACCCAATTTGCCTGCCTCTGTGGCTACCTCTTTGCTTGCCTCTGACCACAGACCTACTGACCTCAGGATTGGGCACAATAGTCACCCCAGTCTACCCACGCTACATTTCAAGGCCTGGCTCCTCAATGGCCCTTGGGCATAGTAGCGTGTTCTTTCAAAGTACAGAATGTGCTGTTTGAATAGTAGAAAACCCTCCACAAGAAAGACTTACTTGCAAAAGTGGAAGCAGTTCTATTCCTGGTGCACCCAGCAGGTATTATTATCACTCTCTGAGTCACACCTCACTCACTGAGTTTAAAAACCCTGGGTTTGTCACTGAGCTCCATCAACGTCCATCTGACTGCTACTACAGCTTTTCACTTACCTGTTTCGGGGTTTTCAGTATTCGTGCACCCTGTAACTTCAGCATTCAACTTTAACCGACCTTTTTCCTCACAACAGAGACCCTACTCCACCAGGGGACCTTAATCTAGTTCTCAATGCTTGAGGAAACCACCCTTCAAGCTCATAGCGAGTTGTTCTCTCATATGTAAAATGGGGATAATCCCACCCTCTCACTTCACAGAGATGCTAAACTATTAATGTTTGCAAAGCACTAAGATACTGTAGTGATTAGTGCCATAGAAAAGCCCAGGAGGAAATTAAGAGCAGGATTTGAATAGTGTGGAGTAAACAAGGCCTAGGGCCACACATTGAACAAGGATAAAACAAAATAATGCATCACTGCCCATTCATTGAGCACTGTCCATCCTGTGCACTGCATGGGTCCTGTGGAAAAAATAATGTAATTATATAATTAAAGACTGTATCAATGCACAGGGGGTCCAAAATACTGGCGTTTCTTAACTTTTGAGGGCTTTACACTGCAACGTTAACATTCTTTTAATATAGCCTTTTTATTTACTAGTCTAAAGAAGTTATAGAGCTAATCGCTTAATTTTAGTCATTATAATTTGTTCTCTGGACTATCAGCTTGGCAACCCCTTACACAAAGTTAAAACATTTTCACAACTCTCCTACATATTCTAGAAAAATAAAAATAAAAAATGTATCTGTGATGATAACAACAAGACCATAAATTTGTGTGTGTTTTGAGCGGTTGACAGGATACTTGACTTTGAAGGAGAAGGGAGGGGAGAGTGTGGAAGTGAGGTTGTCTTTGCTTTAGATTGTAATAAAATTTTCCATTGGCTCATGACCCCTGTAACTTCATTTTGTAACCACTGGGAGTCACATACCCATCAGTTGAGAAACACTGATCTAGGTATTATGTTGGATAGGTTCATAATTTGTGACAGTAGCTGCAGAAACAGATAGTGTTTGTTTGAAATAATATAAATATACTGATGCAAGTAATCACTGGTGGTGAATTACGGATTTATAATGTTAATCTTCTACCACAAGGTGGCAGCAAACTGAGTTTGTGTTTTGCGTCATTTTGTGTCAAGGTTCATATATTTTAGCCAAACTTAAGTATTCTTTTCTTACTCACACTTGCAACACTGTCCCTTTCCTGCTGTACTAATTTCAATGTTTTAATCTGTAAAATAACCCATATTTTTAAAATTGTAAATTAGACTCTTTTTTTTTTCTTTCCTTAGATTCTCCCAAGTCTAAATCAAAGAAAAGGAAAAAAGAAAAACGCAACAAAAAGGTAAATATTTGCTGACAGAAATAAATAGCAATCCAGGCAAAAAACATTTAGATGCTACTGTATTCTGGTGTGATTAAAACTCACCTGGGAATCAAAATAAGGAACATAATTGTTCATTTAAAAGGAGACGTTTCTGTGGTGATATTAAATGAATTGAAATTAAAATGTACAAATTGACTGTTTCAGAGGAGAAATTAAATGGAACTTCTTCTAGTAGTGTCTGGAATGGGTGCAGGTAGAATTTAAGGCACTCTGTGAGAGGAATTGGGGACCTGGTATGAATTATATTACTGACCTGCTGTCTCTGTCTATGCAATCACTGCACTACCGGTACGAAACTTCTTGTTATACACCTTGGGGACCTTGTGTGACTGGTGCTGTATAAAACAGCTTCCAATTCTACTGTGGTAGCTTTGCTGCAATAAAAATGCCATAATGGGATGATGAGTGAAGACCGTTGCATCTAGTCTGCATTTCTGCAACCAACTCCATCATTTGGCAGCACAAAAAGGAATGAATTCACCATTATGTTTAGAAATGTATTAGCTTCAGTTCCACCGAATGTTTGTGGACATCAGAAACAAATGATAACTTTTTGAAAGTAATGTGGAACAGACTACAGATTTTCCTAAATTCTGTTTAAGCTTAATAAGCTTGTCGTATCCATCAAGAAAATATAAACAGGTTAGATATAATAATGTAATCTGCATTTTTACACTGTCTTATATTTTTTATTTCTATCACTTTCTGCTCAGGGATTTCAGATATTTAGTGAGGCAGGGAGGACCAGACCCCCAGAAACAGGGTCAGGGAACCCACCACCACTTCTGTTTCCTGGGATCATGGGGGTCACTAGGCCTTAAAAACATCAACCTCTTTGCTGCCCCCCCATTAATACATCTCCCAGAGTTGGTCCAGGCGTGGGGAGCTATGGCAAAAGTGACTTCCAGGACAGTAGCAGGAAATTTGTGAGTTCATACATATTTGGGTTGGGTTTTTTTCTCTTGTGCTTCTGTGAGAAGTATGAGCTTTGCATACGTGTCTTGTACTTGTAGAAGAGGAAAAAAGAGAACAAGCTGAAGAAAAAGAAAGAAAAGAAAAAAAAGAGAGAGAAACCAGGACCTGTCCAGCTTTCCAAGGTACATATGCTGATGTCTGTTTCATAGTGCTCTGTTACGCTCCCATTCCTCCCCATGCACAAGTGTTTATGAAATAAAAGGCCCACCGGGAACTGGAATACAGTTGGCCACAGCATGCCTAGCTTCTGCTCTCCAGGACAGGGAAGTTAGCGTCTGATCCCTGCATGATGATAAAATGTACTTATTAATATAATGTTGTTTAGAAAAGTGTGAGCATATTTTTATTTTTTGAAATGTATCACAGTGCGTGATCTCGTTTTAGTACCTTAAAGACAAAAAGAAGACTGAAAACTACAGTATGATAACAGGGAAAAAAATTAAGATGAAAATAAAGAAGACTAAAAAGGATAAAGAGGTAAATGGCTGAAAATGGTCTGTGTGTCCCAAAAGAGGGAGTACAGTATCTTTTTCTATTTTCCCAGATCACTTGCGTTGTGTAGATGAGCTGATTGTACTTTTAAGAGCATTAAATTGAGTGCAATTTTTTATGTAGTTATGGGGTCACCAGAGAGAAACTAGATTTTAGTCCCTTGGACATAAAATAATTTTATGATGTGTGCATGGACTATTCTGATATTCAGACATGTAAAGGGTGCCTGTCTAACTTAAGTAAGGAGACCTGAGTTCGCTACAGTTTTCTCATAACCGGTTCATGGTTTTCTCCATTGGTGTTGGTTTTATATAGTTGGTTTTACTTTTAACTCTTCTATGAAAGAGGAAGTACTGCCACCTTCCCAGTGTCCTGGGTTTCTACATTGGGCCCGGTCTACACTGGGGGGGGGGCGAGCTAAGTCAATCTAAGTTACGCAACTTCAGCTACGAAAATAGCGTAGCTGAAGTCGACGTACTTAGAACTACTTAACGCGGTGTCTTCACTGCGGTAAGTCGATGGCTGATGCTGTGAAATAGTTACATTTTGACAATTAAATGGAGGCTTGAGAGTCACGATCCAAATTACATTTTCACACTTTTCGGCAGTTCCCCTTGTTTGTCTGCAGTCTGTGAGACACCAATCAGCAGGCATTCAGTTTGGCTAGCCTGTGCTATTGAATTTGATTGACTAACTGTTCAATGATCACTGCTCACTTTATAGTTGATATATTACACTGACCATTTTGAGGTTCGATTTAGTCAAAAATATATTGTTTGGCTATTGTTGCCCTCAAGCCATGCTGAATCTGACTTGATTTTGCCACTTTTATCCTAAGAATCAAACTGCCTGATGTATAGATGATGGTACTTCATAGATCCTTATCTGATTATTTATAGTGACTATGATACCTACTGTTGATGAGGTCAATACATTTGTGCCACTTGTTCAAACAATTTAGTATTTGCAATAAAAGTTTTGTTCATAAAATTACATTCTAAACTGTGACTCTTTATAACATAGGTGTTGCTACTTTCAGAAAAACAGAGTGAAACCCGTATAAGGGACCACCCTTAGAAGGCATCCTGAGGCTGCATATCTGGCCTGATTCTTCACTGCCTTGCACCCAGTATAGCTATATATATCCGTGCAACACAGGGGATCATGATATCCAGCCATCTGGATTTGGTAGCAGTTGACATCCACTTTACACAGGTGTAAATTACTACACAGAATGCAAAGCAGTGGAGTGTCAGGCTCATTGAGTACTATTCTGTTTCTGTGAGAAAACTACTTTTCACTGATTTTCTGTCTCCCTTGAATGGTCCTTTAAGTTTCTGTGTAATAGAAACGTGCACTTCCAAGCTGACTTCTTAACAAATTAAATTGTTTACTAAACAAATGAGTGATTTATAAGAACTGCTTTTCTAATCCACAGAGAGACCGAAACCGTGCTGAACTCCTTGATTTCCTAAACTCCGCCTTGTAATGGAAAGAGTGCCGAGCAAGGACGTGTACATCTCCCAAGCCAACCGGTCCTCATGCCTAGCAAACCACAAAGGAAACTCAGGGAAAAGGGCACCATTTGTGACAAGACCAGACTCTTGTGCTGTGAAGACAATCAGTGTCCTTTACAATTGGCAAAATGAAGAGTTACTGCTAACTTGTTTATTAATATCCATGTCGTCCTTTTGAGATCCTAAAGTAATAGCCAAGTTGCAATGTTGTATGAGTGCTTCAAATGTGTTGCTGCTGCTGATCTGAAGTGAAATGACATTATTGTACTTCAGCGAATCAAATACATCCCAGAGCTGCATGCAGAGCACACTCATAATTTCAAATGTCTTTAATGTTTGTGGTAGCTGAAACACAGCAGTGTACTAGCAGGTCATCTGCTTGAAAAATTAGGTGTTTCTGTATATATCTTTCTTAGTGGTGATTTTATTTGTTCTAAAGACCACGATGACTCTTTGTGAATAGTACATCTACAGAAATGAATATCTTTTTTAACAGTCATCTTCAATATGTTGCTTTCTCAAAAAGTTTGAGACTCAGCCTTCTCATGGGTGTTTATTACCATTTGTCAAAGCTTGGTAACAAATTTATAATTAAAATATTCTAGAGTAATAAAAACAGCTGAATATTTTTATTCAGAACTAGAAGCAGAAAGGACTCCTTTGGCACTGATCAGTTATGTTTTGAACACTAGTGCGTACGCTTGCTATGTCTAGATTGCTGCACATTCTGACTTCTAATCACTCTTACGGGTGCCCATGCTTCAGGGGGAGAGGCCCCAGCGTACGTTGCAACAGTACTAAGAGCAATTGACTTCAACGGGAGTTTCATATGTAGAATGATCATACGATACATGAGCCCTAGTTAAAACGCACAGGCAAAAACACTTGGGGCTGAGTTTGAACAAGAGTACCAAGGTACGTGACATCACAGCATGGTGCCAAGGAGACGTTGTGAAACCTTCATACAATCCAGAAGCCAGTTTTATAAATTATTTGATGTTAAAAAATTGTATATGGATTCTAATAACTAGAGAATTATGATTTAGCAAAGCACTTATGTCCATCCCCATTCAGAATAGTATTTAAGTGGGTGCTTAGTCCCATTGGCTTCAGTGGGGTTGAAGCACATGCTTAAGTGCTGTCCTGTAGTGAGGCCTAGGGAAGGAGACTGCGGATTAGGAAATCTAGGTTCTATTCCTTGGTCTACCACTGACCTGTCACCTAATCGCTTTCCATTTTCATATTGGTAGAATGAGAGTGATAACATTTATCTGTGTAAAGGCTTTTGACTCCCTTGGATGAGAAGTACTGGAGAAGTGGAAAGTAATATGGAGTAGCACTAACTTCTTGGTCATTGAAGTTGAAACTGACTTTTCATTATAATCCTGATTTCCATCCCATTCCCATAAGAAACCAATGTCCCTGCAATTTCACAGGCACGTTGTATGGAAGGCTAGAATTTCTCTGGGAAGTATTGGGGGGAAATCAGAATTTTAAATTAAAGAGCTGTTTTCGAAACTCCCCGGTGGGTTGACTTTTTGAAAAAATGTTGTTTTCGGCTTCACATATCTCCAGAATGGCTTGGCCTACAAACTCCACCTTTGTCTTGTCTTGTCAGCCCTGCTGAGGAGAGTTTAGCTGCTTTTGGAAGGGGGGGGGGCGTTGTTTTGTGGGGAGTGGGGATTTGGGGGATTATTGGGATAAATACAAAGATGGGGTATACAGATCCAACACTGCAGCCCCCTTCCCTGCCTTATGAGAGCAGGGGTATGAAGAGGTAGCAGTGGAAGGTGGGGCCAGACTCCTGTTAAAAAAATGTCCAACCCAGTTCGGAAAGATCAAGAAGAAGCTAGTAGGAATTGGGGAAACTGACCATCTTGCTTATACAGGACTGCACTTCTTTTTAAGCAGAATATTTGGGTATTTCAGATCCCATCGTAAATAAGCCATTCTGTGCGGTTTTGCTCTGGGTTTGTGATTTTGTGCATTGGGCTAGCATAAAGAGAGACTGCACAGAGGAAGCTCTGCCTTAATAGCATTTCTCTTACTTTGTGGTGCTGTATCGCCATCCCCAAATGCTCAAAATCTTGAGTCAGGCCCCCAGAAAGAGATTTAAAAATAATTATTTGGGGGTTCTTTTTATTTGCCTGTTGGGGGTTTTTTTTTTTGAGCCTTCAAGGTTCACCCTGGTCACAGTTCCAAGCTTTTCTCTGCTAGGAATGGAAATATTTTTTAAAATGAATTCTGAGCTTTTTGTGTCAGAGTTTAAGGCCAGGAGGGATCACCAAATCATCCGGTCTGACCTGCATATCATACCCCCCTTACCTCCAGGAGTTGGGGCTTTAAGTGAACCGTACATCGCAAGAGCTGGCAACATGGGTTTATCTTCGTTTCCTGTTACCAAGGGCTGCCATGTGGGCTGCATCCACGCACAGCTGTTTTCACATCCATAGGGTACAACCCATTTAAAGTATTTTTGAAAGTTTGTAAATATCAACATTCATCTGCAGGTCAGTGTTGCTGTAGCAGCTGGGTTGAGCTGGAGGTGGGGGGCATGAAATGTAGTGGACCTGGAGAGACACAGAGTCTGGGCACATAGATGGGTGGTATGGAGCATTCTTCAATGTGAACAAAAGCTTCCTACGTCCTTGCACCACCACCCCTCCTGGGGATCACGAGCTAAGCTAACCCCTAGATTTAAACTTTTGGCACTTAATTAAAAAAAAACAGAAATTTCCAAACATAAATCTGAGTTTTAGTCTTACCTTCTTTTTCATTATGTTTCTGTGGAATCCAGCTGCCACCACCCTCCCCTCAGTTTTTTCTTTACAAACTTCCTAGCCCTCCCCATCCCCCTTTTTTAAAAATCATTTTAGGAACATTTTGAACACTTGAAGAGGGAAGAGATTCAGCCAGGTCCTAATGGGAATACCACCCTGTACCATTTACTCTTACCCTATTCTGGTTGCATTGTCCATACAACCTTAACTTTGCCCCATCTTGCGCAAAGAATGTAAGTAGAGGTTGAAATAAATGACTAGGAACAGAGAGTGTCCCATTCAAAGCACCCACTTCCACTATACCATAGCACACTATGTAGTACAACTTCATACTGGACCAACACCCAGTGATGAGCTGCCCAAATCTAAGGAACCGGTTCCCTACTGGTTCTTTGGTGACACTTCGGCGGCAGGTCCTTCAGTGCCACCAAAGACCCAGAGCGAATGAAGGACCTGCCGCTGAAGTGCTGCCGAAGACCCGGTAGGGAACCGCCCGGCGAGTACAAGTCCCACGTGCCTTCCAAATCAGCCTACCTGCCCCCAACTTCCCTCCTCAGAACCCGCAACCCATCAACCCTCCCCCCTGCTCCTTGTCCCCTGACCACCCCCTCCCAAGACCCCCCCCACCCTAACTGCCCCCCAGGAACCCACCCCCTACCCAACACGCCCCGCTCCCTGTCCCCTGACTGCCCCGACCCCATCCACCACCACCCTGACAGACTCCTGGAACACCCACGCCTACCCAACCCTCCCATCCCCTGACCGACCCCTCCAACCGCTCCCTGGCCCTTATCCAACCCCTCCTCGGCCCCCTTACCATGCTGCTCAGGGCAGCATATATGGATGCCGCGCGGCCTGCTGGAGCTTGCAGCCCCACCCCCTTACCATGCCACTCAGAGCGGCAGGAGCTGCAGAGCTGCCCAGGAGCGGTCCAGAGCACTGGCGCCGGCGGCACGGCACGCTGAGGCTCTGCGATAGGGAGGAAGGCGGGAGAGGGGCCGGGGGAGCCTCCCCAGCTGGGAGCTCAGGCGGGCCAGACAGGACGGTCCCGCGGGCCAGATGTGGCCCACGGGCCAGAGTTTGCCCACCCCTTTAACAACCAGTTCTAAACCGGCTTCTAAATTTAAAAAACGGTTCTTCACGCGAACCGGTGCGAACCGGCTCCAGCTCACCACTGTCAACACCAGTATAGAACTCTGACACAACTTAATGTTCCCAGGAAATGTATTCCTCTTGAAATCCTTACTTAGACATATGGACAGGTTTTCAAAAGTGCTTACCTGACAGCTAAGGCTGGATTTTAAAAAAAGCTCATCTCTCATTTAGGCACTAAATGAAATGGCTAGAATTTAAAACATGCGTAATTCCCCTCAGAGCAGCTGGATGCTAACTGCCATTGAAAATTCATCCATTTCTTTTTAGGTGCCTAAATGGCAGCTGCTGAACACAGAGCTCTTGAAAAATCTGGGCCTCAATAAAACCAAAAAAAGGAAATTTCTGTCTATATCCAAATGCATATTTCCATGATAGAATGAAACAAAGGAGCATAGATGTGGCATCATTGGGGTGGGAAGATCAGGATTAATGAAGGTTTATTTAGCTGTGAAGAATAGAGTTTATTCTTGCTCAATCTATACTTGTAAAATGACCCAAATATTTAAAAGGTGTAGATTTTTTGTAAAAGAATTTTCTGAGGCGGGAGGGGATGTGGGTGTTACTATGACTATAATGAAACGTACTTTCAGACTTTAAACATTTTTTGTTTTGTTTGGGAAGACATTACTTTGCAGTGTGTAAAATATTTCTTGATGCAGAATCAACATTACAGATGCACAATGCTTAAATTAATCAACCAGGCATTATTGGAGGGCAAAAGAATCTGTACTTTTTTAAAAATGAAAATTTGCTGCCAATAGTTAATTTTCAGAGATACTGTTGTTTCCGTTGGTGACAGTTCTGAAGTGCCCCGGCAGAGGGCATCATTGTCCATTTGACACTGAGGGAATGTTTTAAGACTTGCAAGTGGGTTTTTTTCTTTCTTGTTATGAAACTGAACAACCCCTGCAATTTGACTACAAGGCCCTGATCCTGCAAAGACTTGAGCACATGTTGCTTATTTGTGCACCTTTTCTAATGACTTCCTGTGATTTTAACCCAATTTGTTGTTATTTCCCCACTTTTGGTTGTACTATTGAGACCAGAGCCCTGTGGGCTACCAGAGTTAGAACCCAATATTGGTTTCAAAATCACTGTTTTTAACTAGAATACAGCTGCAGCATAATAAACAGCTAAGCTCTATCTTTAGGGCCTCCTGGCTAGCAAGGGAATATGAAGGGTCAGATTTTCAAAAGAGTTCAGTTCCTATTTAGGCACCCAAATGGAGTGGCTAGATTTTCAAAAAGGGCTCAGTACTGGGGGCTGAGCTTTTTTGGAAATCTGGACTTTGCCGTTCACCATCTGTTTAACAAACCATTTCAGGCTTCTGCTGCCATTTCTACATGAGAACTGGATACATAGCACGTAGCAGTGGAAACAGTATCACATCTCGATTTAATGCCGAGCTGGACCAGTGAATGATTCATAAACTAAAATGGCAGCCTTTGTCCGCTTGATGCATCATTTGGTAGTGGAAAAGCGAGACGTGTGTGATCAAACCTGTGCTAGAGATGGCCCAGGCCTGCACTACAGTTTCCATTGCTGGTACCACAAATATAACCACACTCAGATTTTCCTAGCACAGACATAGGCCAATGAGCACATGTAGCAGCAACAGGCACTTCAGTGAGATCAAAGGGTTGTAGCTAGAATTGCGTAGAAGGAGTGAAAGCCAGCCTGGCTTTCAGTCATTGGCAAGGATCCTGTCACTCCAGCATGCTACACTCCAGGATCTTAGCAGGGAGCTCAGCCATTTCTTTGGGCAGACTTCCACTATTGAGGAGCAACAGACTGGCACCTTTAGAGGGTGATCTCTTTGGGGACAGGGACCAGTGCACTGGGGCCCTGACCTGGCCTCTATGCACATCTGGGATACAGAGATGAAGTAATACTCTCCAGGATTAGCTGCATGGGGCAGAAAAGCACGTTCACGTTTTCTCCCATCCCTCTGCTATGCCAGTCACTGCGCAAGGTTAGATTATTTGGAAGAGCTGAAATGTAATTGCGACCAAACTATGGAGGTGCCCCTTGTATTAACTAGAATGTTATAACGGGGGAGAAAGGAGAGAGCTCCACAATTCATTAATTTATAAAGTTGAGTCACACCACTTTCATAAATCATCACCTGCTTCACTGCTTACTTTAGAGCCCCCTCCCACGCCATCGCTGTCCTTATTAAGGCCCCTGAACCTGTAAATATTTACAAGTGCTCAGCACGACTTCAGAAGGACCACTCACCTTGTGTAAAATCAGCCAGGTGCACAAGTCTTCATGGGATCGGGGTCTGAGACAGCCCTTCGTGTTTACAATCTGTTACTATATATGGGCCAGATTGTGGCCCAATTACGGTGGCGACACAAGGAAGTAAGGCGCTCCTTTGTGCCAGCGACCCACGCCATGGTAGCAGTGCCAGGAGTATGGCACGCTCTGTAGGGCTGCTACCACTCCACATTGTACCTGTAGCTGGGACTGGGCAGGGCTTTGCAGGTCCTTCCATTGCACGTGGAGCAGAGCAAAACCAGGAGACACCATCTGCTTCCCAGGCTGCTCCTGGAGCAGCCCAAGTGTTCATTGCCCCTGGCTGGGCTGCCTGGGCCCTCACTGAGTGCTGTATGTACAGTGCCTGGCACATCGGCGCCCTGGTTCTGGTTGGGGGCTCTAAGCACTACTACAATGTTAATAATAACACATGCTAGCGCCCAGGAGCAAATACAACCACAGCAGCGACTTTAATGAGCACTAGGTTAGAGTAAAACCATCAGTTTCCGCTCCTCACTCGCCCATTTTGAGGTGCACCGATTAACACACAGACCTGATTGGAAACAGATTCGTTACAATTTAAATGCTGGGTTACAGCTGTAAACCACTTAGCTTCAGCGAATGTCAGCTCCTTTGCAGTTGTTTAATCCTAGTTCTTTATCTCCTTAAATCTCAACAGCTGCATGCTGCCCCGGTCACTGCTTGTGTGGAAGGGTGGCGAACAGGCACGGCACGCTGGATTTGGGCCTGTTACTGTTCAGTCATTCTCTAGATTTAGTTAGCACTATAAACATGCATGGCACTTTGCAGGCAGGAAGCTCTGGTCCCTGGCCCAAAGAGACAAAGCCTGGACAAGTGCTGCTAGACGATGGGAGGGCCTGGCGTGCAGGGATAAGACCATGTGGCTGGCTGGGTTTGTCCTGCGTGGCTCGTGGTGATTCTGGATCTATTTTGAATTGCTAGTTTTGTTTGTAGCCTCACATGATGTTTAGGATCACAAGGGGGCTTTGGACGAGAAACGGGAAGGGGAAGTTGTTGTGGGGCTGGGTGGGGGGACACAAATTCTTGAGGTTGGGGGCAGAGAAGAGGAAGGGAAGGAAGGGGCGGCAGCAAGAGCGGAGGCATAACAGACGAGGCGGCCAATGAAATGTGCAGAGGGCCTTGGGAGACGGGAGCAGGGGGCCAGAAGCAGACACCATTGGCCAGGATGAGAAAAGCCCCAAACTGTTTATAGCTGCTAATAACCAACTCGTGCAATAGTCGATGTTTTGCCGAACACTCGTTTCTCCCCCTCCCCAGCCTCCTCTTGTAAAGCGATGCTCACGGTGCGATTGAACCAACTGACAGAGCCCTGGCCTTTTGGACTATACCGAGCCGACGTGCCTAAAATCCCTGTGCCCGTCAAAGGGCATCTGCTGTCGCCTACTGGCTCTATGCACATCCTGGCCTGCCCAGCCGCGCAGCTCTTCCTGTGCCCGAGGGGGTGCTGAGTTTGGCCTTAAATGGTCAATGAAACCTGCCTCAAGCAGAGGCAACGTGTGTGTGGGGGGGGGGGGGGGGGTCATGCAGGGTCACATTCCTCCCTCCCCTGATTTGCTGCTTGGCTCGTACTGAGCATGCTCACATGGTCTGAACATGCTCAGTAATACTGCTGAAGCCGGCAGCCCTCATTCTGCCCCCCACTATGGGCAGACACGGCTCGTCTCTGGCCCCGGGGGTGGCATCTGTGCCCTGCTTGGTGGTCAGGCTCAAACAGGGATAATGGTGGTGGGGGGGAGGGTTGGTGGGATTGAATGTGTCCCCTCTCCCGCAACCCAGTGGCAATGGGGAGGGACATGCAGGGGGCACTCACAAATAAGCTGGGTTTGACCCGCCCTGTCTCTGGCAAGAGTCCCCCTCCTGCCGCCCTCGCCAGTAATGGGAGTGGCATGAGGAAGCTTTCTCCTACCTCAGCAAGCTATTTGTTTTAATGCTCACATGAGATCTGGTGGCGTCAGCTCCACCGCCCGCTGAGCCCCTCTGCCAGCCCTAGACTGAAATCCCAGACCCACGGCAGTCAATGGGAATTTTGCCATTGGGTTCAATAGGATTTCACCCCTGGTCTCAGCTCTTCAGGGAAACTGGAGCCCTCTGCATGCAGCCAGCCTGCTTACCGAATAGGGCAGCCCATGGTACAGCCACCCTGCACAGCTTTCAGTAGCGCTTTGTGAACCATCAGCTTGGGGGCTGGCAGTCCCGGCCCCCCACCCTCCACCTCCATTCTCTTTTAGGCTCGTACTGCTTAGAACGATTCTTGAGGCCAGGGGGGGTCCAGAGCGGCAGCTGAACTGTCGTGGCCGTACAAACCTTGGGAGTGGCTCAGAGACTTATTTGTGCTCTTGAGCCAGGGCACCTGTTTAGTGGGGTGTAATCAGGAAGGAGCCTGGTGTTCAGTGTGACAATATACTTAGATTCATCAATTCCAAGGCCAGAAGAGACCGTTGTACACTAGTCCGATCTCCTGTATCACACAGGCCATAGAACTGCCCCCAACTCATTCCCACGGCAGCTCTTTTAGCAAAACATTCAAGCTTGATTTAAAAATGGGCAGTGACAGAGAATCCACCACATCCCTGGGTAAATTGTGCCAATGGTTAATTACTGTCACTGTTAAAAGCTTATTTCTTATTTCCAGTCTAAATTTGTCTAGCTTCAACTGCCATTCAGTGGCTCATGTTATAGCGGTCTCTGCTCCATTGCCGAGCCCATTGTTAAATATTTGTTCCCCATGTAGGTACTTACAGACTGTGATCAAGTCACCCCTTAACCGTCTCTTTGTTATGCTAAATACATCGAGCTCCTTGCACTATAAGACATGTTGTCTACTTCTTTAAACACTCTCATGTCTCTTCTCTGAACCCTCTCCAATTTGGCACCAGCCTTCTTGAATCGTTGGCACCAGAACTGGACCCAGTATTCTAGTAGCGGTCACCCCAGTGTCAAACACAGAGGTGAAATAAGCGCTCTACTCTGATTCGCGATTCCCTGTGTACAACATTGTGACAAACAGAAGAGAGTCAAGTATCGGGGGGAAGCCGTGTTCGTCTGTAGCCACAAAAACTACAAGGAGTCCGGTGGCACCTTAAAGACTAACAGATTTATTTGGGCATAAGCTTTCGTGGGTAAAAAACACACTTCGTCAGATGCAAGAGTCAAGCAGCTCCAAGCTACTGCTGTTAAAGCTCTCAGCTCTACAAAGAAGATGATCTTGCAGATGTATTGTGAGCATTGCTGCCTGAATTTCAGTGGGGCCGGGTACCCCCAGCTCTCATTAGTGTCAGTGGGTGGTGTGGAAAACATTGTGTGTCCATTTCAATGGCCCAAAATCAGGCCTTCTATGATTTTGTGGAAGAAATAGGTGTATGGATGCTGTAAAAGCAACATTTATGGGCCCATGTGCTGACTTGGCTGTTCCCCCATCCCCAGCCAGCACAGCACAGCAAACCTCCTCCAGGGTGGGACTAGGAGGAGCAATGTTTGTGAAATTTGGGGCACGGCTGGATGTTTCTGAGCTAAAACAAGCTGGCCATGCCCTAACTGAGCTCTTTATAGCTGTGACTGTGATGGTGCCAAGAAGGGAGATCGCTATGGGCTTCACGGGAGCCAGGAGCAGGGCACAACAGCCACGCACCCAGGTACCCTCGTCGCTGCCTCTCTTCAGACACGCAGAGGAGGCATCTGAAAGTGGTCTGATGGGCCAGCTCCAGCCCTGCTGTAACCCCATGGTCGGCTAAGCTTATTATTCATGCCAGGGATGAATTTGGCACTTCATTTATTCATTCCTATCTAAATGGTTGATCTTGCCCCGTGATTGGACTTTCTCCCACACTTTGGCATCAGTTGATATCAGAGGCTCTACTGGAAGCCTAAAGAAAATTCTGCAAAAGGTAAGCTGAGTGTTTGTCCTGCTGAAAAGGAAGAGTTGTGTCCTTCTCCAGGAAATAGACACCTTGGTTAGAAAGAAGGAATGGTCTAGTGGCCTGACATTGACCTGGCAGCCAGGTTCTCCTGTGCTGTAACCGCAGGGCTGACATGGACTCCAGCTGTGGGTTTGAGCAAGGCCTCTGAAACTTTCTGTCCTGTCTCTCAAGGGTGCTGGGAGGACTACCGCTAATGTAAGTCTGTAGTGTACTCCGATGGTGTCGGTACTAATATAGTTTCCTACTACGAGAACGAGCGCATGGCAGACACGTTCTGTGTTGTAATAACAGCTGTATATCAACGCCCCCTTTGCTCAGAAATCCATCGCATATTGCATTGATACACCCAGTACTAAAGGAGCCAATACAGAACATGCCAGTGCCTACAAATGACTCCAGTGCCAAAGAATGCAATCCAAGAGCATTTAATACAATAGGTGGTTTTGCTAATACATACAAAAGTTGATCATAGGTTTTTTCAAGTGTTTGGATTAGTGCTTTTCTGTTAGGTTTTCTTGTTCCCTCTGCAGTGAGTGCACACATACCAGAGAGCTAAGACCAAGCTAATTCTGTCCTCCAAATTTATATCCTAAAACAAACGAATAAACACGCACTATCACATGTAACTACACACACAGAACACCAAGTCACAAACCAATGATCTGATTGTCAGATTTTCTGCTCTCTCTGACCCCGAGTGGAAGTAGCCCAGCTCAAACTGGATCTCATTTTTGGAAGCCCTGAGTTTCATTAATGCAGCCAGAGCCTCTGTGCTCTCTCTCTCTCTCTAGGAGGACTATACGTCTAATAAGAGACCAGAATTTCCAGCACTGTGCAAAAGTGGGCATCTAGCCAGAATACTCAGCCCAGAGTGGTTCACGTAGAGCGGATGTAGGAGCTATTCCAGCACATACTTGGGCAGCTGCTGAAGATTTAGTCCTGGCCTTAGTTTCTGTTGTCCTCCCCCAGCTCTGCTTTTAGCCTGTGATTTGGGCATGTGGCGCGCTGATGTAGGAGGAGCAGCTGGGTGGAGGGTCCTGGAGAAACGCTGCATGCACCAGGCAGCTTGTGCTGTGTGCTTTCCCTTCTCTGCCGACGGCCCACAGCACTGCGGGAGCAACATCAGTGGCTTTGGGCATGTGAGTAAGGGTTTGGCAGGCCAGGCCCTGTTCGTGCTGAGTAGTCAGGAAGATGGCCATTGTCCCAAAAGGGCTGCCCATTCCACCTTGGAGTGTTGCTGGTTGGCTGAGGTGTTTCCCCCCCACCTTACTTCCTCTGCCTAGTGTTCAAGTGAACACTGCAGCCATATTTGATGCTGTCCCTGTGCCTGTGAGAGAAGAAGGTCTGTGACCCATGCACTCCAAACTGCTCTCTTCCAGCACCCAGTGCGGCGGGTTTCAGATTAGCTGCCCCCTCTCTCAACAGACAGCATGGCAAAGTTCTAGCCAGAACTCTGGGAGAGCACAAGAGTTTCCTGAAGCGATGGAAGATGGTTCGAGGGCACAAAAACATCTCTCTTTCTAGTCAGCCACACCATTAATGTTCTAATTCTATGCTGCAGAAGTCAGGCCTAGCATTGCACCGGGCCAGCCCAGACCCGTGAACGAGTGGCCCAAAAACAGCCCGTGAAACTCACGCTACAGCTAGCAAAAGCTGCTTTTTATAATATCCACACATGCCCACTCCACCCCCACACCTCCCACCTGAAGCTACGTCCACACTAGGAGCACTTTATCGGTATAGGAATACCAGTCTACTACACCAGCAAAGCTCTCCTAGTACAGGGTTTACCCACTTTACCAGCAAAGCTGCACTTTGTACCAATATAGTAACCTCCCCCCACCCCCATGAACGAAACAAGCTAACCCCTCCCCCCCATGAACGAAACAAGCTACGCCCCCTCCCCCATGAATAAAACAAGCTATTTTGGTACTAACGTTATCTCAGTACAAATTATTCCCTAAGAAAAATTCAGGTTTCTGCTTCAATTGTTCCTTTCAAAGCTTGACTAAAGGGCCAAACGTGCCCTTGCTGCATGCAGCCATGACCCTATGGACCTGGCTGAAGCTGGGCCTGTTTTTGCCAATGGTAAATGTAAGCCAAAATTGCTCAATAGCTCGGTGTAGCCCTTCTAATAGGCTAATGGGTGGATTGTTTCCGCAGGACTCATCCATGGAAGGGCCACTGCACACAGGGCCACTCCACTAACCATCCTGCAAGGGGGCGGGGGAACCAACTGCTTCTGAGGCAGTTTTCCTCCCTGCCCTGTGCTCCAGGGGGGTCCTCAGGAGGCAGTCCGTGGTTCTGTATGTATTTGTACAGGGAGAGGTTGAGCAAGGGGCATGAGCGTTGTCATGGGTCATGGTAAAGCTACCTGAGTTAACATAGCCTGAGACTGCATTACCTTCTCCAGGGTACCCATAGGGTGCTGCCCACCCCAGAGAAGGAGTTCTGGGGCCATGTGCCAGTGTGGGAAACCCCACTGCCAGGGAGTGGGCTGGAGGGCAAACGGAGAGTCCAGCGACACAGGGCCCTTGTGTGAATAAGCTTCACCTCCAGCCAATATCTGGTGCTGAGCAGGTTCTGGGAGTGGGGCAAACCCGCCTTCCATCATGCTGATCTGGGTCAAACTGCCCTAGGCAAACTTGCAGGCAGCCTCTTTCCCTCATGTCCTTCCCTAGGAGTTTTCCCACTGGCTGAAGAGCCCCTAGATGTTAAGCGTTAGCACTGATGCAGCATCAGAGACTTTTCAGACAGCAGAGCCAGTCCTCCCACTAGGAGTTCTCCCAAAGGATGGCAGGTTGGGCCCACTCAGAAATCTCCATTGGCATTTTCCTGCATCTTCAAAGGGCCAATTTCAGAACCTCTGTTTTGCTATAGTCTGAGATTTTTTTTCCCCCTTGAAAAGATTTATTGCTTCACTGGCCATCAACCCGTTATATCCAGAAAAGCTCTCTTCTTAATATCCAGGACAAAAAGATTATGAAACGAACCTACATTCTCTCCCTACAGCGGAAATAAATCACGTCAGCAATTTGTTGGAATGACCTCTAACACTCTGGGACATAGAAAGATCCCTATATGTGAATACTGATTTCCTGCCCCCTAGTTATATACTCCAGTAATCTGCTTTCAGACTCAGCCTTGCCAGTCATTTCAATGCATCTACTTATTAAATGGAATATGAGCTGTAGCACTTACTGGAATTGCCTGGGTATCTCAATATGAGACAGTTTTGATCCAGTTGGGTTTTAATACTTGGGTTTATAACCTAATCTCTCCTTGCAACAAAAATGAAAATTAAGAGGGACTCGGGGGATTTTAATGGAGCCTCAAATGTGCACACAGAGCCTTGTATGTGTGCAGTATCTACATGTGCCAGAGTCCATGTTTGTGCATGCAGACCGCATGTGTCTGCAAAGCTGGTAGTTCGACATCTGACTGACCTGCACATGCAAAAAAGTGGGCATGCATAAAACTGAGCATCCACAATTCTATGCAAAAATCGGCTGCTATTGAAAATGTGACCCTCGTTCTAGGAAGTTTGTCGTCGATTTTGCATGAAGAGACAGATTATTTTACGATCACACTGAGTGGAAATACGCTGGAATCAGGGTTGAGTTAAGAGGCTTCTCTATAGCACATACATGAATAGAGTTTAATGTCTGTCTCAAATAGCTTAATCAGGGACCCTGATTTGGCGGGTCAGATCCTGCAAGCCTCACTGATGCATGTTCACATGAGGAATCCCATTTAACGCAATGGGGCTACAAGTCGCACGTGGTTGAGTGCACTGCATTTGCAGACAGCCATGTAGAAGGCTGGGAGGGTGGTGGTAATGCACCATGCACCAAACTGTTCTCCAATGAGCAGAAACAATAAAACTGAAATAAGAAATGACCATTGACCATCAAGTTATTGTAAACCACTAAATTATAGCCAAAGCTAACATGATAGGTGACAGAGACTATGTGCATCACCATCTGTCACTATAGCCACAGCTCCCAAGAGAGAGACAGACAGAGGCGGACAGAAAGAGAGAGAACTGGGATGCAAGTGAAATAACACATGGCTAGATAATGGTTAACTCATTCTAAAAACCAAACCAGCTCTCTCTCAAATCTCATTCTGGTTATTAATAGAGTCAGTAATCCTTGGCACTCCTAAACTCCGGCATACTCCATACTCTTCTGGTTGGCTCAGTGCCTCGCTCCACGTCCTCTGAAATGGTCTTGATGTTGCTGCTGAATGGGGAAATCCTGGTCCGGGATTTAAATGTCATTAGAGACAGGCTGGTTTTGTGTTTTGTGTTCCACTGCCTCGCAAGCTTCTTGGCCTCGTCTTCCTCTTTGATTTTCTCAGTGGCTTCCTGCAGGACAGAGCGGAAGAGCCGGGCTACTTCCTGCACCTCTGGCTCATATTCAGCAATAAGTTGCCGGAATCTGAAAAAGTGCAAGCAATGGACAACTTTAATTTTTAAAAAGCTGAGCATTAGTCCAGAGTTCGATATAGAAATTCAACTCCCATTGGGAATGGGTTTGAGCACTTTAATTTGGGGGTATTTCATCAGCTCATAATGTATGATAAGACAGTTGTTAGTCCAGTACAAATTTGGTACAGCACTGGTCTGTGCTGCAAATCAGGGTGTATTTATAATAATAATGCTTCTATGGTACCTTTTCAGGGAGGCTCTCAGAGCAGTTTACAGGCACTAATGAATTTAGCCTCACTACAATACTGGAGGCTAGGGAGACAGTATTATTTCATTTGAGAGGTAGGAAAGCTGAGGCACTGAGAAGCAGAGTGACTTACCTAAGGTCACACAATGAATCAGTGGCAGAACTAGGTGTAGAGCCCACGACTCCTGACTCCCAGTCCTGTAGTCTAACTACTAGGCTGTGTTCCCACCTGCACCTGGAGAGCATGTAGTTCCACTCACCCGACTCTCATACTGGTAGCATCTATATTCTAGTTCTAGTTAAATGCTAGTGAATTACACCCATGAACAGACAGACATAACTATTTAATGCTGAGAACTGCATATATTTAATAAAACCAAAACTATATGATGCTTGTAAAGCATTGTAGATTCTTCTATAGAATTTAATAGTGATGAAAGCAATAGGTTTCTATAGAAATGAAATCTGATGCTGCAGGAATTGTCCTAAAAACCTGAAGAATGAAGTTCTTTCTATAGGTTTTTTGAACCATCCTATGGAATGTACTAGGAAATTACATGTCTGCAATAGAATTGGATAGTTTCATTTAAAATCCTACAGCAAGATTATCATTCCCTTGTATTCCAAAGGACTTTTCCACATGGGATGAAGTAAATCCGTGTGTAAATTCAAACTGCTTGGCCTCTACTGTGCAATAATATCATCGTGAAGCACGATTGTACTGGTGAATGGCACTGAATGCGTGTTTTAACACTAGTTTTACACAGCCAAACATCTCAATGTGCTTCACTTCCTATGGTAGCACAGTAAACATATCTGAGCATTGCCCAGTGCTGCCTGGCGCTGAGCGCACTCAGCTCCAATGAAAGCTAATGGGAGTTCAAAGTCCTGAGCACCTGCCAAGACTGAGCCTATAGTTTCTGATCCAAAGCCCATTGCAGTCAATGGAAGATCTCCCACTGACTTCAATGACTTTGGAACAGTTCCTTAATGCAGTAAACAAAGCCCTTATGGACTTTGACTATCGGAGGCACTGAGAATCCCTGCACACTCCCAGTTGGACTGAGAGAGTCTGATTCCGTCAACCCATTCTGACATGAGTGTTCAGGATGCATGTAAGCTGCACATGCTTTTACCATTTAAAATAATAGGCCGACCGACTCAGATGCAGGGACTGAACAAGTGGGGGAAGGGACGATGCTTACGGGTTAATATGTAAAGATGTTAACTGACAGAGACAATGTTGCTGGCACATTGGCAAAGTGTTGCTTTTAAGCAGTGCCCTTAGGCTGTGTTCTTGGCTCTTTGCTAGGTCCAACTAGCAAATGGATTTACTTTATTCCCTCCCTTATAGTCAGAAACTTCCAGAGATGGGACTATCCAAAAATGAGGTCTTTTCAACACCAATGAAGTAGCCTCAGCATGTAGGAAAAGTGCCCTCAAGGGATCTTTCACGCCACAGGAATGAATTTGATGATACATCCTTGTGTTAGTACTCAGAACTCAGATTAGTACAACTGAAATCATTTTCTAAATCAAATTAACTTCTCACCATCCTGACTATCTGTTGGACAGCGTGGCCAACAAGACTGGGATGGTCAGTTTCACTTCTGTGTTTTCATGAACAACAGAAGTCTACAGCATTTGAATAGGAGCATGTTTCAATGAACATAAACAACCCCAAAGCCTGTTTCACTGACGTTTAAAAAAAGATTGAAATAATTTCTCTGAGGTTTCGTTCTTTTTAAACAAAATGTGAATGTAGATTTAGCCACTTGACTCTGCCCATTAAAATGTCACCACATTAGGGGCACATAAATGCAGCAAAAGGAATTGCCAAGTGTGACGCATGGCTAGAAAGGGTTAAACATCCTGCAAAATAAATAACCCTCAAAAGACATGTGGGGAGATCATGTTTGTGTTTTTGTGTATTTACATATGTACGAGTAGTGTGGACAATGTAACCAACAGTCCTGTGCTGGATTCTGATAGCTCAGAGATCAAAAGAACATCCTAGAATTTAAATGAATTGTGAACACGGGATATCTCAGTATTCATCTCTCTTTGAAATGTCCTGTGAAGGGTGGAGGAACAAGCAGATGGCCTTATGTTAATTCTATAGCTAAGTACCGGTGATGGACCTCCTTCAAAGTCCTGCTAAACACCTTCTGAATTCCAACTTGTCAAAAGACATGAAATTGTATAAAAGATCCTGGGGTCCTGATTCTGTCATCTCAGCTCTGCTTAGGCTTCATCGGGGGAAGTTTGAGTTGCACAACTGAGGTCCTAGTTATGCTGGTACACCCTGAATATGAGATTTGGACATTACCCAGGGGTAGGCAACCTATGGCACGCGTGCCAAAGGCGGCACGCGAGCTGATTTTCAGTGGCACTCACACTGCCGGGTCCTGGCCACCAGTCCAGGGGGCTCTGCATTTTAATTTAAGTTTAAATGAAGCTTCTTAAACATTTTTAAAACCTTGTTTACTTTATATTCAACAATAGTTTAGTTATATAATATAGACCTATAGAAAGAGACCTTCTAAAAACGTTAAAATGTGTTACTGGCACACGAAACCTTAAATTAGAGTGAATAAATTAAGACTCGGCACACCGCTTCTGAAGGTTGCCGACCCCTGCTATAACCTATGAACTATTTCAGAAAGAACTCTCTGCAACTACAAAGCTCACCATCTATGCTATGAATCTGAACCTCAGTGGACTGAACTCATGTCTGTAAGTATATTGATCTTTTAACCGTACTCACGCTGTTGTTTTTAAATACATTTTAGTTTAGTTAATAAGAATTAGCTGTAGCATGTGTTTGGGTAAGATCTGTAATATTCAATAACCTGGGAAATAATGTGTCCAATCCTTCGGGAGTGGTAGAACCTTTTCTTTTATATGATGAAATAAGATTTACAGAAATTTTCACCATATTTGACATGGAGGCCTGAGGCTGGATCACTTTAAGGGAACTGTGTTGTTTGGAGTTCTGAGTAACCAGTAAGGTAATAAAGAAGCTGTTTTATGCTGGTTTGGTAAATCTAAGTATTGGAATATCCACCAGCTTTATGGGGACTGTCTGCCCCATTCTTTGCAGTTCACCCTAATTGAGTGCCTATAGCTGGCCCCCACTGGGACTCCGGTCACACCAAGTAAGGGATGTTCCTAGATATAAGGTGCAAAATATATATGTGGAACAAAGAAGGAACTATTTCTCAGGAGGAAGAGTGGGCAGGTTATCACAGGCTCAAGGCAAGAGCCAGCTCACACTCCAGCTGAGGTTTACATGTCTATTTGTGCTGCTGCTGGACAAAAATATATATTAACCATGGCAACTTGTGCATCACAGGAGAGACTGCGTTTCCTGAGACAAATCAACTTATTGTTATTTTTAACAGAGTAAATATATGACAGCAAACTTTTTTCATCCATAAGCCACTTTTGTGAACAGCTAGTTATTGCAAAACTTTTATTTTTCTGTAATTTTTCCAATTTTTTAAAAAAAGTATTGACTATCCCAGTCTCAGATCGTTTCCTCCTCACCTCCAATTTAATTTTGTTGCTTTTTGGCTTCTTAGGGTATGTCCAGACTACCCGCCGTATCGGCGGGTAGTGATCGATTTATCGGGGATCGATATATCGCGTCTCGTTAAGATGCGATATATCGATCCCCGAACGCGCTCCCCATCGACTCTGGAACTCCACTGGAGCGAGCGGCGGTAGCGGAGTCGACGGGGGAGCTGCGGCCGTCGATCCCGCGCCGTGAGGACCCAAGGTAAATCGATCTAAGATACTTCGACTTCAGCTATGCTATTCACGTAGCTGAAGTTGCGTATCTTAGATCAATTCCCCCCTCCCTTAGGATGAGTCAAGATGGATATCATCTTACTTCTGTGCTTTCTTACAGTAAGATAAGAGTCCTTAGTCTTTACTCAGGCAAAACTCTGTAGGAGTGTTTCTTGAGTAAGCACTGCAGGATTGGGCCTGAAGTTTGTCACTTGTTGAGGGATCCTTCATGTGACTCATGTGTAATCAATAAATCGTGTGCAGGGTGGTGGTTTCCCACATCAGGTCCTGTTTCTCATATTTCAACGTCTAGAATGGGTTTGTGCATCTTTTTCTCGTGTACCTTTCCCCTTCTTCAGCACTAATGATAGACATGTTCTTCTGAGCATATGGTAATTGTACAAACATCAAATTCTGACTGTTTCCAACCCAAGAAGGAAGGATGAGGAGGGAGTCAGAACATTCCACTCACTAAACATTACTGCCCATCATTTAGGACTTTGCCAAGGGAACTAATGCTTAGCTGGCATATGGTTAACAAACTGCCTCCCTGGTAAGAAATCTGCATGGCTCCCCAGTCATATTAACTGGATGCTGCAGGGGAGGAACCATCACCAACAACAGAGGGATGAGTGGTCAGACAAATACTGTCTCATGCCAAGAAAGAACCAGAGACACTTGCTACAGAGGTTGCTCAGAGCAGAGTGTTTAATCACAAAATCAGGGTCACTATGTTTTCCCCCTAAAATGTTTGGGTTCTCTTACATACCAAAACAAGCACACAGAATCATAGGACTGAAAGGGCCCTCGAGAGGTCATCTAGTCCAGTCCCCTGCACTCCTGGCAGGACTAAGTATTATCTAGACCATCCCTGACAGGTGTTTGTCTAACGTGCTCTTAAAAATCTCCAATGATGGCGATTCCACAATCTCCCTAGGCAATTTATTCCAGTGTTTAACTACCTTGAAAGTTAGAAAGTTTTTTCTAATGTCCAACCTAAATTGCCCTTGCTACAATTGAAGCCCATTGCTTCTTGTCCTATCCTCAGAGGTTAAGGAGAACAATTTTTCTCCCTCCTCCTTGTAACACCTTTTATGTACTTAAAAACTGTTATGTCCCCTCTCAATCTTCTCTTCTCCAGACTAAACAAACATAATTTTTCAATCTTCCCTCAAAGGTCATGTTTTCTAGACCTTTAATCATTTTTGTTGCTCTTCTCTAGCCTTTCTCCAATTTGTCCACATCTTTCCTGAAATGTGGTGCCCAGAACTAGACACAGTACTCCAGTTGAGGCCTAATCAGTGCAGAGTAGACTGGAAGAATTACTTCTCGTGTCTTGCTTACCTGCTAATACATTCCAGAATGTTGCAAAAAAAGTAAACATCCGTGTTACACTGTTGACTCATATTTAGTTTCTAATCCACTACGACCTTAAGATCCCGTTCTGCAGTACTCCTTCCTAAGCAGTCATTTCCCAATTTATATGTGTGCAACTAATTGTTCCTTCCTAAGTGGACTGTTACTTATCACCTTATTGTCTTCTAGATGTTTGCAAATTGATTACTTAATTATTTGCTCCATTATCTTTCCGGGTAATGAAGTTAACATGACTGGTCTGTAATTCCCCAGGTTGTCCTTATTTACCCTTTTATATATTGGCACTATATTTTCCCTTTTTGAGTACTCTGGAATCTCTCCTATCTTCCATGACTTTTCAAAGGTAATCACTAAGGGCTCAGATATCTCCTCAGTCAGCATCCCTGATGCCATTCAGAATTGCCCTCGGTGCATTCCTGAATCTTTTCTCAGATATGGAGACCATCATATACTAAGCATTTCCATGCCAGTATTAGTCAGATTAGCAGGAGTATCAGTCAAAGTGTGGAATGCAATATTGACTGATCCAGCAGTACTGGCTTCAGCGTAAAAGGTGTGACACAGAAGTGGTGGTAATACTATTCACAAGGCACAGAGATTAGTATCCATCAATTCCAGTGTCTATTGTTACACTAAGGGTAGGTCTATACTTACCTCTGGGTCCGGCGGTAAGCAATCGATCTTCTGGGATTGATTTATCGCGTCTTGTCTAGACGCGATAAATCGATCCCGGAAGTGCTCGCCGTCAACGCCGGTACTCCTGCTTGGCGAGAGGAGTACGCGGCATCGACGGGGGAGCCTGCCTGCCGCGTCTGGACCCGCGGTAAGTTTGAACTAAGGTACTTCGACTTCAGCTACGTTATTCATGTAGCTGAAGTTGCATCTCTTAGTTCGAAGTGGGGGGTTAGTGTGGACCAGGCCTAGGACACAGAGTTCTTACATGCAGTTGTTCAGTGGAATCAGGGTCACCATTCTTCTAGGCTGGATTAACACCCTAGCGTTCTGTCAGAGAATAATTTCAAAGCAGACAATCCTTTCTGATTAGCAAAGCCCCTCGTGCTGAGTAGGTAACAGCATTTTCTTACTCATCAGAAGATTACATCTTTATTTACAAAGCATAATTTGTGAACAAAGCTGTTCTTTAAAATATCTGAGGTTAAAAGTGGTTTCTTAGGAGAGGGAACTGTCCAGTGGAAGTTGGCGTTAATTCAGGTTGTGCTGTACGCCAGCCCATTTTGTGAGCAATGCACTAACCATGCCTGTTTATGTTCTTTCTATGACCCCAATTCAGAAACACACTTAAGCATGAATGAGGCTTCACTTTAAGTATATGTTTTGGTGGGATTTAAGAACTTCTTATAGTTATGCAGATGCTTAAGTGCTTTGCTGAAGTGGGGCTATATGTTATTTGAATTGCTTAAATAAACTATTAACTGCTAAATGCTGGTGATAAGCCGCTAGTTGATTCCCGAATTTATTTTGTTAAACAACATTTTGGTTATACTTTGCAGCAATAAACAGCTTTACTGTAGAAAATTACTTAACTTAAATTTAAAATTACTTAAATTACTTACTTAAAAGATTGCATTGTTCACACCAACCCCCACCCTCCAAACAAATCAGCTTTGCAGCTAAGCCGGTAAACTGTAAGCAAATAAACTTTTGATCTCAGTAATTTGATTCTCATTCAATGTCAGGTAAACTATAAAATCTGCTTCCTTTTTTATAGTCCTTACTAAATTATAACCCTTATAATACTCTGTGGTATTAATGATACCTTAGTTTAGTAAAATCTGATTTGCTCTTAAGTATGCAACTTTTTACATTTCTCTCCATCTTGGACAAGGTAAACAGAGTGGGTGGTTTCACTTTTGTTTCTAGTCAGTTTCACTTTCGGCAAGAGAGGAGCCACACAGGCAGTGATCAGATCTGGATTAGGGGTAGGTTTGAAGTTCAAGAGCAGTGAAATCCAACAAGCTGTTCTTGCACAATCTCAGATCCAACTGTAGAAATCTTGTGAGATCAACTATGCTCCGGAAAATTTCACCATTGTGGGATGTATCTAAACTGGATCAATCAGCCCATCTAGGCTAATGTCAGCATTTCTAATGTGCCTATCACTCTAGCATCTGGGTACTAGGATAGAAATCATAGACCCAGTGCAGTCAATGGCAAAACCCCCATTGACTTCACTGAGGCCAAGATTTCAACCTAGACATATAAAACAGGTGTCTTTTGGTTTTGAATTCAACCCAGAGCAAAACTGAATGAGGTAGGTTTATGTTGGCAGGAGATGAATCAGAATCCCTTGGAATTTGATGGAAAAGATAGTTGAATTTAAGGTTTCATTTTGGGCCTATTTCTAGATCCCTCTTGAATTTGAAAAGGAAAAAATCCATCAGAGAAACATATCTACTTGTAAAAAGCAACAGAGGGTCCTGTGGCACCTTTGAGACTAACAGAAGTACTGGGAGCATAAGCTTTCGTGGGTAAGAACCTCACTTCAGATGCAAGTGAGGTTCTTACCCACGAAAGCTTATGCTCCCAATATTTCTGTTAGTCTTAAAGGTGCCACAGGACCCTCTGTTGCTTTTTACAGATTCAGACGAACACGGCTACCCCTCTGATACATATCTACTTGTGTTAGGTTGTGCAAATGCTCATTTTGTACAATACCTACATTCTAGGCCAGTTTGACCTGACAATCTCAATTTAAAAACTTTAATATCCAAAGAGAGTGAATTTGCAGACATATATCTAATATCTAGCAAAAGCTCCTGGTTGCTTTTGCTAGAAATCAGTCAAATGATGACTGGGGTGCTCATATGAAAATCACCTGAGTCTTTTGGAGGAGCACATGGCATTGCTGACAAAAGCTATCCGATGTTTTTTCTTACTATGACTCTTAATTTAGCAATTCATTCACATTATCAAAGGAAGAGACCTGCCCAACAATAGCAAATACAATGAACAGAATGAACCCTGTAATTTTATGACATAGCCCCTAACAATGGAGTCTGACTATTATAATCAACTTGCTGAGTATCAAAAAGGGACAGTGGCCCTTCAAATGCCTGAACTGGAAGGAAAAACTATTGTGCAATCCCGATGAACCTTTTATCTGCACTTCACTGGAACACGTTATGCAGAATTGTATGCTGTCTCGTTCAAAGGCTCCTCTTTTAAGCTACAACTGTTTGTGCAGCCTCTGAATGTCCAATGACAAGTTTGTGGGTCTTTTTAAATGCAAGATGATTATTTTACAAGCAGTTGTGTTTAAACTAATGGTGATCTTTATACTTATAGCATGACAGAATGTTATGGGATGCTCTCTTTTTTTTGAGAGAGAAAGGAAGGATTGAGAGTGAGATGGTCTGAGATTAAGTCACTGGACTCTGGAGCTCTGAGCTGAATTCCCAGCTCTGCCAAAAGATATCTTGTGTGATCTTGGGCAAGTCACTTAATGTCCCCAAGTTTCTGTCCCCCATTTGTAAAATGGGGATAATACATCCTTTGCCTGTCTCGTCTAATAGTTTGTAAGCTCTTTAGGAGAGGGAGTATCTCTGGCTCTGTGCACGTACAGTGCCTAGCACAATGGGCCATGGCCGGCACCTCTAGGTGATACTGTAATACAATTAATGATGATGATGATGATGATGATGGATCCTTTTTAATAAGGAAGGTTATGTCCTATTGTCCTTAGTCACAACTGCTTCACAAACACAGCCAACTAGTACTAGGGAGCAGATGTATTTACTGCAATGTAGGGCCAAGTCCTGAACAATGCTGAGCACCTGCAGGAGCCACAGAAGTCAATGGAAGATGCAAATGCTCAGCTCCCCTTGTGATCTGACCCAGGGAGAAAATGAACTGTGCTGTACGTCAGATTGATTTGGGGCTTAAACATTAGAAGATGGGAGCCTCAAGTTTCGCCAGTAACCACCCACTGCCATCACAGGAAGCCAGTCTCATGGGATACGCCCATCTGCCAGAGGATCCTTGCTCAGTCCTCTAGAGGCAGGGGAAAAGAGCTCAGGTTCCGTTCCTTCCTGTGTGGTTTATAATGGGTTCTGGGTTCAGGGTGTGAATGAGTGTATGGCCAGTGCTGTTTTGAACTGTTCTGCTTTCAGATGAATAATACTGGTAAAACCCTGCAGGGGCCAATTTGGCCATTTTGGTTTAAACCATCAGTAAATCCTAGACTCTGCCATCACCTGGGAGCCCTGCAAGGGAACAGAGGAGCCTCTGACAGTCTCCCCATCCCATCCCACAGGAATGAATCAACTCCCCACCGGGGGAAGAGGAGCGCCTTTCCCAGTCTCCTTGCATTTGCAGGAAGGATCCGTGGGCAGCAGCAGAAGGGCCCCAGGGTGTGCTGTGGCTCACTTCCCTGCATTGTTGGCACTGGTGGCCAGAGAGAGGGAAACAGGAGAGCATTAGCCCCGTTGGGATATACGTTCAGTGCTTGTAAAAAGGTCTAAGCTCCCCCCCGCCAATCTTTTGTTTCCTAATCAAAACAATGGGAAATGTATCTTAAAAAAACAAAAAGAAAGGGAGAGAGGCTCAGGGCCTGATTCTCCTCTCACTTGAATCAGTTTTACTCCAGGAAAAGTGCACTACTCACTGGAGTCACTCCTGATTACACCAGGCTCGCTGCATTGACTTCAGTGGAGTCACTACTGATCTGCACCGCCTTAAATGGGAAGAACAGGAGTACTTGTGGCACCTTAGAGACTAACAAATTTATTAGAGCATAAGCTTTCGTGGGCTACAGTTCACTTCTTTGGATGCACATAGGGGAAGAGAAACAGACCCCATCTTTAATATCAAATGTAAATAATTCTCTGTCTTCTCGAGGTTGACTCAACAGTGAGCAGAGCTTCCCTCAGCCAGTGGCTGGGCAGACTATGTGCATCTTACAGGTCTCAAACACAAACCCTCGTGGTCCCTCCATAGTAACTCTACAAGGTAAGCCAAAATGGAGCATTTTGCTGGTCAAAACACGAGGAGCTCGTTCTCAGCCTCTCAGCTGGAAGTTGCTTTTTGCATCTCTTCTTTGCAGCAGGAAATACTTCCATCTCTTACCCCTGTATTAATAAACTTTGACCCTAAACTATTAGATCTTTGTTCCCATAACCTCCCAGACTACTTCCACTTGACCCACTCTGCTTCCATTTGAAATAATCAGCTGTAGTAAATGGCAATAAATATCAGTGTGATCGTACATGTAGTGTTGCTTTCTGATTGTGAATTTGAGGTTCTCGTTATAACAAATAATGAATAATACTTAATACTTCTGTAGCACCTTTCATCTGAGGTATCCGAAAGCACCAAACATTAATTGACTCTCATACCAACAGTGCAAGGCAAGTATTATTATACCTGTTTTACATATGGGGAAAATGAGGCACAACGGTTATTTGGCCAGTGGTCATACAGTGAGTCACTGTCACAGCCTGCATTGAAACACAGGTATGCCAACTCCCAGTCCTGTGTTCTAACCACTAGGAAATCTGCCTCACTGCGTGGGATGCGCAGCAGTCCTGTGTCTACAAAGCCTCCATTATACCTGAGTAGGACTGGCCCACAGTAGGAGGGATGTATTTTGGTGCACATGTCCTCCAGCTGCAGCCGCTCCCCTGGGCTGATGTCATAGCTGTGCTTAGGCTTTGGGTAGCTAACCAGCCAGCCGTAGTCCACGCCCGTCTTTATCTTGCGATATTCATTCTCTCTCTCTCGTTGCTGTTTCTCTGCCTGCTTGATCTGCCAGCCTAGTTCCATCATTAGTGTCTCCACCACCATCTCTGTGGGGCTCCTTTGGGAAATCCGGCTCGGTGGCTCATTCCACCTGAACCAGGAAGCCAGCGACATGCTTGCCCAGTTCTTTTACCTGTAAAGAAAAAAAACACATTATTGTTAATGCGTTCACTGCAGACGCTGCATCTCTCCAATTTGCGGTGCTTGATTTTCCAGAGCTCAGCACCCAGCACCTCTCCACCTAGACCAGTAAGTGCTGCTGGGTGCTGAGCACTTTTGAAAAATCTCATCAATAGGGGCCCAGTTGTGCTTGGCCTTTGTGCAGGTTTGCAGGGGGAGAAGGAAGGTGCAAGGAGACACTGCCTCCCCCCCACACACACACTATGCCCAGGCATTAAAGGGCCAGCGGGTCACAATCACAGCGTCTGAGCTTAGAAGTTTCAGAGTAGCAGCCGTGTTAGTCTGTATCCGCAAAAAGAACAGGAGTACTTGTGGCACCTTAGAGACTAACAAATTTATTAGAGCATAAGCTTTCGTGGGCTACAACCCACTTCTTCGGATGCATATAGATTGAAACATATATTGAGGAGATATATATACACACATACAGAGAGCTTAGAAGAGCACAGTGCCTGCTGCTCTATTCATTTAACCATGGGAAGAATAATGCACTAAAGGGAACAGAGGCAGGGCCGAAGCCTGAGCAGCTTCCCCTGCCAAACCCCTGCATATTTGAGAGCTGAGAGAGGGACTGTAGGACAATCCTTCCCAAACTCTCTGTGGGACAGAGTGGCTCCACGCCATCTGCAACCCACAGCTGGGCCCTGAATGTTCCTGCAGTTATCTTCCAGTAGCAATGGAGCTCTCAGGAGTTGATCAGGTATTGGGGGCAGCTTCACTGGTGCTGATGGAAAGTGGCGTGAATTACAATGATATCTCACATGTGACCAACCGAGGATCTGAGGATAGGAAAGTGCGTATGATCATCTCCATTTTACAGATGGGGAAACTGAGGCACACAAAGGCAAAAAGACTTGTCCAAGGTCATAGAGTAAAGCTGGGACTCTCCTGTATGTACACACACACACACACACACACACTCTCTCTCTCATGTTTTTAACACCATAACCATCACTATGGTTCCTTCCTACCATTCACACCTTTCTGTTCCAGTAAAAGTCTCCACCCCAGGAGGAATTCACACCAAAGGAGGACAAGCTGTGTTACCGCCACCACCTTCCCTTGGAGCTTCCACTGGCAGAGGTAGCTCCAGTTTGCAGCCAGGGGTCCCGAGTCCTGCCAGCAGACTGAGGCAGTGTGCCGAATCAGCACATCCTGCGCTCACTCTGGCTACACTCCCTTCTCAGCCACATCCTGCTAATGAACACAGCATATTATTGTATCTGATGACATATCTTAGTGCCCTGGTCATAAGGAATTCCTCCTAGTTAATGGCAGTGAAGTGTGGGCCAGTAGTTAGCAGACAGCTGGCCCCCCGGGCGGCCCTGTTGGACACTGAGTCGCTGCCTGGCCTTGGGCAAGTCACTTATACAAACCAAGGCACACAAAGGTTATCTGTAAAATGGTGACAATGATACTGACCTGCCCCACAGGAGCTTTGTGAGAGCTGATAAAATTGGGGGCAGGGGTCACACACTCCTCAGCTTCTGTCAGCTGAGTTCATTGCATGCACCAGAGGCTCCTTGCATCTCTCCATTCCCTCCACAAGTTCTCCATGTGCTACCCTTCCACCCCCCCCCCCTCTATTCAGCTATTCCTTGCACCCCACCACCACCAGGGGTTCTTTGTGCCCCCTGACTGATCCCTTCCCCCATACCAGGGTGTCCCATTCTCCCCCCCCCCCAACCCCATGCCAGGGGCTCTGCATGTGTCTTCTTTCCTAGAGGGTTGCACACTTCATTGCGTATGTTGCTTAGGTAGGCAGAGCTGTATTCCTCCCATTCCACTCCTCCTCCCCTGCCAACGCTCACTCCCCTCCAGGTCCCTGCTTCCCCCCCCCATTCCCAAGCCTTAGAGGAAGCATTTTTAGTGGTGGAAGCAGGGTCCGAGAAGTAGGCAGGCCACTCATTCAGTATTAAACTGAACAGTCATTTGCTTTTCCAGGGTTTGCCCCCATCAGGTACTTAGACAAAACTGCATGTGGTTTTGTCCAGTATTGGATGGGGGATGCTCTTTTGAAGAGAATATTGCTCTGCACAGGTCACGCTGGCGGGGGCAGAGCTACATGCTTTTAAAAAAATGGCACCTCCTGCATGGCGTGACCTTACACACACTGCACATTTGATGTCACACCAGCAGGGGCAGGCCTACACCATTCCCAGAAGTACTGGAATGCCCAGTGTTCCAGGAATGTGTGAATGGCCACCCTACCCAGAGGGGATTGGGGTGGGAGGGAGGAGGGACCATTACAGCTCAACTACGTAAGCAACGAAGTGTATCCCCCCTTCATGGGGCTGGCCTGTTTCCTGCCTGTGCAGGGGCAGAACTGTGTGGGGTGCCATGTAATGCCCTGAGAGCAGTGCAGCGAGGAGAAGCCACTCGCATGCGCGAACGGGGTTGGACTGTGTCTGTCTCTTTGACATTCCTACAAACATTTTTTCAAGTTTTCTGATTGTCACCAAAATCAAGCGGATTCTGCCCACTGATGCCTAGCACATTCCGTGAAGTTCTGGAATTCACTGGATGCAGCCTTCAAAAGTTATTGTGCTGCATACAGACAAACAGAGAAATGCCATCAAGTTGTGTTTAGGGCCTCGCTTTGCTTGGCCAAAAACATCTGTGAAATTCTTTGAGATCCTCAATTGAAAAGAACTGGAGGGACAATTTTTTGTCAGTAACGATGGGCTGAAGAAGGAGCGTGCAGGTGCAGATTAGATCTAGGCTCAGCTCTAGGGCCTGGATTTGAGGCTGAATCCTGCTTTTGGGCTCAATGGTACTAAAGTCCTATGAGCTGCCATCATAAGATTTCAGCACCAAGTAGTAGAAGCCTCACAAGATCAGTTGATCCCACAAAAGTTCCATCTTCCTGATTGCTGTTTAAGGAACTCAGGTATCCTGTGCAGGGTTTGTAATTGAATTAGTATCGTTTACCCCTATTGGTTTTTGCCCGCCAGAGGCTGCCCGTGCCAGCTATAGAAGAATTCAGTGAGTGCCAGTCACAGTCTCCTCAACACAACAGCTGCCTGGTTCCTTACCTGCTATGTTCTGTGTTGTTTTCTTGGAATAAAGCCTGAAACTGTTTCAGCTGAACCTGTCAGTTGTGAGTGTTAGCTTGTTCCAGGACATGGTGGAACTCTCAAGACCAGCCACTCTCATATTTCAGCCACATCTGAAAATAGGTTCAGGATCTGACCCAGAACCAAAACAAGAGTGGCAGGTCTGGAACAGGGAATTCAAATGTGAACACCCTCTCCTCCTATCTAATACACAAAGGGGTTTGGATCTGGGGGTCAGCTCATCTCTAATTATATTATTGCTGGTAGCAATAGCAGTTGTATTAACCATAGTGTCATGCAGAGCTTTTGATTTAAATGGAGGACTTACATGCACCGAGGGAAGGCCCTGGGACCCCCACTGACTTCTAAAAACAGATGACCTGACTGTTCTGGTGTGCTGGAACTGTACAAACAGGCAATATCACAACTATTAATGGAACAGTGAGGGCTGTCCTGGGGGGAAGTGAAAGCATGCATATGCTTGGACTATTATTTTCAAATTAAATGCACCTGTGTTGCTGGATGTGTTTATATTGTATTTGGGCAAAACATTCAACACCAACCAGCTCCTCCTAGTGTAGTCATTTTAACAGCACTCTATTGTGTCAACAATAATCGCCATTACAATGGTCAGGATAGAGTCCGAAGCAGGTGCTCAGAGCATGAAGAAGAGCATGCACAAAACAACGTCTACTATTTCTTCTCCTAACACTTACATGCCTTGCTGCTTCCGTCTGTTAGCCCTCAGGGATGGGTACAAAGGATATTTGCAGTGGAGGTTACAGAGAGGCTAATGTCAACCAGTTCTAGATCAGTCAGGAGATGACATGCCATGACTGAAAGGGGCATATGAACCAGGTGATGGGCTAAGGGCCTTGATCCTGCAAAACGCTTGGGACTAACCGAATAAGAGGTGTGGAGAGATGTCTCATGAGGAAATATTTAAGTCAACACAATAAGCGGGTTCAGTAGGCTAGCCAAAAATTTTTCATCTAATTTTTTTTTCCAGTGGAAGATTGTTTGCAACAAAATTAAGATTTTCACAGGAAGTATCTGCTTTATCACCATTTTTGATTTTTTTTTAAAACAGAAAACTGAAAATTCAAAACCCAATTTTTTTTTTTTTTAGTTTTTAGCTGAACATTTTGGGGTTTTGAGGTTTTGTTTTTTTGATGAAAAAGTCAAAATTTTCCATGGGGGATTTCCCCCTGCCTCCAACCAGCTTTAGTGCTCAGCATCTTGCAGGACTAGATTCCAACAGGGTGATCCTACATCTGTGGATCCAGGCCTAACACTCTGAAAGGGTTCGCCCCAAAACGAAGAGTATTGCATCATGATGCAAATGTTGTGATGGCACCAGTTAAATATCACAGTGTCATTTATCAGCTTCATCCACTGCTGTGTGAGCAACAAGTTGGGTTGCCAACTTTCTAGTCGCACTAAACCAAATACCCTAGCCCCACCCCTTCCCCGAGGCCCTGCCCCTTCCCCAAGGCCCCCCCCCACTCACTACATTCCCCCTCCCTCGGTGGCTCGCTCTCGCCCACCCTCACTCACTTTCACTGGGCTGGGGGTTAGGGTGCGGGGTGTGTGTGAGGGCTCTAACTGGGGGTGTGGGGATGAGGGGTTTTGGGTGCAGGAGGGGGCTCCAGACTGGGGGGTGGGGCCAAGGGATTTGGAATGCAGGAGGGGGCTGTGGGTTGAGGCTGGGGGTTGGGGTGCCAGAGGGGGTGAGGGCTCTGGGGTGGGGCCGCAGATGAGGGGTTTGGGATGTGGGAGGGAGCTCTGGGTTGGGGTGCAAGGGAGGTGAGGGCTCTGGGCTGGGGGTGAGGGCTTTGGGGTGGAGCCGGGGATGACGGGCTTGGGGTTCAAGAGGGTGCTCTGGGTTTTGGGGGGGAATCAGGGCTGGGGCAGGGGGGTGGGGCTTGGGGTTGGGGCATGGGATTACCTTGGGCAGCTCCTGGCCAGCGGTGCAGCGGGGGGAGGCTAAGGCAGGCTGCTTGCCTGTCCTGGAACCACACTGTGTGCGCCCTGGAAGCAGCCAGCAGGTCTGGCTCCTAGGCAGGGGGGGCCAGGAGGATCCATGCACCACTCTTGCCTGCAGGCACCGCCCCCCCCCCCAGCTCCCATTGGCTGGTTCCTGGCCAATGGGAGTGTGGAGCCAGTGCTCGGGGTGGGGGCAGAGTGCGGAGCCCCGTGGCCCCCCACCTAGGAGCCAGACCTGCTGGCTGCTTACGGGGCACAGCATGGTGCCAGCCAGGACAGGTAGGGACTAGACTGCCTTAGCACCACAGCACCGCCGACCGGACTTTTAATGGCCTGGTCGGTGGTGCTGACCGGAGCCACCAGGGTCTCTTTTCCACCGGGTGTTCCGGTTGAAAACGGTTACCTGGTCACCCTAGCAACAAGGAAGGCAGAAGCTATGAAATAGCCTGGAGTTGTCCCAACATTAGGCCCTTTATACCACATGGCTGAACCATGCTAACAGCCACGTTTACAAAAGAAGGCAGGGATTTGGGATGGCTCAGGTTTGGAGTGTCCAACTGGAGGCCTTGACTTCAGATCCTCAACATTTCTGAAAATCAGTCCCTAGGAGTCTCAAGTTGGGCACTCCAAAATGAAGCCTGGCAGAATTAATAAACTCTTCTGAACAGTTGGGTCTATTTTTTTAAAACAGAGTAGGTAGCAGCAGCTATGCACTAGCAGAATGAAAGGCTCATAACAGAGCTAGTCAAAAATGTTCTGTCAAAAAAACTTTCTTTGATGGAAAATGGCTTTTTTGGCAAATCAAAAATTTTAATGAAAAGTGTCCATTTGTGTGACAAAAAATTGGATTTTCATAAAAAGGTAAAAAATGTTCAGTTTTAAGTAACTGAAAACTGGATTTAAATTTTTTTTTAAACTGAAGCTTGTCTTGGTTTGGGTTTTTCTAATGAAACACACCAAAAAGATGAAGAAAATTTTCAGTGAAAATGAAAAAAAATTTCATTGAAATTTTTCACAGGGGAAAAAAGCAATTTCCTGATGAGTTCTCCCTCAATCATCTCTTGATGATGGCTGCTAGTAAACTGCACATCTAAGTCCTGACGCTCCACAGATTTACACGGAACATTAATAGGAGGCGAGAGTAGCAGCACAGTAAGTGGTGTGAAGAACCAGCAGTGAAGCAGTTAATACAACGTGGTGGTATATAATGTATTTCGTTTGGCTCTTGTTTTAAAATGATTACATATTGTAATTCACCTTCCACTTCACTTGTACGCTTCAGAACACTATCTCAAGCACTCTGCGAGCTAAGCACCAACACGTCCACTCCTCCTCTAGGCAGGATGACCTACAAGATAATTTCTACCTTGATTTTCTAGGTCAAATTGTGTACATTTGATTTTAAACATTAACTTTAATAAAATTTTTAAGCTGATGAAGCCCCTAGAGAGAGATGTACCAACTTACACAGGTCTGAATTTGGCCTTATACCTCTACGCTTCTGTTGATGCCTTCATACCGTCACAAAACCATTTAAATAAGCAACTCAAATAGTTAAATGACTTAAAGCACAAATCTCATTGACTTTCAATGGAACATATGATCCTAAATCACTTAGGTGCTTTTGAAAGTCCCACCAGTAAGCTTAGATCTAAAACCTGAAAATGGCAGCAGCCTCAGAAGCCAGAAGAGAAGGAGAATTTCATATCTAAGTTGCAAAGTGACTAAAGCTCTAGTCCCCAATATAGTGATAATTACCAAAAGTTCATAATCACTTAGAACTCAAGGTACAACTTGGAATATCCTAAGTGCTTCTGGACTCCCAGAAGTAGTAGTGGTCAAAGGGCTTTTCTTCTCCATATGGCAAGGAAATGGTTTCAAAAGTGGACCTTGCCGCAGTGAGCCACACCTTTTGTCACTTCAAGACTGCATTACTGCAAGGTGCTCTATTCAGGACTATATTTGAAGACCACATGGAAATTCAGCTAGAGTGGAACAAAGTTGTCTGCTTGCTTACTGGTGTGCCAGGTATGGAGCTCATTGCACGGTTACTCCATAGACATCACTGGCATCCAATTTAGTATTCAGGTGCAATTCCTGGTGTTGATTTTAATCTAAAAGCCCTGCATGGTTTGGATCCTGGTTATCTTTGAGGCCACTTCTCTCTTCATGCCTCAACCTGGAGGTTGAGACCAGGTGGGAAGCTCGAGCTGACAAATCTAGATTAGTATATTTAGCATCAGAGTATTCTCTGTGAGGAGCCCCTCAATTCTGGAACTTGTTTCCTGTGCTGGTCCAGAAGTTCACGAGTCAATTGACTTTCGGGGCATGATGTAGATCTATCTATTTATTTACCAAGGCTTTTGCCTGATGAGATAAGCTGGGAGGGTTGGAGTTCTGTGTTGGCAGTGGGAGATTTCCAGTTTGATGCTATGTCATTTTAAGATGTAATTGTGTGTGATTTCATATTTTTTCCATGACCCTAAAAGTGCAAGTAATAAAATGAAAAATAAAATAAATACAAATACAGTAGGGAACAAGATTTCTAAGATAACGTTTGTGGAGTTCCTAGAATGTATGGAACTCCACAAATTGTATGCAAAATCAGATCTTAATACAGAAGGACTGGGAAAGTGTGTTGAACATAGCTAACTTGGGAGGAACCTTTTTTGGTAAGATTGCCCCATTCTGCAAGGGTTTTGCTCAAAGATCAGTCAACAAATCAATAAAGTCCAAAAGTGGAGTCTAGAAGTAATCAAAGTGTGCTATGCATCAGCACATTGGTATCAGAGTGGGGACAAACCTGGAAATGGTTCTTACAATTTCCTCCCAGTTTCCAACAGCATCTACAAATGTAGGTGATATGATTGTTCATCAATGTGCATGTCACTAAAAGAATCCACACCATTAAAGAAAGGTGCCCCAAGAAGTCTATATTCTGTTCTTGGGGTCCCAAGTTTGAAAATATTGTACAGTCTAATTTTTAGACTCTTCCAGATTCAGAAAATGTGCCACACTGGATCAAACCACTGGTCCCGTATCCTGCATCTAACAGCAACCAATACCCGATCCTTCAGAAGAAGGTAAAAAACAAAGCAAAGATTACAAGTTCTGTGGGACAAGGACCATATATGTGTGTAAGGCAACACATACATACACAGTCCCATATGGTCTAGTGGTCAGGATTCCTGGTTTTCACCCAGGTGGCCTGGGTTCAATTCCCAGTGTGGGAATAGTGCAGAACATACACTTCTGGTGCTCTATAAATAATGATGCCCTAACTAGTCGTGCACATGAGGGAACCCTGTGGTGATTAGTTTATGCCCCGAAGCTTTGATTACCCTTATGTTAGCAGGCAGAGCAACAGCTATTGGAAATGATCCTGCTCCTACTGAACTCCCATACAGTACAGTGGGAGCAGGTGCCAGTTCCCTTCCTATTAATGATAATGGTAATATCACCAGGATGACTCCAGTTCTTTCAAGCCAGCCTCTCTCACTTTCACATTACCACAGATGGCAATGTCTGCCTGTTGCAGATCTAGCCCACCTGTATAGGTGACTAAGCTCACATGGGAATGGTGGGCTGATGGCTCTGAGTCCATAACTCCATTACCCTAAAATGCATCTATGCTCTGTTACATACTTAGATGGTATTTTTGTATTTGTGAGTTTACCATGTGTTCACCAGTATGTTATTAAAGGTTAAGATACCTTGACAGATCCAGTAAGAGGCACTGAGGCAAGCTCACTGCTAGAAAAAGTGGATGGTAGAATGAACTAAGATATTGTAAAGATTTAAATGTCTCTGCACTCTCACTCACATGACTGGGTAATTTATATTAAAGAGAAACTATTCTACGGTTATTTAGAAAAGATGCAAATACCTACAACACTTAGCAGCACCTTCCTTCATCTGATACAGGTTGAGCTGGGTCACTCATATAACGTGTGGGTATTTTACCAATGTTTTTAGCAGCCAACAGGCTAATTAGTGCTATATTCCTGTCAATTAGCCTGTTCTTATTACTGTCTGAGTCTGACCTCACACTGGTATATACGCACCAGTGTACGCACAGCCTAGTGAGAGGAGAGCTAGGCCCTGTAAGGGTAACTTGTGAAGCTGAACAGATTATAACCGCCCATCATCTTCCAGCTAGTGCCATTGCTGGCTGTTTTATTAGAGGCAGCAGGGCCCCTAATGGATAGAGCAAAAACTGGGAGTCAGGAAACCTGGGTTTTAATTCGCACTGACTCACTATGGGTACGATCTTGCTGAGCTCTTCTTATGGCCTTCAGCTTTTTGAGCTGTTTCAGTGGCTCTTTATCAAGAGCTGTGAGGGAGTGCAGCTTTGAAAAGTGTTGCTGTAGCAGGGCATCAGAGTGGTGCTGCAAGATGAGAATCACTTCTGAAAAGAGTTCAGGCACACTGGTATCAATGGGAGTTTTGCCTGAGCAAGGACTGCAGATTGATTTGTCCAGTCCCCACCAAGTAACTAAATGACTTGGGAATACAAGTCCCACAGGCTTTCAACAGGGCTTGTAGTCCTCAGTGTCCTAGGTGCTTTTGAAAAAAATCACATGCCCCAACAAGAAGGATGTAGGGCAGGCAGAGCAGATTGCCTGCAATTCACACTGCCTGTTTTCTAACAGAGGGAAAATCCAGTCCAAGCATCTCATGAAAGCTACAGTCAGTGCTAGTTGTCCCTAGGTGGTTCTTGTTTGCATGAAGCTGTTTTTCCATCCTCTTCCTTTCTAGCGCTGGAAACCGGCCACATACACTCAGTGGAACTGACAAGCCACCCCCCCCTCATCCTGCCATTGGTCTTTTCTATTAGGAAGGACACAAAGGACTGGGGCTTACAGTCAGGTTGCAGGATGCTGATGACCAAGAGGGCTCAGCCTGGCTCCCTTCTGGGGAACAGGGCTAACACAGCCATCTGTGTTAAATAACAACAGTGCTGCATCTGGCTACAAAACCTTCTGTTGGACAATAAGTCAGTTTTGCTGCTACTCAGAGTAGCCCATTCATGTTTCAGAGAGCTGGATTTGACCATGCTCAGTTTATAAACTGGTCAAATACTAATAAATTAAAAATATTAAACTGTTCATAAAAATCTCCACTCCAGAAGTAGTGCAGAGTTTGAGGAATTTTGCCTACTCAACTCTATATTTCCTTTTGGAAATAACACCTTCTCCTCAAGGTTGACCATGTTTGACATCAGATAGTATATTTTACATGGTTGCTTTTTCAATGTACATATATAACTATACCTGTACCTGGATTATACAATACTTCTATACTTGTACCTGTAGCTGGATGTTAATATTGACAGAAGGGGAGTTTCCTTGATTGTCAGTGATCATGTTCATAGGAAATGCCATTGAGTAACCTTAGCTGTAAACAGCTAAACTAACGGCCCTTTCTGTGTAGGCATTTCCTTCCAGAGATGGGCCACGCCATCCCCTGTATCTTAACCAGCTCCTGTGGCTGCCTCCATTCCTTTTCCAACTCTTCCTCCCTTGACTCCGTCCATGTTCCCCCTTGTGCTCTTTGTCTCTGGCTCCCTTAAACATTTATAAATATAAAGATGTAGAAGTGGAAGGGCCAGGGAGGGAGGAAATCAATGGGGGAGCTAGTGCAGACAATGAACTGAGGAGCCAGGAAAGTACCAAGCCCATATGTGTTGTGGCTAGGGTGACCAGGTGTCCAGTTTTCAACTGGAACACCTGGTCAGAAAGGGATCCTGGCAGGCTGTTGACTGTTCAGTTGGCAATGGCGTGCAGCAGGGCTGATGGGCTCCCTGCTAGCCGCCACACCTCATGACTCCCGGGAAGCAGCCGGCATGTGCTCCCTCTGGCTCGTAGACCAGGGATCTCAAACTCAAATCACCATAAGGGCCACATGAGGACTAGTGCATTGGCCTGAGGGCCGCATCACTGAAACTTTTCCATACAATGATACAAAAGTATTGTCAAAAATGAAAAAAATCAAGAGTAATATAGTATGCTATTAAAAGTCCATGTATTAAACTCCTTAAAAATTGTAATGCGAAAAGTCAGTGATAATTTTGACAGTCATTTCATTTTTGGCCACTTAGCTGGCAGCGTTTTGCATCAACCAGAGCATCAATATTAGGTTTGATATCCTGAGATGAAACCCATCTCAGTGTTGCTTGCAAATTGTACCACATTCCATACAAAAAACTACACCAAGAGAATGTTAAGGACTGCACATTATTAGGGTTATTATTATTATTAGTGCCAAAATTAGGGTTGCGCACACAACTTTTTCTCTACTTCTTCTCTCTTTGAGACTATGTGTACTGTTTCTCATATAATATATACCTTTTTTCTACACCCTTAAATTGTATAGCATCTTACAGTGATTTTTCTACTGACTTTTATTGCATTGTCACAGTAGCCCAATATATGCTTATTAGCAAGGACTTGCCACTTAGCCACTCAAGTTTATGGTAAGTATGAGTGAGGGTGGCAAATGTGTGTTATGATGGGAAGCTGTGTTGATTTGTGCCTGGGTTGTGTTGTGCTGGGAGATTTTGGTTGATTTGTGTTGGTGGCAAATAAGGGGTGTGTGCCGGGGTGAGGGGCTATCTGTATTTGGACTTGCTGGTTGTGTTGATATGTGAGGTGGCAGCTAGGCACAAGTGTGTGGCAGTCGGGCCAAGTAATCCACCATCTGTGAAGTCTCCCTCATACAACCAATAAAACTGTAGGATGCAAATTAGTTATTGAGTAAGGGTGGTGATTGGTTGAGTCATCTCTGATATCACAATGGTATAGTACTCTTGGCACAGCACAGATACACACCTTTCTGTAGTCGTACACCAATTGTCAAGTCAAAATAGTTGAGAACTTCAAAGTTGGTTGGTAACAGACTGCAAAACCCCACTCCATCCCTTCCATGAGGCCCTGCCCCTGCCTCACCTCTTCCCACCCCTTCCACGCTCCCATTCCAACCCCTTCCCCAAATCCCCACCCCAGCCCCGCCTCTTCTCTGCCTGCTCCCCTGAGCACGCCACATTCCCGCTCCTCCCCGCCCCCAGAAAGTCCTAAGCACCTCCCAACAGCTGTTTGGTGGCGGGAAGTGGAGGAGCGGGGACATGGTGCGCTGCGGGGGACAGGCGGTGAGGGGAGTTTGGCTGCTGGTGGACGCAGAGCACCCACTAATTTTTCCCCGTGGGTGCTCCAGCCCCGGAGCATCCACGGAGTTGGTGCCTATGGCAGGCTGCAGGAAATAGGGTGTCCAGACAGCAAATGTGAAAAATCGGGACGGGGGTGGGGGGTAATAGGAGCCTATACAAGAAAAAGACCCCAAAATCGGGACTGTCCCTATAAAATCGGGACATCTAGTCACCCTAGCAGGAAATAACTCCACAGGCTACATGCCCCTCATCCCTGGCCCCACCCCGGAGCCCGCACCCCCAGCTAGAGTCCTCACCCCCTCCAGCACCCCAGCCCCGAGCCAGCCCAATGAAAATGAGCAAGTGAGTGAGGTTGGGGAGAGCGAGCGACAGAGGGAGGGGGGATGGAGTGAGCAGGGGGTGGGGCCTTGGAGAAGGGGCAGGGCAGTGGGCAGGGCAAGGGTGTTCAGTTTTGTGCAAGTAGAAAGTTCGCAACTCTAGTTTTGGCTCCCTGGCTTCCTAGGTCTGCTCTCTACCCCTCCCCCAGCCCCACTACTGTGCTGTGGTATACATTTCTTTGACTTGCTGGCTGGCTATTCTGACTGCAGGCTGCTCATATAGCCAGACCCTGATTCCCTTCAGGCTCCTACAAATCAGCCATGCTCAACTACCGGGAGTCTCAGTCTGACAGACTTGCTAAGTTTTATTAGAAGGGGTCTGCTCTGTTGTGAATCACAGGAGGTTCATCAGATGGAAAATGTGCTTCCCTGGCAGAAAGAAGAGTTCAGCAAGCAAAGTGTCTCCCTTTCTCCCCAATGCCATGTATCTGCCTCCAACACCAACAAAAGAGGGCATGGATCAGTGTTCATGTCGCACTCCCCGTCAGTACCTGGCCCCGGCCAGGAAAACTAATCATCCAACCAGCAAACCAAATTCGGTGATGAAACCTGATCACATGCCACCCGAGGCACATTGCACATACACTAAGAAAAGGCACCCACAAACAAAACGGAGGGAGGAGGCAGAAGGTGAGACTGGCAGTCAAATTGGGTTGAAAAGCAGGGCTTGGATCTTGGAGGGGCACATTGTCAAACTTACAGTACAGGAATGCCACTGGCAAAATGTATTGGTTTGCCGGAGCCTTGGGGGTACTTGTAGGAGTAGGAGGAAGAAATCTACCGCGAAGGGCTTGGATGATTGTCTATGAAGTTAATTCAAAGCCCATTGAAATCAATAGAAAGACTCCCATTGACTTCACTTGGCTATAGATCTGGTCCTATATGATCAACCTGTTAGCCAGGCAAAGAAATTCAGCCCCAGGCTCACTAATGGGCTGGGGAGCCATGATGCTCCCTGCTGCCCAGCTTGCCTGTCTCGCTCACCAGCCTGAGGAATGGAGCTGGGCAGTCAGGGAGCAGACAACTGAGTGGTGGCAGTGCATGGCAGATACTGACACACCTTTGAGCTTTCCGTACAGCTTGTGAAAAGGTTATGAAAAATAGTGGGGATACATTTTAAAAATGTGACAAACCCAGCATCAGAGATGTGATGATAATCTGCGAGCAAATGTGTGGAGGGAGTTTGGAGGGACTGTGGGTCACAGGGAGGCAAAAAAGTGAAACTAGGTGAGGGAAAGTTAATAATTACCTTATCCAAAACCCCACCATCAATCCAACCGTCCTCTGAACAGCAACTGTGTTAAATCTGGAGACTAAATTCAATCACTGACATCTCAAATGGGAGTTTTAATCCTGCTTTAAGTGAAAAGCTCAGCACAGCCCTAATTATGAAGTTGCTACTGACGCCTCTGTAATAGTAATTATATAACATGCCATACAACTGTAATAAAAATATCTGCTTTCTTCCTACATCAACAGTTCTCCACTTTTTCCATATGGGGACCACTTTTTCCATACCAGGGCCCCTAGTACCACCACCCCTTCCCATTTAGTAGCCATGATCCTCTCACCTTTATACTTAGCAATAGGGGATGGACAGAGTGATTGTGACCTCCTGACAGCTATTTGCAGCCTCCTTGGAGGTCATGACCCTAGTTTGAGAACCCAATCTATGTAATAAACCATAAAAATGGAAGGAAAGTCTTGTACTTAAGAGGAAAGTTTGGAAGTCAGGGAATCTGGATTATATTCCTGGTTGTGCCACAGACTTCCTGTGTGATTTTGGACTAATTGCTTAACCTCTCTGTTTCCTAATCGGTAAAATGGGCATAATCAAATGTATCTATCCCACTGGGATGTTCTGAGGCTTAATTCATTAGTGCCGTAAAGCACATTGACCTTCTCACACACAAAGCAGGACAAATATAACAAGTTATGCAACATCTTTCTTGTTCCCAACAAGTGGAATTAAAAGACATAATTCTTGCACACATTTCAATTATTCTGTTTTGTACCACAGTGGACAAAATATTCTTTGTTTTGCTTTACAAGCTGGACTAGCCAAGTGCTATGGAGGACACAAGATATGGGATGCAAAGGGAATTGTCACTGTAATTAACAGATGTCAGAGGACATGACCCTATTGCAAATACCAGGGAGGTTTGGATAACTGAGGTGCCTGTAAGTGTAACACTGTAAGGCCATGTCTGCACTAAGGACGCTACAGCCACACAGTTGTAGTGCTGCGGCTGTGCCGCTGCAGGTGCGTATTGTAGATGCTTCCTACATTGGTGGAACGGGGTTTTCCATCACTGTAGTTAATCCATCTCTCAGAGTGGCGGTAACTAGGTTGATGAAAGAATTCTTCCATTGACCTAGCCATATCTATACTGGGGGTTAGGTCAGGTTAACTATGGCACTCAAGGGTGTGGATTTTTCACATATGATGTAGGTAGGTCAATTTTAAGTGTAGACCAGGTGACCGGGTCTAAGTGAAACGTATTTATTATCAGTCTTTCTAGCTATAGGCTTTGCAGGGCTGTAAATAGTCTGACATGATTTCTAAGGATGAGCTAATTAGACAGTGACAGTTTGGAATGCTAGCAGTAGACTTCCAGGTAAGGCCCTATCCTCCCATCCCTTTCTTACATGAGTAGTGCTTACTGATTCAAGTAGTCAGTAACATCAATGGGACAAGTCAATGTCAGGATTGGGCCCTGTCATTGTATCAGGTTGCTTTTGCTAGAGATGTGACATGACTGACAGTAACTTTCAGAGGCATGTGAGGAGTACATTTTTATCTCCAAGTACAGCATATAATTTTTGTATTTTATATGGAGTAGATGTACGTACATTGAGCAGAGGATCTGGCTCAGTGTATATTGTACTGCTTAAAGGGTAGTTTAAGGGAGAACAGAAAATGTTACACAAGGTGCTGTGAGATAAAAGGCTAACCACAAACCAGGAAATATAAAGACATCATATTTCTTCCAAGAGTTAAGATGCATACTGCAACTGTGTTGCATTTTCTACATTTAATGGCACCCACAAGATTGTGTAAGGAACCTTTTTATAAAATTAAAAGCACATGACCTTCCCTATGTTTGTATATTTTCTGAAATATTTTGATTCCTAGAGATTTGTTGTTATAGGAGAAAAACTTTTTTCAATGTGTTTTCAACATACACTTTAATTACAAGAGAGTAAAGGAACAGGACATGGACTCAAGTATCAGAGGGGTAGCCGTGTTAGTCTGAATCTGTAAAAAGCAACAGAGGGTCCTGTGGCACCTTTAATACTAACAGAAGTATTGGGAGCTTATGCTTATGCTCCCAATACTTCTGTTAGTCTTAAAGGTGCCACAGGACCCTCTGTTGCTTATGACATGGACTGTGACATGAACACTGTAATGGTAGTGATCCAAAGTAACAGAGAAAGCATGTGTTTTGGCTGATCATGGGAAAATATAACAAGGAACATATGCTACCAAGCAGAAAAAAAATATATCTACTCCAGATCGACAGCTGATGTAAGAGCCATAGCTCCATTGACTTTAATGGAACTACACTCGTGTAAATCCACATAACTCCACTTAAGTCAAGAGCTATGTTGATTTACAGCAGCTGACCTTTATATGTCAAATAAAAAAAGCCAACAGAGTAGATCCCTAACTATGGCTAGGAATCTCCACAGAAGCTAATCTTTATGTTATCTGCAGAAGCAAAAGGGTTTTTGTTCTGTTTTTTACAATTTACTTCAAATGCATAATAGCACTTCACAGTCTACCTACCTATCAGAGCAAATCAGGTTCATCTGCTGAAACCCAGAACTATTTTCATGCCAATTTCCCACACAGACTTCAAGCACTAAACATTTTCTAATGCAGACCACAATAAACAAACAAATAAATAAATAATACAAATGATATCAGTGGAATGGCTTAAACCTAGTAAGCCAGGAAGTTCAGAATTAAGACAAACACTCTTTCCTTAATTGAATCTTGTGGGCCAACTGTTGTGTAATGTTGATGTTTGCTGCTTAAGAGCTGCCATATTTTACCCCAGAAGTGGCTGCATGTCTGGGATGGAGCAGGTAATCATGAGATTCATACATCTCAAGTCCAGAAAAGATCATGTAGTCTGGCTTCCTGCATAATACAGACTATCAAATTGCACTCAGTTATGCCTGCTGCAATGGAGGGAATTATTCTTCCCTGCCATATAAATAAGTGGTAGAAAGGAATCCCGCTAGAACACATACCATGAGCAACATCTCTTTCCTCTCATTTTGTGGCTCATCTAATTTTAAAGGTATGTTCAAGTAATGTTAAGGATCTGATGTAAATCCACAATACAAAAGGATTTCAGAATTAAAACTAAATATATATCCCTGACTCACCCTTTGTTAATCCTTAGTTATTGTAACAGTATTCCTTAGCCACAAAAGGGCGAGTCAAGGATGTAACTTCAGCTCAGAAATTCCTTGCATTGTGGTTTATACTACAGGTTTATTTAAAAATAACACATTGTGCTTTGATTTATCTTCATATTGAATGGACAGAGTTATTGCTCATGCACTGTGGCATAGAATTACAATTTCTTATATCAATGGACCTGTTAAGGTTAACAGAGCTTCCTATATTATTCCTATATTCCCAGCATAGACCAGACTATGTGCTATGAATATGCAGATGGGATGGTGTGAACTCTAGTACCAATCCATCATCTGGAAAGTTTTGGAGGGATAGTTTATTCACAACAGATAGCATAGTGGCATATGGTGGGAATGTATATTCACAGGAGCATGTGTATCTGTGTATAACAGAGTCACCATCATGAGACTAATAAAATTCCCACTGAAAAGATTTACTGTGGGCTAAATCCTGAAGATTTTATTCATTCCCATGCAGGCAAAACTCCTAGGTTACTACATGGGAATTTTGCCTGTGTAAGTATTGCAGGATATTGGGCTCAGTCTCAAAGTTTGGTGTAGCACAGTAGCTGCTTAAAAATACATATCGATATGAAATTAGTGCTCATGACAACAATGCCAGTTTTCCAGCACTGAAAACTTGACTCCTCTCTCCATAGAACAGTACAGAAAAGACAAGAGCTGGCAAGCTTCCCTTACTCTGTGAAACCCATTTAGTCCTTGGCGTCTCTGCAGAACAGGCTATCAATGATGCCCATTATGACAGCAGTACCTGTCCACTGAGACTCCAAACAGCCTTCCAGGAGGTAACTGAACTGAAACTAAATTGAGGTATTTAGCACTGAGAGCAGAATGTGTGCCTCCATGACACTGGAATAAATACAGAATAACACAACTGATTTCAGTGGAATTATTCTGGATTTACCCAGGTGTAATTGAGAGCAGCATTTGTTCTGGAGCACACACATCTTGATCTGAACAATACTTAGTAACTAACATTGCTTTTCTCTTGTGTTCCTTTTCTTTATATGTACACTGTTACCCCATGCTTAAACCATCATCTTAGTGACCACTATTTAAATTAAGATCAATTATAACATCTGAGCTGGTAACTGATTTTCTTCAGAAAATACCAGAAGATCACAGGGCCTGATCCAATGCTAATTAAAAATCAGTGGAGTGACTCCCATTACTTTCAAGGGCTTTGGATCAGACCTACAGTTTTTATGGACTGAGAACTCTGTTTTTTAATTTTAAATTAGAGGGTGATATGAAATACTATGATGATGAAGCGCATATAAGTCCTAGATAGATAGACAGACATATATTTTCATTTTAAAAACTGCTGAGGGTTAGTTTAAAAAAAGCATAAAAGCATATGATATTTTATTACTGTCATCTAACTCAGTGACAGCACAACAAATATTTTAGGACTTAATTCTTCACGTCACTCCAGTTTTACAGGTGTAGTCATTGCCATTGACTCTGGTGGAGTTATGCCTGCGTAAAACTGGAGTAACTGGGAAGGGAATCAGCCCCCTAGTTTTTAAATTGTGTTTTAAATAAGGACAGCATCCAGGGGAAAGACCAAAACAAGCACAGTGGTATGCCAAGATCTAATTTAAAGTGGATGCATGACCCCTTGTAATGACTTGTCACAACATTCAATGAATGGTCTGTGACAGAGGCTGCCCAGTGAATTCTAACCAATTTTCCTGGTAGAATTGCCTCAGTTAAATGTAACTTTGCTGGATTTCAAGACTGCAGTAGTCTCGATTCACTTTTTTGTGGGCTTGTTTATTCCCCTGGAAGGTGGCAAGTCAAATAAAAATGAACCTACTCCGGGCACTTTCTATGCCAAGTCGGTGATAAATACTGACAGCCAATTTCGAAACTCCTACAGGAGGCTGAGTGGGTTGTCGTGGAGCCGGATAGAGCAAGAGAGGAACTTACCTCCAGCCAGAGCAGACCGCGTCCCCGCGCTCCGGGCGAAGGAAAAGCCCCGCGGCCGCTGCTATTTCGCAGGCTCGGTTCAGCGCCCGACCCGAGCTCCCGTGCGCGGACCACGCCGCAGCGCCCAGCCCGGCCTCGCCCTCGGGCCAGCTCCCACCGCTCCACTGGGCTGGGCTGCCTGCAGGGGACGGGCCGCCCTTTAGAGGAGCTCCAGCCTCCCCTCCCCTGGCACCTGCCCAACCGCCTCCCCTGCGCTGCCTGCCGCTGCGGTGCCCGGGCTGCCCCCGCGCGGCGGAGGGGACCCAGCCCCGCCCCCCAGAGGCACGTGCCCGGGCTGGCACAGCTGGCACCCGCCGAGAAGTTGGGGAGCGATGGCCGGCCCGGGAGCCAGGCAGGGGCGCTCCCCGGGGGACACGGCCGGGGCAGTGCCCTGGCTGCCCCCTGGCAATGCGGGCCAGCTCCAGGCACCCCAGCCGGCGCGCCCGCCCCACGTGTCTGCAGGCTGGACACACAGTCCCAGTCCCGGGACTCTGCCCGGCCGGCGGAACCCGCCCCGCGGCTCTCCTGTCTCCTTACCCGGGCCGGGCCGCGGCGGGACTCGGGCGAGGAGCGGGGGCACCCGGAGCCGCTCGGCGGGAAGCCCGGTGGCCACGGGCGGTGCGCGGCGCCCGGCTGCACACTCCGAAGTAACAGGCGGGACAGGTGGGAGGCGCTGCCGGGTCGCCGCGGCGGGCGGGATCAGCCTCCGCTGAGCGCGCGGCCCCCCAGCTGCGGTTGCCATAGAGACCGAGCTAAGCCTAGGTGGGCTGAGAGCTGGGCTGGGCCGGGAGGAGCCGCGGGGCGGGGCGGCCGGGAGCGCGGGGCCACCTGCTCCATTGGCTGTCAGGGCGGTGGCTGCGCTGCCCCGCCCGGGCCCCAGTCCTGCCCCACGTGGGTCCCGCCAGTTTCTGATCTGAAAGCCCAGCGAAGTGCCACATGGCCCCGAGAGTGGGGCCCGCGGCAATCGCCGTTCCGGCTCGGCGGTAATCGCTCTGCGACCACTCGCCTCGCAAGACTCCTCTGTGTTCTCGTCCTCATAGCGCAGCGCCCTCCCAGGGCTAGACGCGAAGTTCAGGGGTGCGGGTCCCTCCAGGGGCTCGGTTCAGTCCATGGGACCATGTGTAAAGTTCGTGTCTGGATCCGGAGTCAGCATCCAAACACTCCCGAAGTTTGGAAATGCTCGAGCCAGGGGGTTGCTTTGAGACCATCTCTAAATTCCTCTGCAGTCTAGGAGGGAGAGACGCTAATTTATTGTTACCATCTGTGTAGCCAACTTTCTAAGGCACCAGTTACCTTGGCGTGAAGTCTGCATCGCCAGTGTAAGTCTTAATAAGTACGGGCCCCGCAGCTCTAGCTTCAATATACAGTGATATAAAATGGGACATGGAGTCTGGAATTTTTCAGTGTAAATTGATATGATTTTGAATCCAGGGTGATCAGTAACGAACAGCTACAGCTGTGCAAAATGCAGTACCGTCAGATCACAGCAATTAGTGCAAATCTTTTATTGGTTGTGGGTCCTGGGGACAGAGAAGGAACGGGCTGGTAGGGATGAGTCAGGGGCACAGAGATTGAGGGATGATGGCCTGGAAAGGCAGGTGTGTCTGGAAGGGGTGGGGGAAATGGACAATGACATCTAAACCATTCTGATTAGATAAAACATTTCTGTATCACTGTACATTTACTCAGGGTGGGAAGAGGATCTTTGTGTCCCTCTTGCTTAATCCCCCATGCTGGAGCCAGGTTGAATCTAGCCCATAGAAATAAACACTTCCCTGCCCCCAAAGAACTGTCTAAAGCAAATACAGACAAGAGATGGAGCAACAGTTCAAAACAGTGAGGATCTCAGGATAATTGATGAGATGAAGGTGGTTTCCTGAAGATGGAAGTATACAAGGAGGGATTAAAGGTGCATGGCAGATGAAAGCAGTGAGGCTGTTCCTGGCAGAGGGGCAGCATGATACGGAAGGAGGGAGTGGGAAATGGAGAGGAAGAAGGCAATAAGGCCAGAGGATTGGAAGAGAGCCGGGAGTGAGAAGGGAAGTGGAGGAATGACAGCAGAGGTGAGAGTGGGGGGAATATTACATAGGAGTACAAGGAGCTGTAATCTGATGTGATTGGAGACGGGAAACCAATGGAGGGTTTCATGGAGTGGAGGGTGGTAATATAGTCAGAGTGCAAAGAGAGGAAAGGTGACTTAGGCAGTAGTGGGTGGGAGGGTGAGGGAAAGACAGTAATCAAGATGAGAGGTGACCAAAATGTGGACAAGGTGGGAGAGCAGTGGGGAAAGTAAGGGATGTGTAGATTAGGGAAATCCTAAAAAGAAGTGACCAGATTTAGCAAGAAACCAACTATGGGGGCAGGAGAGAGGAGTCAAAGGTGACACTGAGATTGCCTGGGAGACAGGAAAAAGAGTGGAGTTCTCAGTGGAGTCAGATGAGAACAGGAGTCTATTAATCATAGTCAAGCACCTTGTACTGTGTGCAGGAAAGGCAAAATAGGTAAGTGTGAAACAAAGGGAGAAGAATATGGCTTGTCACCATCCCATGCAGCTTAGCTCTCACCTTCTCTATGCCACAGACCATTTATGGCATCACACAGCAGACTGAAAATTCATTAAGGGGCCAGTCCTTCTCCCACTGAAGTCAGTGGCCAAACTCCCATTGACTTCAGGGGGAGCCACACCCGGCTGAACAATCACTGAGCCAAGGCCCTGATTCAGGAAAGCATCCCTGTTCAGGATATCATTTAAGCATATGTGGGACTTAAACATGTGCTTGACTTTAAGCATATGCTTATGTGCTGTCTTGAACAGGGATGGATTTAAGCACGTGCTTAAGTGCTTTCCTGAATCAGGGCCCAAATTGTGAAGTCCTTACTCATTATCTATGTAGTACTTACTCAGGCAAAGTGCCCAGTGAAGATTTGGTCCAATGTATATGTCACTATAGGGAAGTGGTTCTGGGGATATGAATAAAGCAAAAGAAAGAGACTGGATGGCCAAAGGGTCAGAGCAGACCAGCTAGGCAGTCCCCTGTTTGAGCCCTGTAACAATATATATTACAGATGAAATTAAAAAACATGATGAGTTTTTTTTATTAAGTGCTGTTTATTATTAGATTGAATACCACAAGCAGACTAACAGAGATTAGCAGAGTCTTCTGCTCTAATTAATCAGGGAGGATTATGTATCTGTCCTCAGCCTCAACTCTAGTCCCGCAGGCTCCCCGGTATGCAGCGATTTATAACAACATTCAGCGTATGCTCCATCCAGCACAGGATTGTGGAGTTTTAATTTAATGCAAACATCACTATAGATGGCTAAAGTCCTTTAGGTTTTCATCCACAAAAATGTCTTTCAAAAGTCACTGTCTCTAACTGCATCTCTACTGCAGAACAAACGCTAGCTGGGAACCGTCCAGGAATGCCCTGCAATGAATCACAAAGATTTATGATTAAGGAACAATTTATGACTTTCTTTGGGAATATATGGGGCCTCACAATAAAAAAATCATTCAAATCCCCTACACCCACCCCAGCAGGTGAAATCTAAGGGTTGCTAATTTCAGATTACATTGAAACTTTCTTAAACAACCATTCAAGAGAAGCAGAAATCAGTAGCTTAATGGAGATGTTCTTCGTTCTAACATAGATGGGGCACAATTGTACTCAGAACATTTTTGAGGATCCATTGAGGCAATCTCTTAAGACAAGATGTGGCATCTTGTGCAAGTACTTTTCACTGTACTGTTCACAGTAATATACATGTAGAGTTGTTTTAGTTGGTTTGTTTAGAAGCACACCAAATTCTGCATTGACTCACTGGAATAAATCCAGGCACAGTTACAACATAAATCACAACCACATCCTTGTGGAGTTAAAAATAGAACCTTGGTCTTTCAGCTCTAAGAACATAGGCCTTGGACACTGGAGCTAAAGAATGATTCCCTTAACTAGAAGCAATAGTAGGTTCTTTATCTTCTTTGTGGGCCCAGCCACAAAAGGGCAACCTCACTCACACAAAGCCAGTACATTGCATTACACTGGGTTTACAAGTCAGAACAAAATTTGGCCCGTTGGTTGGTTTTTTTGGGCTAAATTACTGATGTGTGCTCTACGAGGCAAATGTAATAGACCTTGCTGAGGGAAGAAGTAGGACTGGGACAACATTACTGTTTTCAAAGTTCAAAGCCCTATGGTTGCGAAAGTTGTCAAATCCATAGCTGTATTTTTGTAGCATTTATTTTCTCTCAGTAAAGTAGTCTTTTCAGTCACAGAGAAGCATTTCTTTCTGTTAATTGGTTCAAATCTAGTCAGTCTACCCACGCAAAAGTACACTATCAGCAAAGAGAAAAAATCCATTCATTTTAGATGATGCAGAGAAACATCAGCTCAGAAAGGAGTCACTGTCTCGTATGACTGAGTACGACAAAAGAGGCTTTCAATGGGACTTCACATTCCGGCGGAGTTGAATGAAGGGCTGAAGAATGGACCGCCTCAGAAAAACCTGTTAAACAGAGCTGGGAACCTGTTAAAGGTATAGATATGCCCAGTATGGAATTTTTATCTTCAAATAAGCATATTCTTTTGTCCTTAAGAACATAAGAATGACCATACTGGGTCAGACCAAAGGTCCATCCAGCCCAGTATTCTGTCTACCGACAGTGACCAGTGCCAGGTGTCCCAGAGGGAGTGAAACTAACAGGTAATGATCAAGTGATCTCTCTCCCGCCATCCATCTCCAATCTGACAAACAGAGGCTAGGGACACAATTCCTTACCCATCCTGGTTAATAGCCATTAATGGACTTAACCTCCATGAATTTATCTAGTTCTCTTTTAAACCTTGTTATAGTCCTAGCCTTCACAACCTCCTCAGGCAAGGAGTTCCACAGGTTGACTGTGCGCTGTGTGAAGAAGAATTTCCTTTTATTTGTTTTAAACCTGCTGCTCATTAATTTCATTTGGTGGCCCCTAGTTCTTATATTATGGGAACAAGTAAATAACTTTTCCTTATTCACTTCTCCACACCACTCATGATTTTATATACCTCTATCATATCCCCCCTTAGTCTCCTCTTTTCCAAGCTGAAAAGTCCTAGCCTCTTTAATCTCTCCTCATATGGGACCCATTCCAAACCCCTAATCATTTTAGTTGCCCTTCTATGAACCTTTTCTAATGCCAGTATATTTTTTTTGAGATGAGATGACCACATCTGTACGCAGTATTCAAGATGTGGCCGTACCATGGATTTATATAAGGGCGATAAAATATTCTCAATCTTATTCTCTATGCCCTTTTTGAATGATTCCTAACAACCTGTTTGGTTTTTTGACTACCCTGCACACTGCGTGGACATCTTCAGAGAACTATCCATGATAACTCCAAGATCTCTTTCCTGATTAGTTGTAGCTAAATTAACCCCCATCATATTGTATGTATAATTGGGGTTATTTTTTCCAATGTTCATTACTTTACATTTATCCATGTTAAATTTCATTTGCCATTTTGTTGCCCAATCACTTAGTTTTGTGAGATCTTTTTGAAGTTCTTCACAGTCTGCTTTGGTCTTAACTATCTTGAGCAGTTTAGTATCATCTGCAAACTTTGCCATCTCACTGGTTACCCCTTTCTCCAGAGCATTTATGAATAAGTTGAATAGGATTGGTCCTAGGACTGACCCTTGGGGAACATCACTAGTTACCCCTCTCCATTCTGAAAATTTACCATTTATTCCTACCCTTTGTTCCCTGTCTTTCAACCAGTTCTCAATCCATGAAAGGATCTTCCCTCTTATTCCATGACAACTTAATTTAAATAAGAGCCTTTGGTGAGAGACCTTGTCAAAGGCTTTCTGGAAATCTAAGTACACTATGTCCACTGGATCCCCTTTGTCCCCATGTTTGTTGACCCCTTCAAAGAACTCTAATAGATTAGTAAGACATGATTTCCCTTTACAGAAACCATGTTGACTTTTGCCCAACAATTTATGTTCTTCTATGTCTCTGACAATTTTATTCTTTACTATTATTTCAACTAATTTGCCTAGTACTGACATTAGACTTACCAGTCTGTAATTGCCGGGATCACCTCTAGAGCCCTTTTTAAATATTGGCATTACATTCGCTATCTTCCAGTCATTGGGTACAGAAGCCGATTTAAAGGACAGTTTACAAACCATAGTTAATAGTTCCGCAATTTCACATTTGAGTTCTTTCAGAACTCTTGGGTGAATGCCATCTGGTCTTGGTGACGTGTTACTGTTAAGTTTATCAATTAATTCCAAAACTTCCTCTAGTGACACTTAAATCTGTGACAATTCCTCAGATTTGTCACCTACAAAGGACGGCTCAGGTTTGGGAATCTCCCTAACATCCTCAGCCATGAAGACTGAAGCAAAGAATTAATTTAGTTTCTCTGCAATGACTTTAATGTCTTTAAGTCCTCCTTTAGTACACCTCTACCCTGATATAACACGGCCCGATATAACATGAATTCGGATATAACACGGTAAAGCAGCGCTCCGGGGGGTCGGGGCTGTGCACTCCAGCAGATCAAAGCAAGTTAGATATAACGCGGTTTCACCTATAACGCAGTAAGATTTTTTGGCTCCCGAGGACAGCTTTATATCAGGGTAGAGGTGTATCTTGATTGTCCAGGGGCCCCACTGGTTGTTTAGCAGGCTTCCTGCTTCTGATGTACTTACAAAACATTTTGTTATTACCCTTTGAGTTTTTGGCTAGCTGTTCTTCAAACTCCTTTTGGGCTTTTCTGATTACATTTTTACACTTAATTTGGCAGTGTTTATGCTCCTTTCTATTTACCTCACTAGGATTTGACTTCCACTTTTTAAAAGATGCCTTTTTATCTCTCACTGCTTCTTTTACATGGTTGTTACATGGTCCTTGAAAGTCCTCTGAAGTGAGTGAATTCCCCTTTTTCTACTACCCTTTCCGCTGACAGAGTAAGAGCAATAGACGTGCTATTACATCCTGGTATGCACAAGTTAGGCCTTTCCTGTCTATTCTTCCTTTTTTTGTCTTATGAGAAAACAATAAGGTTTTTGGCTAACTAAACAAGGGAGGTCTTGAAAAACCAACTACTGTTTCTCCCATCTCCAGCAGTGTCTGTATGGCTTATTCCAGCTCCAAGTTAGAATTAGTGAGATTGTTAGGATGGACCCAAAGAAAACAAGACCCTGAAATGCTGAAATTTCAAGGATGGAGAGGGATTATGTAGCATAATACAAAGGGTATAACTCAGAGTAACCAAATGAAATTAAGGAACGTAGGCAGATATCAGGATAAGGTTTCAGACAATGAGATTTACATGACTGGGGAACAGTTTCCCAAGCGTGGAAGTCCCATTCACGCAGGTCCTGACTAAACACTAAAAAAATGTCTGGTGGAGAAGAGAGCTTCACTGCAGGGGGATGGACTGGACGACTTAACTGGAGTTTTCTCTCTTTAACTTCTGTGATGCTAGGAACTAAAAATACACAAGGCATTCTTAGCTGCATCCATTGTCTGCTGAGCCCAGCTAGTGCTAACTGTATGTTGACCTTGGCATACTTTAGAGCAGCCTGAGCACACCTGGGGGGTGAGGGGGTATGTAAACTGTGCCACCCCTGGCCAGCCCTGGAAGGCATTGTGCCTCAGAACCACTCCCCTCCTGCTTCACCCTTGCTCCTGCTGTGGGTATGGGGGTAGATGCTTTCAGCTGGCTTCTACCAGCAACAAATTAGAACAGTGGCTTAGCTGTGTGGGCAAAAGGAGGCAATGAAGTCAACAGCCAAGGCTCTGTCCATTCCCTGCTCACCTGCTGTATGAGGCATGAACTGATCATGCAGCCCCTTCTTACTGTGCACCCAAGGTCTGGGTAGCCTGCAGAGGGGCGGCCGTGGGAAGTCACAATCTAGCCCTAATGAATCAGCAACCTGAGGCAAAGCTAGCGATGAGGGTGCTTTGGGTTTTTCAAGCCCACTCAACCTTGCTTTTTAAAAGTGTGGCCTTTGTTGCACTTTGAATTTCATGGAACAAATTTCCCCTCTGTTAAAACCATTATTTTTCAGAGGGAATGTAATGCTAGAACCCCATATTCTGGTATTTCTACCTACAAAGAAGCCTGCGCTAGGCAAACAGGAAAGATCCTTGTTTGAAAGGCATTTTCACCCTGCTTTCTGCACCACCAGGGGAATAAACCTAAAAATCTGCAGGAGTGGCCCTGACTTCGTCTCTTGCCAGAACCAGCAGGAACTGAGGTCCACATACTTAAAAGTATTTAGGTGTCAAACTTCTATTAAAATCAATGGGAGTGAGGCACTTCAATACCTTTGAGGATCTCGGCCTGAAAACTTATGTTTAGACCTCAACTTGGCTTCTCTTCTTGCCATTTAGATGTCTATCCTAGTGGAAATTCCAGGTGAGGATTTGTGACTGGGTCTAATTGTTCAGCTAGGTTTTGGTAACATAGCAACAGAGCTATTGATCTACTAGTTTCCAGAGCTACATTTCCTCCAATTGAAACATATGCTGATGGAGTGTTGTGGAATTTCTACTTGGTTTGCTGGCATAAATCAGTTATTCATGGATACATGCCATATTCATTACATCCACCAATTTATGCAACCACAGAAAGGGAGGTCATATTTAAAACTCTGGTTCCCAAAATTCTGAGCTTTAAACTAAAGTTAGAACCTGTGATTTTTGGCCGGTTTCTAAATTGGGTTAAACAATTTCTTCTCTCTCTAGGCCAGCCTCATCTGCTGTCCCATGTGCCCATTACCCAACAGGCCAGTGAAACGTCATTGGATGCCCCAGAAGGGCTGCATTGGTGAAGTTAAAAACAATTATTCAGCAATGACATCCCCTCCCAGTTTCATAAGCAGAAAATGATTTATGCAGATGCCCGTGGCAAACTATATTCCCTACAGCAGGCATTTAGTCTGGGTGCAATCATTCATTTGTTCTGAAGCTTTATTTGCAGGTATGGGTTGTGGCATCACATTGTGTCACTACTTGCTGCACCATTGGAGTGTAAAGTTACACACATGCAGTGTGAAGGCTGAAAATGGAAGCGGAATATACAACAGCTGTTGATCGGCAACTGTCAAAGCTATATTTGGGATAATTCAGGCTCTGCCTAGTAGAGATTCTCTAATGCATTAAATATTTTGCAGTGCATCTACCATATTAGCCTCTATTCTACATGATGTAACCCTTCAGTCTGATGAGGAAATATTTACATTCTAACTCAAGAAAGACTATTTGTGAGGTAACTGCCCATTTTCTATTGTCATTGTATCGTAGCAGCTTTCTGAAATCTGTTGCCATTCTAAATGGTTAAACAAGCTATATACCAGTAAGAGTAATCTGCTCTTCTGTAATATGGTTAGGACTAAGGTATGCAGTTAGAGCAGTGGTTCTCAAAGCTGGTCCGCCGCTTGTCCCTCACCCCGTGCCGTTTCCCGCAGCCCCCATTGGCCTGGAGTGGCGAACCATGGCCAGTGGGAGCCACGATCGGCCGAACCTGTGGATGCAGCAGGTAAACAAACTGGCCCGGCCCACCAGGGGCTTTCCCTGGACAAGTGGCGGCCCTAGTTTGAGAACCACTGAATTAGAGTGTTGCTTAAGCTCTAATCTCAGAAAAAGCAGTGATTACCCACAGAAGCCAACTGGCAGACTGTTTATAGTATAATCACAAGATAACTTGTGAGCTGTTCAGAGTGTATTTGTCCAAAGATTAACCACATTTAGCAGCTTAATAGTTTTCAACTTTCTTCTTCTGGCACTTCAGTTGATATACAGCAAGCAAAGTTTGCAAAAATACTGTATAGGATCTGTGACCACTTGTAACTGACAGCAGAAGAATGGAGAGGTCTCAGTTAACGGTTACTAGCAGTTGTGATGTAAGAGAAACTCAGATGGTGTTTCTCACCTTGGAGAGCAGTCTAGGGAGGAGCAGTGGGGGAGGTGCAAGCTATCTGACCCTAGATCAACCTCTCTCTCCCCCCCTACACACACACAGCACATGTATTCCCAAGGCTATATATATAAGTTCCAGGTGGCTCCTTTAAAGCCTTCCCTCCATTTGCACAGCAACCCTTAATTCAGTTGGCCACATGAGTATTTCACATCTACAGGACTGCAGGCTTAGGCAGCAGTCTGGTGGCCCAAACTTCTCTTGTCCTTGGCCATGGGACTGCCACACCCCTGAGCAACATGTTGTCATATGATCTGAGAGAGTGGGGATGGAGCCACCAGGGCTTGTGAAGGTGAGATAGGGGGGACAGCCATCAAGAGAAGGGGCAACCAGAGAAATAGAAAGCTAAAAAGAGGACAGAAAAAGAGGAGAGAGAGAGAGAGAGATGGTAGCAACTCTACTGAGGCCTGGCAAAAGGGAACATGGGGTTGGGGAGACATAGGCACCTAGCTGTCAGTTTACCTTAATGGAGGGAACTTTACTCTCAAAAAAGCCTGTTAAGCGAGGAGGTGAGAGCAGAAGGGATTCCTTGAGAAAGGGAGCTCCTGGGTTGAGGAGGAACTGCTCTTCTCTTGCACTCCATTTTTAGAGGGGCAGAGTAATACCCAGGTTCTTGGCATTTTTTGTTTATTGAGAAGACTGTTGCCTTTGGGTCAGGAAGAGGGATAGATAATGCCTGAAGCTGCCATTTGAATCCATAAAACACTGTGCTTTCCAGGCGGTCAGTCTAGATCAGGGGCTGCATCAGGTTTCGGAAATTGTATGGAGGGCCGGTTAGGGGAGGCAGTGCCTCCTCAAACAGCCAGGCGTGGCTCGGCCCCTGCCCCCTATCTGAACCCCCCTGCTTCTTGCCCCCTGACAGCACGCACCGGGACTCCTGCCCCATCCAACGCCCCCCCATTCCCTGATGCCCCCCCCCCCGGGACCCCTGCCCCATCCACACACACCCTGTCTCCTGACTGCCCCCGGAACCTCTGCCCCTGACTGCCCCCTGGCCGTCCCATCCAACTCCCCTCTCCTTCCTGACCTGCTCCCCTGGGACCGCTGCCCCATTCAACCCCCCTGCTCCCCACCCTCTGACTGCCCCTACCCCTATCCACACATCCGCCCCCGACCAACCCCCCCGAACTCTCCTGCCCTCTATCCAACCCCCCGTCTCCTTGCCCCCTTACCGTGCTGCCTGGAGCACTGGTGGCTGGCGGCGCTACAGCCATGCTGCCCAGAGCACCAGGACAGGCAGCCATGCCGCCCAGCTAGAGCCAGCCACGCCACCGCGCAGCACAGAGCACGGGGTCAAGGCCCAGCTCTGCAGCTGCGCTGCCCCAGGAGCTCGCAGCCCCGCCACCCAGAGCATTGCGCCAGCGGCGCAGTGAGCTAAGGCTGCGGCGGAGAGGAACAGCAGGGGAGGAGCTGCGGGCTAGCCTCCAGGGACAGGAGCTCAGGGGCCGGGCAGAAGGGTCCCGCAGGCCGGATGTGGCCCGCGGGCCGTAGTTTGCCAACCTCTGGTCTAACTACTGTAACAAATCCACAGGCACACAGGAACTCTGGCTGTCATTATCCATGCTGCTCACCATGACTATTCAGAACCCCACCGGAGCAGCAGGGATCGAACTGACCCTCCTGCTCCTGAAGCCGAGGCTCCCTGCTGCTAGAGCTACAGGAGAATGGCTGTTCACTAGTCTATTAGACAGACCAGGGGGTGAGGTAATATCTTTTACTGGACCAACTTCTGTTCATGGAAGAGACAAGCTTTGGAGCTACACAGAGCTCTTCTTCAGCTCACAGAGCTCTCAAGTGCCGTGTAGCTCGAAAGCTTGTCTCTCTCACCAACAGAAGTTGGTCTAATAAAACAGCAGTTCTCAACTGGGGGTCCATGGCCCCCTGGGGGTCCGTGAGCCCTTTCAGAGGGTCCACAGAGCCCCGGGACTGAAACCCGGTGCCTCGAGCCCCAACGCTGAAGCCAGGAGCGGTGTGGAGCTGAAGCTGGCAGCCCCTCCCCCCCCACCCCTTCAGGAGCAGCATGGGGCTGAGGCTGGTGCCCAAACCCCCGAAGCCGGGAGTGACGTGGGGTTCAAGTCAGCAAACCTCCCCCCCCAAAGCCAGGAGCAGCGTGAAGCTAAAGCTGGGAGTCCCAGTGCCCCCCTCCACTGAAGCTGGGAGCGACATGGGGCTGAAGCCGGCAAACCTCCCCCCACAAGCCAGGAGCAGCGTGAGGCTGAAGCTGGGAGTCTCAGTGCCCCAATCCGCTGAAGCTGGGAGCTGCACTGGGAGCCCCCCCAGCCCGTACACAGTCCCTAGCTACTCCCTTGCCTGCACCCTGAGCTATCCCCTGCCTGCACGCAGCCCATAGCTACTCCCTGCCTGCACCCTGAGCTACCCCCCCCTTCACACAGCCCCTAGCTACCCCCTCCCTGCACCCTGAGCTGCCCCCCTGCCCGCACACAGCCTCTAGATACCCCCTCCCTGCACCCAGGCTGGATGGCCTCCTGAGTGAGTCAGGGGATGAAGGTGACGCTCTGTCCTTGGACCCTGCTGTGCAGAGCTGGCTCAAGCCCTGCCAGACCTTGCCCCCCCAAAATAGAAGTAAAACTATGCCTATGTCCAAGAGTCTCCCCCACCCCCCAGAGCCCTGGCATTTTTATAGCATGTTGAGGGGGGGCCTCAGCAAGAAAAAGGTTGAGAACCCCTGCAATAAAACAGATTACCTCACCCACCTTGTCTTTCTAATATTCTGGGACCAACACAGCATACACTATTCTATTAGGCATACAGGGACTATGACACACCGTTGAGCAGTTCCATTTGCATCCAGTGTAGGGCAGAGGTGACACAGCCCTACTAGCCAGCTAATTATTCTGTGCGCGTGCTGCTGTGGGAACATGGAGGAAAAGTGGAAGTATTTCAAGGAACCACCTGCCACTTTGCCTCACAATTATTTATGCAGCAATGAATTGACTCGTATTTTTGTACACCACTGCCCTTTACAAACTCAACTGGACAGGTTATATTATATAGGGGAGCTGGTAACGAACCCTCTATTTCAGTTGGGTGCATCTGAATCCCCCCCGGCCACACTTCCAGGATGTACTTATGCTGCTTTTCTTCACTTGAACTGGGCCTTGTTCACCTCAGAGAGATCAATCAATTGTAATTGCCGTCGATAGATTGAAATTCACCTAATGTCCACACGTAAAAGTACCCCAGTTAATTGATAGGCAGGCCTCACAAAGTTACCCTGAGAGCTTGTAGGAGTAAAGCCTCAATTAATTGTGTGGTAATGTGTATGCAACACAGTGCAGTCAGCTCTGACAGCTGTCATCTTTGATAGTGCTCCCAGTCAGCCAGCAACGTAGAACCAGAAGCAGCAGGAGGTGCAAAGGTAGCATTAAACTCCTACTTTCAGCAATGTCCTTCTTAGATTCCTCCCTGCCCAGAAATTCCCCGCCAACCATATTCCCATATTACCCCTGGGAAGTGCTCCTGATCTGTATTTCCTCAGTGGGCAATCCAGTTGTAAAATGCTAGCTGAGACTACAGTATACTCCCTTCTCCCTCCCACAATATCCTTCTGTCCATGCTCCCATTCATATGCTGGTCCCCTCCCCAAATTCAGTAATGTCCCCTCTCTGATAGCTACAATTCTCCCGAGGAGTGTAGCTACTACCTTTGCTCCTCTTGGGATTCAGGGGGACATAGATGGCACGTAGGGCCTGTGCTGTCCCTCTGCAAAGGGGAGAATTTCACCCATTGTGTATATATCAAGACTTATTTGGAAACACTATTTGGCCCATACTGGATTACTAGTGCTTAACGTAGTTGGAATTGCCTTATTATCAAGCTGCAGTATTGTAGTATTGCTTGTATATTGACCATTCTATTTGCTGCTGTTTCTTGGATAATGATTTTCTTTGTACCTAACTCAGGAAATGAACCTGGGGGTGGGGAAAGTGTGTGAGAGAGGAAACTACAACAAAGGCTCACAAAGGAGATATTTTTTCCAGGTTTGCCCTTCAGAGGGTTTTTTTTTTTTTTTAGACACAAGTGTCTGGGTTATATAGTGCTTACAATATATGGCTTTTGTGTTGCTTGGCAACTTTCTGAAACACTCTTGTTTTGAGCAGCGATGTAGCAGTTCAAAATGTACATTAATGCTTCCAAATACAATCCTCTTAAATTATTTTCTTCTATTCTGTTCAGTGCTCTGATGTCTCTTATTGATATATGTCAAAAAGAACGTCACTTCCCCGCTTTACTCTGCAGAGCCCATTGTAGGTGAAGTGCCTTTTTAGACCTCTCTTTTCTTGGGAAAGATTCAGCAGGTTTATATAATTGTGATACAAGCTGTGCTGAATAAAGGACCAACCCCTGCACCCTTACTCCTGCTTGGGCACTTAAGTATGTACTGAAGCTCTTTCCTGAAGCCGAGTTTAAAGCAATAAACTGGAAGGTCACCTCTTTCTGTCACTGAATGAGAATCCAGCTTTCATCATAAAAATTATACCAAAGGGACTGATGCCACCCCCCTTTACACCAGTTTTTGGGGGTCAGTGGAGTCACACAGATATAAAGGTGAGGTAAATGAGTGGAGAACATTGAAAGGCACATATCAGAGCCTGGCTTGCAGAGCTTTCCCTCTAACACTGCTGAAACTGCTATGGGGGGTTGTCAGCTCTCTTGGTAAGACATAGAATATGGAGTGCAGTTTTCCATTTCCCCTCTCAACAAACTGGATAGTTCTTTTGATGTTATTTTCCAATTATTAAAAGAAAGAGAGAAAAGGTCAAGAACAGAGAGTCATTGTGCTGCCATTATGGGCTTGAGTCAATGTAGAAAACAGAAGCTGCGTGTAACCCTTTTAAACATGTGTTAGTAGCTATTGTGATCATTCTTCAGAAGGTCACCATAACCTAGGGTGACCAGATCACTGACAGGAAATATCGGGACCCGAGGGGTCGGGGGGGGGAAGATATCGGGATGCGTGGGGGGAGGGCGGAGCAAAAAAAAAAAAGCTGTTTTGCAGGTGCTGCGCTGTGGCCACTGCCCCTCCCCCCGCCAGGGCCCCAGGCACATGCGGCATGTCTCGCTGCCCCGTGGGGAAGGAGCTGCTGGAGCGAGAGCCGTGGGGCTCTGGACCCTGGCAGCGGCGGGGGAGAGCGGCTCAGGGCCGCGCAAGTGGGCACGTAAAGTTTATCGGCTGGGGGGGGACCCCGGCCGGCTCCTCGCCCTGCCCTGTAGGGGGGTAGCGTCCCCGCCCCGCGCCAGCATGTCCCGCCAGCCGCCGCAGGCCAGGTAAGGAACCGAGTCCCTCCCTCCCCTGGCTCCTCAGCTGAGCGGCATTCCTCCTCCCTCCCAGGCTTGCAGCTGGAATGCTGGCACAAGCCTGGAGGGAGGGGGTGGTGGCCGGCTTCCAGTTCCTGCGGCTAGTGAGTACGGGTACCAGGCGGGCAAGGGGGGCTGGCAAGGGGGCTGCTCCCCCAGGAGGGTGATGGGGGGGCTCAGCTGAGGAGCCAGGACGAGGGGGGAGGGGGTGACTCTGCTCCTTACCTGGCCTGTGGCGGCCGGCGTGACATGCTGGCGCGGGGCGGGGAGCTGGCCGGGGTCCTGTCCAAGCCGATAAACTTTACATGGCCACTCGTGCGGCCCTGAGCCACTGTCCCCCGCCGCTGCTGGGGTCCGGAGCCACCCCTCGTCTCCCTTCTGGGGGAGCAGCTCCCTTGCCAGTCCCCCCTGCCTGCCAAGTGCCCGTACTCACCAGCTCCAGGAACTGGAAGCCAGCCACCACCTCCTCCCTCCAGGCTTATGCTGCCATTACAGCAGCAAGCCTGGGAGGGAGGAGTAATGCCACATGCATGGGAAAGAGGCGGGGCCAGGGCGGGGATTTGGGGAGGGAGCCAATGGGGGAAGGAAGGGGCGGAGTCGGGGTGTGTGTGTGTGCGAGAGCCCTTCCAGGAGGGCAAAATTGCTTGTTTGTCCAGTGTCCCGACCGCACATCGGTCGGGACGTGGGACAAACAAGCAAATATCAGGACAGTCCTGATAAAATCAGGATGTCTGGTCACCCTACCATAGCCTAGCTCAGGGGTGGACAAACTCTGGCCCGTGGGCCACATCTGGCCCTTCAGACATTTTAATCTGGCCCTTGAGCTCCTGCCAGGGAGCAGGGTCGGGGGCTTGCCCCGCTCTGCGTGAACCATGGCTCCACGTGGCTCCCGAAAGCAGCAGCACGTCCCCCCTCCGGCTCCTACATATAGGGGCAGCCAAGGGGCTTGGCACACTGCCCCGCCCCAAGCACCACCTCCACAGCTCCCATTGACCAGGAACCACGGCCAATGGGAGCTGCAGGGGTGGCATCTGCGGATGGAGCAGTATGCAGAGCTGCCTGGCTCTGCCTCTGCATAGCAGCCGGAGGGGGACATGCTGCTGCTCCTGGTAGCTGCTTGAGGTAAGCGTCGCTCAGAGCCTGCACCCCTGACGCCCTCCCATGCCCCAACCCCGTGCCCCAGCCCAGATCCCCCTCCTGCCCTCCTAACCCCTTGGTCCCAGCCCGGAGCACCCTCCTGCACCCCAAACCCTCATTCCCAGCTCCACCCCAGAGCCCACACCTGCAGCCAGAGCCCTCCCCCCGACACACACACCCCAACCCCCTGCCTCAGCCTGGAGTCCCCTTTCACACACTGAACTCCTCATTTCTGGACCCACCACAGAGCCCACACCCCCAGTCGGAGCCCTCACCCCCTCCCACATCCCAACCCCCAATTTCATGAGCATTCATGGCCCACCTCTGTACTAAGGCATGAAGAAAGCATAGCCAGAAAAAATCTATGTGCATTTTGCCAGTGGATCTATGGGAGTTTTAATATAAGCTATATTTGAAATGGTTGCACAACTCACTTGGGCCTTACACAGTCCCCTATGTGTTGGATACTGTGCCACATGGCAAAATTGGAAAAATAATAATAATAAAAATGTTATTTGTCTGACAGTCATATCTAGGAGCACTGTGTGAAAGGCACTGGACAGACATATAGTAAAAAATAGTCCCTGTTGAAAAGAACTTACAATCTACATATAAAGGAACTATTGTTATCCTCATTTTACAGGTGGGAAACTGAGGCACTGAGAGATTAAGTGACTTGCACAAGGTCACACAGGAAGTTTGCACAGAAGTGGAAATTGAACCCAGATTTTTTGAGGCCTGGATCTGTGTCTTAACCACAAGACCATCATCTCTCTAGCTCAGAGGTGGGCAAACTACGGCCCGCGGGCCACATCCGGCCCACGAGGCCGTCCTGCCTGGCCCCTGAGTTCCCGGCTGGCCCCAGCCCTCCCCTGCTGTCCCCCCTCCTCCGCAGTCTCAGCTCACCGTGCCAGCAGCGCGGCGGCGTGGCTGTCTGGCTGGGCAGTGCAGCTCAGGGGCAGATTTACAAGTGAACACAGGGTGCCCTGGCATGGGCCCCCCAACAACAGGGGGCCCCAGGGCCAGGCACTCGGGCAGCACAGCACAGGCGCACCCCCCGCAGGGGGGAAGGGGCTGCACTGCGGGGGCAGGGGAGCAGGTGGGTGGTGCGGGTAGCAGGAGCGCGGGGAACGCAGCCGGAGGACTCAGGAGGAGCACTGGGTGGCTGCGCAGCCGGCCGGAGAGAAGCGGCGCTTTGAAGGGGAAACTGCCGCTTCTCTCCGGCTGCGCGGCTGCCCATGTTCCTCCTGAGTCCTCCGCCCATGTTCGCAGGGCAACATTCCAAAACCTGGCTTTGATCTTCCTTCTATTGTACCTTTGCTCTTTTCTTTTTAGGGTGGACTCTTCTTACTTTGTTAGGGCTGTTGTCTGCATCTTCAGCCGTTGGTGTTTGAACTCTGTTTCATCAGGCTGGCGCTAGAGGTTGATTCCATCATCCATACATACCTCATTCACACATCTAAACTAAACTAATAAGATTACAGCAGGGTTTTGCAAAAATGAAGGTTGCAGCAAGCTTTTACAAAATGGAGTAAGCCTTGTAAAATGGAGTTTGAATTACAATATGGCAAACAGTGAACAGAAGTAGACAAGTGTAACGAATGGCAAACAGTGAGCAGAAGTTACAATACTGAAACAGTGTAAGTCTCAGTGATTTAAGCAGAAATTGGATTGACAGTGAAACTTACAAGGGCAACTGGCTGAACAGCTATGGCTCTTAACAAGCATCTTAATTGTCAATTAGCTAGTTATTGGGGTAAACGGTTTTATGAATGAATGTTGTTTCATTCATAAAACTTTACTTATCGAGTTACAATAATAAAGTGAACAATTAAAGACAATTTCATTCATCAGTTCTACAGGCTTAGGAACCCAATCTTATGGGATTCCACAGACTTCTGTATAGATTATTTAGGTTATTTTTTCTATCTACCCAATGGTAGTCTCAGTCTAGAAGTGCTCAGTCTAGAAGATACCATCAGAGATGCTTAGTTTTGCAGTTCTCAAACTGTGGATTTGTGTCTCCAGAGGTAACAAGCTTGTTAACAGCAAAAATGTTTTAAAATAAATAAATAATGTATAGAGGTGAGAAATAACAGATCTCAACTCTATTGTCCCTCTGCAAATTTGTGTACACAGGGTCAACCCCTTACCTCTCTTTAAAAGTGAAAAGTTTCAAAAAGTTCAATGAATAGAAGATTGTTGGGGCAGAATAGATCTGGACAAGGAGAAGTCTGGAGATAAATGTGAGAAATGAGGGACATATTTTTTTTTGTTAAAATATTATGTTTGCTGTTGAAAACAAAAATCCAGAATACTTAATGTTATTGTTTTAGTTAAATAAAACAATTTAAATGTCTGTGTGGTGATGTTCTCCTCCTAATACAGCCTGGCAGAAAATCCTCCAAATATTAATGATTAACCTCTTTAATTGGAGATAGTTCACCTCCCAATGACTTCATAAATATCTGCTTCAATTATCTTTGGTAAATGAAATAAGCAAACAATCATTCATTTTCTGATATAGCTGTAAAACTCATCTGAAAAGTTTTCAAAATAAATCACGGTTTAAAAATGTATCGTGTGTACCTTCTAAAAATGAAACCTACATCTATCTCTGAGTTGTGAAGAATATATTTTAAGGTTATAACAACCAACAAGAATGGACTTTTAGGTAGAAACCCATGATTAAATTGAGTCTTACTAACTAGTGATTTAAATCATGATTTAAATCAAATCCACCCTGCCTGCTTTGCTCTTGCCCCCGGCCTCTTCATTCCCCAGGGGGACCCACAAATATGTTTGGCACCGGGCCCACAAAAAAGTTAATCCGGCCCTGATTAAAAGTGATGTGACAAAAGCCGGAATGACCAAGCCTTTTGAAAATAATAAGCATAATGGTCCAGATTTTTAAAGGTATTTAGGTGTTGCTGAGCTCAGGCGCTAACTCTCTGTGGGCACAGCTTTTAGCAGCACCGATAACACCCGAAATAGAACAGAGAGAGTGCTCAATGGAAATATATAGGCAAAAAAATGGCCTGTTCCACTTACAGCTGCCTACAGATAAGGGCAAAATTACCTGTCACCAAAGAGCAGATGTGCACATTATCACGTTGTTCATGTCCTACAGTTTGTGAGGTGTCTCAAGAGCCCATTAGTACAGTGCTTCCAGTACAATGTGCTGCCAACATGGGATCTGATTCCTTTCATAGTCTGAGAACCTTTAGAAAAAATGTGCAGATCGAATGAGCGTACTCAGATGAAATGCAACATTAGTGCTGAGATTTCAAGGGCAAAGCAAGCCAGGACATTCAGAGTAGAGGTTCCCAGAGTAGTCTTAACGCTACCACCTGCTGCCTACGTGTTACAACAGGTTCTTTTAGAAGGAACCTGTTTCTATAAGCTTTCTGGGAAGAGGCACAGGATGAACACACAGTTAGTGCTCCCTGCAGAGAGCAGCATGTGCATTAGCCAGCAGACCAGGCCCCCTTGGGGATATGGTGCCCTATAGCTGGTAGCTGCATCCTTAGGGTACGTCTTCACTTACCGGAGGGTCCGGCGGCAGGCAATCGATCCCGGAAGTGCTCGCCGTCGACGCCGGTACTCCAGCTCGCCGAGAGGAGTACGCAGCATCGACGGGGGAGCCTTCCTGCCGCGTCTGGACCCGCGGTAAGTTCGGACTAAGGTACTTCGAATTCAGCTACGTTATTAACGTAGCTGAATTTGCGTACCTTAGTCCGAAGTGGGGGCTTAGTGGGGACCAGGCCTCAGAAATGGGTGTAGACTTGTCATTGCTGGGCCAGGGAGCTTATCCAGGCCTCAGCGAGGTTATTGCTAGTGTGAGGAGAGGCAGAGGCAAACCAACGAAATGGAAAGAACCTTACATTTATCAACTTTATAAAGGCAAACCTAGAAATATGGCAGGAACATTAATAATATGAAGTAACATCCAATATTCACCGAGGAAAATAATATACTGTAAATTACCATCGTAATAAAAGAAATTTGTCAACAACACATTGTGTCACTTCCAAGAAGGAATCAACTTCTCCCTGGCTGCAAAGTCTAGTTTCACCCCTGCTGTCCTGCTTTCACCCATCCCTGGCTTGTGCTGCTCCTTTGATTCGGCCCTTTGACAACTCCGCCTCTTTCCAACAGGGTGACCCGTGAGTGACAGATTCTCCCCTGGAGAGCCACACCCATTCCTCAGGCGCCCAAACTGTATCTGTCAGCATCCCAACGTTCAGTCTCCCTGGTCAGTTGCTCTGTGCCCCTCACGGCTGGCTCCTTGCACATCTCCCTTTGAGGTCCAGCTTTCCTTGCCCCAGCAAATCCCCTTTATACCCCAGCACTGACTTTTTCGTCTCCTTCTCTCACCATCTTCCCACTGGCTCCTTCCAGCGGATTCTGAGCTCCCTCCTCAGCTTGAGCTGCCCTCTCGCTGCCTATCTCCCTCCCCAGGACAGCACTCTATACTGCTACATCGTAGCTGCGGGCTCTAATATTACCTCTCTTGGTTAAAACTGCAGCAGATGCTAGTGCCAGGCTTACTACACTTCTAGCAGTAACAAACAGACTGTACCACCTGGTTCCTAGTACGGAGCTCTGCCCCATAATGTCCTTGTGTGATTCCTTCGACAGAGATCCTTCCCGTAGCTTCTCTGTATGTATTGGGGAGAGCTAGAACCGGGGGGAGGGGAGGCCAAAAATTAGCTCCTGCACTGCCCCCTTGGCATGTTTTTCTGCCATGTGCTTAGGTACAAAAGGCAATCACAATTTGGCCATTTTTTCTTATAAATACCAGTTTCCAGACTTACACTCTACCTAAGCAATATTGCTCTTCAAACATTCTGTGGTCTTTCTGCTTGGCTGTCTGGAAGTTGAGGCTCTTCTGGCTCTCTGTAAATGATCTGCACTGGGCATGAATATGGAGGTTTCTGTTCCTTTTCTTGTTTTGGTCCAAAGTCCTAATGAGAATAAAAATGAACTTCAAAACAAAAGTGAAATCTGGGGAGTGCCCTCAAATACACACAAGGACGAGTTGTGAGTCCTTGTTAACTTTTTCTGGCAAGCTAGTAATTAAATATGAGTTGACACTCCAGAATACACAAGGCAGGAGTCATCTGTAGTTAGTGATTTGGTATGAGACCAAGCGTGTGTGTGAGAGATTCATCCCTGGAGGTCAAGGCAGTTCTAATCGGGGTGACTTTGGTATATATAACTGAATTATCTAGTTCAGTACATCAGGATATTTCTGATTGGTGTGGATTTTATCTGATAACTTTCTGTGCCATGGGCCAAATCCTCAGCTGGTATAAATCAGTGTAGCTCCATTGACTTATGCAGATTCACACCACCTAAGAATCTGGGTCACAGTCCATATTTCAGGGTTATCTTTGCTCTATGCCCTTTCTTCCTTGCCTCCATTTCATCCCTGCCCACCCCCTTGCTTAGTCATTTGTGTTTGTCATAATCCCAGGTAAACTGTAGACTAGAGATGAGCCCAAACTGGAACACCAAGACTTAATTCCTTTGAACTTTGGGGAGATTGGGATCTGGAGCTCAACTTCTTGGCTCGGCCAATTCTCTGCTGCAAACATTTATCCAGCACAAACCTGATGCTTCAGGAGACAATAACCGAAGATTAGAATGATCAGCTCTGCAGAGGGGTTTGTCATGAGTCATGAAACACGAGTCAGCAAATGAAAGAGTCCCGCACAGTAGCTCAGATACTAAGACGCTGACAGAGACAACTGCTAATGTAGTCTTAGTGATAGAGTAGAGCGCTATAGGAGGATTAGCTCTGTAATGTCTGAGTCCAGTGTTCCAGAAACTGCACAATGCTTTGCAGAACAACACTTCATTAACTCTACTGAAAGCCTTTGTGGTGGATTTGGAAGAGGCACACTGAACGTCATGCTGAATCATGGGGCTCAATTCTTGGAGTCAAATGGGAATTGCTTATATCCCTCAGGGAAAGAACTGGCCCCTGTGCATGTGTGTAAAATAGACAGAGCAACTAGAAGCACCCTTTCTAGAAATGCATTAAATATGTGAGCACATGCAATGCTCCTTAAAATCCATGGTGCCTTTTTGGCAGCTGAAGTACCGGGGCTGAGAACAGCAGGAATAAAGTATAGACTTTTCTTTGTAAGGACCGGATCTGAGGCCCATTGAAGTCAGTGGAAGGCTCTCCATGAGTTCAATGAGTACTGGTTTATGTTCTCAGACCTTTAACACAAGTGGTTGTGGTACATGCTTTTAGAACTGCAAGTGCTGGGTTAAATTCCCCAGTCAGCTCAAGCTGGGTGGGTTACATATGTGCAGTTGTGTGCAGGGTCAGCTCCAGGGTTTTGGCCGCCCCAAGCAGCCAAAAAAAAAAGAAAAAAGCCGCAATCGCGATCTGCGGCGGCAATTCGGCGGGAGGTCCTTCGCTCCAAGCAGGAGTGAGGGACCGTCCGCCGAATTGCCACCAAATAGCTGGACATGCCGCCCCTCTCCGGACTGGCCGCCCCAAGCACCTGCTTGCCAGGCTGGTGCCTGGAGCCGGCCCTGGTTGTGTGCACTGTTTCCTATTCCAGCAGTGTCATATGGTGTCAATTTGAAGGCACTGGACATCGTTTAGTGTGGGAGAGTTATTGGTCTTCCTAAACCTACCAGCTTTGACTGAGTCCTTTGTTGTAAAGTACTAAAAGTGTAGAAAAGAAGCCAACAGGTTGATGCTGTGACACTGTTGTATCTTTTAATATACAGAGTTCAACACAAAAAAACCTCAACAGCACCAACATGAAGAAAACATGAAGTTTCATTAAACGGAAGTGTTCACTGAGCTCACAGAATAGCATTTTATTTTCATGTCAAAGTGTACTGGTCTCTGACAGACAAAAGGCAGGATAAGTGGATTTCTGAGTGACAATAGCAAATTAAATGGAATCCTAATAAGAAATAGGAATGCCACCTTCAGCAGAAACACTGCTGGTTAAATCTCCCAGGGATTTGGAGGTTCCAGAATTCAAATGCATTCTATGACTGGATCTAACTGAGGCCTTGATTTTTAAGAAACTTTCTTGATGTTTGAGCCAATAGGTGCCTTGTGTGTGCTTTATTATTATAGTGATCATGAAAGGTCTAATCATCCTGAAGACCAATCCTCTTTTTCAGGGCCAGCTCCAGGCACCAGCAAAACAAGCAGGTGCTTGGGGCAGCACATTTCTAGGGGCTGCATTCTGGCATTGGCCATCATAGGTGCCAACTCCGGGGCATGGGGAAAAAGTGCCCCCGCCGCCCCAGCTTGCCACCCCAGCTCGCCTCCGCTCTGCCTCTGCCTGCTCCCCTGAGCGCACCGCCACCGCTCCGGTGGAGCGGAGGTGAGCTGGAGCGGGGAGTGGTTCCTCTACCCCCCCGTTATTTCCTGCACACACACACCCCCAGCTCATCTCTGCTCCGCCTGCTCCCCTGAACACACCACTGCTCCGCTTCTCCGCCCTCCCTCACTTGAGGGGAGTGGGAAGAGGAGCGGAGCGGCAGCGCACCCAGGGGAGCAGGCGGAGCGGAGGTGAGCTAGGGCGGGAGGTCACGGGGGGGCCCCAGGAAGCAATGGGGGGGAAATACGGCACACCCCGGGGAAGAGGCGGGGCTGGGGATTTGGGGAAGGGGTTCGGAAGGGGTGGAGTTGGGGCAGGGCCGGGGGCAGGGGGGCACGAAAAAAGGGGGGCCGCCAAATTTTTTTTTGCTTGGGGCGGCAAAAATCCTAGAGCCAGCCCTACTCTTTTTATTCACAGAACAGGTCCATTGTGAGCAACTCCTACTCTTACCATGTGCCTCAACCCTGACTAGGAGGGACCACCTGTGGAGGAAACAGAGTCATCATTCAGTTTCCATTGACACTCAGTCCTTGACCTCTCCGCCTGACTGCCAACAATGGTGCCAATAAGTGGCAGTTGCCATGCGGACACCTATCCAAGAGGAACAAGACTCAGACTGTCAGCCTAGTTAATGGGAAAGATCCTTCACTGGGTATAAATCAATGTAGCTCCATTTAGGTCAACAGAACTTCAATGATTTACACCAGCTGAGGATCTGGCCCCATTCTTCACTTCTCTGATTCTGCAATTAACAGGAGCAGTACAACTTGACTGACTGTACTGTGTCCCTTTATACAACCAAACTTGGCGCAACTGCTGATATATTATATATATATATATATATTGCACAGGTCAAACAGCAAACATCAAAAGATGTGCAACAACAGAGATGACATTTTGCACCTGGTCTATTGCTTAGTAAAGTGGTTTCTCAGAATGATAGCTTTGGAATTTGGAATTACAATGATTGCTCTGTAGTAAATGAAAATATGTACTGTGCCTTCTAACAGTTTGGAATGGTTTCATGATCATCATGTCTAGGAAAGAAGGGTGGCACATAAACAGTTCCTATATGATACATTTTGGGAGCTGACTATATAGTTGTAGCCCTCATCTAAGTAAGGCTTTGAGCTGAGAAATAAGATTTTTATTGTAATGAACTATCCCTGGGATAAACTGTGTTTCAGGTAGCCAGGAACTGTACTGCATGAATGATGTATGAACTGGAGATAAAGACACCAATTCACGTAGGCTGTGACAGTCTGTTGGGCCAGCAAATAAGAAATTACATAGATTGAGTCGCTGTAAACATTACAGATTACAACATTGTTATAATGATTGTGAAACTCTGTAGGGTATGGCCTGGGATAACCTTACTTGAAAATAAAGGAAATACCAGAAAACTAAAGGTTTTCTATTGCATTCTATAGCTGCCACTTGAGATGTTAAACACTTGTTTTTTCTGAACAGATGTTTAGCATCTACATTTAAGGGAGGAGACCCTCACAGATTTAAAGGCCACAAACAACTGATCTGAAAAAATGTTTAAATAGGAAACCTGAAACTAGTAAGTAACTGACTCTGAAGTGAAGGAGCTTGGTAGGGCTTTTTATCCATTGCTCACTGAAGTCAATATAAAGATGCCCATTGACTTAAATGGTCTTTGAATAAGGTGCACACCCATACACCTCCCCACTTGGGGAGTGCTGTATCAGTTCAGAGAAGTTATCATGAGGGACCAATCCCTGTTTTCACATTGATCTTAAACCAATGGCTTCAAATGAGTTACTCTGGATTTACTCTCCCATAATTGAGAGCAGAATTCATCTCTGGTTTTAAATGATATATCTCCACTGAGGTCAGTGCACCCACTTATCTAAATTTGTTCTGAGGAACCTGTCTGTGTTGTTTCAGAGAAGCAGCCGTGTTAGTCTGTATCCACAAAAAGAACAGGAGTACTTGTGGCACCTTAGAGACTAACAAATTTATTTGAGCATAAGCTTTCGTGGGCTACGCTACGTTGAGCTTATGCTCAAATAAATTTGTTAGTCTCTAAGGTGCCACAAGTACTCCTGTTCTGTCTGTGTTGTGTCTATCAACTAGACCCATTCTGCCTCTGTGCAACCCACTGACTTCAGTCATGTCTACTGTGTGGTGCAACTGAGGTCCGAATTTAGCCTACTGAATGTACTCTGTCAGATAGCAGAGTCGCCTGTGCTGTGACTGGACTCACTGACACGCTGTGGAAGATACGAACATTGCTCCAGCTATGATCTGAATGAGGTCCCTTGAACAGGGGCAGTAAGGCAAAGCCTTCTACTAGTTATGTACATAGACACTTGCGTTAAGCTTTTGTTTTTTGTCAGCTGGAGGTCATGCTTATCTTACCTTACAAATATCACAGGTACAGAGAGGATGGAGAATAGTGAAAAGGAAACATCTATCTATCCATCTATCTATCTATGTTCTGATAACAGTGTCTATCACTACATAGTATTTGTTTTACTGAGATTAAAAAAGAAACACTCTTGCTAATTTAAAAAAATATATATTTGATTCCATACAATAGATTTTTCCACACTCCTCAGAGTCACAGTTCTTCCTCTGCCCCAAGGGGGTAATAATTTATTACTGGTGTCAAAGTCAGATTCAGGACTCACAATTTGTTAGACCACTCTGTTTATTAGCACAGTGCTCTGCTAATACACCCAGATAATGTGAGAACCATGCAAGACCCACACTGTTATACCAATAGAATAAAAACCAGCAGGATCTTATTAAGAGGAATAAGGCAAAGATGCCACATTTATACTGATAAAGCAAAAGATAAAAGTAAACAACGTTGTATGACTACTTATTTTTTATACACACACACACACACACACATATATATATATATACACACATAGAGAGAGAAAGAGAGAGAGAGAGAGAGAGAGAGAGAGAGGTTTATTTACACAATTATTTATTTAAGTTCTGTATAGGTGTTATAGTTACCAGCCTAGAAGTTGCTCATGCCAAGTTACTGGCCAGGTATCTTGGTCATGAGGATGGAGCCGAGTCTGTGTTAGGTGCACCTGATGCTCCTCGAGGTTGGCAGCAGAACCAGAGACTCAAAGTCATCAGTCTTTAGAGTTCATTCTTATAGGAATTAATTCCTATGTTAGTCTATGGGAACTGTTTTATCCTGCAGTTGCTGACTTAATTAGCAGATGGCACATTTCTGTTTAAAGTGGCACATTTCTGGTGGCTTCACACTGTTTAAAGTTTGTGTTTTTTATTCTTTCAGGTGATGGGGTGGATCCCAGTTTACCCTTAGGGGGTTGTCTGGTGGTTCTACTCGACACATTTTTTGGCCGATGGATACTTCCTTTCTAGGCTGACACCTTCCTAACCATCCATGTATATTAAGCATTTATCAACATACATTCCATACCTTAACCATATTTTAATTTACTGTTTTCACCACTTTCAGGGTGTGTGTTAATTCATTTGAGACTCCCGGCCCTTTAATCACAGAGGGTGGGGATCTGTCCTAGGAGCCCTTGAATGAAGTGAAAATCACTTAACAACTTATAGTGTTTGTTTATATTGTATCAATTACTTTAAGAACAAAGCTAATTAACTTGTTTGTAAATTTTACATAGTAATAAAGTATTTTTTACAGGATAGATATAATCAATGGTTTCTATAGACAGTACCTTACAAGTTTTAACGGAAGACCCAAGAGATTTTTGTACTTGGTGAAACTGTTGGATTTTAAAGTGTGGGGGACAAATTATGAGGGGGTCACTGTGACTTGCGGGAATCACTGTTAGTACCTTCTTTAATATCCCTACAACACTACCTTATTTTATACAGATAAAAAGGGCGCTAACTTAACAACAGGACAAAGAAAGCAGAACTGACAAATTTACCTGAGGCTAGACATACATATTTAATTTCCTTACTAACTTTTACCGATCTCTGGTTAATGTTCCACCATTAGCTTAAGTGGACTCATTGTTTATTCCTTAATGTTTCTTTTCCTGACACCTGTATTTCAACATTCCTTATTTCTGCTTAAAAGTACATACAGCATTTCTTTAATCCATTCTATTTTTACAATATAATTCATTCTACTTTCACACTGGTCTATATTAATAGGAAATTCTCGTACCCCATTTGACAGCTCAGCTGTATTGGTGGGTACATTAGGTGGGGGCAGAGCCGAGCATCCACTCATTTCCCACTCCTCCCCACCCATCTGTCCAGGAAAGGAGAACTGGGCACACAGCACCCTCCTTCTGCTGGGCACCCAGATTCAGGGTCCAGAGAACCCATTAAAGGTTGTAATGCTGGCTCCATTTCCACTATGCATGGGCATATAGTCAAAATCACAGTCTACCCCTTAACATTGGGCCTAAATTACCTGACAGTTTCCCCTTTAAAATACTACTGACAATGTCAAAATGATTTCATATGCCCTAGGAACACATTAATGTTATTAATCAGTGGCAGAAATGCCCCAAACCCTGCTCTGCCTCCTTAACAAACAAACTGTTATCCTCACCGGCACACAAATCTAAAAACACAAGCAGGTGTGTGGAGGTGTCAGAAGCAGACTGAAGGGAGAATGAGTCATTTTTCTCCTTTGGAAGCTTGAGATAGGCTGGCTGAAGATTCTCAGCTGCCTGGCTCTGATCCTGGGCTCCCTTACTTGGTGGATTAGGCATGTTGCACTCATTCATAACGTCAGAGCATCAGTACCATGAAAATCTAGCTAAGGCTTCAGGGCAGCCTAGAGTGAAATTGTAAAAAAATATTTTTTATTTGACGGCCAGACATAAAAGTAACTGAAAATTACATTTTAAGGGCTTTGTCAAGTTACCGTCTGCAGGCACGGCCCCTCCCAGCTCCCAGTGGCTGTGGTTCGCCGTTCCCGGCCAATGAGAGATGCAGGAAGCGGCGGCCAGCATGTCCCTGCGGCCCAAACCTCAACCCAAAGGACTGCTTAAGATCCCAGAATCTTCTCTTCTCCCTTCTTTTACTGTAAGGATCAAGAGTTTTCTAAGTGGTCAGGTCTGATAGGTCGCCTGTATGCAATCGCAGCTGAAATATTTCCCTGGTGTGTTGATCCCTGGCTATTTTCATCATAACATTTTAATTACTACGTCTGCAAGTTACATTAGTAACTGTCTTTGTCATTTCCTGTTCTTGGGGTGGAATTTTCACCTGTGCCTTTCCTGGTTTCATACAACAAGGAAAATAATTGTGTGTTTGAGATTGAAAAGTGGGACCTAAAACACTGTCTAACGGGCTGTTAAACTCTGAGTCCTCTTCTGTGGATAGGGGAAAATGGGAATCCCTCCTCTCCCTTTATTCTTTCATTCTGTGTTGTTTTTGTTCTCTGACTCAATGAAATTCTCCCAACCAGAGAAATGTATACAGCAGGGCAAGGAAAGTATGTGGCTTGGATGCTGGGGGAGAAGTGTAAAATGCTGACAGTACAGTAGGCGTGGCACAAGCCTTTGGTTTGCAATACCTGGAGTCCATTTGAAAGGAGAGAGGCTCCAAAGCAAATGGATTCTGAACTCCCCCATACTTGGGGAAGTTTGGATTCAAATTTCTCCGCTTGGGCCCATCTCTAAATCCCAGTTATAGCACCATTTACGAGTCCCTCTTGACTATCTCTTCCAGGAGCTAGGGAATTGGCTAAGCACCTGAGAGAGTTCACAAGAAAGCATTCTGCCTTGAGGAAACCCATGTTAGAGATGACAATGAGGTAAGTAGCCACAGTCCTTAGCGGTTGTTATCTAATTATATCATAAAATCTTCACATAATTAACCCTGATTGACAATTTCTGCTGGAAAAAAACTCAGGATGCGACTAGCAAGAATATTACAGGTCAAAAACAAGGTGCACTGATAAAACCAGAAGCTGTTCACTATCAGAAGCACCAAAGTCACACCGTTTTTAAGCAAACACAAACATATATGATGCTGTTAGAACTAGGGGTATATTTCATAAAAGATGGTTCAGCTTTATAGCTGAGAACTTCACACGATAGATGAACAGACTATGAGCCACTGGAAGGTTTCCACAATTCATGTGTCATTTGTTAAGACTTTTACAAACACCAGCCTGGTTCTCAAGAAAATCCTTCCTCTGTCCTTTTTCACTCCATTGTTCACAGCTCCTTCTGCACTTGTTGTAAGCATCATTAGGAACAGACACCTTAATTGAACATGAAGCTTGAACTAATAATAGCGTAGTGCTCAAATACTCATTACTAGGCTGCAGCTATGCTTGAACATGTCTGTACAGGTGACAGACAACTAGGGACATGTCCCTATATGCCTCTTAGTTACAGCAAGGGTCTGATCCTGCTCCCACTGAAATTAGTGGTAACATTCTAATTGACTTCAATGGGAGTAGGAGCTGGTCTATCATTAGGAAATTTCACCATTATTCCCACTGGATCATGAGTGCAACCATATACATAGGAACTGTTTGGGGTCAAAATGGTCAGCAAGATTAATTTCACTCTTGAGTTTTTTGTTTTTGTTTCTTGCTATGATATAATTTGTATATGTTTGGAGTGAATTTAGGGCTCTTGGAAGTGGTAGTTTAGAGTTGGCCTGATATGCAAAGTTCAATGGTGTTTTGTAGCTTACACTAGGAAAGTGTGAGTCTTTATCTCCCTATAATGTTGGGGCTGCATGAGAGGTTAATGAGTATGCTACAGATACTAGCTATGGGTCTTAGTCCTTCAGTTCAAGGGGTGCAGTCTTATGCTTTCAGCACTGAAGGTCCAGGTTCAAACCTCACTGACAACCCAAGAGGGATCAATGACATTGGGATCTAGGATTTCAGTTTGACCCTTTCTAGAGGTGAAGATTAGATCCACTGGCTGTCTTTCTAAAAAATAGGTTCTAGTTCAGGCACTAGATATGGGCTTGGTGCAGGAATTACTGGGTGAAGTTCTATGGCCTGGGTTTTGCAAGTGGTCAGAGTAGATTATCATAATATCATATCGCAATTTTTGAATTGCTCCGCTCTGGCTCCGCTCCAGCTCCGGGCATAAAACCTACTGGTCCGCGCTCCAGCTCCGGGCTCCACTCCAAAGCCCTGCAAAAATTAATAAAAATATAAATTCCCTCCCTCCCCTTTCTCTATTTAACCATCATGACTCAAATGTAAACGTTAAAAGATATATTAAAGGGCAATGCAAACAAACCACCAGGAGGGGGGTGTGACGGGTTGGACCACAGAAACCCCCTTGGGAGCTGCCACCCGATGTGCAAAGACTACCCCTGCTTCTGTTTTCCCTGCCAGCTCAGGACTCCAGCACCCTGTCTTGCTGAGCCAGACACTCCTGTTTGGCTCCAGACACAGATCCAGGGTCTGAATCACTTGTTCCAAAGCTGCAAGTTTACCTGAAAACAGCTCGCAGTAGCGTGCTTGTCTTTAACACTCAGATGCCCAACTCCCAATGGGGTCTAAACCCAGATAAATCCGTTTTACCCTGTATAAAGCTTATACAGGGCAAACTCATAAATTGTTCGCCCTCTATAACACTGATAGAGAGATATGCACAGTTGTTTGCTCCCCCAGGTATTAATACATACTCTGAGTAAATTACTAAATAAAAAGTGATTTTATTAAATACAGACAGTAGGATTTAAGTGGTTCAAAGTAGTAACAGACAGAACAAAGTAAGTCACCAAGCAAAATAAAATAAAATGCGCAAATCTATGCCTAATCAAACTAAATACAGATAATCTCACCCTCAGAGATGTTTCAGTAAGTTTTTCTCAGACTGGACACCTTCCAGGCCTGGGCACAATTCTTTCCCCTGGTACAGCTCTTGTTGCAGCTCAGGTGGTAGCTAGGGGATTCTTCATGATGGCTTCTCTTCTCTCTTCTCTTCCCCCCCTTTATATATCTTTTGCATAAGGCGGGAATCCTTTGTCTCTCTGGGTTTCCACCCCCCCTCACTGGAAAAGCACCAGGTTAAAGCTGGATTCCAGTTCAGGTGACATGATCACATGTCACTGCAAGACTTCATTACTCACTTGCCAGCACACACACATACAGGAAGACTCACAGGTAAATACAGCCATCTGCAGACAATGGGAGTCATCAAGATTCCAAACCATCATTAATGGTCCACACTTTACACAATTACAATAGGCCCTCAGAGTTACATTTTATATTTCTAGTTTTAGATACAAGAGTGGTACATTTATACAAATCAGATGATCACACTCAGTAGATTATAAGCTTTGTAATGATACCTTACAAGAGACCTTTTGCGTGAGGCATATCCCAGTTACTTACATTCACTTATTACCGTATTTTCTCTAAAACTATCTCAGTTACATTATATTGACTTATTATCAAGTTTTTATAAAACCATATAGACTGCACAACGTCACACCCTCCTCCTGAACTTACTGCCAGAGACTTGGACACTGACCATGGCGGAGGCAGTATACCTAAAATTCGTTTTTGGGCTCCCCTATGGGGCAGACACTCCTGTGTCCCCCAAAAGGGAAAGAGACCTTGACCCAGCTGTAGGCTCACAGCTTCCAGCTATGAGGGACCTTTCGCTGGCCAGCAAAATCCCCCCCCTTTCACTCAGGTTGGGTTTGCTTCCAGCTAGAGTCCTTGGGGTTTGTTCCCACCGCAGCAGTCACCAGGACCCCAACTTCCAGCTCCAGGATACATGTCTCTGTGCACCTCTTCCACTCCATTACAGCCAGGTCATGCTTCTGGGTATTAATTGCTTTGTCTCTTAAGTCCAGGCTGGTGGGCAGCCTTTTCTTTTTCCAGGTCAGGCTTTCCCCAGGCAAATTGTACATCAATTTCCATTTGTCTTCCCTTGAGACCATCACTTGATGAGCTGGGATACCACAGAGAACACCCTCCTGCCAGAACAGGCACCCCTCCACTCCTGTCTTGCTAAATTAGACACCCCAGTCAGCTTCAGCACAGACAGAGGTTGGGCCACACCCATCTGCAGTTCACTGAAACTGAGATGCACTCAGCTCAGGGGCTTCTTAGTTAACAGAGACATTCCCAGCGCCCATTGTTCAGTCTTTCTGGGCAATTTGCAACTTGTGTAGTTTTAAGTTCTTTTGATCTTCATTCTTACTTATTTTGCTTCTTTTTCTGTCCCTACTTCCCTTTCCCGAAATAAGCAAACAGAAAATAACAAACCAGTAACCACTTTGTCTGTTCTCCAGCCACCACACTTAAAACTCACTTAAAATCACTACCAGTATCTCAAAGCAATCAGCTGTGCACAGACCCTGCTCGAGAGATATGCACAGTTGTTTGCTCCCCCAGGTATTAATACATACTCTGAGTAAATTACTAAATAAAAAGTGATTTTATTAAATACAGACAGTAGGATTTAAGTGGTTCAAAGTAGTAACAGACAGAACAAAGTAAGTCACCAAGCAAAATAAAATAAAATGCGCAAATCTATGCCTAATCAAACTAAATACAGATAATCTCACCCTCAGAGATGTTTCAGTAAGTTTTTCTCAGACTGGACACCTTCCAGGCCTGGGCACAATTCTTTCCCCTGGTACAGCTCTTGTTGCAGCTCAGGTGGTAGCTAGGGGATTCTTCATGATGGCTTCTCTTCTCTCTTCTCTTCCCCCCCTTTATATATCTTTTGCATAAGGCGGGAATCCTTTGTCTCTCTGGGTTTCCACCCCCCCTCACTGGAAAAGCACCAGGTTAAAGCTGGATTCCAGTTCAGGTGACATGATCACATGTCACTGCAAGACTTCATTACTCACTTGCCAGCACACACACATACAGGAAGACTCACAGGTAAATACAGCCATCTGCAGACAATGGGAGTCATCAAGATTCCAAACCATCATTAATGGTCCACACTTTACACAATTACAATAGGCCCTCAGAGTTACATTTTATATTTCTAGTTTTAGATACAAGAGTGGTACATTTATACAAATCAGATGATCACACTCAGTAGATTATAAGCTTTGTAATGATACCTTACAAGAGACCTTTTGCGTGAGGCATATCCCAGTTACTTACATTCACTTATTACCGTATTTTCTCTAAAACTATCTCAGTTACATTATATTGACTTATTATCAAGTTTTTATAAAACCATATAGACTGCACAACGTCACAGGGGGAAACAGGCAAGCATTTTTGTTTAATTAATCTGATGTGGCTGATTTCCAAACAGACTGGAATAGATAATCAAAGTGAGAACACAGGCTTTAACTCAAGATGTTGCTGCTATTCACAGCTCTGGACTTGAAGTATTCGGTGACCGGTCACAGAAAGCTGTTAATGAATCAGGACAGACACACTTGTCTCAGTCACAAGAGCAGCCAAATTTGAATTCTACCCACATGGGAAAAACACCAACCACCTTAACTCAGATGAAAACACTGATCAAATTTGACAGATCACCCGAGGTATAAATATCTAGGGCCAGACTTTCAAAGTGGCATCAGCAGAGATTTATCTGCATGCAAAGTTGCTCGCATGTGTTGTTTTTGCACTCTATCCCTTGTGCGCAGAAGAGATGGAATTTACATGTGTAAAACCCACTTGTGTTCAATTTGCATGAGCTGTGGGCAGGTAAAGTCCATCATCTGCATACACAAATGACGGACTGCATCCACACCGTGCAAGACTCAGTACCCTGTGTCACTGTACTGCTCCTTTGGTGCTAGGCAGGGCACAGGGATTGAAGCTCTGTCTATGCTAGATGCTATCGTGGTCAAAATGTCTGAATTCTGCCTACACAGCAGCTTCCACTGATGGAACCGCAGGTGGTGCTGTATTGCACATGGGATTGTTGCAGGATAGCTGCATCCAGATTGCACAAACTGAAATCACGGGCCAGATTTTCTTCCTCATTCCAACTTTTTGGTGCTGCTCAGCACCATGCAGATCTGTTTGTCTTTGGCCAGATGAGATGTCCTGCAGCAGGTGGGAATTTTTAGCTCGTACAAAATCAGTCATTTATGCCAGCATGGTCCCAGCATAAGGGGCCTGCCAAGAATGAGAGGGGAGCATAGCTGAAGCACCACTGCTTTCCACTGGGGCAGAGACAGGCAGAGAACTGGGGGGGCCATAACCAGGTCCCTGCAGAGCCCCTCTTCTGCTGAGCCAAACAGATCTTGCCCACAGCAGAGATTACTGAATCACTGCTGGCTAACAAACTTCAGTGGCTTAAAGCAGCAGCATAATAAGCAAATTGCTAAAGCATCTTCCTCCAGGGGAAACCCACCCACAGCCCAGATACTGTGGATTTCTGAGTGGTGTGACCAGCAGGACATGCTCATCCCCAGTGCCACACTGGAGGCTACTCCAGCATAATGGAATAGCTGGGGTAGCTTCTGTAGCCCTAACACTCTCTCCCATGGGTGAGATGGACTGGATGATCCACATAGCAGTGAATCCATCAGCCCTAACCCTGCCTGACCCCAAACCCCTCACCTGTAGCCACACAGGGAACTTCTGTATAGCTAGACTCTACTTGCACTGGGTGTAGGCAACCCATACACAGCCTTCTGAAATCCTGTGCCCTCTCAGCGGGGCAACTACACTTGTTCTGCTCTAAGAAGGGCTCTACACCTTTGTAGAAGCGGTGTTTTCCTTCAAATGAACAGTGAATAGAGTGACCATATATCTGTGGGGTGCATCAAAGAGAATATTGCAGTCAGCACCCAAACTGCAGTGGGGTTCTGGGTATTTCTGAAATGATATGCATTTGTCAGCAAGGTATTCTAATGGAAATTAAGAGCATTACAGGAGGACATTTAATATCTCGAGTGAGCGACAGAAAAATGACAGCCTAATTTTATGTTTCATTTTTAGCAGCATTAATCTGAATTGTAGGATAATACTTAGTTAACTGATTAGCCCTGTTCTCATTTCAGATAGTGGGATGCACTCAAGAAAGGTAGAACAAAGAGAAAATTACATTGTGTGTGTGTGTGTGTGTGTGTGTGTGTGCGCGCACATGCGCATGCGTGCAAGTACGCACGCACATGTTTTAATCATAACCAATGGGCAACATTTAGATTTTAATTTAGATTTTAAACTGTAAACTTTTATTGATTGTTGGTGAACATGATAATAAAAGGAAATACTGCTAACAATACATGGTACAATGAATGTGCATTTAGCTGGGTTTGCATATTAATGAATACCTTTTAATTAAGCTTAACTTCAGTTAAAAGCAGACAAATCCATATTAGAAATAAGGCAAAAATGAGGATGACTGACCATTGGAACAAACTACCAAGGGAAGTTGTTGGGTTCTCCATCTCTTGATATCTTCAAATCAAGATGGTGCATGTAGCCAAACCAAAGTTATTGGGCTCAATACAGGAGTAAGTGGATGAAATTCTCTGGCCTGTGGTATACAGGAGGTCAGACAAGGTGATCTAATGGTCCCTTCTGGCATTAAAATGTATGACTATGAAAAATTAAAATTACCAAATGTATACAGAAAACTGGCGCATGTGTTGATAATAGCACGAGTCAATATTGCTGTATTTTGTTTTCTTTTGTTTGTTTGGTACGGTATTATGGGCAAAAATTGGCTCCTGCAATGTAATCTCTACAGAGTGGGACCTGCTTATAACAATATCTGACATAGTGCGACTCTGCTTATAGTGCAGTGAAGCTGTAGAGTTGCTTCAATGCAAATAAACAGACTTTAATTCCTCTCATGCTAAATGAAAGCCAAGATTTGCAACAGTGACTAATAATTATGGATGGCTCAGTTTTTGACCTTGAAGAGGAAGTAGAGCTTGCTTGTCCTCAAGACCGAGCACACAGAAGTTTTGATGCTTGGTAGAGGCCGTCATAATGAAGAATCCTTTCCCGCCCTTCAGGCCCCCAGTGGAGAGGGCTAGTTCAAGGGATAGTGTCAGATTGCAAATCATGGTGTTCTTTTTCAACCACATTCTTTCCCTGGAAAGCCCCATGTATCCAGACATGGTTCAAAGGTGGATTTATAGTCAGCTGTTCAATTTGCGTAGGCTGTGCCCTTATTTATCGTATCAAGATCTCACAGCAGAAATACATGCTCTCATGACCACAAGGCCTGATTACTGTAATTCCCTCTGAGCAGGGCTTACCGCCTAGCTTCAACGACACTTCCAGCTTGTGCAGAGTGAAGCGGCACATTTGCTCACTGGCTTGAGCTACGTGCATATTATGAGCACCTACATTCTTCACACTAACTGCCTTATATATAGGGGGATTTGACTTTGAGCTGACAATGTTGACTTTTAAAGCCTTTAATGGTGTAGCCCCTGCCAATATTCAGGACATCTTTTGTGAGCCATGTCCTGATGAGTATCTGCACTCAGACGTCATCCACTGCTTTTGGATTCCTACCACGGATCTTAAATCAGCAGCTGATTGGGTCATTGCTGTACTTGATCATAGGGTGCACAACCTGCTCCCCCACTTCATTAATCTAGAATGCTCTCCCCCACTCTTAAAACTCTGCTATTCAATGATCTTTTATCAATCAGACCAATTCCACTTTCCCTTCTTTCCTCTCCTTCTTTGATTCGGACTATTTCTGTCCTGGTTTCATTTGTTAAAGCTTTTAGAGGAAGTAAGTTTTAGGATGTTGTACAACATCACAAGCAATTTGCAGGGGGGTGGCTGGGATGCTTATTACTAAATCAATTGTGAATTATTAACAAATGGCAATCTTGTATGTTTTTGATAGGATTTATTTTCCTTTCCCATTGCCCACTCCCTTCCTGATCACATGGCCCTGTGTTAATCCAAGCCTGATCTTAATTCTTCAGAAACAGCATCTGTGGAGATTAAGGTCCATAGATCACACACTAATCAGTACCTGTCAAACATTGCATGGGGAGACTCGGGGAGCAGGAAGATGAGACTGCAATTTGACAAGAGTAAAGAGATTAGAATCTAGCCTGAACTGGGACACAGCTACACATTAGACCCAACCTCCCTCAAAATTAGCAACTCACGTATGTCTGTAAAAGGCCAGTGCATGGAACACTGAACTGGGACTCAGGATACCTGGGTTCTAGTCCTTGCTGTGCGACCTAGGCCAAGTCAATTCTTCTTTCTATGCCTCTTTTTACCCTTTATTTGTCTTGTATTTGAAGCGGTGATGACCAGTTGGTATTGAACCTTCTCACTGAGTAGCATTTGGTGGGCAATCTGATCAGCTGAGATGTTGAAATGTCCACTTACCTTTGTATTGTCTGAGAGTTTATGTATGAGCGACATGCTTTTTTGCTGTTATGGGTCATATCTAAGGATTCTATCAAGTTCTGCCAGGGTTTTAAGTATTCTCGAACTATTTCTGACAGTAGATGTTCACCAGTGGCTATTGTGTCATCTCCAAAGGGGTCTTCTTGGAATTTTCCCCTGGAAGCCTCATGCAGTACGGCTGACTGGGGTATTAGGCCAGGGGGATATTCTGTCCAATAACCAAAAGGTATGTTTCTTCTAGCAGAGTATAAGGTGTTTGCATCCATCAAGCTAGCTCTTACAGCACCCTTCCCCATGGAGGAATTGGCTGCCAGAATCAATGCTCTGAAAATAGAGAAAGGCCTAGCTGACATCCGAACCGAGAATATCAAAAATTTCAGCCCCCACACACAGTAGTGGGTCCTGCGTATGTTCAATACCTGTCTCATCCAGCTCAAGAAACTGAAAATCTGGCGCCAAGACAAGGTAGTGGCCCTTTCAAAGCCTGGTAAGGAACTATCCAACTCAAAGAACTTTCAACCTAGCTCACTCTTATGTGATATCGTAAAATTGTTTGATCGCTGCCTTACCCCAGTTATTGAACCACTTCTTATCAACAAACAGGCCAGTGTTTGCCCAGATCGGTCATGGACTTGACAGCATCTGAACTTGACACAACATATTGAAAGATGGATATGAAAGAGGATTGATTACGGGAGTGGTGTTTGTTCATCTCTCAGCTGCCTACTATACTGTCAATCATTGCAGGGTCCTTGCCAAAGTGCTAATGAGAATGAAGAACCACCACAAACTTAATACAGACCATCCTGGAGGAACAGAAGATTCTTTGTGAACTTTTGTGGCAAATGGATTTGATGGCGACAACAGAAGAATGGCCTCCCACAAGACAGAGTCTTAACACCGACATTACTCAACGTCTACACAAACCACCAGCCAAACTATCCTGGCACCAGGTGCTTTACCTATGCAGATGATCTATGCGTCATCACCCAGCACAAGGGGTTTGCCATATTAGAGAGTACTCTGGTGAACGCACTTAGCACCAAGGACAAGTACTATGCAGCCAACCAACTGCATGCAAACCCAGCAAAGGTGCAAGTCAGTGCATCCTATCTCAAAAACTGAGGGGCCAAACCCAAACTCAACAGCAGCTGGCTTGGAGGCAAAACTTACTGATTCCATAAATCCCATATGTCTCAGTGTTACTGTCAACCACCCGCTCTCCTTTAGAACCCACATCAAGAAATCTAAAGCCAAGTTTAACATACAAAACAACATTCTCAGGAGGCTGGTTATATCAAAGTGGGGTGCAGACCCATTCACTCTGAGATCACCAGTACTGGCACTCCTCTGCAGAATACGCCTCTGCAGTGTGGGCATGGCCCCCTCATGCAAAGAAGCTAGACCTTGAACTTAACACCCCCTGCTGATAAATGACAGAATGCCTTAAGCCCACTCATGTCAACAGCCTCTACAGTACGTACTTCCAGGTATTGCTCACTCCTGATATGTCCCAGGAAGTTGCTAGTAGAGTCGAGTGCACAAGGCAATGCACAGATCCAAGACACCCCCTATAACAGTTTTCTTGCCACTGTTAAACCCCAAATATTGTCACCCAAACAGACAAAGGTTCAGTTATGGCAAAAAAAGAGCAAAGAACAACCCTGCCCCCTCTGAGTTCCAGCTCCCACTAGTCAAGCACCTACCACCCAGTGCAGAAAAGCCCTGGCCTACATGACATTGCCTTAATTGATGGCACACTGGTGTTGGCCCATCTAAAAAAATAATGATCAACTGGAGCTACATCACTGGCCCAATTCCTGTGACTGTGGTAGACAGCCTCCTATGATGCCATGCGTGAGCATGAATGCACTTCCAGTGACTTGGCAGAGTGCAATGATCGGGCAATCGCATGTGCACAGATGTGGTAGTGTTAGGTAAAAAAGCAAGTCCTCACTCACCTCTCCAGCACCCGAGTTCGTGCGGAGTTGGTATGGGGCTCACAATCTGTCAGAGACCAGACACCAATTCGTTGATCAACGGGCTCACACTATCCTTAGCTTGAAAGGCTTCAGAGTAAGTGTGGCAAGTTTATTAGGGGTGAGCATCAATATTTATACACAGAAGTAAACAAAGTGATTAACAGATCATAATGGTCATGTATAATCAATCAAGATTCTACAGGATAAAACAGGTTAAAATGTAAATTAGGTAGAGAAAAGGGGAGATGGCTACTTAAGGGGAGGGGGGTGTCATGAGTAGTTCGCAGGTCAGAGCTTTGATTAAAAGTTCAGACAGAGACATCAAGTCTGGGTTAAGTTTAAGCTCATCAAAAGTTCAGACTCAACATTCCTCCATTTGTAGCTTTGGGATAACTATTTACCAAAAGCTACACCCCATTTTAAGGAGCCAAGGGCCGCTTGGCAATTTCAGCCTGGGCCAACTCGAAGAGAGTAAGGCCCTTGGCTGAAGTAGGAAAAGAATAAACTGACCCACATGAGTCTATGAGGGAGAGGACACACTGAATACAGCAACACAGTATTATAAGGATTACTATGGCCCCAACAATACCCACCAAGAGTTTTTTTTTAACCCACCCAAATCCAGGCAGCCAATTCCATAAGGCTCCTCACCAATCATAAGGTGGCTGGCCAGAGGAGTAGTTCTTAGCCATTTCCCTTAGATGTTTGGTACGTTGAAAAGTGTCAGAGTAGGTGTCATTTACAAAAACATAGCATTCTTCATTTATGAGGGCGCAAGTTCCTCCCTGGGCTGCTAACATTATGTCTAAAGCCATTCAGTTTTGCAAAGCTAACTGGCGCAGCTGGGACATTTCCCCAGCCTGATTCTCAAATAGGGTCGCAGTTTCATTGGTTAAAGATTCTAGTAGTCCCTGTAGACAGATGACACCACCCCTCAAGCTAATGAGACCAGCCCACCGCTGCCACGACAAACCATCACGGATATTAATATCTCTGAAGGTTTCACGGATGTTACGAACGTGGGGAAAATGAGGGGGAGTGAGGGAGATGCGAGAAGGCGGTGTTAGCCACGCTAAATAACATGACCCTGCCCAATCAGGGGAGAGAAAGTAATAAGCTTTGGGCCCGCACACCCAGTATGTTCCATACAATGCATTTCGGGTATTCCATTTCTCAAAGTAGGAGGTAACCCACCACCCGTTGGACCACTGTTCCCCTGGTAACGCAGAGGGGTCGTTGTGCGAACTGCAGAGGCACAATTTGGTAGTGGTGTTTTCAAAGGGCAGGGTAGTACTGCTTGAGCAGTTGTAGAAGGCAATCGTATGTCCCTTAGCAATTAGTTGGACACCCTCGTGATCTGAGCAGGGCTTCTTAAAAGCTGGCTCTGAAGGCCTGCCCACCCATGAAAAAGTTGGATCGGGGTGAGGGATCCACATATGGGATAAGTGGGATGCGCAAGGCTTGAAGCCAAGATTTTTACTAAAGGCGGTGCCATTAAATACATGTTGCATTTACTTGTTCCCACAAAAGTTGACCCCTTTTCTTTAACAAAACACAGTGATCCTGTCTGATTGGTTACCCTGAGATATCTGTTAATTGGCACTCCTGTTTTGTCCCATGTAAGATTGTGTTGGACTGGATCTTTTACTCTAGCCGGTGGCATCCAAGTCATATTAGCAGTGGTCAGGGGAATGGGTGTGAAGGGGAGTCCCTGTTCTGCATTTACTGGAAATTGAGTACATACCCAGCAATTACTTCTATTTCCTAAAATACGAGTTTTAACCTCGTGGGAATATCTAATAAAAGCATTATCTTCATAAGCAGAAAATAAACTAAAAAGGCATAATAAAAAACATACAGTTGTCAGAATAAAAGGTCCTCTCATTTTTTCCGAGTCAACTTAAGTCTGATGTCTGAAAGAGGTAAGCTGGTCCACTGGTCGGAGGCAGTGTCCTCAGTGGTGGCAAGAGCTGCTGGTCCGTCACTGTGGTCCACTACGGCTGGCTTGACGTGGGAGTGGTGGATCCAGGATTTGTGTCCTTCCAGGAACACTGCAGTCTGGGTTGTTAAAAGAACCTGGTGGGGTCCAGTAAACCTCGGCTGGAGGGTGTCGCCATGAACGAACTTTTTGGCCCAGACGAAGTCCCCTGGTTGGAACGGGTGGATCTGTTCTTCCAGCGGCACGGTCTGGGAAAACTGCGAGGCTTTCCAAAGGGTACGGAGGCGAGCCTGTAGGGAGAGAAACTGGCACGCGGTCATATGATCCCCTCCCAATAGTGAAACATCAGCACGTGGTAGCGCCCCGCCTTTGAAAGGGGGGTGTCCATAGAGCAGTTCAAAGGGGGATAATCCCAATACACGGGTTGGGCGAGTACGAAGGTGAAACAGGACCAAGGGAAGTACCTGAGGCCACTTTAACCCTGTTTCTTGACAGCATTTAGCCAATGTAAACTTAAGCTCCCTATTCATACGCTCAACTTTCCCGCTAGACTGGGGGTGGTAGGGTGTATGAAAGGAGTGTGAAATGCCCAGTCCTTGTTCTAAACGGCCAAGGACATGACCAGTAAAGTGAGGTCCACGATCTGAGTCAAGCACGAGAGGGATGCTAAAACGGGGTACAATGTCTCTAAGGAGAATCTTCGCCACTGTGGCAGCAGTACAATTAGCAGTAGGAAAAGCTTTGACCCAGGAAGTCAGAGGGCAAACCAAAACAAGGAGGTGCTTTTTCCCAAAAGCCTTTGGCATATCTGCAAAGTCAATTTGAAGATGTTGAAATGGAGCAGCAGGCGGAGGTCTTCCACCCTTAATTTTGTTAAGAGGCGGAGCAGGTCCATTACGCTGACATGTGCTGCATGCTTTCACTATTGACAGGCAGTAGGGTTGAATGCCTTGAGCATACCAAAAGCGAGCGATGGTGTCCACAAGGGCATGCGTGCCGTAGTGACCCCCCTTATCATGGTGCCAGCGAACTGCCACGGGGTATGTGGAGCGAGGGAGGCAGGCTCGGCCATCCGGCATAAGCCAGGTCCCTTTGACCAGAGTGGCTCCGAGGCTCTCCCACGACTGTAGTTCAGCAGCGGGTACTGGTACGGGGTGCGGTGGAGTAAAGGAGGAGGCTGCAATAGCCAACGTGGGCATGGCTAAGGGTAAGACGGCAGCCGTCTTGGTGGAGGCGTCAGCCAGGGCATTCCCACGGGTGACGGGGCTATCATCTTTAGTATGGGCCCGGCAGTGAATTACAGCCAGGACCGAGGGTTCTTGGAGGGCGTCCAAAAGCTTGTGGATGAGGGGGAGGTGCTGAATGGGTTTACCGGCAGCTGTCTGGAAACCTCGAAACTTCCAGAGGTGGATGTGACAATGCACAACTCCAAAAGCATACTTGCTATCAGTAAAAATGGTAACGGTCTTACCAGCGGCCAACTGGCAAGCTCGGGCCAGGGCATAGAGTTCGGCGGCTTGGGCTCCCCAGTTGCCTGGCAGTGAGGCGGCCTCTTGAATGTCCCATTCAGAGGTGACTGCATAACCGGTGAAACGCTTGCCATCAACATAGAAGGAGACACCGTCGTGCTGATCCTGGAGGACTGGCAGGTCAGGAAGCAAGGTAGCTGGATTAAGGGGCCCACACCTTTCAAAAATTAGGTTAGTGTCTTCTAAGAGTTCGGCCTCTAGCTGTTGCTGACGATGGGCCGAAAAGACTTGGGTTGTGCCCCTACGCAGAAGGGCTGACAAGGCATGAGAGGTCCAAACCGTGGTAAAATGACCCAGGGTCAGGCTCTTTGCCTTTGTGATCAGCAGGGCAGCTGCTGCCAGAGTCCGGGTGCAGGATGGGGTTCCCTGAGCGACAGGGTCGATCTGCTGAGAGTAAAAAGCAAGCGGGAAATGGTGGGGCCCGCTCAGCTGGGTAAGGACGCCACTAGCAATTCCGCCCCACTCGTGGACAAAAAGGTGAAAGGGTTTGCTGTAATTGGGGGGGGCAGAGAGACATGGAGGAGGCCACACTGTCCTTGAGTAACTGAAAGGCTTGGATTGTGTCCGGGGACCACTGCAAAGGGTCAGGAGCAAGGTTAGCAGTGAGTCGGTGGAGCGGTTTGCTTAACTCCCCGCAGGACGGTAACTAGGGGCGACAGAAGCCAATTAATCCTAAGAAACCTCGAAGTTGTTTCTTGGTGTTTGGCAGAGGGCAGTTTTGGATAGTCTTTATGCGGACTGGGTCCATTTGTCTTCCCTCTGGGGTTAACAGGAAGCCCAGATATCGGACCTTCTGTGAGACCCACTGAATCTTGTTAGGGTCTACCTTGTGGCCTCTGGTGTGTAGGTATAATAAAAGTGCCTTACCATCGATGCGGAGGGCAGCTTCTTCGCGGTTACCTAATAGGATGTCATCTACGTATAGGACTAACGTGGATCCCTGCGGACTGGTGAAGCCTTCCAAGTCGTGGCGGAGGCATTGGCTGAAAATCGTGGGGCTGTCTCTGTAGCCTTGAGGAAGTCGTTGCCAGACATAACTTTGTCCCTCCCAGGTGAAACCAAAGAGATACTGAGAGTCTGGGTGTACAGGAATGCTGAAAAAGGCTGATTTTAAGTCAATAACAGTGAACCACTCAGCATCCCAGGGGATTTGGCTGATGATAGTAGCTGGATCAGGAACTACTGCATGAAGAGGGACCACATACTGATTAACAACCCGTAGATCCTGTACAGAGCGCCAACGAATAGGGTCTCCGTCCTTTTTAGGAGGCTTTTTGACAGGCAGTATAGGGGTGTTACAGGGAGTGCGCTGAGGGCGGACTAGCTTTTGTGCAATGAATCCCTCGATAATGGGGCGGATGCCCTCCTGGGCTTCCAGCGACAGGGGGTATTGAGGGACTGACGGGGGGGTTAAGGAGGGCTTCACTTGAATCCTTACTGGCTCTGCCAAAAGGAGCAGGCCAACATCAGTGTCAGAAATTCCCCAGAGGGTTAAAGGCAAGTCAGTGAGGTCAGGGGAGAGAGAGGGGGGGTTTCCCAATTACCCTGAGTTGGGGCCGAATCTCCTAACACTGTCATCAATAATCCTACCCCTTCAGGAGTGCAGGTTAAAGTAGCCTCAAGCTTACAGAGTAAATCCCGGCCCATCAAAGGGATCGGACAAGCTGGGGAAAAAAGAAAACGGTGAGAAAAACATTTATCAGCATAAATAACATTTAGAGGCAAATTTAGAGGGGGGGAAGGATAGCTCATTTAGAGGCAAAGTGAGTCCCAGAGACTGTGGGTTGCCCTCCACCCCAGTTGCAGTTTTAACCTCAGAGGATAGCCAGGGAGAGGGGGCATGATTTAAAAGAGAGAAAGTAGCTCCAGTATCAATGAGGAAGGAGACAGGCAGTCCCTGGACTGAAAGGGTTAGACGAGGCTCTTTGCTGGGAGGGGAGAAAGTGAGGAAGGAGCCGGCTAAAGATATTAAGGAAATAAGACCATCACATTGTTTGCCTTCGCCCCCGGGGTACCGTCATTGAGGAGGCTGAGTTTGCTGCAGCTGCTGCTGTTGCCCGTAGTTGATCCAGGCCTGGGGAACGGGCTGAGCTGGTGGTGCAGGGGTGTATTCGTCCCTGGTGTAAGTATCTGCGGATGCGACTGGACCCTCTGGGCGTCCCCAGGGGAGGGGTATGCAACCTGCTGCATCTGCTTGATCTTTTGCCTAGTAATTACTCCTCCCGAGGTGTGCCCTTCCATTTCCCCCTTATCCCTCTGCAGAGATTCCGATCTGGAGTCCTGCAGATTCCCCTCTGCGCCCTGGAGAGAGTCCCCTTACGGAGGAATAGGGGCAGGTGCAGTGGGGACCAACTGACGAGTCAAAACACGCCGTGGTTTACACCCTTCATCGAAATAACATGGAGGGGGTTCACTCTCGGGAGAATACCTGACTGCCATAATTTTTAAAGATTTCCACAGCTCTGCTGCTGTGTCCCAACAAAACCAGTAACATAACTGTCCCGGATGGTCTTTTTCGATCTGGCTCCTTACTCCTCTTAAGGCAGCCTGTTCGAAAGAGCCATACGAAGGCCACCTCATCTCCGGGTTGGCCAATACCGCGGTATACCCAGTCCAATTCCTTACACACAGTGTGTACAACTTCCTCCTAGACATTCCTGTCTGTACTGGGAGTTTCCCTTCATTCCATAACTTATTTACAATCCCCAACGGACTCTCAAGAGGCACGCTAGTCCCTTGACCCATGGTGTCTGACAGGAGCCCTCCAACTGGCGTTTACCCTGCTGTCCAGTACACGACCCCTCAATATTGAATTGGCTGGGAGAAATCTCCCGTGGCGCCTGCCAATTCGTATATGAGTGGTCTGACCACTGGACAGAGGCACCGCACCAGAAGGAAATCCCGGACGAGCCCCCAAATTGTTAGGTAAAAAAGCAAGTCCTCACTCACCTCTCCAGCACCCGAGTTCGTGCGGAGTTGGTATGGGGCTCACAATCTGTCAGAGACCAGACACCAATTCGTTGATCAACGGGCTCACACTATCCTTAGCTTGAAAGGCTTCAGAGTAAGTGTGGCAAGTTTATTAGGGGTGAGCATCAATATTTATACACAGAAGTAAACAAAGTGATTAACAGATCATAATGGTCATGTATAATCAATCAAGATTCTACAGGATAAAACAGGTTAAAATGTAAATTAGGTAGAGAAAAGGGGAGATGGCTACTTAAGGGGAGGGGGGTGTCATGAGTAGTTCGCAGGTCAGAGCTTTGATTAAAAGTTCAGACAGAGACATCAAGTCTGGGTTAAGTTTAAGCTCATCAAAAGTTCAGACTCAACAGTAGGAAGCAGTATGAGGACACGATAAGAAGAAATTGTCTTGCCTATTTAGACTTCAAGTTCTTGAGACAGGGACTGTCTCGTACTCCGTGTTTGTACACCACCTAGCACAATGGTGCTGTGATCTCAGCTCAGGCATGTAGGTGTGCCCAGAATACAAACAATAATTATAATCACAGCAAGGGCTGCTGTACTGAAGGGAGAACACGCTCAGATCATCTGTTCCCCCTTCCTCCTTCTCTGTCTTTTCTTTTTCTTTCTTTTTCAGTATTTTTTCCTATTGAATTTAAACCAGTAGTTTTCGACGTTTTTTCTTTTGTAGACCCCTGAAAGCTTTCGAATGGAGGTGTGGACCCCTTTGGAAATCTTAGACATAGTCTGCTGCAGGCCCCCAGGGGTCCGCACCGCGGCCCACAGGTTGAAAACCACTGGTTTAAACAATGATTTCTGCTATTAAAAAAGTGCAGTCTTAGCACCCTTAGCATTCTTGAGCTGCTGGTGCCTCTCTCGCTGTTCTGAAGTTACTTATAGTCTCATGAGACAAAACTGCTGGAAGAACTCACCTCACAAAGAGGGGTAAAGCCCAGCAGAGGGGAAAGGAAGCAGTGCATTCAACTGTGACAGCAAAAGATGAGTCTGTATGTGATTTCTAGATGCCATCCTTTCCTGGTGAGATTTACTGTTAAGGCATGACCCTTCAGAAAGCTTCATTATAGTGATTGCTTGATAATCCCCTCCCTGTTATTCCACAGTATGGTGTATGACGACTGGGAAACAGACACATTGTTCTGTCCTGCTGTCCTTTGATCTGCTCTAATCCTGTTAACTGTTCTCTTTCATCAACCCCCCCTTCCCCCGAGCATGCCCTCCCAGCCTTCTGCCTGATTAACTCTGCTCTCCCTTCATTTGCACTGGAAGCAGCATTATGCAAATTACTTATGCCCGTTAATGCCGATTCTCTTTAGGAAGTGAACAGGGTGACACCACCCGACAGCACAAGAAGAGTCACTCTGAGCATCTGTGGGTGTGTGGTTTGAGCCAAAGCTGCATGGCAAAACCTGATACTTGCAGGACCTGAGATGTATCACTCTGGCCAATTATAAACAATCTGGTTTCCAATTTCCTTATATGCATAAATAATTTAGAAAGTGAACACATTTTACAAGGCCATTCCCAGTCCCGACATCCTTGTTCTTAGAGGTCCAGGCTTTCTATAGGCTTTAATATATGTTGGCTAGCCTCTAACATCTAGTGATCTCTCCATCAGGGAACGACCCTGCTGCCATGTGACTGAAGTGAACAGGGCCTTGTGGAAGGCAGTTATGTTGCTTCACAAATGACTGCATAATTTACTTGCCATCTAGAAGTCTCAGAAACCTCAGTTCATGCTGCAGCAATCCAAAATGTGTCTGTTTCCTGCCAACTCCTCAGCTTGTCCCCTGCCATTTGCAGGAACTTTGCAGGAGGGGGACAGTGTGGTGCTGCGGGGGTGAAGGAGAAAGAAACAGGCCACACCGGGAGAGGCAGCAGGAGCTGAGGCCCAGATCGTCAGAGGTATTGAAGGGTCTCACTCCCTCGGAAATCAATAAGAGTTAAGTGCACAAATACCTGTGAGGATCTTGGCCTGAAGCGCAGTCTTGAAGGAAGCAGGGGGAGGCAGCCGTTTAAGGAGCCCCCAGAGCAGAATTTAGGAGCTCCGTGTGGAAGGGACCTTCCCCAGACGTGGCGCTCTGTTGTGGGCAGGCTTAGACCCCCAGCAGCCAGCTGCTTCTTTCCTGCTAGGCTTCCCCTGGCTCTCCTCAAGACAAGGTTTAATTGCCTACTGGCATTACCTGGCCAGTTTAGGAGCCTCCCAGTCAGGGCGGTGCAACCACTAGGCGAACTAGGCGGGCGCCTAGAAGCCTGCTCAGGTGAGAAGGTGGAGTGGAGGTGAGCTGGGGCAGGGGGGCGTGGGGAGGGCCGCCCGCAGTAACGGGGGGGGGGCGCACAGGGGAACCACTCCCCACCCCAGATCACCTCCACTCTGCCTCCTCCGCTGAGCACACAGACCCTGCTCTAATTCTCCTCCAATCGGCACCGCAAGCCTGGGAGGGGAGGAGAATTAGAGCGGCGCCAGCATGCTCAGCGGAGGAGGTGGAGCGGAGGTAAGCTCGTGCGGGGTTAGCTATCGCGGGGGGTGGTGGTGGGTGGGGTTAGCTGCCGTGGAGGGGGGCTCCCCGGGTGGGGTTAGCTGCAGGGGGGGGTAGCTGCTGTGGGGGGGGCGGCGGGCTCCCCAGGGGGTGGGGGGGCGGTGGGCTGGGTTAGCTGCTTTGGTGGGCGGGGTTAGCTGTCTCGGGGGGGTTCCTCTAGTGGGAGGGGCGGGTGGGCATGGTTAGCTGCCATGGGGGAGGGGGGCGACGGGTGGGGTTAGCTGGGTGGGGGGGTGGTACAAGGTGGAAGTTTCGCCTAGGGCTCGAAACTTCCTTGCACCGGCCCTGCTCCCAGGTGATCAAAAGTTTTTTGTAATGAGCTAATACTGTCACACAATGGAGCAGAATTCAGTGCAGTCCTACCATACAAATCAGGGGGTTTTGCCCATCAGTTTAGCTGTAATGTGCCACCTCATGCAAAAGGCCTTGAACAGGAGCATGTAGTTAAGAAGGTTGAAGTGGATACCGTATTCAAGCAGACTGGCAAATGTTACAGTCCCAATGTCTTATCATTGTCCACCTCTCCTCTTCTTGGGTCCCTTTCACTTCCCTAACCTCCCTCTAATATTCCCAAATGTGTACTGCAGTTATTTTCTCCTCCTCTACGCCATGCTCCTCTCCTGGACATTTCTTATTGGTTTAGGCGGCTCTCTGCTCAGCATGCTGACTTCTGTAAATCCCTTTTTTAGGTGCCTAGCTCTCCCCATGCATTGTATGGGGAGCCTGGGTATGTAACTTGGGGTTATATGAATTCCACTAGATGGCAGGGCACCTAAAAGTTAGGTTATGTCTACATCAGAGACCTTATAGTGGCACAGCTGCACAGCTGTAAGCTCTCGCATGTAGCTGCTCTATGCCAATGGGAGAGAGCTCTCCCGTCAACAGAATTAAACCACCCCCAACGAGTGGCAGTAGCTACGTTGGCAGGAGAGCTTCTCCCACCAACACAGCGCTGTCCACACCGGCACTTTTGTCAGTGTAACTTATGTCACTCAGGGGAGTGATTTTTTTCCAAACCCCTGAGCGACATACATTTTACTGACAAAAATGCTAGTGTAAAAATAGCCTTAGACACTATAATGCTCAGCCTAAATCTCCCTTGTGATCCCACCCCTGGGGGACTTGCCCAGGGTCACACAGGAAGTCTGTGTCAGAGGCAGGACTTGAAGCTTGAGCTCCCAAGTTTCAGACCAGTGTTTTAACCCGAGGACCATTCTTCCTCTCTCCTGAGCCTCGCCAGTGTACGTGAGATCAGAATCAGGCCCTGCATATCTAGCTGAAGAATACAGAACACGTGTTATCAATAAAAGCAATGAGTTCAGCAGCTGAATAAAAGACACACTTCAGCATTAAGGTTTGAACAAGGGCTGGACTCAGACCAAACCCTCAGAGATGAAAAGTCCCAGACAGGGCCGGCTCCAGGGTTTTGGCCGCCCCAAGCAGCCAAAACAAAACAAAAAAAAAAAAAAACAAAAGCCGCGATCGCGATCTGCGGCGGCAATTTGGTGGGAGTCCTTCGCTCCCAGGCGGAGTGAGGGACCGTCCGCCGAATTGCCGCCGAATACCTGGACTTGCCGCCCCTCTCCGGAGCGGTCGCCCCAAGCAACTGCTTGAGAAGCTGGTGCCTGGAGCCGGCCCTGGTCCCAGACTCCGGTGAAGTTCTGCTCCAGATCTGAATTTGGTGGCTGCAGCCATATCTCTGTAATGAGATGAACCAAGATCCCTGATGTGAACACCTCTGATCTTTGTGTCTTGGACCTGTCTCATTTAGGACACAGTTATGCTCTATGGGTGCAATCCTGACCCCATTGAAGTCAATGGCAAAACTCTTGTCTTCAGTGGGTCCCGGATTTCACCCTAGGAATCTAACGCTGCAGTTCCCACTCAGGATGGCAGCAGTTCTACCTGAGCAAGGACTGCTCTATATTTCCCTAGGACGAGATTTCTTTTCTACCTATCCTGTGAGTGGGTCTTACACAGGAGAAGTGGGGTTCTATTTCTTCAGATGCTGTTTTTCTGACTCGAATACAGTCAATTTAATTTAAGCTGCTGTGACACTCTTGGAAGAGCATCTAATCCATTTGCCACGTACAGAAACTCTGTCATAAAAATGACAGCTCGTGAAGAGAAGAGAGAGAAGGCAGTGGCAGCAAGAACCCAAGCAGGCACATACAGATTAACACACAAGTAGGCAGCTAGCTTTGGGTTACCGGAATAGCTGCAGCATTTGGGATATTAACGGCTTCCCTCGCAGTAAACACAGATGAGACGTCTCCTGCGTATTTCAGGATTACAATAATTCACTACACTCCTTCCCTATTACTCTTGGACCTTCTCCTGCTCCCATTGTAGTCAATGGGAGTTTTGCCATTGAAGTTATTGGCAGCAAGAATGGACCCTACTGTTTTACCAGGATGTCAATCCAAGTGTTATTTTAGGTGCTATTTTAGGTTCATGTTCTTTGTTCACTCTGAAGGGGTCCTAAACCTAAATTCCCAGCCCCAAGCTTTGACCAAGTTCAGTTTCAGACCCACATTGTGCAACTCACCCCTGACTCCGTAATGGGCCAAACCCAAAATCCTGGATTCAGCTATCCACAACCTTTGAGAAAGTTTGAATCCAAGTCCGGAAGCAAAGTCTGTAGGTGGGCCCCACTTGTAAATTACAGGGGAGTATTTGCCAGCTTTAGTTTTATTTACCCGCTACGGTTTTTCAAGATTATTAGGAATCTACAGGATGTTACCAACAAACAGAGCTCTGGATCTCTTGGGTATTCAAGTATATTGGAACACACCTTAAATTGTCTTGCCTGCCTGCTACGTGATACAAGCGAGGATGTTGGCCCCTAAAGTACTGGGGAAGGAAAGTCTCGACACCAGACCTTTTTAGGGAGTTTATAAAATCATTAGAGGAAATTCATGGACAGTATTTCTTTCTCTCTCTCTGCCTTCTCCCTAAATATTTATTACTGGTTTTGCTTTAGAAATACAGTAAAGGCCAGAATCTGCCACCCTCATACAGATCATGTTTGCCAACCCCAACCATTCAAAAATTAAGAGTCAATCTCCAAAAATCATGAAATTGGCTTAAAAATCATGGGCATTTTAAAAAATAATAAATGTGGAGTTTTTGTTATTTGCCTTCTGGGTTTTGAGCCTTTCAGGGAGCACTTGGGTCACATTTTCAAGCTATTCTCTGCAACCATGAGGGTAGGAAACTTTTTTCTCACATAACCCCCTGACTCCAGGTGCTGGGGCTTTAAGAAAAACACCCAATAATGTGAGACTTTGAGTAATCTTGTACTCTGTGAGGAGCCCCATTAAAACGAATGGCAGTCCTCACAGGGCAAGGTACCACTAAGTACAAGCAAGGGTGGCAGACTCTGGCCCTAAATGGGTGAAGATGTTTGCATTCCAGTCACCAGCCCTAAAGTCTGACAGACCATCGGGGATCTACTTTGCACCTCCCAAGGAAAGGGAGGGAAGGGAAATGGATGATGCTACATTCCTGAGGGTATGGGAAGCCTGGGGTAGTCTCCCCACTATTCACCCCCCATTCATCTCCTGTTTCTTTTCAGCCCCTGTCTTATTCTCTCCCGCTTCACAGCCTCTATTTAGGCCCCTTCTCAGCCTGCCCCTGCAGCCACCATCTCCTCCTCCTTGGGGCTCTGTGCTGGCTGGGCACAAAAGCAGAGAGAAGTAGCATGCGGCTACAGCAGACATTAGCAGCTAGCAGTAGGAACTGCAAATGGTGCTTGCAGGCCAGCTGGATGAGCGAGGACCCAGATGAGCTGCAGAAATGCATGGCAATGCTGCCAGATGCATGAGTGTCATGTGAGCTGCATGACAATTTGCAGCTCTTGATTCCTTTACCAGGGCACTGCTCCCACTCTGTCTGTTCAGGGACACTTTGGGCAGCACTGGCCAGCTCCAGGACCCCAGCTGAGCTGGAATTGCAAGCTGGTTGCACCACTGTGCCTCCAGTCCAGGTGGGTTTCCTGTCACCAAGGTTTTGCAGACCACCAGAGTCGTGTGACCCTGTGTGTGCAAAGTGATTTGAACACACACACGCACACACACAGAGTTCTGTAAGTGCCGAATAGTCGATATGCTAGGAAGGTACTGGGCCACCTCTTCCAAATCTTTTTTGTCTGTATCTGTGTGGCTGGGAGTGCTTTGGTTCAGAGCATGCCCATTACATGAAATCCATGTTTGTCATCCTGTTTTACATCTGGTGATTTAGACAGCCTGTAGAGGAAACCAGCATCAGGTTTTGTAATGATCTGATGAAATTCTGAATTCAGGGGAAGCACAGAAAACAAGAAACTGAAACCAACAGGATGGTCAGTGCTCAGCCTCTGAACTATGCCAGAGCGGGGTTACTGCATGAGATATGTGCTTGACAGGAGAAAGGGCTCAGCTATGCAAACAGTCACCAGACTGAACTGGCTCTGGCAGGAAGGTGAAAGTTCACCATATTCAGCATGTGGGGGACTATCACATGCAGTGGATGGGGAAGGGATCATGAGACCTTGTTTCTTTCAACGGTGGCTACATTCCAAAACAGATCTCTCCAGGTCTTAAGACCCATAGGCAGACAGTACTCAGAGAAAGTAGCACTCAAGGGAAATTACCCTCAGGCCTGGTTCACACTGGGGGAGAAGGGAATCAATCTAAGTTACGCAATTTCAGCTACGTGAATAACAGTGCCTTCGCTGCAGTGAGTCGACTGCTGCCACTCCCCCGTCAACTCTGCCTGCGCGCAGTGGTGGAGTACAGGAGTCGACAGGAGACTAGACACAATAAATCGACCCCCGCTGGATCAATAGCTGCCCGCCGATCCGGCGGGTAGTATAGACATACCCTCAGGCACGTAAGGGATGTACATCTTAGCCTGCCAGTGTCCAAAAGAAGGATGCGAGGCATGACAAGATCCAAAAGGAAGGACATAAAAATAATAGAGAGACAAGGTAAGTGAGGTAATATCTTTTATTGGACCAATTGTTGTCTCTCTACTATCCTGGGACCAACACAGCTACAACAACATTGCTTACACAAAAATAATACTCAATCAGGAAACTTAAAATGCCATGGGATCTTTCCTTATGTATAAATAGCTCCTTCAAGAACCTCAGTGTCATGATTTTTTATTTCTGATGTAAATAACTGTCACCAGTCAACGTGAGGGCACAGCAAATTTGTCCAAAACGTAAGGCATCTTGGGACTAAAATGAGGTAAGTTCATGTGAGAGGCATAGCAAGCACAACAGAAAGGGAGAGGAAGGAATTGTTGTGTGTTTATAGCAATTAGAGCCCAACAGTTTGGAAGTTGTTCTAAAGCCCATGATAGGGCATAAGTGAAAATCAATAAATAATATAACAAAGTCAAAGAGAAATCCAGACCTATAGCACAGCCCTGCTGTCATTTCCTCCCATATCCATCTACAGTCTGCCCCCACCTCTCTCTGACAGCTCCCTTCGGGCCCACGTTGTACTAGGTGCTTAGTAGAACTGCTTGGGATATTCATATACCATATATGTGAAGGATATCCCCTATAGACCGATGGAGACATTTGCAGATTTTTTTGCTATTCACAATTGTTCTACTCCAATAAGGGAGTGCACTAGGGGATTCAGTCTCTGCTATGGCAGTGGGGTCAGACAGGTCCACACCCAGGCAATCGAGACAGAATGTGTGCACAGAGTTCAGACCCTTGGAATGGCAGGGCCCTATTTGGCCACATAGAACTAAGGCTGGCACTGCCAAGAGCCAGGAAACAGAGGAAATCTGCTGGGAAAGCCTGATCTCCATGAGAATTCTGGGCTACTTCCACAGATTCATAAGGTTTGGGAAAGGATTCCTAATTTAGGGTGTTTCTCTGGACTGACCCGTCCCCTTCCAGATCTCCTGAGGCTCATCTGCTCCATTACTGACCTCTGCAGCCCCCGTGTTTCAGGACCAATCCTTCTCATCTGACCTGCAATCGCTGCTTTGAATTCTAAGCAGCAGTGACATCTAGTGGTGTGGAACGGAATGTGCTAGGTTTGCAATACAGGCTGTAAAAACAACGAGGAGTCCTTGTGGCACCTTAGAGACTAATACATTTATTTGGGCATAAGCTTTCATGGGCTAGAACCCACTTTATCAGATGCATGAGGTGAAAAATACAAAATCTCGTTAGACTGAGCTCGCACTTGGTAAAGCAACCCCCATCCTTTCATGTATTTATACCTGCTCCTGTATTTTTCACTTCATGCATCTGATGAAGTGGGTTCTAGCCCACAAAAGCTTATGCCCAAATAAATTTGTTAGTCTCTAAGGTGCCACAAGGACTCCTTCTTGTTTTTGCTGATATAGACTAACATGGCTACCACTCTGAATACAGGCTGTGGGACTCAGTGAAACTTCAGGGGCTGCAGTTCACTTGTTGTTAAAAAGAAATAAGCATGGTGGATCACAAATGAAGCTCTTTGGTGTCATCCTATTATCAGTTATACCTGGGACTGAACAGTTCTAACATGACAGAATCTATGATCTGTAGAGGATGTTTGCATTAAAAGTCTAGTGCTCCACAAACTCAAACACAAACTAAAGAAAATGACAGGAAAATAACAACAATCCAATTCCTCTATTCAAAAGAGCATTTAACCTCCCTGCATAAATGACTTACTCTCAACCCCATCTCAGTCGATCCTCCATTGCCCACTGATTCTCCCACAAAAATCTTCAGCACATTCTCCCACAAACACCTTTGCGCTTTCTTCCGTGCTGTCCCTTATGCGTGGAATGTCCTCCCTGTAAAATATCTGTAAAGCCAGTACCTTATCTTCCTCTAAATCCCTCTTGAAGCTTCACTTCTGCCATGATGCCTACACAAAACAAGCACTAACACCAACGAAACCACCACACCTATAAACTGAGCACACAGCTAGTCTGTGAAAAAATATATCTGTCTTAATGGTACGCCAGCTTTCCTCCCACATCACCGCCTCCCAACCTAGTCATTTATTTCATCCTTCTGCAATGTACTGTCTTAAACATCTCTTTGGGACAGGGACTATCTTTTACTATATCCTGTACAGTTCTTAGTACAATGGGTTCCAACCTGCATGGGACCTCAAGGCAACTGTAATACAGAGAATACATTCCAATAATAAAATAATAATAATAAATAATAATAAATTAATAACAAAGTCTCAAACTTCACCGCTTAAGTATGGTCTCACACAAACTGATCATTGTTTTTAAAAAAAGAACAGGAGTACTTGTGGCACCTTAGAGACTAACAAATTTATTTATTTATAAATGTGTTAGTCTCTAAGGTGCCACAAGTACTCCTGTTCTTCTTTTTGTGGATACAGACTAACACGGCTGCTACTCTGAAACCTGTCATTGTTTTTAAAGAAGGTGTATACCTTTGGCATGGCTAAATGCTGCTCTAAGCTTTGCTCTGCCCTTTTACATAGGTTTAGAATCCTCATACATTACTAATCAAAATGTCACTACCATTCTATCAATGTTGCCCCATGATCTATTTATGCTGAAGCAATACAGCTTCATATATCTGCTACAAATAAATTGAGATGATTACACCTGTGTGAGTCATGAAACTTTGGCGTCATGTGCAGAAGGTGGTTCAGGCAATTAAGTAGGTAGACCAGAACAAAACAAGTCTAGTTGTATAAAAAAACCTTTTTTCTGACCCGAAGAAATGATGATCACATGAGTTTATGCAGATCCTGTTACTGCAGCTGTTCCTCAAGAGTAACTGCTTGGTGGTGCCAAGGACAGCTAACAAATGTAATGCATCTTTTTTCTGAGTTCTGATGGCGTGCAGTAGCTATGGATTCCTGATGGAATGAGGTCAATGACCACTCATTATGTTCTGCTTCTAGAGCTGCAAACATCCATAATGAGTCCAGTCACGAAATACCAGAAAACCCCTTCTCCACTTACTCTTTAGAATAGGATATTTCAAACAATGATCAGCTGGCACCATGATTGGCACTATTGTTTACATTACAATACTGTCAAAAGGCCCTGACAAAGGTTGGGCTAGGCACTGTGCATACACATAGTAAGAGACGGTCCCCGTCCCAAAGAACTTACAATCTAAATAGAGAAGGCAAATGAAGGGTGGGAAGGTAAACAGAGGCATAGAGAGGGGACATGACTTGCCCAACGTCACTCAGCAGATCAGTGGCAGAACAGCATCTAGGTCTCCTGTGGCCCAGTCCAGTGCCCTCTCCACTAGACCATGCTGCTTCTTGAGTGGCTTGTGGAGCCCTAACTACAGCATAACATTCCTTTTTCAAAAACAAATGCAACCAACTAACTGACTAGGTGCTGACTACAAAATGGTAGAGTCTGGACGCTGATGGTGCCGCAGTGACCAAAAGGGACTGAGGGTGCTGGAGCCACAAGAGGCTGTAAATGCAGCCCAAACGGCCTCTGTTATCCCAATGGGGGCTTGCACACCCAAGGCACATGCACCTCAGTTGTGCAGACCTGTACAGAAAATATCAGCACATCTTGAATTGTCAACCCAGGAGGCTGGTTCACTGTGTACTGTCACTTTGCTCCCAGTTCACATCTGTAAGCTGCGTGGCCGTCCCTCCCTGTCAGTCTCTGAGGGAGGCCACACCTGCTTGCTGTCGCATACCTGTAAAGGTGAGCTCAAAGGGGGGAATTAGCTTCACCTAGTGCTCCAGTCCTCCGGCTGGGCAGAACAATACAGCAGTCTATGAGCCCTAGGCCCAGTCAGAAGGGGCAGTAACGCAATGGGTAGGCTCTGGCCTGCAATCAGGGCTGAGCAGCTAAGCAGTCTATGAGCCCCAGTAGGGGTGAGCACCAATAAGTCTAGGGGCTCAGGCAGGGTTGAGCACCAATAACAGTCTAGGGGCTCAGGTAAGGGTTGCCTGAGGAGCGCAGGCCTCCAGAACTAAGGAGGGGGGAGTACTGCCACCCCCCAAGGGCAGGGTGGCAGGGGGGATGTGGGCCCGCCCCACTCCACCACGTCCTACCCCAGGGCCCTAACAGTGGCAGAGTGGCCCACCGCTGGTCAGCAGGGATCTGCCCGCAACATGCTGACCTTGTATCAGGTCAGCTCCTGACCAGATGGTTGCCTGGTTTCCTGAGCTGCTTCCTACCCTCCCCTTCAGGTGTACTTGTATCCGTCATCTCGGGGAACGCTGGCCATTTCTCAGGCAGCAGCTCTTCAGCATCTCGGTCAGCCGGCAGCCCATGGAGATCCGGCCAGTCCTCAGGCGGCAGCCCCGGCAGCTCCTTGGCACCTTGGTCAGCCAACAGTCCTGAGAGCTCTGGCCAGTCCTCAGAAGGCAGCTCCTCTGCAGGCAGGATGCGTCCCTCTCCTGTGCTGGCTCCACCACAACTGAGCTGCAGGGCCCGCCTTTTGTACTTCCCCTTCCTGTCCCGCGCTTCCACTTCCGTCGGACGTGGCTCTCCTGGTTTGGCTAACCAGGGGCGTGTTGTGGACCCTCCCTGTCACTCTCTGAGGGAGGCCATGCCTCCTCGCCACAACATCACATGGGAAGCATACTGGATCCTTAGGAAATGAGTGGGAAATTTGCTTCAGAAAACTCTACTTGCAAATGAAGCTGCTGTTTGAGTTGGACCTGATCAGCAAAATTCAGATCTGGATCCAGATTCATCTTCTCCAAAGTTAGCAGGGGCTTCTCTCTCACGTTTTGGTTCAGGCCCATCTCTAGGTACTTCGTGAAGACCAGAAAATTGCTGCCCACACATCTCCTGTTGCCAGGCTATTGAGAGAATGGGATGGCACATTCGGGGTCTCTTCACAGACCAACAGTCTCTCCAGTCTGGGTCTCTCCAGTCATTCCTTCAGACTACAAAATCACACAACCTGCTGCTTGCTATGGGCACTGGCATTTCCATCAGGGCTCTAACACAGGACCAAAAAAGCTTGACTACAGAGCAAGCTTTGGTAATTCCTTCCTATCCTGAGCGAGAAGGAAAAGAGAAGACAGATTGGTCTAGCTGATAGGACACCAGGATGGGAGTGAATAGACAGGCAGGATACTTAACCTCACTCATATCAGTTTCCCTTTCTTAGTGATCTAAGGATGATAAGAGCATATACATGTTCAAATCACCATACTGACATGTAGTGAGGCGGTGTGGCTCCCTGCCGCCCCTGAGAGGGAAGAGCCTGCCCCTCAGAGGGTCAGGCGGCGACCCAGAAGTATAAAGGCTTGCCCTCAGAGCTCAGTAAGGCCCCAGCTGCCGGAGAGACCAGACGTCTCCAGCCTAGCTCATGACTGGGAAAACTCCAGCGGCTGGGGCCTTACTAAGCTCTGAGGACGAGCATTTATACTTCCGGGTCGCCACCTAACCCTCTGAGGGGCGGGCTCAGAGCTCCCTAGCTCCGCCCACTCCAGCCTCCGGACGGGCTCTTCCCTCTCCGGGGTGGCGGGGAGCCACACCGCCTCACTACATGACATTATCTAATTAATCCTCACAAGTGCAGGGGCATCACTATTCTCCTATTAAGATACATGGAGAAATGAAAGAATCTTGGGCAGGTGTAAAGGTACACAGTGACAGAGCCAGCGTTGGAACACAGGATTGCCTGGCGCCTTCCCCTGTGCTCTTTCCTCCTGACCACACTGAGTTTTTAATGCTAATCATCTGCTATTATTAAGCCCCTAGGAGGAACTCAGCCACCCGCAGCAGAGCAAGTTGCTCCTATTCAATTGTCACACAGAAATATTTATTTGAAAGTACATGTAAATGCCTGATGCTGCAGAAAAGTTTGTTTGAGTGCTGTAAATTTCTAAAGAAGAGCTTATTTTCCAAACACTGCCAAGACCAGTGAGTGTTAGGCCACTGATATGCTGAGCAAAACTGGCTGCATAAAATGAAACCTGCCTGAGGCTTGCTGGGATAAACTTACACACCCAGTTTAGTCTGGAACTCTGGCAGAGGCAATGCGTGCGGGGGGGTGGCATGCCCCCCCCCAATTTCTGCCAGGGTTTACATACCCTGCCCTGTACCCTGCTGCATTACCACCAGAACCTTTAAATTGTGCCCCCACCTACCCCCCACTCACTATCAACAGTTATGCATAATCTCTGAATTCTGGGAATTTAAAGGAAGAAATGAAGTGTAACTCTACTTGTTTGTGTGGGCCAGGCCAGTCCCTCCACCCTTTTCAACCTGTCTTGGGAAATATGCCATCCACTCCTTCCACTCTGTCGCCTCCAGGCACGCACAATGGGCACACTTCCAGAGTCTAGCTGAGAGAATGCCGACTTGATTGGATTTGAATCACAAAGGCACTTGGCAACACTTATTTGCCCAAATGAAATAGAAGTCATAGATCTGAGGACCATAATTAAGGGCAGAATGGAACCTTATGGAGCCAGCTAAGTCACTGAATCCTAAATCATAAATATTTCTGCCCCAATTCCCTGCTAAATAAAAAGTTCATACAAGTTCAGCTGCTCAATTGATGACTTCCTGAAATAACAGGTGACAAGTTATTGGCCTTTTCATCCCTTAAAGGTACAGAACAGTATTCCAAAGTTAGTGAATTTAGTAGCCAGGAAAGACATCAGGTTGACATCCCTAGAGTCTGAAGTCACCTATTCACCCACAGGACAAGTACAGCATGGACAAGTATAGCTTGTCCACCAATATGTCTCAACTCTGTTTAGGAGGAACCACCTCTAGGAATGAGCAGGGCGTTCAGCTTCCAATATCCCTTCAGTCCTTGATATTGCTGCTGAGACTGCCAGCTGTGGTGTGACATTAGCCCATTAGGTACAAGAGCAAGACCACCAATCCATTTCACAAGATCATCTAACAGCCATGATTTGGTGACAACATTTAATCACAAATGACCTAGACTCTATTTGAATCTGGAGGTGAAAGGCTCAATAGCCGATTACCACATGGTGATATTTTACCAATCTGACTATTAACATTTTGTTTCCAACTTTTTTCCAGCAGCTAATGAGCAGATCCCCTCCTGCTCCGAGTTAACAGAAACTTCATGGGAGTTAACCACAACAGTCTCTATCCAAGATCATGCTCCATTTTATTCTCCACTGCATGCTGTTTATCTATCCATCCATGAGGATAAAGCCAGGGCTAGTTAAAAGAAACAAATTGCATGAGTAGAAAACCACTAGTGATATACTAAAAGCCTCCCTTTCTGCTCAGCTGGGATGTGAGGCTTCAGAGGCACAATTAAGTTTCAAGTACTGCCGCTATTCTGTTGAACATATCAGACTCTCAACCTACAAAGGGCACATCAGTGTCAATGGGTTAGAGGTGAAACATCCACAGCTGAAGAATCCAGATCTGATGTAGCCCAAGACTTTCAGGCATCTTCATGTTGAAGGGAAGGGCAAATCAGGGGAACGTTCAGTTCCCCTTCCCCATGATGCACAATTAATCCATCCCTGGAAAAAAAAATCCCTTAAATAACATATTGGTTATATAAATAGCATCACGTCTATGCTTTGCATCAACATTATTCTCATTAAAAACTCTGCGCTGTATTTCAATGGCAGTGCCCCAGAGGAACAGGTACAAAAAAAATACAACAGGTGGGGATGGGGGGAGGAAGGGAGAGAAATTGAAGAGCACAAAAATAAAGGAGAGAAAGAAAATACGCTATAATCTGAACCCCTCTGCTGAGGGGGAGAAGTGATATAAATTCAAATTCATCCTTGCAATAATCAGAGATTAAGAAAAAGTCTGTCGTAGACTCTGCAGACCTATATGTGACAGATATGAGATCTTAGAAGCATTGAAACTTCAAATGACTATTATACTGAGATATGCCAGACTCTATGGGTTGAAGGATTAGTCATAAACTCATGTATCTATAAATGTTATACACCTCTACCCCAATATAACGCTGTCCTCGGGAGCCAAAAAATCTCACTGCGTTATAGGTGAAACCGCGTTATATTGAACTTGCTTTGATCCGCCGGAGCGTGCAGCCCCGCCCCCCTGGAGCACTGCTTTACCGCGTTATATCAAAATTCGTGTTATATCGGGTCGCATTATATCGGGGTAGCAGTGTATGTAGCTTTGTGAGCTAGGGATTGTATTGTAGCCCCCTGGGGAAGAGTTACCAAACTTCCTCCAGGAACTAAAACTAGTGGAAGAGTTACAAAGGGATTTCACAAAACTGGGTGACTGGGCAACAAAATGGCAGATGAAATTCAATGTTGATAAATGCAAAGTAATGCACTTTGCAAAACATAATCCCAGCTACATATACAAAATAATGGGGTCTAAATTAGCTATTACCACTCAAGAAAGAGATCTTGGAGTCATCGTGGCTAGTTCTCTGAAGGCGTCTGCAGCGGCAGTCAAAAGAGATAATAGAATATTAGGACTCATTAGCAAAAGAGATAGATAATAAGACAGAAAATATCATAATACCACTATATAAATTCATGGTATGCCTACACCTTCAAAACTGCATGCAGTTCTCGTCACCTCATCTCAAAAAATCATATTAGAACTGGAAAAAGTACAGAGAAGGGCAACAAAAACGAGTAATGGTATGAAACAGCTTCCATATGAGGAGAGATTAAAAAGACTGGGACTAAGAAAAGAGATGGACTAAAGAGGGATATGAGTGAGGTCTATAAAATCATGACTGGTGTGGAGAAAGTGAATAAGGGAGTGTTATTTATCCCTTCACCCAATGTAATTAATGGGCAGCAGGTTTAAAACAAACAAAAGGAAGTACTACTTCACACAATGCACAGTCAACCCGTGGAACTTGTTGCCAGGGGATGTTGTGAAGGCCAAAAGTATAACTGGGTTCCCAAAAGAATTAGATAAATTCATGGAGAATAGGGCCATCAATGGCTATTAGCCAAGACGGTCAGGGATGTGTAACCCTGTGCTCTGGATGTCCCTAAATCTCTGACTGCCAGAAGCTGGGACTGGGCAATAGGGGATGGATCACTTGATAAGCTGCCATGTTCTGTTCATTCCCTCTGAAGCATCTGGCACCAGTCACTGTGGGAAGACAGGATATGGGGCTTAGGGTGACCAGACAGCAAATGTGAAAAATTGGGACAGGGGGTGGGGGGTAATAGTAGCCTATATAAGAAAAAGACCCAAAGATCGGGACTGTCCCTATAAAATTGGGACATCTGGTCGCCCTAATGGGGCTAGATGGTCTGACTTGGAATGCCCATTTTTATGTTCTTAATTACTTCAGATCCCAAGATAAGTAGATGGTACTCTAGAGATGTACCATCTGTGACAGATATTGTAATTTTCTGCAGTATCTTTGGGAGACCTTGTGAATTGAGTTTAAACAGCCTTGGAGTCCATTGTATTATAAATGTAGAGTTTATGTATTATTGTGGAATTGTATGTAACTTCTATAGGGGGGAGACATGACCCGGGTAATCCCTGGGAAGCATTATGAACTTCAGTGGACTATTTGAAACAATGTATGAGAGAAGAATGAACCTATCGGACAAACAAGATTAGGTGACTTTCCAAGGAAATCGCTAGTGGGAGGTGAATGCTAATGTACCCCCTGTGGTTATGCAAGAACTCAGCCTTTTGAAGCTTCCCTGAGCAGGGGACCTTTGTCTGCTGATTACCCGTTCCCAGTGTTCCAAGATTAAAGGCCCAACTGTATAAAGGAGTGACTCACAGATTCATGTGTGTGCTTGTTCTAATCTAAGAGCTGTTATGAATTTGTAACCACAGAAAAACCCCTTGGTGGTATTTGAAGGACTGATCACCTGCCAGAGCCCTTGCTGGAGGTGGCGGGTGATGTCTGGGAAGCTTATTAGCATGTGTGTCGGTTCTTTTATCATTTTAATATGTTTTCACTGTAATACTTTCACCTTAAGAATAAATGTGCTTACTTATAAAGGGCTGGGTGATAATTTATAACTATTGGAAATTAACCAGTTCATTGCCTCTCAGGAGACAGCAAAGTGCAGACATTGGCCTGTCTAGGCAATCTGGCTTGCTGGGAATAACGCAGTGTAGGTGGTGATCTGTGCAACCTGCAAAAACCCCAGTCAGGAAGAAGAGAGACATGGGTCTCTACTCAAAAGAAGTGACTGCTGAGGATCCTGGAGCATGGAGGTGGCACCCTTGATGGCAGGGCCAGCTTTAGGCCGATTCCCCCGATTCCCTGGAATCGGGCTCCGCGCCTAAGAGGGCCACACGCCTTACTCACCTGGCGGCGGTCCGCTCCGGGTCTTCGGCGGCACTTTGGCGCCGGGGGGTCCGCTCCTGATCTTCGGCGGCATTTCGGTGGCGGGGGGTTCTTCAGTGCCGCGGAAGACACGGAGCGGACCCCCCTCCACCGAAGTGCTGCCGAAGACCCGGACCGCCGCCGGGTATTTGAATCGGACCCCACAGGTCCTAAAGTCGGCCCTGCTTGCTGGACCATGGAGGGAGAATATCAGGTTCAATTGCTCCGAACTGTGGTGAATTGCATATATTGGCTCAGACCAGGTGTGACGTTCTGAGTGTGATATAATATTTCATTGGAAGGTGACAGGGCCAGAAAGAGTTAATTAACTCAGACTGACCTGACTCATGGGTGAACCTTAAGGACTGGTTAGGAAGATATGTAAATGAATAGAGCTTTGAAATGCAAGTTTGCATTGTTAGAGATCTCAAGGGTAGATGTTTGCTCAGGTCTTATGATGTAAGCAAACAAGTCTTGTCTATTGCTATAACTTTAATTCAAAGATCAAAAAAAGGAATATTAACATTTATGATGATACTTGAGTGAAATAGTATTATCGTCTATATGTCTCTTTGAAGGTTGTGGTAACCTGTATCTGAACTGTTTAATGGCTAAATTACCCTGTGCTAATATCCAGGATGTTTGGAAGGAGAGTTAAACCTATTGTTTTCTCAGGCCAAAAGGCTGCTGGAAATGTATAAGAATCCTGGGACACGATCCTACTTCACCTCAGATCTGCTTTGGGTTTCAAGAGGGGGAAACCTTAAGCCACAAGGATTGAGATCCCCAGTCATTGACTGGAGCCACCCTGAATATGGACATTGGACTATAACCTATGGACTATTTCTAAAAGGACTTTTGGCAACTACAAACTCACCTCTGCTATGTATCTGGACCTCAAGAATTGAATTCAAGTCTGTATGTATATTGATCTTTTAACCAACTCTTTCTCTTTTCTTTTTTAATAAATTTTAGCTTAGTTAATAAGAATTGGCTATTAGCGTGTATTTTGGGTAAGATCTAAGTTGTAATTGAACCTGGGTATGTGGCTGATCCTTTGGGATTGGAAGAACCTTTTCTTTTATATGATGAGATAAGATTTTCAGTAAATCATCATCATATTTGACAGGTGTGTCTGGATGGAGGCCTGAGGCTGGGTACTTTAAGGGAACTGCGTTGTTTGGACTTCTGAGTAACCAGCGAGGTACTACAGAAGCTGTTTTGTGCTGGCTTGGTAAATCTAAGTATTGGAATATCCACCAGTGTTTGGGGTTTGTCTGCCCCGTTTGGTTTGCAGTTCACCCTGATTGAGTGACCTCAGCTGGCTCCCACGGGAAGCACCATCACACCAGGTTCAAGCAGCTCAGCAGATAAAGGCAGGACTTGTGCTATAATGGGTCAGCCTAAACTGACTGAGTGTCCTTCGTTGTGATCCAAAAACTGGCATGAGATTGTAACCCAGAGGGCAAAACCCTGCTGAAAGTGCATGAAGGACTGGAAGCTGCCAGGGTCTCTATGCAGAAGATGGATGACACCTGGTAAGCCAGCATTCATGTAGACTTTTCTTTTATTATATATTGTCTCTTTAATGCTTTCGTCCTAAAAATAAACAGACTGTGCTTTGTGAAAGCTAGCTGGTCACTGGTAACCACTCTCATTGCCCCTGGGAGAGAGCAGAACTGCAGGCCCTGGACTAAAATCAGACCTGCTGGGATAAACACAGTGAATTGCAGAGGGTTGGAAAACATGGTCTATGAGGAAAGGTTGAACGAACTGGGCACATTTCATCAAGAGAAGAGAAGACTGAGGGGGGACATGATAACTGTCTTCAAATACATAAACTGTTGTTATGAAGAAGAGGGCATTCCATTGTTCTCCGTGTCCACCGAGGGTAGGACAAGAAGTAATCAGCTTAGTTTGAAGCAAAGGAGATTTAGGTTAGATATTAGGGAAAAAAACTTTCTAACTATAAGGTTAAGTCCTGGAACAGGTTACCCAAGGAGGTTGTGGAATCCTTTCATTGGAGGATTTAAGAACAGGTTAGACAAATACCTGTCAGGGATGGTCTAGGTCAGTGCAGGAGGCTGGAATAGATAACCTCTTGAGATCCCTTCCATCCCTATATTTCTATAATTCTATGACTGGAAAAATTGCCATCAGCTGCACAGGTAACAAAGTAGACAATCCCTGTCCCACAGTCCTAAGATGGTACAAAACAGATAAAACAAACTAATGGGCCTGGGCTCAGAGGGCTGGAAATATGAGGTAACAATTAAACAAACAGAGTTTAGCATAAACCCAGAAGACTCAGTTCATCACCTGCCTGGCCAATGCCATCTGGGAGCTATTTGAAGGCATCATGGCAGAGGTATGTTTTTAAAAGAAGATAGGATGGTTAATATGAAATTGCAGCCTTTGGACTCTCCTGAAAATGATGAAATAGCCCTTAGCACGTTGCTGTTTTCCCCTTTATGTCTGACATTAATAATTAAGCAGGCCCTTGTCTCCCCACCCGGCCCTCCAAGCAATGCCGGGATGTAAAAACAGGAGTATTCAGTTGCACTTGCCATGGATGCTCTTTCTTCTGGCAATACCAGTCCCTAGTATTTAGGCCTGTGGTGTCCCAGAACAGTTCGTCCTAATCCTCCTTTAGATCAGGAGTCTATTCTGCTGTCCCCATATGTATATAATTACCATGCATACCAATGGGAGTTAAATGTTACACCTTACTGGTCAGTGCACATATCTACCACTGCCCTCTGCTGGATAGAATATCAAATCTGTTGAAGGATTCAAAGTCGCAGCTGTGTTAGTCTGTATCCGCAAAAAGCACAGGAGTACTTGTGGCACCTTAGAGACTAACAAATTTATTTGAGCATAAGCTTTCGTGGGCTACAGCCCACTTCATCGGCTGCATAGAATGGAACATATAGTGAGGAGATATATATACACATACAGAGAACATGAAAAGGTGGGAGTTCCCCTAGCCATCCAATTGTGGAGGATAAAAACCTTGTAAACTGAGCAAATCTGATCTGGAACAACCAAGAGACAATACTGATTATTATTCATATTGCAAGAATACCTAGAGGTCCAAGCAGGTTGGGGACAGGGCGCTACTCCATTCTGGGCCTAGCGCAGAGAGAAATGCTAAGAGATATTGCCTGCCCTGAAGAGCTCAGAGCATAAACATGGAATGCCATCATGCATCCTGACAGTCAGTTTCTAGTGTACAGTTGTGTTTGCATCAACATCTATCATTTGGTACAAGAGAAATAAAGCCTAGGATATTGTCTCAGGATCAGTATCTCCTGCTTGGAGAATGAATGTCTCAGCTTCACATCAAGTCTCCATAAATGCCAGTGCATTAATGTAGCAACAGGCGACGATTAGCCTCTAGCAATGTTCTAGTGCACACACATTAGCTTAGTCATGTGAACTCCACTGGCTTTGACAGAGTCAGGATCTGGGCATAAGAGATGCACCCAACACTGCCCTTCCTGGCTGTGGCTTTTTGAGCATCCATATATGGCACGTGTAGCCTAAAGTCAGGATTGATCCCAAATACCGTAGGTGAATGTATTGTATAAAGGGGCTGGATATGTTTATGAACTACTACAATATTTGTCCTTAAAGGGGTAACCAACCTCCTGCTTCGGGGCAAAAGGAGGGATGAGAAGGAACTTACTAGAGGGATGAGAAAGAAACTTCCCCTTTCTATTCCTTATATACACAACACTGCACCATCAGTAGGGTGACCAGATCACCCAAGTCAAATATCGGGACGCGGGGGGGAGGGTGGGGGGGGGGGTGACGCGGGGGGGGGGGGCGTGGCGGGGGGGGGGGGCCAAAAAAAAAAAAACCCTTCCTCCGCAAGCGCTGGAGGGAGGCCCGGGAGACTCAGGGGAAGCGAGACTCAGGGGAAGCGCGGGGCCGGGGTGAGTAAGAGTCCGGCCTGGTCCCCGAGCAGGCAGGACTCAGTTGGGTGGTAGGGAGAGAAGGGGGGCGGTCCGCGGGGCCAGGCGGCGGCTGTTCTCACCCCCAGGCAGCGGGACTCGGGAGCAGCCGCTGCTGCAGCTCCCACTGCCGCGGGGGGAGGAAGCGGCCATGGCGCTTGGCGGCTGCGGCTCTGGTGCCCCCGAACCCCCCAAGCCGGGGCCTGCTGCGGGGATCCAGCAGCACGCACGCTGCGCCCAGCCCAGCCCCTGGCCAGGCGCGTCTGGGCTGCTGCCCAGCTGGTGCTATCGTGCGGCGGCCCCGGAGTGGGGGCAGCAGGCCCCAGCCCCCCCGTTCCGCTCGGGTCCCGCAGGGGAACGAATGGGGCTGGGCTGCTGATGCCTCCACCCCGGGGCCGCCGCGCGATAGCACCAGTTGGGCAGCAGCCCAGACGCGACTGGCCAGGGGCTGGGCTGGGCGCAGCGTGCGCGCTACTGGGTCCCCACAGCAGGCCCGGGGGGTTTGGGGGCGCCAGAGCCGCAGCCGCCAAGCGCCATGGCCGCTTCCTCCCCCCGCGGCAGTGGGAGCTGCAGCAGCGGCTGCTCCCGTGTCCCGCTGCCCGGGGGTGAGAACAGCCGCCGCCTGGCCCCGCGGGCCGCCCCCCTCCTCTCCCTACCACCCAACTGAGTCCTGCCTGCTCGGGGCCAAGCCGGACTCTCACTCACCCCGGCCCCGCGCTTCCCCTGCGTCTCCCGGGCCTCCCTCCAGCGCTTGCAGAGGGGGGAGGAATGGTGAGCCCGGGGAAGAGGCGGGGATTCGGGGAGGGAGCCAATTGGGGGAGGAGGGGGCGTAGTCGGGGAAGGGGGGGGGGGCGCGAGCACTTCCGGGCTCCAGGCTCCGGCACATTTCCTTGTTTGTCCAGTGTCCCGACCGCACGTCGGTCGGGACGCGGGACAAACAAGGAAATATCGGGACAGTTCCGATAAAATCGGGACGTCTGGTCACCCTAACCATCAGCCAAGGGTCCTATGAAGGGATTTTGCTTTCCTCTGAATCATCTGCTATTGGCCACTCCTAGAGGCAGGATACCTGACTTGACAAATTAATTGCTCCGACCTAATATGGCAGCTGCTCATAATTGTCACAAACATTTACCAGCCCAAGCACAAAAAGTTATTCACCCACAACTGGGGGATAAGGAAAAAAATAAACATATTTTACTCCCTCATCAAAAAGCTAATCACCTAGGACAAATGTGTGGGTAGAATTTGGCAAGGCTGTGGTATGGTAAATCCTGTGTTTCCGGTGTCATTTATCTAAATAATCACGACCTCGTCAGTCTGCAAAATGAGGGTGGATATTTCACAAGAGCAGATTCTCTTGTGAGATTACTGGCATGCCCTGCCTCCTGTTGAACCAGAAATAGCATAGGATGTTCCTTCACTGGTCCCAACAAGGGCCAGGAGTTGCAGAGCTGCTGAAAATAATAAAACACGTGCAATAAAGTAATCCAGTATGTTTAGACTCTCAAAAATGATCTCATCTTGTGGGTTTTGGTCAAGGCTAGCCCTGAAGTTTTCCAAGCCAGTTTGCCCACCTCTTAGCACAGGGAGTCTCAAATCTTTTCATAGCATCAAGTTTTAAATTATTAAGGATAAATGTATATATACTTCATGAAGAAACAAAATAAAAATAAGTGGACTAGTTCATCTTGTAAGTGTTTGCTAAGGGGGAAAATTCCATAAAAATATCTTGCAGGGGGGAAAAGAGAGAGTAATTAAGCTACAATAGTTTAGCCATGGACCACTTCCCCTCTCATTTGCCAGCATGCAGAGCAACTCCCTTCCCATTTGTGATCTTGCAGCATCCTGGGGAAACTACACCTATTGCTTACATGGAAACCGAATATTAGGGAAATATTTAATGTGTTTTAACTTCTTTTAGTGCCATTTAGCAGCTGGAAAGAGGAGAGCCAGAAGCCTGAGCCAGCCAGCTCCTTGCTGGACCACTGCCTGACAGCCACTGCCTCAGCAAAACCATGGATACTTGGGATGGTTCCAAGCAGCCAAGTGTATATTAAGGTCTCAGGCTGGATCTCAGCTATACGAAGTGTTCAAGTGTTCACATCTTGGGGTTTCCGTCAGTCCATTAAACTGACAAGGAGCCAGCTGTGGCTTTGAATACAGATTCAAATTTGCCCAAGTCCCCAAAGGAGCTGTCTGATGGGTTTCAACTTCTGGCCCATCTCCAATGCTTATCAGTCAAATCAATCCCATTTAGCGTGATGACAAGAGGAAATAAATGTGTTATTTTCACCTTGTTAAATATAGTGCTTTTGCAAAGGTGGGTTCCATTGCTGTCAAGTGCTGAACCTCCTGTGATGCGGGCATTGAAACTCAGCTCCTATCAATGTCAACTCCTATCAGCGAGGTAGTTGGGAGTGCTCCGTACCTCACAGGTGGTGCTGAGCACCTCACAGAATAAGTGTCGTGGTTACTTTTATCAACACCTTAATTTGTCCTGTATACCAAGTGTGGGGTAATACAGGTCACAGAAGCCACACTGCGTATGTCAGTAGGCAGCATGTTTCACGCTACATTCATTAAAAGACCTCTTAGCATAAGGAGCAAAACGCAGAGAAGTTGATAGCACCCCCAAAAAATCTGCAGAGGAGAGTAAGGCAGACTTTTGTAAAGGATTCATAGCACAGGGAAATGTACTCAGTGAGGAATGGGTGGAGGGATGGATGGGTGATGCATATTTCCTATCAGTAACTGTAAGAAATGTCCCAGGCAATTCCAACTTTTACGCTGTGGCATACATGACGGACACCTGGGTATTTATATGACAAGCTATTAGCTATGCTTCATCGTTATCAGCCACCCTCAGCCTACAGCTGAACTCGAAACTCCTCAGCTCTGCTGGTGTTCACCATCACGTTGAAGGATGTGGCCAGAACCTCACAATATTTGACACGTGCAGGTTATCAAAGTGTGTGACACTTAACTCTGCTTGCCCAACAAACGTCACCAGCATCATTGAATCTCCCAGGCATCATCATCCCTTGTGGCACTACTCAAAGCATTTTTTTTTTTGGTAGGCTTATTGCAATGCACGTGGAGGTCCAGGATTCGGTCTGAGAGATTGCAGCCTTCGGGAAAAGGAGGAAGCAAGGCAAAAAATGGGGTCATGGTGGCTCAAGTGGAAGGAACAACATTGAGACTTAGCACTTCCAATCTGCAAAGCACTTGCAAATGTTAACTAATGAACCCTTGCAACTTCCCTGCTAGTGGGCAAGTCTCAGGAGGAGAAACTGAGGCAGAAGCACAGAAGCAAATTAGGCTCCCGAGTCCTTTCATGGAGCTGATCTCTGATAGCTCCCATTGAAGTCAAGACTTTTGAAAATCTGGTCACCTATTTAGCAGCGACTAACTAGAAGCCCCAAGATTTGAAGAGCACAGCCAGAGAGGTTAGTGGCCAAATTCTGTTCTTAATTACATCCCCAGTGACATCAGTGAAGTTACACAGGTTAAATGCAGGCTGGATTTGCCCTTTGGGCCTCGTCTGCGCTAGGAAATATTTACAAAACATTCCAGCCATTGCTAATAGCAATGCTATTGTACCTGTGTTCGTCAAGCTACATACCCTCATAGAAAGCTCAGCACCACGTTACGGAATCCTGTACAGTTGTAGCAAGGGGTCCGTATCAAAGCAAAGATTAGAACTCAGGGGTTTCTTGCTCCCAATCCCATGTTCAGATGACAACTAAACCACTGACATACTCAAAGGAAGGAAGCTACTGGGACGCAGAATTTAGAAGAGGTGCTTGGGCATGCTGATGAGCCATACATTTAGTAGGAAGTCCAAAGCATAGAAATCCGTAATTCTAATTACGGATGCTAATTCGTAAAGGAACATGGTCCCGACATGGTCAAAGTCCATATGATCTTCTGGTTAGAGTTAACTGCTTTGAGAGATCTAATGAATGGTGAGAGAGGAATATTTTGTTTCTGAGATCTAAGTTTTATTTTATTTTACAAAAAATTGCCAATTTTCAAGTAAAAAAAAGTCCCAAAATTATCCATATGGACAATCAAGTACACTGGGAAATACATTCTTGACAGACTATATCCATCAGCAGATGTCATTGTGATTAAACCACGGTACTCTAGGCAACCTGATTAAACAAATCACTCTCTTCTTTCTTCTTACCAGATCCCACCAGCAATTCTCTTAGGACAACATCAGTGATTAACTATACAACACCTAAGGCCCCAGAGAGAATTCAGTGCAATCACAATCATACTCTACCTCCAAAATATTCAGAAGTATAAGAAATGCTCACTGGACAGATAGCCTCTGCCCTTCTCCACTCCATCAAGGACTGAGTGCTGCTTCCTTTGTGTTATGCTAATTTAAGCCCATCTCATGAGATGCCTGCAGTATACTTCCACAACCAGGCCACATGCAAGACTACACAGAGTCATCACTATGCAAAAAAATTTCCAGATGCTCCACAGTTTCACAGGATCCTGTAAGATCAGCATGTGCAATGGGAAACAATCAGGTCGAATATTGCATCAGGGAATGATGGGCATACGTTATGAAGTGACACCACGTCTTCTAGGGATAGTCAATTAGTTTCGCTACAATGCGTACTTGAATCTTCTCCTAAAACTCAAATCAAACCCATAGTGAAAAACTTTCCTGAGGTACAAAAGTGTTCAATTGCCTTTTTTAAAAACACCGTTGTTATTTTCATGCACTCATCTTGGTTTCAATTGGGGTAGTAAACAGAAGGGATTGAACGGTACAAGATAGAGGTCTGTGTAAAGAACCTAGCACAATAAGCCCCCTGTCCTGGTACCTCAATACAAATGACAAACAATAACTCTATCTCTGGACTATGTGGAAATGGGAAGCACAGGAAATCACATTAGAAAAGTTGACTCCATTTGGATCTGATTCAGCAAAGCATGTAAGTACATGCTTAACATTACGCATTTGAGTTATCCCATTCCCATTCAGCAAAGCGTCTAAGCACATGCTTACTGTTAAAAATGTGCTTAAATCCCACTGAAGTACAGCATTAAATTTAATTTAAAGTTAAACTTGTGTTTAAGTGTTTTGATTAATTGGGGCCTTGATTTCCAGCTAAATTTTTCTGACTCTGGAGGTTTGGATTGTTCCATATGCACAGGGACTTCTGGGTGCAGTCCACCTATTGTGACTAATCGTTACACTTTGCGGAGTGTAAACATTGCCTCAATTCAGGCAGCTTCATTATGACACAGGAATGACCCTGAATGGAGGCAACCCCAACAGTGCAGAATGGTTCCATAAGCTCTGCCAAGCCAGCAGGAGCAACCTTAGCAGTTTTGCTAGCCAAAGTGGAAAACATTTGTGTGCCACCCCTCCACTCCCATCAAACCAAGCCAAAAAACTATTTTTTTAAAGCCAAATGGAACAGTGCTATGGTGCTCCTGGAAGTTGGCACCCAAGGCGACCATCCTGCTCACCTGCCCCTAGAACTGGCCTTTCAAGCCAGTGCTACTATGCCTGTCTTTATGAAAGGGATTATTTCCCAAGACAAGCATACCAGATGAGCCTGTTATTTGCCTGTAATGTCATGGGGAGATCTCCCTCCATAGTCCTGACCAGAATAAGCAAAGAGCAGAGCTAGTCCTAGGGACATGCCAACAGCTGTACTGAACACGGCTGTCACAGTTCAGGGCAACTGTACCTCTACTTTCTCCTCGTGGTCCAGCAAGGGCATCCACTGTAGGCTCCTGGCTCTTCAGCCATCACCTCTCTTGAATAGAGACCTGCATCTCTCTCTCCCTCCTGACTGGGGTATTTCCAGGCTGCAGAGCTCCCTCCCTACACTGTGAGTTCCCCAGCAAGTCAGATGGCCTAAGCAGGCCTGCTTTGCGTTCTCTTTAGAGGCTACAAACAGCATAATTGCCCACAGTTAAAAATTAACACACAGCCCTTGCTAAGCAAGGACATTTATTTGTAAGGTGAAAGCATTATGTGGAAAACATATTAAAATGATAAAAGTACCTAAACACATGCTGATAAGCTTACTAGAGGTAATGCCAACTCCAACAAGGGCTCTGGTAGGAATCAGTCCTTCAGACCCAACAATAATACACAAACATTGAATTTTTAGTACAATGAAGTCCTCAGATCATTAAACTTAATTCAACAGAGTTTCTCCAGGACATTCCAGGAAATTGCCATACCTGTCACAATGGCTATCCCTTGCCCAGGGCATTCCATCTTTGGCTAAAGTACAGGGGCTGGGAGTGGAGCCAATACAAGCTCTTGTAAATCTAAGAAGAAAAGTGAATAGCAGTGATGAATGAGCAGTGGGAGCCCAGGGTGAGGGCATGGAGAATGCAGATATTGGTACTCCTAAGTGGCATTCTTAAACTTCCTCTAAAAATATGTTATACCAGCACACTGCCATAGAGGAGATTGTCCAGTGCATGCTGGGACAGGAGGCTGGGGCCTAATTCTTCCTGGATGTATTTCCATTGACCTTAGTGGAGTTACACCAGGGATGAATTTGGCCCAGGTAGTTTAGCCAGTGCTCTATGGCTATTTATGCAGTGCAGACATGACACGATCCATGTATCTCAATGTCAAGTCTCAGTGCTTTGAATCCAAGAATCATAGAACATCAGGGTTAGAAGGGACCTCAGGAGGTCATCTAGTCCAACCCCCTGCTCAAAGCAGGACCAATCCCCAGACAGATTTTTGCCCCAAATCCCTAAATGGCCCCCTCAAGGATTGAACTCACAACCCTGGGTTTAGCAGGCCAATGCTCAAACCACTGAGCTATCCCTCCCACTACACTAAGATTCATTATTCATAAAGGATTATCTTACTCTGGTTAAAAACAAATGATTTCCTAAGTCTTTCCTAGGATTGCCTAACACCAGGACACAGTCACCCTCCTCTCTAATTTGGGTTGCCAACAATCCCTTATTTTTTCTTCTCTGTACAACAAGATTGGGAGATGCTGAGTGCCACCAAAAGTAGCAAGAAATACCCCTGGCAAATGTAGGTAAGTACTGCTTATTATTAATTATTATTAATAATGATAATAATAATAATTGTGGAAGGAAGGGTGGGGTGAGGGGTGCTAAATAAACAGTCCCCTATTTATCTCTGACCCACTTCCTAAAAGCAACTTAAAAGATACAGGTCTGTCACATCTTACGCGCATTTAACATGTGCGATTTCAGCTTTACGCGGTCGGCAAAAACAAAAAAAAAGAGAGAAATAACAATTTTTATACTGTACCTGTAGTGCGGGCGATTCCGCCTGCCATTACACTCAATGTAATTTTGACTATACGCGATTTTCGCTTTACGCGCTGACTGCGGAACGCAACCCCAGCGTAAGATGTGACAGGCCTGTACCGGGATTGTTTAGTCTGCAGAAGAGAAGAATGAGGGGGGATTTGATAGCTGCTTTCAACTACCTGAAAGGGGGTTCCAAAGAGAATGGATCTAGACTGTTCTCAGTGGTACCTGATGACAGAACAAGGAGTAATGGTCTCAAGTTGCAGTGGGAGAGGTTTAGGTTGGATATTAGGAAAACTTTTTCACTAGGAGGGTGGTGAAGCACTGGAATGGGTTACCTAGGGAGGTGGTGGAATCTCCTTCCTTAGAGGTTTTTAAGGTCAGGCTTGACAAAGCCCTGGCTGGGATGATTTAGTTGGGAATTGGTCCTGCTTTGAGCAGGGGGTTGGACTAGATGACCTCCTGAGGTCCCTTCCAACCCTGATATTCTGTGATTCTATGATCCAGAAAGTGATGTTATGTGACTGGCCCATTTAAATTAATGGTGTTGGTTGAGTGTCCAAGTTTCATGTCAAGGGCCCTTATTATAACTCTGTAAAACCTTGCTAGTGAAACTGCAGGCCAAACTAAGCTCTCACCTTGTTTCACTGCAAACCCCAAATATGGACTAAGTTCATGAGCCTCAAGGCAGGGGCAGGCCACTTCTGAGGGGCTGTGGCCATAATTATGGTTTCACATAGATTGGGCCCAAAATTGGAGGGTTGAAGTAAGTTTCACCTGGAGATCTTGGGGTCTGATTAAAAAAAAGAATCAAAGTGAGACTCCGGGAGTACAAAGAGGGCTACAGCCAGGATTTACAGGACAAAGGCTAAATTGTAGAAGCCAGCCATTCAACCCCACTCCTTCCCTCCACAAACACACACCATCTTCCCCCAGCTTATCCTTCTTGGGTTTGGGCTTTTTCTATGCTTTTGTCTCTCCTGTTTTTCCATTGCCTCTCCTTTCCCTCCATTTTTAGCACGTCTTCTCACTTTGCCTTTCCCCATTTTTCCTTCACCCATTTCTAAGCTCCTTTACCTGCTCTGTACCTTGATTCCACTTTCCTCCTCTCCCTGCCATTTTAAATCTTGCTCCATTAGATTTTCCACATGCCCTCGACCTCCCACTCCTCCTCAGTTACCAGGAGATTCAAAGGCAGGCCTGTTACCCGTCCTGAGCCTGGGAAGCAGCCTGCTGCTGCCTGAGTGCGTGTTGCATTCAGCGCCACTCACAATGAAGCTGGCAGATCCCAGCCCTCACCTAAACTCAGGTCCAAGAACAGCAGCACGACATGTTCCCCTCTTAGGGTGTGACCCCACATGAGCTGGAATTGGATAAACATTTGCCCTAACACCTACAAACACAAGCCAGCACAGAATTAGTCTTTTTCCATTAGTCATGTTATCACTGAGGTCAGCAGTACAGAGCACTAAAAAGAGATTTCAGCTTAGTGCAGGGAAAGAGGACTATGCCCTCAGAAAAGTTTAATGGTAGAATAGGACTTTGTAATTGCAGCCAGGCACCTTTCAAAGCTCGGTGAGCAGGAGCCCTGAGTCTCTGGCTGCACCTACCCCCATGTAGCAAAAGGCCCCATTCTTGTTCCCTTTGTCAGGGGTCCAGATATTTATTCAATACAAAATAAACATAAAATTTGGTTTGAGATGATGTTTCAGCATCAGAGTGTCCTTGAAATAGATGGGGGGGGGGGGGGAAGCAAGAAAAGATTTGAATCCCTATTGTGCTACATTTGAGGCCATTTACTACCAGCCAGGGGCCCTGTCTTGCAACTTGTGTGCTGAAGGACTGCTGTGACTGCATGGGCATGTTGAAATCTTCATTGCATCCAGGCAGTGAATTGCAGGATTGGGGCCTAACATCCCTCTCTCCTGCTGAATTGCAGTATAGATTTTTTTTAAAAACTTTATTAAAGGGAAAACTTTGACTGGAAATCACATTGCTATCTGAAAATGTAACACTGATTCATGTGACACCTAAGATTACTCTAACTGAAGAAGTTAATAAGGACAAATATTTTCTCTATTTTTTTTTTTGCTTGTTTACTTTGTGCATTTGACAGTTCTTTGCATCCAGTCAGGGAAGCATTGACCCTACAAAGCCTTACACACATGCACATATATAGCTCCATTGAACTCGACAAGTATAAAGTGAAGCACAGTGCAGAAAGCTAAGCATGTGCACAAGTCTTTGGAGGATCAGCTCTTCAGGCCCTGATCCTACAACTAACTGCATCCATATGCACCTTTGTGCCTGTATGACCCATCGACTCTAATGTGGCTCTGCGAAGCTGGAGGATGTGCCCACATACAGGTAGTTGCAGGATTCACACCTTGGTCAGTTTCTCCTTTCCAAAAAGACCCTTGTAAACATCAGCAGAACCACTTGTTATAAAAAGTTAAGAAATTAAAAAAAAATGTCAGGACATCCTGTCGAAAGAGCTCACTCTGTGAGAACCTGGAATTTTTAAAAAAAATTATCAAATTTTAAACAATTCAAGTGAACAGTGTTGTCCCTTTACCGATACTTCCCACAACAAGAAGACATAATTTCCAGGATACGGCTATTGTTATTATACCTGTACCATGATATCTCAGGATGTCATTATCCAATATTGTAGGAGGAAGGAAAGAGTTAATCTTATATTTTCTTGGAGAAAGGGCAATCCTGAAATTCATTTATTTTCTAACTTTTCTGCCAGAGGCGTAAATGTTTGATAGCTAGTTATTCAATCAATAGTTGATCTTTTATGAAAATGTCACAAAACTCAAAGTGCGACAGATTGGTTACATGCAATAATTTATTAAAATAATTTTCATTTTGCCACGACAAATAGAAACCTAATGCCTTGATAACCTGTAGCTTACTAAATTGCCCTCCTGTTTGAATTCCCATCTTGGACAAACTTTGGAATCCCAAGAAAATTTACAACGTGACACTAGGACTATTGCTAAACAAATCCCTTTGTGGACATGATGGATTTTTGGACAGATCAGACAGGAGAGGAAAGTGCAGTTGTCAACTACTCCTTACGAGTTTTAGGTTTAACAGGACAGAGTAATTCCCAAGTTTCTTTTGCAGGCAGACAAAAAATAGCCAGTCCTGACCATAAATGGGGCCTGCTCAGAGAATGCGGTGCTCCCGTTGGGAATTAAAGCTGCTCTCTATGCTGGGAAACCAAAGGCATCATGGTAGGAACACTGCCTGGGGGAATCCTTGCTTCAGCACAAGGTAGCAGGGATGCTGGAACAATTTTTATAGTGGGAAGTGCTGGGAGGCATTGAACCAAACTGTAAACCCTGTATATAATGGATTCCACTTAAAGTCAGGGGGTATGGCAGCACACCCCGCATCCATCCCTCCCTCCCCCCCCCCCCCCCCACACACATTTCTATTTCCAGCACCTGGGTAGCTCAGGGAAGTGTGGTTTATACCTCCTCAAGTCAGATTCCGTGTATCCAGCCCAGCATTGTCAACATGACTGCAGATATATTAGGAAGTAGGCCACTGTTGTAAACATGCTTGTATATAGCAATATCTGATGCAGATCACTGAAAATTACTGTTGTAGAAAGATGTGAAGTGCCTTGAAGGACAACCCTCATAGGTCAGGTGTGATGCTACTTGGAGTGTCCTTTAGCTATTTGATGGGTGTACCAAATCTAAGGGTTTCTAATTTGAGAGAGCAGAGGAAGTTAATACAGAGTCTTTGGTGTTCACCCTGCCTCCTATGGAAGGTTAGTGCTCAAGGTTAGTGCAGAATAAGGGGGTAATACAGACAATTTGAGAGAATAACATTGCATAACAGACTATGATTAAAGAAGATGATCTGCTCTTCTCTATTCCTTTGCCATCTGGCTCTCTAAGATATAGCTTTTTAACCTAGGGTTTGTATGCAACCCCTCGTTAGAGGGTCATGACCATCCTGTCCTTCCCATATCCCTCGGTGAGGGGGCCCACCATGGAAGAGATTGAGAATTCTGCTCTAAAGTTGGTTTAAAGTGTTTCTGTGGCAGAGTGGGTCAAAACCAAAACAGAACCTCAAATCTGAACCCCCTTCAGGGTAAGGGGAAGGAAGATGTTTGAATCTGTATTTCCTGAACCAAAGCCTCATTCTGGGAAGGATCCAATAGTGAAGGGGCCTATTTTCCAGTTTCATTTCAGATACCATCAGAAATTTTGCAAGACTGGCTGATCTCATCAAAGACTTTGTATCCATCACTGGCAACTTTAATCAAGATTGGATGTTCTTCTAAAAGCTATGCTCTAGGGATTATTTGGGGGGCAGTTCTATAGCCTATGCTATACAGGAGCGCAGACTAGATGACCACAGTGGTCCCTTCTGGCCTTGGAATCTATGACTCACCTTCCTCTTATTCACAGGTTAGAAGCCTTCAGCTCTGATACACTGCAGCCTCCACATGTTTGTTCAGCAATATATTTTCTAACTTAAAGTAACAGGAACATTTGAATGGCAAATTGTGTTTTCTCTTTACTCTCCCCTTGTCCATCTGAGTCCTCACTGTTGGTAACTTTCGGCTCTTCTTTCCCAGGGGTTTTACTCTTGCCCTTGACACCCACATAAAACCTCATTTGAAATCAATGAGAGCCATGCAGATGAATGCAGGGAACAAGAGACCCAGCGCCCCCTTGGAAATGTTAGCAAATGATAATTAGGAACTTTGAAGAAAAGCTAAGGAAGAATTCATTATCTAAACTAGAGCTTGAGCAGAAGGGAGATATTAGTATTGTCCATCTGGAAGAAAGAGTGAGTCTAAATAAGGCTGAGATCAATTACTCTCAGTTGCCAGCAAGAGCAGAACAAGAAGTAATCGTGGGATTGAGTGGTAAGAGGGGAAATGGAGGCTGACTGTTAGGAAAAAGCTTTAGAAAAATGTGAACAGTTGGCGAATAGGAGATGGTGCCAAGGGGGCTTGGGAAGACTCTTCAGTGGAGATTGGAGCTTATCCTATTCAGCGGTTGCAAGGACTAGATCAGCCCCCAGCACAGACTAGGACAGCCCTATGGGTGACAGCAGGAGCACAGAATCTCCAAGAGCCAAGATCCACCCTCCACTATCAACACATCACCATCCCTCCTGGAGCCAGTGCCCGCTCCACCTCCCCTTTGGCCACGCCCACAGCACAATGGCCCGGCCCCTGAGCCTGCAGCTGCTGAGACACCAAGACAGCCCTGAGAACAGCACGTTAGCTGTCTGTGCTAGGGATATTTCCTGGGAGTGTTTTATGCCTGCCCCATGCCCCTTTTGCACCAGCAACTATGAATCTGGCCCTCTGAATACAGGTGCAATCCTGGAACCTTTCAAATTCCTCCTGCACTACAGGGTGAATTGAATAACACAATTTCTGTAACCTGACATCGACTTTCTGTAGGACAGTTAGAATTTCAAAGGGCCAGGATTTTAAAGAACAGATTTTGAAGGTATTTGTAATTTGTTTACTAAGGTAGGTGATACTTAAGCCTGGTCTGCACTTAAAGTTTTGCTGGCATAGCTATATTGGTTAGGGGTGTGATTTCCCCCCCTTCCCGACTAACTAAGCTATACTGGCAAAAGCCCTCATACACACACAATTATGCTGACAAAAAAAGTTCTTTTGGCAGTACAGCTTACTCCGTTTGGGGAACTGGCATAAACTACACTGGCAAAAGCACTCTCTTGTCAGTATAAGTTGTGTCTCCACTAGGTGGATTTGCCATGTAGCTATGCTGGTATATCTATACTGGCAAACCCTTTCCAGTGTAGACAAGGCCTTAGATAAAGGGCTCCTGACAACAGACTGAAGTGGCTTATTAGGCTATCTAACCTACACATCCGTAACACTGAAAGATTGTTCCTCAGACTGTTAGTGTGTAACTTATACCAGTTCTCCAAACAGGGGCATACACACACACACACACTCATACAATCTGAGGAACAAGCTTGCAGTGTTATGGGTGTGTAGGTTAGATAGCCTAATAGGTCACCTCATTCTGCTTTCAGTAGCCCTTTATCAAAGGCCTTGTCTACACTGGAAAGGGTTTGCCAGTATAGATATACCAGCTTAGCAACATGGCAAATCCACCTAGTGGGAGACACAGCTTACACCGATAAGAGAGTGCCTTCCCCACTGTAGTTTATTCCAGTTCCCCAAACGGAGTAGGCTGTCAAAATAACTTTTTTGTCAGCAAAACTGTGTTTATACGAGGACATTTGCTGGATAGCTATGTTGGTCCAAGAGCAGGGGGGCGGGAATCACACCTCTAACTAACATAGCTATGCCAGCAAATCTGTAAGTGTAAATCAGGCCTAAGCATCACCTATGTTTGTAAACAAATTACAAACACATTCAAAATCAATTAATTAGAGTCCTGGCCCTTTAAAATTCTACCTGTTCTGCAGAAAGGCAGTGTCTATACACACACACACACACATATATATATATATATATATACACCAAAGGACCCAGCCAATGAAATCAATAAGAATTAGGTCAGCAGGATAAAACATTGACATCCATTAAGTCCAATTGCTTTAGGATTGCATTGGCATATAACAACTGAAGAGCAAAGAATGCTGACTCAAAACCAGTTGATCAAACGGAACCTTTTGAAGATGTCACAGCAGTAACCTCTAGAGATTTCTTCAATTTTGAACCTCAGTCCCATATGTAGATTGTATTTCTGAGAGTGTAGCTCTTTCCCTCGAAGGGAAGTTTTGCATTCTAATTCTTGGGCTGTTGTAGGCCTGCCAGAATCAGCTGGTGCGCTCAGACATTTGCAACAGTTGCCAGCTCCTCTCATTCCTTCTAAACTATTTCTTGCACACCTACAGCATTATGTAACTAATAATTATGCCTCTCATTGAATTCTGCTTCCTCCCATTCTCCTAGTGATGTTACACCCTTGTCAACTGCAATGGACAGAGATTTAAAAAATAGAACCAGTTGGGGAAAATAAAATATTTTTCAGTTAACGGATGATTGACAAATGTTTCAAACTGCCACAGAACTTGACATTTTGGCTGCAGGAGTATCTCCCACTCAGACGCCTTGTTCTTCCACCACAACCTCTATATTTGTTTTCTCACTCACCTAACTCAAAAATGACTGAATAGATTTTTCTCAAGCTTAAAAAAAAACAAATTAACCCTTAGGCTAATAAAACGACATACATTTTGATCCCTGCAAATACGCCACCTTTGACAATTACAGGTGCTGATGGGAGCAGTATAAAAACCTACATCAAATAGAAACAATATTTTTTCATGAATTTATGAGCAGATGATAAGGAGGTTCAAAAAGAATCATATTTTGTAGTTCTATAGTTACTTTTGTCCAAACACCTCAGAGAACTTAACATTAAATTAATTCAGCCTCACAACACCCCACTGGGTAAAATTAGTTTTGGTCTTGTCATTTTATAAGATAGGAAACTGAGGCACAGTGAAGTGGATGAGGGCACACAAGAAGGATATGGCAAAACCAGGAATAGATCTGAGCTACCCCAACATCCAGCCTGATGTTTAAGTCACAAAGGGCTTGTCTGCACTACAGCTGCTGGTTGAGTTATGTTAGTAGCGTAACTCAAGTTGACGTAGCTTAGATCTACTTACCACGGGGTCCACGCTACGCTGTGTTGATGGGAGATGCTCTCCGGCCGACATTGCTTCTGCCTCTTGTTGAGGTGGAGTACAGAAATCGATGGGAGAGTGCTTGCCCATTGATTGAGCGTGTCTTTACTAGACCTGCTAAATCGATGCCGCTTCATCGATTGCAGCAGCTCCAATTTAGCTCCATAGTGAAGACCAGCCCAAAGTGTCATGCTATAATGGAAGTGAACTTGCAACTGTATGGCTAAACTGCACAGGCGTGGCACAAAGTTATACAACTTGTCAGTAAGACTCAAGAAGAGGGGGAAAGTATGTGGCTGTAACTATTATTTGTATTACTGTAGTGTCTAGGAGCCCAAATCATAAACCAGGACCCTGTTGTGCAAGATCAGTACAAACACATGATCAAAGAGACGGTCCCCGCCCCAAAGAGTTCATTGAAAAGTATCTTCCGCACTTTAACAATATGACAGCTCAAAGATCCCCAAAATCTGAGCTGCACCCTCCCTGGTTTCTTTGTCAGAATGAGTGACATCACAACTACCATAAGCAAAAGAAACTGAAATGAAGATTTTCTTTCAACCCCCCATGCTGACAATAATCGTGGAGTCATTCACCTTGGCAGAGAAACAAGGAAGTTTACAGCTCAGACACCTCAGGCCCTTAAAGAAAATGTAATTGTGTAAAAAGTTTAATCAGTGATAATTATATCTATTTTTTCCATTTGTGAAATCGCATGAAATCTGGGCAGTCCAGCTTTAACTATCACCTTCAACATCTCAGTCACTATAACTAACAGGAGAACAGAGTTCAAAGTTCTGCTGATTGTGGGAGAGATGAGTGGCTAGGGATCATCTTCACATCATTCCTCCTGAAATAGTATATTGCCTGGGAGGGTACTAATGGCTCCAGGAAACAAAGGGCAAGATTAGCTCAGGCTGAACAAACAAGTTTCTCTACACAGGCAGTTAAATACATCTACTGGGGTTTTTCCTTATGTTTATGAAAAAGATAACTTATTAAAACAAGGGTCCCCATGGAAAACCAATGTGAGCTTTCTCTTCTGCCTTGATTGTGGGTTGCTTTAAATCTTTTTTTTTTCACTCCTTGTTACAGCTGATTCCCCAATCCACTGCAGCACCTTCCCTCCAGCTAGGAGGGACAGAGAGTTGTAGCTTTGAGGCTTAGGCCCAGATCCACAAAGATGTTTAGGCTCCTAAGTGCTAAGCACTATTAGATCAGTCACTGAACCTAGTTCCCATATCCTTCCAGAAATCATCACTTCTCAGGAAATGCCCCGTTCATGGGTTGTTATTAGTTAAGGACTCACAACTGACTGCATAGATTTCAGAACTGAGCGAAGTGTTCTGGTTCCCCAAACTCAAGCACTGCTCTGTGTATTTAGCTTTATTTAGCACATTTTCTGGAATGATTCCACATACCTGTTCATGCTAAATCCACAGGCTTTTGCCTTATGAAAACTTTAGCATCAGCCAACTGGTTGCACAATCCAGCCAGTATGTTTAAAGCAATCAGCACTGCTGGCATGCATGCAATGGGGAAGAGCAGAAACATTTTGATATCATGTGAATTCACTGTTGGGAAATGAAACCTTATGACGACTCCTGTTAAGGAACCCCTTTCTTGTACATTAATGGTCACATGGCTATAAGCAATCATACATAAAAGATTCTGTATTGGTCAGCATGTTTCTCTGATTATTCCTACTGTACTGTCAGCATTTTACACTTCTCCCCCAGCATCCAAGCCACATACTTTCCTTGCCCTGCTGTATACATTTCTCTGGTTGAGAGAATTTCATTGAGTCAGAGAACAAAAATAACACAGAATGAAAGAATAAAGGGAGAGGAGGGATTCCCATTTTCCCCTATCCATAGAAGAGGACTCAGAGTTTAACAGCCCGTTAGACAGTGTTTTAGGTCCCACTTTTCAATCTCAAACACACAATTATTTTCCTTGTTGTATGAAACCAGGAAAGGCACAGGTGAAAATTCCACCCCAAGAACAGGAAATGACAAAGACAGTTACTAATGTAACTTGCAGACGTAGTAATTAAAATGTTATGATGAAAATAGCCAGGGATCAACACACCAGGGAAATATTTCAGCTGCGATTGCATACAGGCGACCTATCAGACCTGACCACTTAGAAAACTCTTGATCCTTACAGTAAAAGAAGGGAGAAGAGAAGATTCTGGGATCTTATGCAGTCCTTTGGGTTGAGGTTTGGGCCGCAGGGACATGCTGGCTGCCGCTTCCTGCATCTCTCATTGGCCGGGAACGGCGAACCACAGCCACTGGGAGCTGGGGGGGCTGTGCCTGCAGATGGTCAATGTAAACAAATTGTCTCGCAGCCTGCCAGCGGATTACCCTGACGGGCCACATGCGGCCCGCAGGCCGCAGGTTGCCCACCTCTGATCTAAGACATTCAGACATCTCCTTTCATATTTCATTTTCATGGAAGATATAAATCTTCTAAGGGCAGGTCTACACTTCAAACGCTGTATTGGTGCAGCTGCACCGATGCAGCTGCGCTGCAATAGCACTTTAATGAAGACTCTCTCCAGGGGTCGGCAACCTACGGCACGCATGACAAACACGGCACGCGAGCTGATTCTGAATGGCACGCTGCCTGCCGGTGAGAGGAGGAGGGGCGGAGGGGCCGGGGGAAGAAGCAGGGGAGGAGGGAAGCTTGGCTGCGGCAGGACCAAGCTTCTGCCTCCTGCCCCGGCAGGGGAGAGCGGTGGGGGGGGGTCCCGGCCCCCCGCCCCACTCAGCCCCCCCGCCCACCGCTCTCCCCTGCGGGGACAGAAGGCAGAAGCTTGGTCCTGCGGCATGGCCCTTGCGAGGGGGACGGGGAGCGGAGCAGAGCCGAGCGGCAGTGTTCTCACTGCTCCGTAGAGGAGGCAGAGAGAGGTAGGGACGGGCCTGGGGGAAGGGGGTGGAACAGGGCATATCCCTCCCAGCCCCCTGCCCTGAGCTGCTCAGGGCAGGGGGCTGGGAGCACCCCCACGAGCCGAGCACCCCAGCCCTCTGCCCTGCACCTTCACCCCCCCCCAGCCCTCTGCCCCGACCTCCTCCCAACACCCACTGAGCCTTCTGCCCTGCACCCCCCAGCCTTCTGCCCTGACCTCCCCACACACACTCAGCCTTCTGCCCTGCACCCCCATACCCCCAGCCTTCTACCCTGTACCCCCCACGCCCCCCAGCCCTCTGCCCTGACCTCGAGTTGTCCCCAACACCCAGCCTTCTGCCCTGCACCTCCACATCCCCCCCAGTCCTCTGCCCTGACCTCGAGTCCCCCCAACACCCAGCCGTCTGCCCTGAACCCCCCCCCCCACACCCAGCCTTTTGCCCTGCACCTCCACACACACCCCAGCCCTCTGCCCTGACCTCAAGTCACCCTGCTCAGCCCACTGCAGGCCTAGGTGAACAGAACCCCAGGCTGGCAGTGGGCTGAGCAGGCTGGCGGCGTAAGATCAGCATTTTAATTTAATTTTAAATGAAGCTTCTTAAACATTTTGAAAACCTTGTTTACTTTACATACAACAATAGTTTAGTTATATAATATAGACTTAGAGAGAGAGACCTTCTAAAAAACGTTAACATGTATTACCAGCACGCGAAACCTTAAATTAAAGAGAATAAATGAAGACTCGGCACACTGCTTCTGAAAGGTTGCCTACCCTTTAAGCCGACAGGAGACAGTTTCTCCCACTGGCTTAGTTAATCCACCTCTGTGAGAGGCGGTAGCTATGTCAGTGGGAGTGGGAGTTCTCCTGCTGACATAGTGCTGTCTACACCAGCGCTTAGGTGAGTATAGTTATATCACTCAGAGGGGTGGATTATACATACCCTGAGCGACGTCGTTGTACCATAGTGGTTCTGTAGTGTAAACCAGGGCTAAAAGAGTTTTAAATTTTTACTTATTCTTTAATGGCCCAATCCAATGCCTATTGCAATAGAAACAACCCTATTGAATTCAATGGATATTGGATCTGGTTCTAATTGTGTTTGGAGTCAGCATTGACCTCGCCGAGTGGCAATGTCTACACCACAACCTATCACTGTTGCTGACAACAGTTATTAATACTGGCTGCAGCTGAACATGCTGATCATTGTGTCAGCTAAGTGTTGTTAATCTCACTTTCAACCAAGGGTTAAAACAGCAGCAACATTTAGCTAATATGGTGCTGGACACTGGTTATCTTTGTCTACACTTACAGCTGAGTATCAGAGGGGTAGCCGTGTTAGTCTGAATCGGTAAAAAGCAACAGAGAGTCCTGTGGCACCTTTAAGACTAACAGAAGTATTGGAGCATAAGCTTTTGTGGGTGAATGCCCACTTCATCAGACGCAAGACGTCTGATGAAGTGGGCATTCACCCACGAAAGCTTATGCTCCAATACTTCTGTTAGTCTTAAAGGTGTCACAGGACCTTCTGTTGCTAATTACAGCTGAATGATGCTCAGCACTGTGAATGTTGTTAACAACATCAATGTTTCAGCTTTATAATGTAGACAGGGCCAGAGCGTTTTGGGCTGCGGATTTGATCTAAACCAGTCTCCACCACTAAACTCAGGGAATGGAAGACATTGAGTTGCCTACAATTTGGATTAAAGTAAATGGAAGCCACTTGATCCTTACCTATGGGATTGAAAAAAGAAAAAAAAAAGCAACCACCCCCAGCCTGACAGACCTGCTGTCTGAGAAATTGGCCATTGCTCCATCAGCACATTAGAAATGTGTAGTTAAATCAGTAGGGTTTCAGTATCACAGAATGGGATTATGAGGTGCCACATACATTCTATAGGAAGAAGAGTCAACTGACATATAGCAGCAAAACTCCTGGAGGATTACACGGGAACTATTTGTGTTTCTAAATATGAGTGATTGTGACCAGTCATCATTCCAAATGACTTTTCCATTCTCTCAGCATCCCATGTTGGAAACATATAGGGGATTAAGTGTTTCTCAGCCCTGTGTGTTCGAATTAGGAAACTATGAGCTGCTGACCGAGCCTAAGTGATTCAGCTCAGATGTGTACCCCGATATTCCGCTGAAGGATCTTACATCTGCAAACCTGGATGGAAAGTCTGGTAAGAACGGGCTTTCTGGTAGTTGGGCCAGAAATAGCAACTCTTCTGGTTGCTGTTATCATCATTTAGTGAGCACAGGGCGAAACACAGAAGTTGGTCCTTGTCCCAAGCAACTTAAAAGCTATGGGCTTGCTCCTTCTCCATTAAAGTCAATGGGAGTTTTACCATTGACTTCAATGACAGCAGGGTCATGTCATTTTAATTAAGCAACTGATTTTACCATACAGAAAAGGAAGTCAGCCCCAACAAACACATGTGCGCATGCGCACAAACACACACACCCACACTAATTTGTCTCCTGACAACTCCAAATACCACAATTTTACATAAAAAGGTACAAGGAGAGTTATGATACATTAAATAATAGCATTTCACTCCCATTAAATTATATTACTCTGTGTTAGATTGTAAATTATTTGCAGCGGGGATCTGGGTTTATTAGATTTTGTAAAGCACCACATTCTCTTACAAATAAAAATTAATCACAGTTAATCAGAACTGTCCAGTTGCCTTTTCCCAGTTGTATTATATCTTAATAGTATGTCCTTGAGGCTGTCACGCTCACAATAGTTACCAAAGGCAATGGAGACATAGCTTCCATTCAGTTACGGGATCTAATTACTCACTCATTTGACCTATTAGTTCTGGTCTGAGTCATTTAAAACTAGACTGGAGAGAGTTTTTAAGAAAAATAATGGAGGAAATGTTTCTGCATGAGGGCTCCTGGACAATGTGAACTTAGCTTTTTCCTTTAAAAAAATACAATTTTACAAATATAGCACATAATAATCCTGCAATTCTTACTCTGGCAAATTGCTCTAACTCCTAGGAATCTATGACACTAACTGATGTTTATCTCAGTAGGGCATTTATGAAAAATTGTTTGTTTTTTTAAAACATGCCAAGATAAAGACACAAAATCTTATTAACAGCCAGGAGTTAGAAGATCAAAGAAGATCAGATCCTTAAGTCTTTCATCAATGCATGCTAAAAAGCTCTCAGTCATTGGAAATGCCTCCGATAACCAGCTGGCTTGCTCCAGCACAGTGATGTTTGTAACGCATCTTGCAATGCTTCCACTGGGCAAATAGCGCTTACTGCCTTGAAATTTCACAGTAGCCCGCACCTGCCCCAAATGTATGCTCCAATGTACACCAGAGGATTGCAAAATCCCCAAATAGACAATGCCTGAATATTTCTCAACATATTATGTTGCCCACATAGAATATTCACAGGGAAAAGACAATATACCCCTCTCAGTAAGAGACCTGGGAATCAAGCCCTTAATCTGGAAGCACCTCTTCCTTTTTCACCGCATCGGAGCATTCCACATAGTCAATTGCATAAATCCTTTAATTTTACCATATCTTACTCCTCCTCTTCCTTTCAAGCATGTTCCTTTTCCTATTAGGCACACAAGACCAAATTCATCCTTGCGTAGACAGGCAGAGCTCCCACTGAATTTAATGGGAGTAGTGACTGCCTAGGACAAGGCTAAATTTGGCTAAGGACTTCATCTCCATATGAAGAGTGTTAAGCCAAAGCAGTGCTGCCGTCCTACCCTATATGCATGTCAGGATTACACAATAGAATACAAAGCTCTTTGTTCCCCACAGAAGTGCTTTGTCTTTGAAGCTCAACACCCATTCTCTAGCCATGGTGGGAGCAGCCACCCAGCAGGTCTTTAGTCAGAAAGGGACCTGTTCTTATCTGCTTTGCTGAGGAAATTCATTCCACAGTCCCTTCTTGCTTACTAATACAAGGAATAATAGGGGAGCCTCTCTCTGATCTCATCTCTCACACCTTGCATAGCATGCTATTGTCAGGCCTCCAAGGCAAGCTATTTTGCCTGCCACATGGAACTCTGTCGCTTCAGATCTTTAAAGAAGCTGGAATTTCAGAGGAGGGTCACCTGCACCTGCAGATCTTCCCCTACAGCAAACTGCAGTTCCCTGTAGGATGGGCTTCCAAAAGCATTCGTCACTGGCCTGCAACTGCTCCCATTAAAATCAACAGTAAAACTCACGTTGATTTCTATGGGGGCAGCTAGGCCAATGCTGAAAACCCCACCTGTGAAGTGCTGCATGTCCTCCCGCTGTTTCTATCATATCCGTTCCATCCAATACAAGCTTCTTAAAGCTGCTACCAGCTGCACTAGTAAATGTATAGACTCACTCCTGTCTTCTGTCTGCCTCCTCTGTCTTCCAGAGGTTTTCTCACTTATCTTGCCTCCCCCTGTCAATCCCCACATCCTCTTTACTGGTTCCCACATGACCATACTGAGTACTCAGACACAGTCTTATGGGCATGCTACCTCACTCTCTCTCCCCCTACGTTGGAGGGTAGGGTATATGCGGATTCAATCACCTTCTAGATTATCCTAACAGGTCCCTGGGTATCTTTGCTGAAGCAGAAAGTTCAGCACACCTGCAAATATGGAAAAGTCCTACAGAACTGAAGAGAAAATCATAACCTTACTATAGATTTTTGGGTCAAGATCATCCGATATAATTTAAGAGATAATATCCCCACTGTGGAATTCTATAAGTGACTTAAGTAAAACTATTCTCTAAAATATACAGGATTTTAGAATATTTTTTCTATAAGCCTACTGGGTGAATCACCATTCAAGAGGACTCTTTCCATGAGGAACTAGGGTGATGCAATAAGAGAGGCAGAAGGGTGTTTAGTGTGTGCGTGTCTGTCTGTGAGTCGAACGTTTCCCGGCAAGATGAGCTCAACAGGCAAAGCTCAGCCCAAGTGTTACTTCCTCAAAGTCTCTGTGTGTTCAAATCTAGGATTTTGCTTAGGCCCAGCAAAGAGCAGGGGCCAGTTTAAGCTTGGGCATGAATCCAGATCCAGCCTTTCCTGTGGTTCACAGGTGTTCCCAACAGACATTCTGGTTCAGGCCCATCTCTAACTTTCCTGTTTGTATAATGCAGGTAAGAACCTCAGAGCCAGCCCAGATAAAAGACTACAGTTGCCCTTACTTAATTTGCCCTATCCTGCGAACACATCATCATTTTCAGGGATGGAACATCAAATGGTAACAAAGGGATATTGATTATCCTGCTACAGGCAGAACAAAAAGCATTGGGAACACAGAAACAGCTCAAATGTGACTGGTCACTTTACTTTGCTGTCCTGTCATTTCTCATCCAGTTTCTCTTCCATGCACTATTGCATGCTTTGGTAACATGAGAAATGGCACCGCTGCCTCTTCCTTTTAATTTATTGGTGAACACCTTTCCATCTACTTCTAAATGCCTTATCACCTTCCTGCAGAAACCCATGACACATCACCCTTGTCTCAGCAAATATTGTAGCCATAAATAAACAAGGACAGCTCTCTGCAGCTCTGACACTAACTGATCCAGTCTCCTCAATAGCCAGGAGCCAGTTTCATTCTTAGTACTGGTGGTCTTGACATGAAGAGTTCAGATGCAGATCTGTTCTGAACTTCCCCACACTTCATGGGGGTTTGGATCCAGTTATTTCACCAATAGGGCTTGCCTGACAGGAAAGATACATCCCACCACTGTCCTAAAAACTGGGTAGAAGATTATGGACATATTTGCTGATTTGGTAAAAATTAATTGCATTGGAAATTGGTGCTGCCGGTTTTCTCCTGCTAACAATGCCTATTGTGCTGCTCAGATATTTTAATCGGATGTGTTTGGCAATAGCAGTTTCATTTCTGCAAAGAGCAATTTATAGCATTTCAGCAACTGTTAGAGTAACAGGTTTGCTGCTGGGCCATTTTCCTCTCAAAAGAACAGATGAAGCCTTGATGAGCCTAACAATAGGCTTGGCTACACAGAGTGGTATCAGTCTGTGTAAACCCTGCTGGTGTGCACTAAAGGCTCCCTAGTGTGCTTTCATGGAGTACTGTTTCAAACAGCACTATGTTGAAGTGCACCAGCAGGGTCTGCCTGGACCAATTAATGTGCATCACATTAGTGTGCCTTAAAAATCACACCCTCATAGACCACATTACCCCATAGTGTAGATAAACCCTACAACTCTGTTTGCTTGTAAGCTCCACCTCCACGGTAGCAATTGTTCTCAAAGAAATTGGCTATTTGAAGAACTCTGGCATGGGAGGGTTCCACCGGGGTGACTTGTGTTTTCTGGGGCCATCCCAGAAGGAGACAAGCCACTGTTGGAGTAAAAGGTTGATATTATTTGCAAGTACAGATCATGTCCAGGTGGGACTGTTCAACTGGCATGTCCATACTAGTGCCCCAGCAGGATAACTCCCCCATGCTGAACCGAGACTTACAGTACCTAAACAAGACAACAGCCACGTCTCACACCAATCTGCCACTCCCCTCCCTGTAACATTAAAAAACATGCTGGAGGCAGGTTAGCCAGAGGGAGAATACAGCATTTTTTTACTAAGTGAACACTTAGTAAAGTCAGTGCCTGGCCAGGTTCCAGGAACCATCCAGCTCACACCCAGCATGCCCAGAGGTTTAGCACAGGCATTAGCATAGTCACTCCCATAAGCTAAGTTGATGCCTATCATTACACCTAAACCTTTGTAACACCAGCCCATTTCCCCTGCCAACAACTTCCTGACCCTTACACATCAGTGCTCTGATCCAGCTCTCCTTCTGAGCTACAAATCTCCAGGCATATAAATTCTCTAGCCCATTTCTCCCAGTGAGCTGCCTCTACCCCACCCAACCTCTGCACACCAGCAGCCGGCCCAGTCCCCCTACTATCTTCCACCTCTCCAATATCAGAGCGCAAGGACAATTTCCCCTCCCACGCCAGCAGCTGATTTAGTCCCAATCACAAATTCCCCTACGGAGCTTCCACAACCCTTCCAACCCCCAAATATCAACATTCCAGCCTGTTCCCCTTTCCAGTTCATCCTCTGAACTTCTGTTACTGGCCAGGCCCACTGAGGTGAGATGCCAGCACTCTGCTGAAATCCAGACACCTGTTCTCTGAGCTTCTCTCTCAGGTACCATTGCCTTCCTGATGCCCAAACAGGAGGGTTCTCACCTGCCTCCCTTTGCTCCAGCCGCTCTCAGCCTCCTGGACTTGAAACATCAGTATTTAAAGCTCTTTGGGGGTCTCCTTGTATTTGTACGCAGAGTGCCTAGCACCGTTTGGGCACTACCTTAATACAAATGTATCATCATTCCAGAATGATCCCTTTCTCCGAGGCAAACTTCTTTGTCATGCAAAATATTCCGGGGGTCCTCTATAAAGAACAGCCCCAAAATGGAGTCCCTCCTGCTGCAAGAAACCTACCCTCCACATACTCCTTTCAGTGTTTCAACCCTCCTGGCCCACCAACTTGCAGATTTCCAGCTCAGTTTCACTCTTTCATGATGCTACTTTCCTCCCCTCCCTCAACTACCAGCGCTTCTACTCAATTGCTCTCCTCCCAGCTGCTTGCTAATATCTCCAGAACTCCAGTCATCTGGAAATCAATCCACCCCTCCTACTCCTTGTAGAGTCTAGTCATCTGTAAAGCAGCTAGAGAGAGATCTGCCCTACAACACCACTTACACAATGGAGAATCTGCACATGGACACCTAAACATACAGATATGATAGTGAACAACACAAGCTTATAAGGCACTCAAGTCCATACCACTATAACCTAGTTATTTGCTGAGTACACTGAAAGGAATGGCACTAGATGTGCACTGCGAGCATATATCCACTAGAAAAGGCCATGTATCTAACCTACTCTATGACCTTTCTAGAGCACCCATTGCCATAGTATTTAAGACATTTTGATTGGCATCACTGTGATTTTCCTAATTAAAGTTTGAAAAATTGGCAGGCTTCAGCAGGGTGTTTTTCTGTTGATTTTTGCTTACTTTCTTTTCTTAAAGAGAAATGTTTAAAAAGAAAAATTGTTTGTTAACATGGTTTCTCAATTGAAAATTGACAATTTGATTGGTCCTAGCCAGGTGTGGTTTGTTTTAGTTTAAAAAAGAAAATCTTTATGTTTTGGCAGCCTAACAGCAGTTCTCAAACTGTGGGTTGGGACCTCAAAGTGGGTCACGACTCTGTTTTAATGGGGTCGCCAGGGCTGGTGTTACACTTGCTGGGGCCCGGAGCTGAAGCCAAAGCCCGAGCCCCACTGCCTGGGGCCAAAGCCCCAGGGCTTCAGCCCTGGGCAGCGGGGCTCAGGCTACAGCTTCAGACCCTGGGTGATGGGCCTCAGGTTACACCCCCCACACACACACCCTGCCCAGGGCAGTGATGCTTAGGCTGGTCCCCCCTCCTGGGGTCATGTAGTAATGTTTGTTGTCAGAAGGGGGTCACGGTGCAATGAAGTTTGAGAACCGCTGTGAGCACTACTGGTTAGTGTCTGTCTGAAGCATTAGATAATCATTTAGTTCAATGTTTATCATAAAAAATAATTTGAGTTATTACACCCCAGCCCTAACTGCAAGATCTTAGTGCTACTGCTGATACATAGTTTAGGGTTCCATTCTCTCAGTGTTCCATCTGCCCTCTTTTCATTAACGGTCATAGAAGTTGCAAGCACATAAAGGGAAACAGACTTGAAAATAAAATTGCTTTAAGCATCAGGAATAAAATTTTGAAAAGAGCCTAATTCCCATTGAAAGTCAACTGGATTTAGGCTCCTACAGGTTATGTAGGCCAGATTTACAATGATATTTAGGCTCCTAAAGAAGCAGATAGGCATCTAATGGGATTTTCAAAAGAGCCTTAGCAGGTCAGATGCTTAAATCCCATGATACCTAACCAGCTTAGACCTTTCTGCAAATCCTGCTAGGCATCTATCTGCATCTTTTGGAGCCTAAAGACCTTTGAAAATCTGGCCCTTGAGCATTTTTGTTACCCCAGGTCTGCAGAGTTTAGGCGTCTTTGAATCATACATTAGATTCTCAGCAGGATTGAACAGAGTTTCATAGACTCATAAAAATGTAGGGCTGGAAGGGACCTCGAGAAGTCATCAAATCCAGCCCCCAGTGCTGAGGCAGGACCAGGTAAACCTAGACCAGCCCAGACAGGTGTTTGTCCAACCTGTTCTTAAAAACCTCCAGTGATGGGAAGCCTATTCCAGAGTTTAACTTCCCTTATAGATATGAGGGGAAACTTTCTAACTAAACTAAACCTCCCTTGCTGAAGATTAAGCCCATTACTGTTTGTCCTACCTTCAGTGAACATGAAGAAAAATTGATCACTGTCCTCTTTACAACTGCCTTTAACATATTTGAAGACTTATCTGTTCATCATCTTAAGGGAATTAAACTGAGCACTATGCAATTAACTAGGTGTGGATCTCTCAGGTGAGACTTTCAAAACATGGGGCCTGTCTGTTCTGCATACACAGTATGAGATTTTCCCTAAGAGAAGGTGTTTGCCTTAGCAATGACTACTATATCCTTTCCTCCCTCTGTTATCTAACAAGCTGTGTACCAGAGGTCCATGCATTGCAGTGGTATCATATATATGATTTTCAATCAGCTTTCAGGTCACTGAGGCCAAAATACAAAAATTAAATTGAAAATGTAAAAATTAAATTAAAAATATGTTTACATGGCAGAAATTGCTTCCTGGGAGCACCTTCTAAGATTAAAAACAAAACTGAAGAATTACAAGTGATTTGGAAAACTATTTCTCTCCTCTATAAAGGAAAATACCCTTGTGCAAGGAAGATTCATGAGAGCATCAAAGGAGGTGATGTGGGGTAGCTGTTCAGGACTTCATGTTTATGTAGTTGGTTCTGGTCCTTATGAAGAGTTTTAATAGTATTGTTTTATAGTGAATAAAGGTAGTGGAGCAAATTTCCTGCTGCTGTAGATTGGTGCTGCTCCATTGAATTGAATGGCACTATACCAATCGACAGCAGCAGAATATGGTCCAGAATTTACATTTTCTTTAGCCTTTTTAGGAAATCTCCTCTCCAGGTAGAATGTTCTCCCTTTGTAGAACCTCTGGGAGAATCCAACTTTAGTAAAATGAGAATAAAAGAACTCCCATTATTTTGACTCTTCCAGCTTCTCTAGACATCAAAGAAAATCCAAACCATGCAGAGCCCAACTGCTTCAGCTTCCCTCCTGCTCTGTTGGCATGGCAGTCTTCCTCAATATCACTTCCAGCCTGCTTGCTTTACAATAGCATTCAGAATGTGAGAGGTTAAAGCATCCTGCTGTGCAGAAAGCTATTACTTGAAAAGTCTACCAATCTCTCTCTCCCCTAATCTACAGGAACATAGCTGTGATCATGAGACAACTAAAGTCATGAGGTTGTTAATGCTAAAATGACGGCTATTATAACAACAGGGTATTTATTAAGCGTCCTGCAACCCTGCTGTGTCCTCAGACACCAACTTCTTTCCAAGACTTTTTTTTTGTTTTTAATAATCAACAGTTAAGAACAGAAGTCTGTTTTTGTCAATCTAACAAGAAGTTAGTGCTGGTGCCTGGAGCCGCCCTGCTACACACACACACACACACACACACACACACACAAGCATAGGTTTATCTTTTTTTGGTATCTAAGTGACACATTATAATGTTGCATTGAAGGTCAGTGCTGACGTCATTTTACAGTCATGGATACCATAGCTTTGTCGTGACTTACAAGTTGGCGCTGTTCATTTAGTAAGTAGTTTGTAAATTAGCTCCAGTGTCTGGTAGACCTGGACTTTTCACTAGTGTTAATCTGTATTCGGATAGCACCTAGAGGCCTCCACCAATTTGGAGTTCCATTGTACAAATAAGTGATAGGCCTGGCCCCAAAGCACTTACAGTCTAAAAGACAAGTTGTAACAGGTGGGTGAGACAAAAAGGCTGGCAGTGGGGAGGGAAGATGAAGTGACAGTAAGAGAATTTTTCAATATACACTAGCTGTGTGAACAATTCATAGATGTCCAAACCAATCAGTAGCCTTATTCATAGGACTCTTTATACTGTATAACCTAAATCAGTTGTTTCACTGCTCAATTCCTAAGGCAGTTATTTCCCACAAGTTTCTAACTCTCTGGAATTTATGATATATGAAACATAGATTTTAAAGTCATAATTGGACCTTATCTATTCTCAAAAAGTGCAGTAGTTTCAAATCAATCTTGTTAAACCATTCCAAACTCTTCACTTAGACACACAAACCAGTTTAACTCTTGCTTATATCAATTTATCTTAAAATCAGTAATTTACATAAGCTAGATCCATATAACCAACAATGAAACCATTTTAAATGTATGTATGTTAGAGTTTTGTGCTGGTTTAACTAGATAGATTTAAAAAAATCTAATTTATTAGACTGGTGTGTTTTTCTAGTATACACAAGGCCTTAGTAGCAGAACGTAGCATTTCTACAATTTTGCTGGAAGCTATGCCATGTTCATGCAACTTTCAATTTATACCATTCACAAATTTGCCAAAATCAATCAGCACACTCATCATACAACTGTGCAATTGTAATGAAAGCACAACAGACCGACACTCCTCCATGTAAGAGATAAGATACAGTTAGGCTTGGGAGGTTTAGATTTTTATCAATAAATGTTGGTAAACATCAATTTCACACTCACAAACCAATGAAAATTTATTCCATTGATAACAAACATTTACAAATAGGCAAAGTAAAGAAAATGCAGCTGCGTGAGAACGTAGACTTTGATTTAAGGATATTTACTTTGTATATTGTGACATGTGATGCTGACAATTTGTGTTTTAGCCGTTATAAAGCTTTAACTTTTTGAATCTCAATGTCTGCAGTCATTAAATAATTATTCTCTGACTTCTCCAACTGTCTGACCCCTCCACAGTTTCCCACAACTGTGAAAATTTAAATAGATAAAAATAGACGTGCTTAAAGATAAACATCACTATTATCCATCAAAACCATACAACAATAAAAATCGAATTCTGGCAAGCCTCGATATAGTTCTTTCTCCCGCCCTCAAATTGTGGTTCACACCTCCTAAACCTGATGGCAAAGCAAGAGCAAAGAGGCGCGCTCAGAGGATTGAGGTAGGTTGGAAAAGGAAAGAGAACTAGCCCAAGATATTTGCCTTTTTTTTTTTTATGTAAATGGGGGACTCGGATTTCTTAGGAGTTCAACTCTCAATTTAATACACTAAGGCCTGGTCTACACTCAAAAATTAAGTTGGCTTAACTGTTCGCTCAGGTTAAACTGACCTAACCCCCAATATAGACAGTGCTAGGTCAACAGAAGAATTCTTCCATGGACCTAACTACCGCCTCTCAGAGAGGTGGTTAATTTCACTGATGGGAGATCCCTCCCACTGGTGTAGGTAATGTCTACGCTGAAGAGCTATGGTGGCACTGTAGCATTTTAAGGGTAGACAACTCCTAAGAGTCAGATCCAAAAGCCCACTGAAATCAGTGAAAAGACTCCCATTGATTTCAATGGGCTTTTATCAGGCCCATAGATTCAGTATTTAAGCAACTAACTTCAAGCTTTATTCATGAAGCCCAACTGCTCAGGGTGCATAGCTATATCCAACTAATTAAACCCCACCAATCCCAGCATGTACTGGATCTCAGCTAAAACCAAGCATCAGTTCTCTGGGAAGCTCTCTCTGCTTCAGTTGTTGCAGAGTCCTAGCCAGGACAGACACAGGGTAGGGGAGACAGGCAGAATGAATAAGGTAGCAAACATGCTAGTTCCATATTTGTGGGGGGAATTTAGCAGGGGATCAGCCAAGTGGAAAGAAAAGGGAAGGGGAAGGGGGTGTGGAGGGGGCCCGGGCAGGGGAGAAAATGGTAAGAGAGGCAGGGCGGTGGAATGAAGCGGAGGTGAAGAGACTGTTAAGGAGTGAGAAGGTTGGAGCAAACAGCCAATCTGCACAGGGCAGAGAAAGTCCAATCAAAAGTACAGGAACTTCTCTTTCTCTCCTACCAGCTGGAGTCTCTGGTTGGCTCCTCTGAGCAGTCACCCCCCACATGGGCACTTGGCGGAAAGAGGGAGACAATACCTGGGTCCTAGTACCCCCAATATGTGGAGGGTCTTCCCTACACAGTTCTGGGCTGAGAAGTTCTGAGAGGACGGGTGGCCCTGGCTGGGATCCATTTTACCCTCTTATTCCAATGCAGCAATCCCAGCTTTGTTAGCTTCTTCTCCTATCTTCTGGAGTCTCTGGCTGCCTCCGCATGGAAGGAGAGGGGTGGAGGGAATGGAGACACGACCTGGGTCCTACTGCCCCCAGAGTAGGTGGTTGTCTCTTATATAGGCCACTGGCCACCGTCTCTCATGCTCTGGCTTCTGCAGCTATCGCTTACTTGGAAAAACAGTATCAGGAAAGTAAATGTTCACAGCTGGAAACAAGGAGAGCCTGCCCCTTGTGCACAGCTAGCAAGTGCTCCAGACACCACACTTTAGAGACCCACTTCTATACATTTTAGGCAGAGCTCAGTGAAATTGGGAATTTCCATCCCCTGGGATAGTCTGACATTTCAATGTTTGTTTCATCACAGATTGGGACAAAAAGCTGAAAGTTTGAAACTTTTTGCAGAACAGAAATTCTGAACAATTTAGATTTGGAAACATAAAAATGTTTTGTTAAACATTTTCAATTGAAAAGAAGTCATGTGAGTCCCATGATGCTCCACACAACTCAATAAGAGGGGAATCCATATTGCGTTATGGGAGATGAAATCCTCCAGGTAGCCTTGCCCATAAGAGAGAATGGGGGCTTGAACTACAACTCCCACAAGGCATGCACTGATGAGGAAATGTAGTTTAATATTTTGTTGAACTGATTTGAAACTAAACATTTTGGGCCAGTTCAACAAAAATTAAATATTTTTATTTGGATCAAATTGACCCAAAACGAAACATTTCATTTAGATTTTCCCAATGGAAAATATGATTTTCAGCAAAAATCAAAGTTTTCAGTGTTATGGAAACTATTTTCCATCGGATCATAATTCCATTGTAATTCTAGCTCTAATTTTAAGAAGCCAGAAAGTGTTCCAGCCATAGGCGCCCAACTCCGTGGGTGCTCCAGGGCTGCAGTACCTATGGAAAAAAAATAGTGGGTGCTGAGCACCCACTGGCAGGCCCCGCCAATCAGCTCCTCCCCCTTCCCCCCAGCATCTCCCACCCCCGCGATCAGCTGTTCAACAGCCTTCAGGAGGTGCGGGGGGAGGGAAGGGGAGGAGTGGGAGCAGGAAGAGGTGGGGGGAAGGGCACAAAGAGGCAGGGGGAGGGATGGGCTTGGGGGAAGGGGAGGAGTAGTGGAAGGGTCTGGGGTGGAGCGGGAGTCGACCACCCCACAGGAACTGGGGAAGTTAGCGCCTCTGGTTCTAGTAATTCTAATAATTTGAGGGCAGAATTCAGAGTGAACTGGTTACTGGAGTTACAAACCCCTGAAAAGCAGATTTTAAAAATTAAGCTAATACACTCCCTCAAAACCAAAACATAGGGTTCAGTGTAAATGCTGCCAGAGTGTTAGCGTTTGTGGTAACAGATAAACTGATTACAGTCTCCTATTGCACAACTCAGAGGTACAGTCTCAGCACATTGCAGAATCTGCAATTTCACCTGTTTGCAATGTTGTTGTCACCGTCCCAGGATATTAGAGCAGGGGCAGGCAAACTTTTTGGCCTGAGGGCCACATCGGGTTTCCAAAATTGAATGGAGGGCCAGTTAGGGGAGGCTGTACCTCCCCAAACAGCCAGACGTGGCCTGGCCCCCGACCCCTATCCGACCTCCCCTGCTTCTCGCCCCCTGACAGCCCCCCCTGCTCCCTGTCCCTTGACCGCTCCCGGAACCCCCACCCCTGACTGCCCCCCACTCCCCATCCAACCCCCCCTCCTTCCTGACTTCCCCCCCGGGACCCCTGCCCTCATTCAACCACCCCTGTTCTCTGCCCTTTGACTGCCCCGCCCCCTATCCACACCCCCACCCCCTGACACCCCCCCAAACTTCCCTGCCCTGGAGCACCGGTGGCTGGCGGCGCTACAGCCTCACCGCCCAGAGCACCGGCTCAGGCTGTGGCTTTGCAGCTGCACTGCCCGGCCGCCCAGAGCATTGTGCTGGCGGCGCAGTGAGCTGAGGCTGCGGGGGAGGGGCAACAGCAGGGGAGGGGCTGGGGGCTAGCCTCCTGGCCCAGGAGCGCAGGGGCCGGGCAGGAGGGGCCCGCGGGCCATAGTTTGCCCACCTCTGTATTAGAGAGACAAGGTGGGTGAAGTATTATCTTTTATTGGACCATCTTCTGTTGGTAGAAGAGGCAAGCTTTCGCACTTACACAGACCTGAAGAAGAGCTCTGTGTAAGCTCGAAACTTTGTCTCTTTCACCAACAAAAGTCAGTCCAATAAATGATATTACCTCACCTTGTCTCTCCAGTTTCACCTGTCATTTATGTTAATGAGATGTGTGTAAATCCTCACACAGCAAAATTAAAGCTGTATTCCTCACCTCAAACAGACATAACCATTTACAGTGTATAATATTACAGGAATGAAATAAACACATGAGAATGATGATGATTCAAGGTTTCATCACTTTCGGGTGGTGACTTTAAGAGTAATTAAACAGTGCAATGAGCAGGTCATACTAGACTGATTTAAAGGGATAGGACACCACTGAGGAGGAGCATATGCACTCAGCCATTACCACCAGTGAGGAAGTGGAACTTTTTCATTAATAGCCAGATTTCCTACTTAGCGCTAACTGACACAGATTTTTCATGGTCTTTGAAAGCAGAAAGATGATCTTATGCTTAAGGTGCAAGACTTTGACCCAGGAGACCGGGGTTGTAGTTCAGGTTTTGCCACACAATGTGACCATAGGTAATCCATTTTATTTTGCTGGGTCAGAGTCCACATATGAAAAACAGGAATAATAGTACTGCTCTATATCTGAAATGTTGTGAGACTAAACTAATCAATGTTTGTGAGGCATCTGGACACTACAATGATGAGTACCATAGAAAAGCCAAATAAAATACATTAAGGTTTAGAGTTTTAGTGGTTTCAGAAGAGTGGACATGCAGACTTTAACAATTTATATAAAATTTGCGCACATCTTTTATCAATTCTATTACACAGCAATTCTCATTTCCATCCATGGTAATGCTTCACAAAGGAAAACTAGACTCTTCTTAGAGTATGCATCCGTGTGGATCCCACTCAGTGTGCACATATCCCGTGAGCACAAGACCTGATTCTTTGCGTAGTGTTCACCGGGCTACACCTGCACCTTGCAGGTCCTTGCCCCCTCACTCCGAGCCCAGGGCAGAGCAGTCAGAACTTTCAGTCAGAACTTTCCCTCAGTTCACGCTTACCACCCATGGCAGTGAGGTGGAACCAGGCTGTATCTGCCTGGTACCTCTTAGCACATTCTCCAAACCTATTCTAGGTCAAGCTAGTTAAGGTTAATTACATAGACATTTCCATTCTTTCTCCTTTAAATTTACTCCTTTTAAAAGTATTTCTCTCAGGCTCTGCACCACAATCACTTCAACAACAGGTTCAAAGCCTTCAGGCTTCAAATGCTGTCCATCTTATGATGGCCTCATTTCCCTTACAGATGGTGATAAGCATTTATTTTGTCTCAACAAGAGTTATGTACTTGACTGTTGCTCTGTCTCCCAGTTGTTCTCCTTAAGAGAGACAATCTAGAGACACGCAGCTAAAAGTCTATCTTCTGAAGCAGTCTGTGAGGGGTACTTTGGACCCAGAAGAATGGGCACAGAGTTTTAAGACAGGACCTTCTATGTCTAAGTCCTAGTCTGTCATTGCTCGTCAGTCAGAACATGACTCCCAAGGCCAGTATCAGTAAGAAGTCTGACCCAGCACCAATAGGCCAGAAGCAATGACACACCACAGACCAGCTCAGCACTGATGGCTGCTCCAGCACCAAAGATTAGTTCTCCTCCACACTAAGAGAGAGATCGAAAACTGGAACAAGCACAGTGCCTCAGCTGGAAGAAGCAGAGAGGGGGCTAGCTTCCCCAAGGGGAAACTTCAGCCACCGCCCATGCCTCATAGGTCATGGTTGCTAGAGCTTTAATCATTTTTGTTGCACTTCTCTGGACTTTCTCCAATTTTTCCACATCTTTTTCCTAAAATGTGGCGCCTAGAACTGGACACAATACTCCAGTTGAGGCCTAATCAGCGAGGAGTAGAGCAGAAGAATTACTTCTCGTGTCGTGCTTACAACACTCCTGTTAATGCATCCCAGAAAGATGTTGGGGTTTTTTGCAACAGTGTTACACTGTTCACACATATTTAGCTTGTGATCCACTATAACCCCCAGATTCCTTTCTGCAGTACTTCTTCTTGGGCAGTCATTTCCCATTTTGTATGTGTACAGCTGATTGTTCCTTCCTAAGTGGAGTACTTTGCATTTGTCCTTATTGAATTTCATCCTCATTTCTTCAGTCCATTTCTCCAGTTTGTCCAGATCATTTTGAATTTTAATCCTATCCTCCAAAACACTTGCAACTCCTCCCAGCTTAGTATCGTCCGCAAACTTTGTAAGTGTCCTCTCTAGGCCATTATCTAAATCACTGATGAAGATGTTGAACAGAACCTATAAACAAAGGAAGACATCTTGGACCCAGTCAAAGATCTCTGGCTGACCCGTTACCTTAGCCCCAACTGCAAAGAGAGTAGTAAAAAAGATGTGTGATGCCACAGAAGGGTTTCAAACATTTCTACACTCATTTAACAGATGAGACCTTGCACTCCATGAAAGACTCCGGAGCCACATTGCGATATCTGTGCATTTAAACCCCAGCCTCAAGGCAGAAGTCTTTCAGACACTAATCTCAGACCAGAGAGAGTGCCCACCTACAAGGTCTCTGGATCTCTGGTGATCTCTGTGATTCAGGAGAATGCTAGACAGCCTGACATACCAAAGGCTGCTACCAAAGATATAGACTTCAAAAAGCTGGATCACTGTGGAAGTAAATCTTGCTCCTTTGCTTCACACCAGCTACATGTATCAAAGTACCAAGTGTTATTTGCTAAGTATGACAGAAAAATCTCCCTTTGTGAACAAGCTTCCTCCAGTTGCCAGAGAGGAATTAAAAACCATGATCTCTGAAGGGCAACTGGTGGAAAATTTTGTTACAAGCAGCCACAGACACTTCTGAGACACAGTTGGTTCCATGCCCACAGAAGTTTCAGGGAGGAAGGCTTAGTGGTGACAAGTATCAACTATCCCAAAAGGAGGTTCAGAGCACCATAGATGACTTGCCTTTTGAGGGCACAGGTCTGGTTAGCAATTTAACAGCTCCTTGAAAGACTCCAGAGCCACTTTGAGATCTCTGAGTATTTATATCCCAGCCTCAAGATGGAAGCTTTTCAGACACCAATCTCAGACCAGACAAAGTGCTCACCTACTCTCAACAACTTCCTACTTATGCTCACAGGAAGGAACTCAGGGTCTCTCAAAGGTGGCCTCCATCTTCTACAGTCAGCAACCAACCTACAACATCATCAGGAAAGCAGGTTTCAACCAACATGTCTGAATAACAACCTAGCCATATAGAGCTATTCCCAAACCCTGTCTTCAGAAGCCATCTTTCCGTATTCTACCGGGCTTGGATTACCAACAAACAGGTACAAGAAATCCCCTACCATGGACAAACTATTAAATTCCAGTCCCTGCCTCGTAACCAAGCCCCTATTCATCCCTGTTCAGAGGCCCTTCTCATGAAAGCCAGCTGAAAGAAGTTGCCCCCCTACTTCACCTTGGAACCAAAGAAATTCAAGGGAAGAGGTTTCTACTCCTAATATTTTCTTACTCTAAAGGGGAAAAAAAGACTGAAAAAATATACATGTAGTCTCAGATTCAAGATAGTAATGTTAGTCTTCATCATCCCTTCCTTACTGGCTCAAGACCGGTTTTTGGCTTGACCTCCAAGATGCATACTTCCAGACTGTGATCCATCTGTCCCCCAGGAGGTACCTGTAATTCACTGCACACAACAGAATTAAGAGGAGCACATATAGACTCTGAATCAGTAAAGACATACATTCCCAAGGAGAGATTTCAGTCTACCAGTATGTGAGTCTGGTTAGTGGAACTACATGCTCTTCTGTCTATCCAGACAATCTTCTACAGCATCAAGATAAATCTATCACAGTATGAACCTGTCTCAAATATGTCGGGCCACACTTCAGCTTTCACTTCTAGCCAGACTTCACCTACTTCTTTTACAGGGCTGTCTGAGTCACCATATCAATCTGTGAAACACTAAACGGACATGTTCCTCAGTCCCAGCTCATATCCTATTGTCACTGAAATGGTAGAAGGATGCTCAGAACATTTGGAAAGGAATATCCTTCTCTACACCTCTGCCTACAAAGATGCTGATCAGGAACAGTTTGGGGATCCATGCTCACCTGGACCATCTTCAGATACATGGGATATGGTCTCAGAAGGAAATGAGTCTTCCCATACACATCCTAGAACTCCAGACAAACAAAGAATACCTCTCAACTTTAAAGAATTTCATTATACACATACTTACAACCACATCTATGATGTATTATGGTAAACAAGCAGGGAGGTGCCCATTTAACCCCTCTGTGCCAAGAGGCAATCAATCAGTCTTATGGGATAACTCCAATTGCTTTTCATCTTCCAGGGGCCAACAATTTAGATTTCTCAGAAGATGATCTGTCACCATTCACAAATGGTCTCCAGAGAGCTCCATCCTTAGACTGATATTTCAATAGTGGGGAATCATAGAAAGGTAGGGCTGGAAGGGACCTCAATAGGTCATCTACTCCAGTCCCATGCACTCAAGGCAGGACTAAGTAATAACTAGACCATTCCTGACAGGGGTTCATCTAACCGGTTGAAAAACCTCCAATGACAGAGATTTCACAACCTCCTAAGGCAATTTGTTCACGTGCTTAACTACCCTGCCAGTTAGGAAGTTTTTCCAAACATCTAACCTAAACTTCCCTTGCTGCAATTTAAGCCCATTGCTTCTTGTCCTATCCTCAGAGATTAACAAGAGCAATTTTCCACCATCCTCTTTGTAACAACCTTTTAATGTTCTTTAAAACTGCTATGTCCTCCCCTTCACTCTTTTCTTCTCTAAACAAACCCGTGTTTTTCAATCTTTCTTCATAGGTTACATTTTCTAGACCTTTTAATCATTTTTGTTGCTGTCCTCTGCACTTTCTCCAGTTTGTCCACATCTTTCCTGAAATGTGGTGCCCAGAACTGGACACAATACTCCTGTTGAGGCCTTACCTAGGGTTACCATATTTGCACAATCAAAAAAGAGGACACGGGGGGAAGGAGCCCCGCTCTAGCCCCGCCCCCATCCACTCCCTCCCACTTCCCACCCCCTGACTGCCCCCCTCAGAACCCCCAACCCCTCCCTGCTCCTTGTCCCCTGACTGCACCCTCCTGGGACCCCTGCCACTAACTGCCCCCTAGGACTCCACCACCCCCTATCTAAGCCTCCCTGCTTCTTGTCCCCTGACTGCCCCCTCCTGAGAACCCCCTATCCTAACTGCCCCCCTAGGACCCTACATGTCCCCTGACTGCCCCGACCCTTATCCACACCCCCCACCCCCAGACAGACCCCCGGGACTCCCATGCCCTATCCAACTGCTCCCCGCCCACTGACGGGACCCCCAGAACTCCCGACCCATCCAACCCTCTCTGCTCCCTGCCTGCCTTGACCCCTCTCCACACCCCGGCCCCCCTGACAGCCCCCCCAGAACCCCCGACCCCTCTAACCCCCCCTGCTCCCTGTCCCTGACTGTCCCAACCCCTCTCCATACCCCTGCCCCCCGACAGCCCTCCCGAACTCCCGACCCATCCAATCCCCCCCCTCCCCGCTCCCCTCTGACCAGGGCCGGCTTTAACAAGAGCCCAGGAATCGGGCTGCACTCCGGCCGGAGTCGCGGGGCTTGGGGCCGGGCCGGAGGTGCTAGGCCGGGGCCGAGTTGTCTAAATGCTTTACTAGACCTAAACAGAATAGAAACACAAATAAGGTGCTTTGCATGTTGTCTTTTTTTTTCTTGTTTCTTTTGCTTTTTTCGGTTGCCTTTTTTAAAAAAAAGACTTGCTAGCTACTAAGTCTGCTTTGAAAAGTGCTATTAACATACAAACAAATATCACTTCACAGCAGACTTACTCAGCCCTGGCAAGCCTGCTGTCAAATTAAGTCCTGAATGGAGAGGTGGGTACAGAGGGTACAGAGGCAGTAGGGTCAGGGTCTGATGGGGCACTGCGGGGAGGCAGTGGGGGCCAGGAGTGATTGGGGAGGAGTGAGCTCAGGGACAGAGCCAGCCACCACATGGCTGGGGAACAGAGCCTGAAGCTCCATGACTGGAGCCTGCCACTTACCACCCCAGGGCTGAAGCCCGACCTCACTGCCCCTGGGAAGGTAGGGAATTCACAGGCTGCCTGCTCCTCCAGCTTTTTGTGTCTCCGGTGGGGTGGGGGGAAGTGGCAGGGCCCAACTACTGCTGGTGGCCCTGGGGGAGGGGCTGCTGCTTTCTCTCCTCCAGTCACTTCCCAGCTGGCTGTGGCTGCAAGAAAAGCCCCTGGTGGCTGCATTTGAGAAATGCTGTGTTAGATACATGTGAGATGGAAAATGTATTGAAATCTTTCTGTAGCACCCGTTACCATAGTATCTAATTTACTTGGGAAGGGCTTAGCTCTACAAAGGAAGGGCCCTAGTGAACTTCATGGAGATTTCTGCTCTTCTCTTTTCCCTGGTTAGGAGTGATTCTGCTTGGGTTATCATGGGAAAGCTCTCAACAAGGGCTAAAGACATTGAGATTGAATTAGTCTGACCTCCCTTGGGAGTTCATTCCCCAGCCTGATCTATCTCAACCAGGAATGTATTCCCCCACTCATCCCAGGTTCTCACACTCACTTCATCCAGGACTTTTATTGCCCAGAAAAGCACAGTTCTTTCATTCTGGCACAGATAAAGATTGTCACTGATGTAGGGAGACATCATTTGGAATATGAGAGGCATTTCACATCAGATTCTCAAACAAACTAGTGAAATATAGCCTAAATGAACCTACTATAAGGTGGATGCACAACTGGCTGGAAAACCATACTCAAAGAGTAGCTATCAATGGTTCACAGTGAAACTGGAAGGGTATATTGAGTGGGGTCCTGCGGAGATCTGTCTTGGGTCTGGTCTGGTCAATATCTTCATTAATAATTTGTATAATAGCATACAGACTACACTTATAAATTTGCAGATGATACCAAGCCAGTGGAAGTTGCAAGCGTTTTGGAGGACAGGATTAGAATTCAAAATGATCTTGACAAACTGGAAAAACGGTCTGAATTAAATAGGATGACATTCAGTAAGGACAAATGCAAAGTATTACACTTAGGAAGGAATAATCAATTGCACAAATACAAAATAGGAAATGACTTCCCAGGAAGGAGTACTGCCAAAAAGGATCTAAGGGCTATAGTGGATTACAGACTAAATATAGGTCAACAGTGTAATACTATTCCCAAAAAAGTGAACAACATTCTGGGATGTACTAGGAATGTTGTAAGCAAGACATGAGAAATAATTCTTCCACTCTACTCAGCAGGGATGAGGCCTCAACTGGAGTATTCTCTCCAGTTTTAGGTATCACACTTCAGGAAAGAGGTGTACAAATTTGGAAAAAGTCCAGAGGAGAGCAACAAAAATGACTAAAGGTCTAGAAAACATGACCTATGAAGAAAGATGACCTATGAAGAGTTTGTTTAGTCTGGAGAAGAATGTATGTAAAAGGTTGTTAAAGAGAAGAGAATAATAAAATGTTCTTAACCAGAGGATAGGACAAGAAGTAATGAGCTAAAATTGCAGGCAGTGAGGTTTAGGCAATTTTTCCTATCCAGGTAATTAAGCACTGGAACAAGTTGCCTAAGGAGGTTGTGGAGTCTCCCTCATTGGAGGTTTTTAAGAACAGGTCAGACAAACACGTGTCAGGGATGGTCTAGATCAGGGGTGGTCAAACTGTGACTTGCAAGCCACATGCGGCTCTTTTACAATTAAAGTGTGGCTCTTGGAGCCCCCCAACCCCAATTCTCCATCTACCAGTCGGGGGGGGGGAAGAGCTCGGGACCTCTGCCTTACAGTGGGTGGTGAGGCAGGGGCTTCTGCCCTGTGTGTGTGTGGGGGTGGGGGTCTTGGGGCTTCAGCCCCACAGGGTGCACCTGCCGGGGCTTGGGGCTTCAGCAGGAGCAAGGTTGAAACCTGAGCCCCAGCAGACACTTCCCGAGGTGCTGAAGCCCTGACTCCCGGCAGGCATGCCCCGGCTCTTGAACTTCTGAAGATTGTTGTATGCGGCTCAGCGGGTCGGTAAGTTCAGCCACCTCTGGTCTAGATAATACTTAGTCCTCCTGCCTCAGTGCAGGGGCCTAGACTAGGTGACCTATTGAAGTCCCTTCTGGTCCTACATTTCTATGATTATTATAAGAAGTCAAAATTTGGTTGACGATGTTCCCTTGCAAGAAGAGTATCTGGGAAGAGGCTGTTCAAGGACCAATGTGATTGATTTGGTTAAGCCTGAATACCTTCCTCATTTAAAAAAAAGTTTAATCTGCGCAATCTGAATATCTGCCCTTCTAGACTGTATTGTGTCTGAATAAACTGTGTTACTACATATAGTTTATTCAGACAGAATGCAGTCTAGAAGGGCAGATAATATACATGCATACAGGGGAGATGTTCAAAAGGCACAAATAGCAGTAAGTCTGCATGCCCCTCCCCACCCCTCAACTATCAAAAGTGGCTAAGACACCATGCAATACCTTTGAAAAGTTAGAAGTAACTATCTACTTGAACAGTAACGTGGGAGTAATGCCATATTTGTCAGATACAATAAGATCATGTCTACACTACCAATTTGTGTCGACAAAAGTGATGTCAATACCCAAAAGTCGACATCATAAGAATCGCAATTTTGTGTTCACACTTGCTCCGTCTGTCAGCAGATCGCATCCACGGTGGGGGCACCATCATTGACAGTGTAAGCAATGCACTGTGGGTATCTATCCCACAGTCCTTCTGTCGCTAGGTGTTGTGGGATGACGGAGCAGATCGCAGCGCATCTTGGGACAGTGCTAAATGTCCCGTGATGCATTGCTTTCTGTCCCAGCACTCCATGGGCTTCCGGCTTTCTTTCATGGTATTTTTTCAACAGCCCTTCTGTGCTGTGCACCCCGGCATCTTTGTGAGAAGGGATGGATCCCGCACTGCTCTCCTATGCTCTGTTAACTGTCATGAAGACATTGCAGATAGCAGTGCAGTTAATCATGAAGTTCCTAACTGAAGAAGACTCGCAGGTGCCCGACGTGCTATGGATAGGAGCAACTTTAGATTGCTTTTGGCATTCACAGAGCAGGAGCATAGGGTAGACCATCGCTTTTGGGCTCATGAAACAAGCACTGAATGGTGAGATCATATCATCATGAAGGTGTGGGATGATGAGCAGTGTCTACAGAACTTTCGGATGTGGAAAGTCACCTTCCTGGAACTGTGTGCGGAGCTGGCCCCAGACCTGCGGCGCAAGGACACCAGAATGAGAGCTGCCCTCTCAGTACAGAAGTGTGTGGCAATTACTGAGTGGAAGCTGGCAAATCCAGACTGCTACTGATCAGTCACAAATCAATTGGAGTGGGGAAGTTGACCACTGGGGCTGCATTAATGCAAGTGTGCAGGGCAATAAATCACATTCTGCTACGAAGGACCATGACTCTGGGAAATGTGCATGAAATAGTGGAAGGCTTTGCAGAAATGGGGTTCCCTAACTGTGGAGGGGTGATAGATAGCACACATTCCAATTTTGGCACCAGACCACCTTGCGACGGAGTACATCAATAGGAAGAGGTACTCTTCCATGGTGTAGCAGGTGCTTGTGGATCATGGTGGGCGTTTCACTGACATCAATGTGGAGTGGTCTGGGAAGGTGTATGATACATGCATCTTCAGTAACACCGGCTTGTACAGAAAGCTGCAAGCGGGGAACTTTCTTTCCTAACCAGAAGATTACAGGGGGGGGGGGGGTTGTTGAAATGCCCATAGTGATCATGGGGGATCCCTCACAGCTGTGGCTGATGAAACCTTACATGGGATACCTGGACAGCAGTAAGGAGCAGTTCAACAGGCTCAGTGGGTACCCGCTGACAGTTGAATGTGCCTTTGGCAGATTAAAGGCACCCTGGCAATACCTTTACGGCAGGTTGGACCTCACTGAGGATAATATGCCTATGGTCATAGCCGTGTGCTGTAACTTGCATAATCTCTGTGAAGCTAAGGGTGAAAAGTTTGCTCAGAGGTGGAGTGCTGAGGCAGACTGCTTGGCCACTGATTTTCAGCAGCCAGATACCAAGGCTGTCAGAGGAGCCAAGAGGGGAGCTATTTGAATCAGGGAGGCTTTGAGGCAGCACTTTGACAATGACCACCAGTAACATATCTCTGTCTAAGTTGCTTCAATTTTAATTACATATAGTTTTCCTAGGGGGCAATAGTGACATTTGAGGCCTTATATTCCTGTAATAAAGTTCACTTTTATTGCACAAGAAACAGCACACACAAACGCATGGTGGGAAAGGAACCAGGGAAGGATAGACTTTCACAACTATGTGTAGGTCCAGTTATCATTGTAAAAGTTGTCTGAGGAGGTAGAGTGAAGGGGAAACTGAGAAGTCCAGGAAGGTGGAAAGGAATGTGCAGGCGGAGTTTGTGGGGCTATGGAAAAGTGTTCTGAATATGCTGCAGTAGCGATCAAGCATTGATCTGCTCAGTCTGCAGCTTTATTAAGAACTTCAGCAGCTGCATTTGCTCCTCTATTACTTTAATCATCCACTCAGTAACATCTTTAACAAACACGTGATTCTCTTTTCTGTCCTGCCATTCGGCTTCCCAGCACACTTTAAGTTCCCTTTTTTTCTGCAGGACCTCCCACAACATGTCTTCTTTGCTGTGCCTTGAGCACTTTCTTATCTGAGGGAAACACTCAGCCAGAGTGCATAGAGTGTTCCTGAAGGCCACGTCTGCTGAAGCACAGGGGACAATACACAGAAGGGGGATTGTTAAATTCACACACAGCATTGAAACATTTCTGCTAAATACACCTTTTGCAACATTGCAGAGATGTATGCCTGGCTAGGGTCAGTGAGAAAGTGATGGCAAACTCCCAAAGCATGGTGAGGGTTGGTAGGGAGAGGGGTGCTCGACCTGGGGAAAAGAGCACACCCTCTTTGCAAGGGTCGTGGTACAGCATTCTAGCAAACAAATTCTAAAATTCTCCCCCACTTTTCCCACAGGCAGGGGTCATTCTAGCAGACATCTCGCTGCTAAGGGTAAGCAGGGAAACAAGGGTACATCTACTACATGCTTGTGACTTCCACTCTGCTCCCTATGCTGCTCGCCTGTGTACCGCTTTGGTCCCTGCACAAGTGATTGCCAAACGGTGCAGAAAAGTTTCCTACAATGGGGGAAGGAACAAAGCTGCTCTGCCACGGAACCTTTGGCAGACGATTACTGAGTACCTCCAAAAACCAACAAGGAGTCCTTGTGGCACCTTAGAGAGTAACAAATCTATTTGGGCATAAGCTTTTGTGGGCTAAAACCTACGTTTACTGCTGGAAATGGGCGATGTCCACCTTGAGTGCATTGGCTTTGTTAGCACTACAAAAGTAGTTTTCCTCCTTTGATATTCACGCCTTCCTGTCAACTGTTGAGAATAGGCCACTTCCATCTTAATTGAATTAGCCTCATTAGCACTGACCCTCACCCCACCCCACCCGGTAAGGCAACTCCTCTCTTTTCATGTGCTGTAATTTTTAATATTGCTTTCTGTATTTTTTACTCCATGCATCTGATGAAGTGGGTTTTAGCCCACGAAAGCTTACACCCAAATAAATGTGGTAGTCTCCAAGGTACAGCATAAGAACTCCTCATTGTTTTTGCTGATACAGACTAAACACAGCTACCCTTCTGAAACTTGAGTACCTCCAGGAAACTTTCCTAGAGATCTCTCTGGAGGATTCCCGTGAGATCTCAGTGTGCATCAACACCCTGTTCTGCCATACTGATTAGCTACACCGGGAAGTGTCCAGCTCATGGAAACACAGCCAGCCTTCCATATTTCTGTGCCCTGAACCCACCTCCACACTATACAAGCCACAGCCACTTACCAGGAGTCTCATCTCCTGCTTCTTGCTCACTAGAGAGCAACTGCTGAGACTGGCTAGACACCTCCAGAGTGGAGAACAGTTCCTGGCTGCCTGCCCCACTTGGCAACCCCATCGGGAGCTGCACATCCTCCTATAACTCCACCTCTTCATCAATAACTTCATCCTCCAGCTTAGGTCCTCTTTCCACTGCCTCCGTGCCCGCCGAAGTATCCATGGGGCTCTTGCCGTTGGAGGGGGCGGGGGGGGGGTCACCGAGGATACCATCCAGCATTTAAATGGGAACCAGGCTCAAAGCCTGCTTAGGTTAGGTGGTCACAACCCAGGATTTGCATGGATGAAAGAACCACACCCACAGGACTATAAAGTTATTTACAGTTCCCACCACCCACTGAACTTTATAAAAAAAATAAACACAATAGCATGTCTTATAGAACATTTATAATACATAAACGGTTCACAAAGCCTCATACTGAGGTAGAAACAGCTTTGTAAAAATGTACATTACATATATTCATAGACATTACAATGTTTTAAAGTAAAAGAACCCAAACATACAGCTCTGCAGTTAGGGAGATGACAACCGCATAAAACTGCATCACTTTTCCCCCCAGGCAAACACTAAAGTTACATAAAATAAGGGGTTCATGAAGAACACACTGATGCATGTCAGCGTGCTCTTCAAGATAGAACTTAAGAGCATTCTTGTCCTATGACTTATTAATGAAAACTACATCTATTTTGCTGCAGTCCCCTTTCTTGCAACAACTCCTTAGGACTGCAATGGTTTTGGATTGAAAATTTAAACTATAGAACACAGCAGTGTTTTATGTGCTAAAGTAGCTAAAGTCTACAAACTCTAAAAGCAAAGTGAAAAGTGTATATGTCAGATTTAGCAAACCTACCTTAAATTTGACAGAGACCTATGTGTTAAAAGTTTAACTACTGTTATGCAGCGATGTGGGGAGATTTTGATATTCAAAGATTTATTCAAACATTGACTACCTCTTAAAAAAAAATGTTGAAAGTTGCTTTATTGTGCTGACACAAACTCAGTAAGTATTCATGTATTTGCACCAGAAACCATGACAGGAGGTACGATAATTTGGTTTACAACTCGCTTCCCAACTTTGTTTCTACTTACAATGTTCCTATTTTTAAAAAGACTGAATGCATGTAAAAGTATACTGCTATTGGTCAAACAGCTGAACTTGTAAGCAGAACAGCAAGATTAGTTAAATGCTTCTCATTAGAGAGATGCATTTTGTCACAGGACTTTACTATTTTACAATATGCTGTTTCTTTGAATGTTGATTTAATAGAAGCCAAGCCCAAGTTTTCATTGATTAAGTCTCGACAATAGGTACAAATGTGTCAACTAGGTCCCCTCAACAGTGGTTATAAAATTAAACTCATGGTGTGAGAAAAGAATCCTAACTAAACCCACATGCTTTGGAAAATGTAGCCTAAAGGTGTTGTGTTGCATTTTTTTAAACCAATACTCAGATATACAAATAGAAAAGAATATCAGGCTCACATTTATACAGTATCCCATATAGGCAATTAATTTCACAAACTAAAGGTCATAAGGAAGAATCAGACCTCCTGTTATCAGTAAGGCTGCATCAGGCTTAGAAAGCTTTCAGGACTGTCTCAATTCAGGCACACAAAGAATCCCCTCCTTTCCATCCATGAGAGAAATAAAAGGTTCAAGTACAAGGCCAAATCAAACATCACAGAACTGAGTAAGCAACATACAAATCAGAATTCTAAGAAGACTAAATAACTGATGCTGTGTTATGAAATAAATCCAATATATGTGTTTTAATATGCTGTTTTAAATACCCTTAAATAGAGCATTTCTTGCTCCCATCACATGAAAAATCAGAATGTCTAGATATAAAAATACAGAAAAAAAACAGTTCCCTATAGCAGAATAGGTTAGAATATGCATTCTAGAAAGAAATGGTGTTTCCCTCTTAACTACCCACTGAGTTACTTGATTGCCTGCTTTTCAGAGGTGCTAAGCAATACCAGTTCCAACTGAAGTCAACAAGAGCATTGGTGCTCAATGCCTTTGAAAAAAAGTCAGACAGAGTTAAAAGTTCAGTTACAAGCCAGTACTACTTATGCAACATAATTTTGATGGGGAAAAACCCTATAGTATTACCCATTTCATTTTATATTGATTCAAAATAATTATCACTAAAAATCAGCACCTAACTTTTGAGGCTTCTTTTGAAAAGCCATAGCCCCTATTGCATATTTCAATACGCTGAGTTCAACAGGACTACTCATGAATATAAGTGTTTGCAGTATCAAGCCCTTACAGTTTTCCTCAAGCTGCCTCAAATTTTGATCTACTTCTACTTGTTTACTACACACCTCTAGGAAGTTGACTCTAAAATAAGTATATTTATGAATGAAACTTACCACCAGATGTAAGATACTCTACCAAGTAACATTGGATATATTTCTGAAAAATTTCATGGGAAGCATAAACAAAAAGACACTGAAGTATTAGTTTCCTTTTTCCTAAAATTCAGTGTTGTGTTTTTATTAACAAAAATCAGGAATGCACAATACAGACAATTAGCTGCTTTCCTGTCCCACCTGGTAAAGTGCTTACTCATAGAGTCACTAATTTCATGCTTTAAAAAATAATTTATGCAGTAATTCAAGAAAGCTGCCACTATTCTGGAATTATGGTCTTCAGAATTAAATCAAGTCTGTATAAATCAGATTAAAAGATTGAGATGTATTGCAAGTTGCCAGGATATAGTTTGGGCTCATTACAGCAACATGAATGTACAAGTCGTACAGCAATTGGAGTATAACTCCCACCTTGGACCTAAAACGGAATATATACTGTACTCAAGTCCAGGGGGTGGCAGGGGGAAAAAAGTTTTTTCTTTTTATTTAAAGATGTGTCCATTGCAGGCAATGGCTACAGCCCTAGAAAAATATGACTTCTGGCACAAACAGATTAAGCATTTACAATGGAATTAGTGTCTAGATTTCTAGACCTACTCAAGATGTATTTATCTGTGACTGTTACCTAAAGAGGACAACCATGTCAGGACTAGTAGCCTCTCTATAAAAGCAAAAGGAAAACAAATAGTCATGACTTTCAGTAATACTATATTTTTGGCAATAAACTGTTTTATATTTTGTTAGGTAGTTATACAGCAGGACCTTGCCAATTCCCACTAGTGACTGGGAGACCAAATACAAACTATTAAGCATACTAGTCAAACAGCTTACAGTGAAAAAAGCAAGGATATGTATTTCAAGTGCACTTTGTTCATGTCAGAGGTGCAGTTTGACAATGCTTCATTGCACATTTGCAAAATATACTACCATATATTTACTAACAATCTTAATGTAAAACCTCATTATAATACTTTGCTGAGAAGCTGAGTAAGCCCACTGTCACAAACAGGCCCAGTCTCCCTCTGGAAGGGCACCACTTATGAGTGAGTATTATAGGGAACATTAGAGACATGCAAATTAGGGAGGAGCTCTATATTCAAAGGGGGGGGGGAAGGGAGGAGAACCTACATTTCCTTCACTAACCAAAACACTTTTAATATAAAATATATTAATTTAAATACTGTTTAAGACCTTACAAACACAGTATGCAGTAAATCCATAAATAAGGCCAAAACGGTCCTTACATTATCCTGTTGTGCCTGGCTATTGCAGCACATATGTAAAAGGAGCCACTGTTGGAAAACAAGCAACACAACTTTGCACTTCTATAGTGCCTTCCATCAGAAGATCTCAAAGGTCTTTAGAAACCAATGGATTAAGCCTCACAATACCCCATGAGGTAGGTATGATCTGCATTTTACAAATAGGTAAAATGAGGCAGAGAGAGATTAAGCAACTAGCCCAAGGTCACACAATGTAAGTGACAGAGCTGGGAAAAGAACTCAGTCCTTCCAACTCTCAGTCCTGTGCTTAATTACTAATCATTGTTTCTCATTGTACATATGTAACTCCAAAGGTGGATTTAAGGGTACATTTTGGCCTGGAAGACGACTCTCAGCATGGGCCCAAAGTCCCTTAGTGTCCCCTTTTATATTGCCTTCTGTTCTCCCCAAATACCCCTCTGACTCAAAGAGTCAATGACCCAATTCTTGAGAAAGTACGAGTTGATGGCACATTGTAACAGCTTCTTCAGAGCTAGTCTATCATTTAGTTGAGTTAAACATTTTTAAACTGAATATTTACAAATTCAATGAGTAAAATTCTTTGACACATTACTTTAAAAAGGGTAAAATATATTGGATGAAATCCTGGCCCCACTTATGTCAATGGCAAAGTTTCAACTGTCTTCAATGGGGCCAGGATTTCACCTACCGTAAAAAGTACTTACTGCTGCATTGAGATGATTAGCAAAATTTCATCCAATTGAATTTTTACTGCAGTTATCATTTAAACCCTTGAAACCCAGGAAATATAATGCCAATGTTGACAGACGCTCCACTTGAACAGTGCTGGTTGGCATTACTATGATAAATACCAACTCCTTTAAATAAAAGCTCCAGTTCCAATGTTACAGCACTGGAACTTAAAGGTTCTGGCAAATTCTTACATTTATACAATGATCTAATGAAATCAAAAGTGCAACTGAACTTGTGAAGAAGGAAGAACACAATGCATATTTTATGAATTAGCCAACAATTAATTACTTTATCAGTCACTTCATCTCTCAGTCTGACCAGAGTATACAGCAGGTTGAACTTACATTTTAACAGAACATAACTTTCACAACTGATTTTTACAGCCAATTTTAAATTACCCCATAGCCCCACTGGGGAAAAAAATTGGACAGTTTTCTATCAATCACGTGATACATTTCCTTTAAAATATGCTACTATTTATGCTATGCAATAAATCCACACACACACGCACACACACAAAAAATAACCCCACTCACAATAGTTCACTGTATAAGTTTATGGAAAATGTGTGAAACTGACAAAGTGGTTTCTAGTTTGATGTTGTTATATCAATAAAAACATTCTATGAACTTTGGCTTTCATGTGGGTTACAAACAATATATTAAAATATCTACAAATCAAATATTAAGGGAAAGAGTAGCCCCAATGAAAAGTCAAACACAAACTGAGTTCCGATTTACTTATCCCTCAAGTAGCTTTTCAGGGGAGAAAATATTTTAATTTGAAGCACAACAAAAGTCTTCCTGCTGAAGTGTTGAAACTAGTTTTCCAAAATTTTGTTTACAGCATTGGCACTCTTTCAGTGCCGCTCATTACAAAGTCAACACGAACACATTGTGTCATGACAATGCTATTATGTTCTTTAAAACAAGCATTCTAGATTTAGCAATGTGACAAGAACAGGGACTTCAGCAATTACATTGCTTGACAAACTTGCATCTCAAATATCAGTCCCTTCTTCTTGCAATAAAGCTGTAGTTGAAGCCATCAAAACTCAAAACAGCACAACCCTGGAGATTACAAAGATGATTCAAATTGTGTGTCTGGGTCATCGTCTGCCTCTAGCCTAACAGCAGGTATACTTTCCGATTTAGTCCTCCTAGTTTTGTGGTGTGGAGAGTCAATGATTATTTCTGAGCATGAAATAGCAATTGAAGAGGTCTTTGCTGTCTTCTTTTCAGTACTGCCTTCTGCTGTCCCACAACACTGCTTCAGAGCACACTGAGTTCTGCAGGGAAACTCACATTTGCCAACACCTGATTCAGAGCCTACACTGGAAAACTCAGGCTGAATTGTAGTGGCATGGATCCCTTCATCATGAAAAATCTCTTTAATGTGCTTTGCCACTTTCATGTATGATGCAGGGTCATGACATTTTATATGAGCAGTACCAATGATCCTGCTGCCTGCCAGCTGCCAAACATGTAGTTCATGGACTGCTTCAACTCCTTCAAGTTTACGTAATTTCAAGTTCAAAGAATAAATATCAATTTGTTTGGGAACAGTTTGCAAAAGGATAAGGGCAGATTCCTTAAGTAATGGATAAGTTGTGTAAAGGAGTATACAAACCATTATCAGACAAAGAGCGGGATCTAAATACAGCACCCAGCAGGGACCAGCTACATGAATACCCTCTTGTATGGGTAGAGCAGCACTGTCAAGCAGTGGGGCTACAGTAGCATTTTCTATGCAATGGCTATTGACACATGGATTTAAACAGGGCCCATCTTTGGGGCATGGGTTCCAATAAAAGTAAAAGACCGAGGCATTCACCACCACAATCACTGAACCCAAGGCATCTCCAAGCACATGCAGAAAAACTCCACGCATGTTAAGCTGTCCACTGGAGTCTTCTTCAACCTCAATGTCCAGAGAGTTACGACCAATGCTTCCATTTGCTTGTAGTTCCGCCTTGCCATCACCTGCAAAGAAAACAGTGAAACAGTGACATACTACATCACAATATCAGATATTATAAACATTTTACTATATCATAGTATGAACTCACAATAAGTTTAGAAACCACATTACTACAGTGAATATTGTAGCAAAGTGACTTCACTTAGGTTTTTGTTTTTTAAATCCTCTACCACTGCACAATTCACCTACAGTTATAGCCCAGCAATTCAATTTGTGTCCTTGTAGCTTATAGCAGAATAGTGGATAGAGAAGAGTTTATTGATTATCTGTACAAAGTAAGCTGTGAAACTGTTGTACTTTCTATAGTAGGATAAGGAAGGGCCAGGTAAGAGAAAAGATGTTGCAGTTTATTCAAAGAGGTTCAACTGAGTGAAGTGACTAGAAACTTCACTACTTTCAGAGCAAAATGCACAAAAAGCAAGCTAGCCAGTCTACCACTTCCACAATAACTATGAAAGTCTAGTGGTCACTGCTGATCAGAAGGGAGAGAAATATACCCATATGCACATTTTTATAATTTTTGAAGGTACTCAGAAAATGGGGGCCATAGAAGAACTAGATGAAGAGATAGACAGATGGCTTATACATAGAAGGTAATTGGTTAGGACATTAGAATGTAGATTGTTAGTGCTTGTCTGCACTAGGATATGACAGTGTTAAAACACATGTTAACTAACACAATGTGAGACATATGTTAGTACTCAGCATAGACAAGGGCTATCATATTTTAAGTTTATCATGTGGTCATGCTTAACCCCACTATTTATATAATGTTTTCTAGTGTAGAAGAGACCTATGACAGTATAAAGGCATATAGTAGATACTACAAATTTCTGAGGTATACGGTGTTCAGGTATGACAAGAAAGAATTAGTATTTTTCATGGAAATTTAACTCTGCATTTTCTGATTTCCAAGCATTTCAACTTTACAAACTACAATATTCTAATGAGGTTCTGTCACAGATATACTTAACTGTAATGCCTAAGGATTTTACGGAGATGAGGTGGGTGAGGTAATATCTTTATTGGACCAACTTCCGATGGTCAGAGAGACAAGCTTTCGAGCTTAGACAGAGCTGTATTTCAGGTCTGGGAAACGGAATACCTCTGTGTAAGCTTGTCTCTCAAACCAACAGAAGTTGGCCCAATAAAAAAAGATTACCTTACCAACCTTGTCGCTCTAACTCAGTGGGTTACTATATGTTGAAACTAGGATACTTACCTAGGAAGTGAAACAACACTAAGGCTTATTAAGTGGTCAAGTTAATGCTTAAGGTACTAGAGCAACCTTCCTATATTGTCATAAAGCAAATCTTTTAAAAACCAACATACAGCCCAACTACACAATGATTAGCGGATTGAGTTTATGTTATGCTAAACACTTAGAGAACAAGAAGATGTAAAGTTTACCTGACAGGTGTCTGGTAGAGATGCATTTCCCCCCAACCCACACCGAAGTCTGCTGGATTGCCAAACAAGGGCACAATGCAGAAAGGAAGTTGTCGGAGAAGAAGGGTGCATGAGTGTACTGAGTACCTGTGGATCCTTTGACTAGCTAATATAGGAACAGCAACTGTCACCAAGATACTACTACATAAACTACTACCTAATGAGGGAGTCTCTTACTTTTCTTCCACCAGCATGCAGGTGGCCTCCAAAATCCACTGTGTAGTACAGGATGTCATTACCCCTCTACCACGGTACTTGACAAAGTCATATCTCCCTTACTTTGTCCTACTTCATCTCCTCTGAGAAAGAGGAAGTGGACCTCTCCCCTACCCATCTCCCAATCTGATACAGGCGTGTCTACCAGCCCCTCGCCTTCCTAAATTTGCTAGAAGAGATTTTCCCCCTTCAGACCTCAGGCTAAGGGAGGGATCCTACCGGGGGCAGTACTGCTTACCTAGCTTCTCCTGGTTGACTCCATTGGTGCTGCTGCAATTCTCCACCAGCGTGTTGGTCTCCTCCTTGCGCAGCACAGCATCACCGTCCCCCGAAGACCGCTCCAATTTGGTGCGGCTGCCGCTGCGGTGGTGCTGGCTCCCCCCGTGCGAGTGCCCGTGCCCCCCACCTCCATGCTGGTGGAAGAGGCAGAGCCCCAGCAGGTTGACGAGGAGCCCCGCAGCTCCCACGCCAATCACCACGACCGGCTGCTGGATCTCGTGGGGCTCGGTGAAGCGCTCGATGGCCTCCAGCAGGATGGTGAAGCAGAGGGCGGTGAGGAAGACCGCGTTGACCAAGGCGCCCATCACCTCGGCCCGCACCCAGCCGAAGGTGTTCTTGTGGGTGGCGCGGGTGCGCTGGGCGAAGCGCACGGCCACCAGGGCCACCACCAGGGCCATGACGTCGGACAGCATGTGGAAGGAGTCCGAGAGCATGGCCAGCGAGGCGGTGACCCGGCTCACCACCACCTCCACCACGAAGAAGAGGAAGGTGAGCGCCAGCATGCACATCAGCCGCACCCGGCGGTAGCGGGGCTGCCGGGGCTCGCCCGTCCCGTTGTCCGCCATCCTCGCGTTCCGCCCCGGCGGGGAGCGGCGCCCAGCGGGGAGGGGAGGCTGGCCGCCCTGACGGGGGATGACCGGGACTCGGCGCTACGGGGTGACCCCACGGGAGGGCGGCGGGGACGGGGCGGCTGCGAGCTCCGCACTCACCTGGCGGGGCAACAACTGCCGCGAATGAAAAGCGGGGGGGGGGGGGGGGGTGAGCAGCGCGAGCCGGGCTGAGCGGGGCGCGGGACGGGCGCGGTCACTCCGCTGCGGCGGCCCGTCGCTCTCCAGCTCCCCCTCCTCGGCCGCTCTTTGCAGACGGTTTGAAACGAAACTTTGCACCCGAGCCCCCTATTCTTTCCACACGGAACCCCGGCGCGTCTTATTGGCTGCGGCCCCAGCAGTGGGGGGCCGGGGCTGCCTCACATCTTCTCCCCTATTGGTCCGCAGCCATCACGTCCAGCGCATGGCCGCGCCCCGGCGCGGCGCCCATAGGCTCCGGCCGCCACCAGAAGCGGGGAGGAGGCCAATGAGGCGGGGCGAGGAAGCCGATTGGACGCTTCTCCCTGTCGCTCCTGCGGTGTCCCCTTAGCCCCGCCCCCTCCGAGAGGCCGTTTGCGGGACTGGTGCAAAACGGGGTTATGTGGGGCGAGTCTCCTCCTGCCGCTCCCGCTCTCCACACGGCCCGGCCGGGCCCGAGGGCGAGGGTGGCTGCTCGCTGCCGGCCCGGCGCCGCTGCCGTGCTGGGAACCCGACCCACCCAGGGAGCGTCTGCACGGAGCCGCCGCTCCCGATTGGTGACCGGCCCGCTCCCCGCACGCAGCCCCGCGGCACTGGAGCCGGCCGGGCCCCAGCCCACGAGTGGGGGGCGGGTCCCTGAGAGCCCGGAAATGCCCCCACGAGAGCAGCGCCACGGGGGTGGGCAAAGGGCACCCCCCCCAGAGGCCTCGGGCTTCGAAGTGAGCCCCCCCCCATCATGTGTCTGCGGCTCCCCGCCCGCCCCGGGACTGGGCACCCCCGGGCCGAGCACCTCTAGGGGACACGCTCGCCCGCCATCTCTCTTGTAACTGGGACCTACGGGCGCCGCAGAGGGGGCCTGCACCCTTAGGAGCAAGAACACAGCTGTCTAAACGTCCATCTTCGGCTCCTCTGAACCCAGTAAAGTGAGTCCTGCTCCCACAGAGTCCCCTCCACCTCCTAACCCTCTAACTGGGGTCAGCACCCATGCAGAGCTGCACCGCAAACAGCAGACTGAGGGGCCCTTACATCTCCCACAAGACTACAAAAATAACACATGCTTCAATGGGATACTGACACCAGTGGCTCAGGCCAAGCTGAGGAAATAACACCAGAAACATAGCAGCTTGTTTAGTTTCAGGATAATCATTACTCATCAGAGAACCATGCTCCTTCGTGTTTTTTTCAGCTCTACAATTAACTTTCAAAATGATGCAGTGCTGCTGTGTAAAGCACTGGAGTTACTAATAGGTCATGCTGGGATAATGGTTATGTGAACCAATCCCACCTGCCCACAGTAAGCATCAAAGTTAGGAATGGGAGAGGAAAGCAGGGAAACATGAAGTTTTGGCTTTACTGACCTTCAGCTGGGCAGACCTGGAATAGAAGTTATCCATACTGATCACTATATCCTAAATCAATAACGGATTCTTAACCAGACATTTGTTAAATCAAATGTTTCTACAATGAGTAAAAAAAGAACTGTGAATTATAAACAAGTTCAAAATAATGAAAAACACTCCATGCTTTCCTCGTACATAGATTGCAAAGTGTTTTGTCTTGATTGTAGCTAAAGATTTTTCACTCTCACTATCCCACAGTTACCATTATGTATCCTTTCCTCATTTGAGGTTCTCATGGACAACGACTGGATGTCTGGATACAGAGGTTGCTGGGGTATGTACAGGTCTGTCGCATCTTACGCGCAAACATGCGCAATTTCAGCTTTACGCAGTCGGCAAAAACAAAACAAACAAAATAATTTTAATACTGTACCTGTAGTGTGGGCGATTTTGCCTGCCATTCAACTCAATGTAATTTTGACTATACGCGGTTTTTGCTTTACTCGCTAACTGCGGAACGGAACCCCCGCGTAAGATGAGACTCGCCTGTATGTTTGAGACTTAACTAGAGCTGCACTGGAGAAGGCTGAAGATGAAGTGCCACAGAAATGTGTCTCTTGTTCCCTAATCATCATAAGTCAGTCCCATAATCCTTTCCCTGTTCTATAAATATCTTATTTTCTCCCTCTCCTGTGACCATTAACTATTTTGAAATATTTCTTTTTCTTAAAACTCATCACACTTATAAGACACTGGTTTGCAGTGTTGTTGTAGTCAGCTGTGCTGGTCCCAGGATATGAGAGAGACACGGTCATAGAATATAGTGTCATAAGACACTGGGACATGCTACTTCTTATTACTTCAACCATCAGCAGCTCTTCTGTTCCACCAGAAGGACCTCATCATGAGAGCGGCTCTCCTCAGCCAGCCTGTGCCAACAACCAACCCTCAAACTGTTGGTTCCAATGGCCATTCCCTCAACTACCAAATCCAGTAGCCAGTCTTCCACCTGCCAGATCCGACAGCCAACTTCCAGTGTTATTCCCAATAGCCAATCCAACAGTCATTCCCCCCAACTATCATTCCCAATTGCCAAGCCCCCAACTGCCCTGAAATTTTCTGATTCCAACATTCCATCCATTCCCTTGTTAATGGGGTATCCCCCAAACCAGTCTGCTCACCACTTCGTAGCAGCAATGAGGAAAATAATATCACCCTGTGTCTACCTTCTTTCCACAGGCAAAGTTTCTCTTCCTCCCATGACCTCAGCTCAACCATAAGCCTGAACCCTCAGTGGCTGCCTGTTCTGGATGCCGTAGTTATGATGAAAATAGTAATTGGACATGGCTTGGGACTGGACAAACTCCACTGGATTCTTGGCCGTGCCAGTAGCATTCAGTCACACCGGCTGAAAGAGTTATCGCATTGCATCAAAACATTATATCACAATCTTTCGTGTCCCCCTCGTCTTGCTGCAAACATCCTAGCACCACAAGGAGAGGAAATAGAATCACACTAATGACATAGGGAGGATCCTGGAAAACATGGGATATAAAATGTTTTGGAGGGAACATTTCTTGAAATGAATGGACAGTTTCCCTTTGCCTCTACTAAGACTGCACACAAGGGAACCAATTATGGTGGTGATTTAGTGATGTGCAAAATTTAAGAAATGACTGAGTTTTAAGTTAAGCCCTATCTCCTCTGGTAAGTCACTCCATAGACAAGGGTCATTAGCAGAAAATCTCTGGCACTCTATAGATTCACCCTGGTCATGTTTTGCTGCATTACCCTGAAGGACTTCAGCTTTTTGGGTGGATCATAAATGAAGAAATAGTCTCTGATATAGCCAGAGTTTAACCCATTCACAGCCTTCATAACTGAGACCAATGCTTTGAATTGACATTGGAAGCAAAGTAGGAGCCAATGTTGTCTCCAACTTTTCAGTCCTAGATACATGAAATAAAACATGTGGTTTCCTGGCAAGTTGGAGGTGGAAGACATCACTTATTGCCACTGTTGCTATGTGACCATTCCTATAGCTACAAAATAACCATTAATGTTATGTTTATCTGTCTAAACATAATAGCTATTCCTGTTTTTCTGTTGTCCAGAGCAGTGGTTATCTACCTATTTTTACTCAGGGCCCCTAAACTTAAATAGACAAACCTGCAGACCCCAATCAGAGGTGACATGGGGGGCATGTGAGGACAAATGCCCCCCCCCTCCAGATTTCTGCCTCCCATTTGGCCCTGCTCCCTGAAGTGCTGATGATGCAGGGCAGAGCAGTGGGGTACCTCCTTGGCTAGGTGCTGCCTGCTCATGGAGTCAGTGGCTGTGTGGCAACCCCTTCTAATGACAGGGGGAGATCTCTCTTCTGCAGTGACTCTGCAGTTTTTGGTTGAGCCCCCTCCCCAACCCGGACAGGCTGGGTGGCCCAATGCGGTGAGTCGGGGTGGAAGTGGCACTCCCTCCCCAAGTCCCATCTGGGCTGAAGCCCAAGGCCCTGTCACCTGGGCTGAAGCCCAGTTTATTTTGGTGGATCCACCAAAACCTGCTCACAGCCCCCCAAGAGGCCCCGGACCCCTGGTTGAGCACCAGTGGTCTAGAGGAGGTTTAACCGGACTGACCTTTACTCAGAGAGGCATGCGTGAACAAGAATTTCCCCAGAAAATTACATTAATGTTGTGAATCTTCGGTCCTTCCTCATCACCACCCTACCACCTCTGTAGTCCAGTTATCTCACCACCCTGAAAAATCAGTTCCTGGGCATAATCATTATTATTGTTATAGAATATATATTCCATTGTCAGGGCAGAACTCCACTTCCATTAGCTCACCCCATATTGGAGAATGCCCTGAACTGGTGACCAAATTCTATGGCATTTAAGAAGTTTTAATAGGAGACATAAATATTAAGCCCTTTGTGCCGCTGCAGGGCAACACAGATGATGACGCACATTGTCAATGAATGCCTGCTGACTAGGTTCAGCGGTGGCCTAGAAGAACTGAAGATGCCATCGCTTGGCTGGACAACTATGCACACACTAAAAAAAGAAAAGTTGCATCTATTTATTGCACCAAGTCCTACATAGGATCAGTGGCCCAGCCAATACAAATCTAATCAGTGTAATGAAACTTGTGGGGAAGGGGGATTGCGACTAGGACAGATACTTAATCCAGATAAAAATTGATTCTAGATGTAATCTTTTTCTAATCCCCCACTATCTGGGAGACAAATCTTTTGGTCATCTTCAGCTCTGCAACCAAGTTATGAGCCAAAGCATCTGTTCCTTGTATGCCATTAATACTGCCATGCTCCTTCCATAGCAGTTTAGATTACAGCTGGTAAAAAAAAATTCATTTTAGACTTATTTGATGAAAAATAGTCTTTTAACCAAAAATTTTCACAAAAGGGTTAAGTTTTTCCAAATTTGTCATTTTTTGTTGAAACCAAACTTTTTGGAATTTCAAATTTTGAAGTTTTTGAATTCTGAATTTTGAAGTGTCAATGTTTAGTTCTCTCTGGGGGAGAGAAAGGGGGTATTTTTACTTTTTCATGCTCCTTTTTTTCTCTTTTCCTTTTGCCATTCTGTAACTTTTCCAAACTTGAGGAAGTTACCATGTACCATAATAAATAATTAAAAGAGTAAAATAACCTCAATCACCATTACTACACTAGACATTCATTTTATGATGTTCAGTCAAAGGTGCTGGAACAATTTGTATAATGGGGGTACTTAGAGCCTTCGAACCAAACTGTAAACCCTGTATATAATGGAAACCATTTCAAGCCAACTTTGACATTTCAATTTTTTTTCATTAAATAATTTTCCATATTTTTTTTTACCAGCTCTAGATTGGATTTACATGAAACCTTACTTGGGCCATCAGTACTGAGATGAATTTCACAATGAATGAGAAAGGTCTGGATGAGCTCCAGAGATGATTTCCCTGCCTCACCTCTGGTGTTCTCAGAGGCCAAAAGAGAACAAACACTGGATAGCAACCAAAAAAATAAATGTGAAGGAATGAAATATGCCTGGAGGAGCTATAGTGTGAGGTGAAGAGGGAGGGAACTGTAGCTGCAACTAATTCAGATGAATATAAGCAGAGGCAGCAGAGATAGCTGGAACAGAGAAAATACCAAAAGAACATGGGAAGAGAATACAATAGGAGGACAGGAGACTGAGTCTACAGGTAGAAATATCAAAGCCATTGTGATACATGAGCATACAACATGTTTCAGACAGATTGAGATGGAAAACCAGGCCCAGTGCATTTATAAGATTACTGAGGACGGTTCTTCCTACTCCTGTGAAATAACCAAGCAGCATAACCAGGCCCAGCAATTTAACATTTGTTTCTACTAGCCTCAGCCAAGCACTTCATAGTCTAGTAACTCCCTTATAATCATCATCCAGATTAATCTGATCCTACATGCCATCTCGTATGCCCTCACCCTCCCTCCTGCTAGATCATCTTCCTCATATTACTCAGACTGCCCAGGCAGTACAAGGCCAGTTATGCTAACCTATATACAGTTTCCTGAAACTCATTTTGTGTGCGTCTGTTTATATGTAAAAATCTAGGTCTTTTTTTGTTTGTTCTTTAATTGTTCTGCTGGAGAAAACTGCATGGAATGCTTTAATGAATTTCATAAAGAGGCATTATCATAGAGCTGATAATTAGATTGCTGAAATGTTTTCCCAAACATCCCACTCCCTCTATTAAAATATGATTTAATGATACATTATACATAAGCAGGAAGGTGGTGACCAATTATACTGACATGGAGCATTTCCAATGTCCCCACTTCCGCCACCATCCTCTATATCAAAGTATGAGTTAATAAGCAAGCATTATTCATAACCTGGAAACTGGGGACAAAATAGGTAATATGGCTTTCACTCTTTAAACTCCCTCCTGTCCCACAGGTAGAGAGGGTCTTAATTTTATAAGAACTCTGTGTTATCCAGTGGAATTTTACTTGTAGGACAGGAGGCATTTTGGAGGCCCAGGACTATAAACTCTGTCATTTATTGCATTACAACTGCTATTATTGACAAGGATGTTAGTTGTTTTCACCATCTCTCTCACTGTAGGATTTCATTGATGATTAAAAGTACTGGGCTCAGAATCTTGCCTCAGTCATATAAAGTGTATCAATACAGTAATATCCGTTTAGCCAATACAACTTAAACCACAATAGTTGTTTATGATCGCTAAGCCCTTATTTTATTTTACTTCCGAGACTTGGGCCCCCACTAGAAAAAAAAATGCTAAAAGAACCAGGGTTATTTCAGCTGAGTTCTTAAAGGTGATTTGGAAGGAAGTGTGGGGGCAGCTTTCTGATGATATCTCACTTAATTCCCTGCCGTTACAGGGGCCTTGGACATTGGTGTACCTTAGCTTTCCTCTGCCCCTGGCACACAAAAGTGTAGTCTCCTGAGAGCTAGTCTAATTCTGGTTGCTGGGCTTGGGATGGAGGTGGCTGGGTAGCATTTATTGGCTTGTGATAAACAGCAGGTCAGACTAGATGATCTGGTCGTCCCTTCTGGTTTTAAACATTATGATCCTATGACTTAAGCCATTTCTTCGCTCCTTTCTGAAGTGTAAAGAAGGCCTGATTGGCTTGGTTTGGTCCCCCCACCCTCCGCCTGCCTGCCCCCAAGTTACATGATCTCAAATGTCTCAACTAAAGAAGATCCTACCCTACTCAAAGATGCCAGGTGACTGTATCTATCATGCTCAGTGTGCTGCCACTTCCTCCTGTCCTCACAATATTGCATCTCCTTGACCATACCCCAGTGTCATTCCCATAAACTAGGTTGCCATAAACTGCCATTCCCACACATTTCTATTGTAATATGACTCCAAATTCCCATTAATGTCAATAGGAGCAGACCCTAATTTTGGGATTTATAGGTCATTGGACAAATCCATGGGACTGTCTCATAAAATGCAGGCTAAGTAGGAACGCACAGATTTAAGCCATATGCCGGTATGCTTATAGGCGATCATTTTGTCCCTACTTGAATTAATTCCTTGAGTACCATACCTCTAGAGCAGTCAGGACTCTGTGAAGGTGAAACTTTATCCATAAACCTCTAGAGCAGTCACACACAAAATTCCTCTTGTGGTTTGTAGTTTGCAATTAGATTGCTGAAGTTACCCCCGCCTCTCTTTTTTTTTTCCTTAAAAAGCTTACTTACATTAAGTTGTGTTTTATGCAGTAATCAGACATTGGTGGCAAAATCCTGGCCTCACTGAAGTCAATGGCAAAATTCCCCACTGACTTCAGTGAGGCCAGTATTTCCCCCGGGGACTTTGGGATGTACTCAGATGCTATAATAACAGACAGATAATCCCAGAGCTCCTTCTCATAATCATCCATTCTTCTATGCTCTGTCAACACTGGCCCTCACAGTGCACTCTGACTTCTATGGACACTTAACTTGTTCCCCTTCTGTAGAGTCACCAGAGCTGTCCTTGCTTCTAACAGAGACTTTTTGGACTCTGTTTGGTGAACATGACTCTGTCAGTCTGTTCCAGTTCAGAGACTGTAGGCTCTGAAGCCTACAGAGACTGTGTTCATTTTAGATTGTGATTGTAGTAGGTAATGTCTCTGTCAGTTAGCTGTCCTTAAAAATGTACCTTCAGATTACACCCAATCAGCAATAACAACAGCATTTACTCTACAGTTGTCTACGCAAACAAGTTTGTGTATTGTGATGGAAAACAATACAAATGAAAAGTAAATCAGCTACATATATAGCCCTATTACAGTTCAACCGGAGCCTCTAATTCACAAAAGCATCCCTGTTCAAGAAAGTGCTTAAGTATGTGCGTAAAGCTATGTAAGTTCTTTCTTGAATAGGGATAGACTAAACATATGCTTAAGTGATTTCTTGAACTGTGGTTTTAAGGTGAAAAAATATTGCTGTTATCAGCCTATAAGATATGAAGAGCATCTTATCACTCTGGAAAGCAAAGATATTTCTTCTTCCAAGAAGACACTGGGTGAAATTCTGTCCCCATTCAAATCAGTGGCAAAACTCTCGTTGACTTGAATGGGGACAGGATTTCACCCATTATTTTTTTAACCTAACCCTTGCAAGGCAGGGGGAAATGACCCATTCCTACCAGCTTTTGAGCCTTCCCTTCTTGATTAGATTTAACCACTTTGTGTTGCTGCTAGCAATCTATTCGTTTGATTAAGTTGCATGTGACAGTCGGCAACACCTCCAGACCATCTGCCATAATTAAATACAGACCCAATCTATGACCATCTTCATTGAATGTGTACTTTCCTTTGAACTTCCAACGGATTTCCTGGCTGCTTTAATTACCATTTGATCTAAGTTCCAAACAGACATTTTCTCCAAATTCACATGTAAACAGGAAAAACTATTGCTCCCATCAGCTATGAAGTTCAGAATCATTCCAAAATTATTTGAGCGAACACTTTTTTCTGTAGCCGTTTTAGCTCTCATCCATTCTGAATTAGATTCTAAACTGAAAAATATTCACCACTGTATTAATCACTTTCTAGAAAAAATTACTTTGAATGTCATCCACATTTCCAGATCATCTGTTCTCTGCTGGAAAGACAAGTAATAATGATTCAACAGGGAGGGGGGAAAGTCTATAAATATTGAATCCATGGAAGGAAAAACTATCTTTCAAATGATTGGTTGGGAATACTTGTATCTTATTGCTGAACTTAATAGTCCTTTATGTGATATTTTTAATAAATCACATTGTCAAATCATAATTCTTGCTGAGACTACATATTGATTATCTTTAGAAAGAACCTAAGAGATATCGCTCTATCATAAATAGGAGGGGCTTACTGATCTAAGTAACTTCCTAGGTATGCTTATGTTCCCTAGAACCATAGGTTCAGATCCCAGCAAGTTCAGCTCATCATTCTCTGATGCACAGTAGGTAAAGTAAGTGCAGAGACATTTGCACGGTAAGTGTCTTTCAGAAGAGACCTTAAAAACTAGGGCCAATATATTCAAACTTTGGCCCTTAGAGCTAGGCACCTGAATCCATATTTAGGCCCATAGCCTGAATTTCAGAGGTTCTGAGCACTCATTGAAACAAATGGCAGTTGCAAATACCCAGCACTATTGAAAAGTCAAGCCACATATTTAGCTGCTAAACTTAGGCACTCGAGTTTGAAAATTGTGGACGAAGGTCCTGTCTGCTCTGAACTGTCATTAACTATCCCATGGTGCTTTTGTAAAAGCAGGGCTTTCCTCTCATTCTTGTGTTGTGTGTTTGGAGCAGGGGCCTCCCTTGCCCTCTCCCCCAATCTTTCATTGGAGTAGTTCTCAACTTTTCCTACACTAGGACCTGCTTTTCCATACCAAGACTCCCCCGTGAGCCCCCTTCCAGTTAGCAACAAGGAAAGGATAAGGGTGGCCATGACCCTCTGACCCTTGTTTATAACCATCCTGAGAATCGCAACCCCCCAGATTAAGAATTCATGTCTTAAGGAGCCTGAGGCAATTATTTCAATATGCAGCTGAATTTCAGTGATGTATTTTATAGGGTTTGTGAAGAAATCCATCAGAAGGCAAGGTGCTTGATACATATAAGATACTATCAAAGGGGTAGCCGTGTTAGTCTGGATCTGTAAAAGCAGCGAAGAGTCCTGTGGCACCTTATAGACTAACAGACGTATTGGAGCATGAGCTTTTGTGGGTGAATACCCACTATGACACTTATAAAAATGAATGCTGTGGGGAAATTATGAGTGTGCACATCGGTCATTTGAAAAGACATCATTTTTAGTTTAAAAGTAATTAAACACATGCAATGGGGAAACAGACCCTAAGTGTGGGACAAAGTTAGGCCCCTAAATCCAAATGTAGTTGCCTAAATAAATGGCAATGAATGGGAACTGCTGGATGCTCTACCCTTTTGAAAATCAGGCCATTTATTTAGGCACCTAAATGAGGATTTAGAAGCCTAACTTTAGGCACCCAGTTTTAAAACTCTTGGTCCAAACATCTCATGCTGTTATTCTATACAGTTCATGAAGTCATTCATATGGTAAAATGGTGATTGTGAGTGGCACGTACCGGGGAGCACAACTTGTATTTCCCTTATTTATATCTAGCTTAGTTAAATAGTAAACCATATACATCCATGAGGTCTACATGGTGGATCTGAGATAAGAAGCAGATAAATCTGTTTGCTTGGGTTGCAATGTGAAAATCTAGCTCTTCCACAGGCATCTGTACACCCAGAAGGGATTTCTGAACCTGGAACAACACATCTGCTTTAGCTCAAAAGGATTCCCCAAAAGGGGCATTTTAAGCACATCACAGCACCACTATAGACTCTCCTATTTCACCATTTGTGGAAACACAGACTACGTGTTGCAGAAAAGATCGTCCACCTTACACATGGATTAATTACTGCTCAACAGCCTCTGCAGATGCAACTGAGTGAAGCCATCTGTGCAACAGCACTGCCACTGTTAAGATGACAAGACATCAAGAATATGGAGTTGATTGTAGCCACCCCTGGAAGGACTTGTCCACCAAGTCTCCATGTGATCAGGGTGGCAGCTTGTGAAATATGTGATCCATCCCACATGATATTCAGAACATCTGGAGTCTCAAATTCCAGCATGTAGGCACCCAGAAACATAGTTGAAAGTGACTCTGCATCACTAAGTGACTGTGCATCCACCTTACAATGAAATGGGTCAGGATCCTGTGAACCACTTTTGTCATTCATTTGTGTGAGGGAACCCAAACGTATGACAACTTAGTGCTACATTTGGGGATATGTGGCAACTGTCAGTGAATTGTCCTCTAGGATGTGTTATTAATGGAGTCAAAGGCATGAAATGTTGGATGTTACTAAACCCTTACTCAATTCTACTTTATTAAGAGATGCAGAATAATTAGGAATGGGTTATAGCTGTTGCTGTGTTTTTTCATTCTTTTTTAATAGACACTTGTCACACTGTAATTACGTGTAGTGTTATCCTGGTATTGGGTCTAAACTGTTAATGTGGACAGTCCTGCAAAGTTGTTACATGATGCTATAGACTGTCTGCTATAGGAAATGGTTAGGTTCTGCTTAACGAGCTGATTCATGATGGCCTCCTATCCATATTTTCCCTTCTGACCCTTTTATTTAACCACACTGTATAGGGATCCATTACTTACTGCAAGGGTGCTTCCTCTTGTCTGCTCAGGGGATTAGCTCTGTCCGGGTCTCATGCCCCCTTCCATCATTTGCTCTCACCACAGCCTCTCTTGCTCTTGGTGTGCTCAGTCTTCATGACTTGGTCCTTCAGCTAGGTCACACTGTGTTTTCCCCCTTTCGGGTTATCAAAGTCCCACAGGAAGAATTGTCCTAGGAGGTTTTCAAATCCACTGCCCTGACTGTGCCACTTCCCCAGAGGCTGGCAGGGGAACCCAGGCCCACTCTCTATTCTAGGTTCCAGCTCAAGGACTCTCTAATTAGTGGCCAAGGCCTGCAACATCCCACCTTGTTGCTATTTCCCTGAGTCTTTTCCTACTCTGCCTCTCTCAGGCTTTTGCACCACCAGCTTTCTGGGAAAACCCTTCCTTCAGGGCCTGGAGTCCCCAGTTTCTCCTCTCCGGTTTTCTCTTTTCCCTCTCTAATACCCAGAGAGTGACTACAGCTCTCTTGCTGGCTTTATATTAGCCCTACCTGCTCCTTCTCAGCTGGGCTCGATCATCAACCAGGGGTTACTTAGGCCACCTAATTCTCCTCAGGTGTGGCCTATCTGCTTAATTAAATCCCTTCTCAGCATCAGTAATTCCCTTTTCCAGGCTAGAGTGTGGTGAATACCCCATCACACAGACATATATCATAACCGACTCAGTCTGTGTCAGCATGATCATCTTTGTACGCACTGGTGATGGTGAAGAATGAGGAGTGAGGTCTTTATTTGAGAAACAAGGTGGGTGAGGTAATAACTTTTATTGGCCCAACTTCTGTTGGTGAAAGAGACAAGCTTTCAAGCTTACACAGAGTTTTTCTTCAGGTCTTTGTTTGTCAGCCACAACACAGCATCTTGTCCTAGTAACACACATGCCCTCTAACCAACAGATGGGGCTAGACGTTAGTCTGCTGGTGTGTACTGCACAGACCACTGCCTATCATGATGACCAGTATGTCTCATTGTTTCCTTGCATTCCCCAGCTGTTGTCTCTTGTCTTAGATTGTAAGCGCTTTAGGGCAGAGACTGACTTTTTGTTGTGTTTGTATAACACCTAGCCCAGTTGGGTCCTCGTCCATGACTACAGTAATACAAATAATTATAAGAAATGTGTCTGTATGCTTACCAACCTTATCACAGCCTTCCAACAACCAGAGTCACAAACACCAAACCAGCCAGATAGAAGGGGATTAGAAATGGTGCCCAATGAAAAATCCCCATACAGATTCTCCACCACGAGGATCTAGCCCTATTCCGTCCTTAGATTCCTAATGATAAACAAAGCACAGTCTGTTGTGGTGTTTTAGACTCAGAGTAGAAATCCACTTACTGACATGTCCTAATTTAAACCTATGCTTGGATGTGGACCAGTTTCATGTTTCACATTCAGTGCTCCACCCAGAAAGCCCAATAAATAAAAAGGGCAGAGATCCTTCCTCTCGGGGACTGCTTGGATACTGAGAGCATTAATACTGCTCCTCTCAGCAAGAGGGATACAACAAGCTGCAGCAGTTCCCAAAGTTGGGTTTGCAAAGGTCCCCCTAACCCCACTCCCAAACATGGGTTTATCTCAGTTCGACACAGCCCTTTAAAGAGAAATGTCTGCCCACATCTTTCCATTGTAATGAACATCTTTGTATGTAAGCCTTTGGGTGTGGCAGAGCATCATTATCTCTGGAGGACATGAGCAGCCTGCTGAACTCAGTGTGCTGGCAATAGAGCTAATAATTAAACCTAGGTTTTTAGTTTCGCTGCTAGAAAAATGCTTCCAAGCAAACAACTGGGAAGAATACAGCTCTCCTTTGTATCAAATGATTATTCAGACACCCAAGGTAAATACTAGGTCGCACTTAGCATGCTATTTTCAGTGCTACATTCTACATTCCTAATACTTTCAGTTAGGTAAGTCATTCCTAAAAATACTCTGGTCTATTGTTGCTGGGGCAAAGAGCTGCTTTTGCTCTTGGAGGTGGCTGCATTTCCAAGGTGGGTTGGAACTATTCCTATTTGGGAGCAAAGTTTCAAAACCGTGTCATAAAATGTACACATACATCCATTTGTACCTCCTAAACCTACATTTGCATGCACAAATTGGGCGATTACATAGGCAGCTATTTGCACACACACAATTGCCTTCTTCCCATTCCAGATTGTGTGAAAAGGAGCAGAAAGCAGCAGAGAGGAAAAAGAATCCTGTGGAAAAAAAAACAAAGTGACTGAAAAATAAGCAGAGTGAAAAACAAATACAAGGAAATGGACAAAACACACAGTGGAGCAGAGACACAGAAACTCAAAGGAAAACAACAAAGACAATACCTACTATAGCCAAGATTTCTACCTACCTCTCCTAGCTTTGCTTGTCTTGGGGGAGTAGGAGGAGTCCCCATTAAATAGCATAAACTTCCCTTTAGATTGAAAGGCTTATTATTATTATTATTTCTTATTTCTATCACTGTAGCATCTAGAGGCCCCATTTCAGAAAGAAAATCTCCTTTCAGCAAAGGATTTAAGCACATGCTTAATTTTAAGGATGTGTTTAAGTGCTTTGCTGAAAAGGGAGAGACTTATATTCACAATTAAGTGTTTTCCCGAATCAGGACCAGAGCCTCAAAGAGATTGGGGACCCGTTGTGCTAGGCACTGTATAAACAGTAAGAGAAGAGTTTACAGTCTAAACTGACAAGACAGAAGGAGGCTAGGAAGAGAAAAAAAGAGGCACAGAGAGGTGAGTGACTTGCATACAGTCACACAGCAGGTCAGTAGCAGAGCTGAATCCCAGTCTTCTAAGTCACAGCCCAATGCTCTGTCCACTGAATCACACTGCCTTTCCAGACTTGGGTTTATTACAGTAAATCACCCTGGGGGGGGGGGGGGGGGGGAGGAGAAGGGGAAACAGAAACAAAAAACACCTGGAGTGAAATCCTGACTCCACTGAAGTCTATAGTAAAACTGGGGATAAAGTGGTCGTGGACGTTTGTGAGGCAGTCAGGCAGGTGATTTACCCAAAGGTGGTGGGCGTAAACAATATCCCTGAAGTAACTGAGGGAATGAGCAGCAAAGAGTCCTGTGGCACCTTATAGACTAACAAATGTATTGGAGCATGAGGTTTCGTGGGTGAATTTCACCCACGAAAGCTCATGCTCCAATACGTCTGTTAGTCTATAAGGTGCCACAGGACTCTTTGCTGCTTTTACAGATCCAGACTAATACGGCTACCCCTTTGATACTTGAGAGAATGAGGTTCTCAACATTCTCTCATTTTGAGAGAATGAGGTTTCCAAACTGTGCCAGGACCATTGATGGCCCTCATGTGCCCATAGTTTGCCTTCCTTGAGAAGCTCATGAGTATACACATACCACAAAGGGTACTCCATTGTTATGCAAGCCTGTGTGGACCACAGAGGCCAATTTATGGATGCCAATGTGGGCTGCACCAGAAAAATTCATGATGCCAGGGTTTTCTACTGATCAGAACTCCACAGTCATAGACAGGCTTGGACACTATTCCCACCAATGACATTATCATAAACAGAAAGAAGAACAGGAGTACTTGTGGCACCTTAGAGACTAACAAATTTATTAGAGCATAAGCTTTCGTGGACTACAGCCCACTTCTTCGGATGCAGTGGGTTGTAGTCCACGAAAGCTTATGCTCTAATAAATTTGTTAGTCTCTAAGGTGCCACAAGTACTCCTGTTCTTCTTTTTGCGGATACAGACTAACACGTCTGTTACTCTGAAACCTATCATAAACAGAATTACTGTCCCCATTGTTACTCTAGGGACCCTACCTATGACCTTTTGCCTTGGCTTATGAAACCATACTCTGATCTCAGAGGCCCTGGTAAAAAAAGTTTTGCTACACACTCGGGAGGTGCAGAATGGTGGTTGAATGTACATCTGGTAGACTGAAATCCCGCTGGTGCTGTCTACAGACCCATTTGGATTTCAGTGTCATCAATGTTGTCTGCATTACTGTGGCTTGCTGTGCTCTTCTATTTATTCAAAATACACATTGTATGATGTGAGGTAGTGATGGCAATAAATTTTCTTAATTAAATAAAAGCCTTTATTTTGGATGTATTACTAAAAAAATATTAAAGCATTGCCAGGCTGGCCAGCTGCCTTTAGAACATCAAAACACACTAATAAACCAACACCAAAACCAGTAATAAAACAAAGTGCATAAACTAGACATTGAACAGTGAAAACAGTGCCATCAAGCAATCCCCTAATTTTGTATGTTTTTTGGCATATTCTCCTTTCCCTTTTTTGTGTGTTTAGCTTGCACTTGGTGCGGTTGCATGGGTGTGGATGCCTGCTGGGGAAGGGGAGGTAAGCAGAGGGAAGGGGAGCTGGACTGGGGGAGGTAGATTTGTCACGTCCAGATGCTGTTAAGGCTCTGTCTACACTGCCAATTGAACAACAAAAATTTTGTCGTTCAAAGGTGCTTGTGAGGGTTCACTCCCCTCCTTACAGGGAAGCACGGCCTAGTGGCCAGAGTCCATAGAATCAACCCCTGGTTGCAGGGCAGCACGGCCTAATGGCCAAAGTCCAGACAAGTGCCCCTGGTTGCAGGGCCATAGGACCTTACTACTGGCTCAGCGAGGGGGTCCTACTGAAACACGCTGAGGCTTACCGGGGTCAAGGTACCAGTCCGTCACCTCCCCTGGGTCACTCCCTACCAGCTGGGGAGTTGGGATCTCCCACGGATCCCAGGGTTCTCCGTGATTCTCCGGATCCGTCACCTCCTCTGGTTCCTCCCACAGTAGGGGCTCGTGCCGGCCTGTAGAAGCTCCTGTTCCTGGCGGCTCCAAGAGCGTCGGCTGGTCCTCTGCAGGAGCTTCCCAGTTAGGTCCTTCCCCTGCGGCCGCCAGCCCTGACTGAGCTGAGTGCCCAGTTCGAACGGGGTGGGACTTCCTCTGTCAGAGCTACTGGTCTGACGTCACTGGGGCTACTGCGGGGCAGGGCTGCCCCGTCACAGTGCTTAAAAAAGCCACTTCCCCAAAAGACAAAAATTTTGCCATGGCAAGTGGCAGTGTAAACAGCTCATTGTCAGCCGGAGTATGCTCCGGTTGACAACACGAATCCCGCTCATAGGGGGTGGAAATATTTTGTCGGCAAAAGTGCCAACAAACAGCGTTTACACTGCCCGACTTTTAGCGACACAGCCATGTCACTAAAAGCTGTGTAGTGTAAACAAATCCTATTTAAGTTCCAGTTGCATGGGCCACCCAATCATGGAATTGTCCAAAGTGTTCCTGTCTGCATCCCATGGTACTGTGGAGGGGACTCAAACTATGGAGTGGGCGCAGCAGGAGCCTGCGGTCTAGCGGCCCTTAGTGAAAGTAGCTGCTCAAACAGGCCTTTCTGTTGCACTCCGTCTTCCTTCCTCAACCAACATTCCTGTTCCACTGCAATGCTAGTGTCTACTCCTGCACCACAATTCTCTCCTCCAGCTCTGCAGCCTGCCTGTGATATCCACTTTCCGTGAACCTTAAGGGTTTGGGGTGAGGGGTGGCCTGCATCTTACTACATAAGTCCTTTCTATCATTTCAGGCATTCCACCTTTTGGAGGACATAAGAATTCTTGTGGCTCCAGAATGGCAAAGGGATATTTCATTCCAAGCTGCCTGTGGCAAGCCAGCCACAGAAATTTTCAAACTGATGGTGACTGAACAGCACTTCTACAAGTGGAGTGGGCTGGTCACATACCAAGGTGGCCCCGAAAACACACTCTTCCCTGAAATGTGACTACTTATCTGGAGTTCCTGCTACAGGAAAAGTTTGCAGCTATCAGCATGCAGGATTGGCTCAAAACTCCTGGGGCAATCAAGAGGATGTTGTATTAACATCTTCATGTATTACTGCCTCCCCACAGCTTCCTGTTATGCAATATACACACACTAATACTATTACCAGATTTGCCAGTTACTTTGGGGTACACTCATTCATTAGGGTTACTCTTCTGGGGGAGAGGGGGTTCTGTAATTCTATCAATGTACTGCTTGTGTCACTTGTGTTCTCATACGGCGCTCTACTTCTCCCTTCTGCAAGTTCCCTAGGTTCCCCAGGGCTGGGTTCTTCCAGCCCCAGAATCAGACAAACACATACACATTAACAGAGTGCATCTGAGAGGACCAGGTTAATCAGCACTCCCAAGCTGACCCCTTATATGTCCCTGGACGCAGTGGGCTGGGTCGAGCAGCATTTCCAAGCTGTCACCCTCATAGGCCCTTGGATTCAGCAGGCTGGGTTGAACAGTACCTCCAAGCTGCCACCCTCATATGTCCCAGGTTCAGCACATCCCTATCCCTACTTTCATGTTACAATTGTTCTGGAATTAACCCACTAGATGAGCGAACCCCACAGGATTTTTGGGTGCTGCAGGGATCTTTAGCTTAGATACAAGGAGCATTGCTGCAGAGCGAATGAGGAAGCCAAAAAACACCCATGAGGGGGAGAGAGATAGAGAGAGAGAAGCAACCAGCTTAACCATGAAAGTTATTTATTGCCAGGTAATAACCATAGGGAGCCAAACAAACAAAACAGTTATAATATTAAATCTAACTTAAAAATCAGGTTTAGAAAACTACGAGGAGTCTAGTGGCACCTTAGACACTAACAGATTTATTTGGGCATAAGCTTTCATGGGTAAAAACCCACTTCTTCAGATGCATGGAGTGAAAATTACAGATGCAGGCATTATATACTGACACATGAAGAGAAGGGAGTGACCTTACAAGTGGAGAGCCAGTGCTGACAGGGCCAATTCAATCAGAGTCGATGTAGTCCACTCCCAATAATTGATGAGGAGGTGTCAATACCAAGAGAGGGAAAATTGCTTTTGTAGTGAGCCAGCCACTCCCAGTCCCTATTCAAGCCCAAATTAATGGTGTTAAATTTGCAAATGAATTGTAGCTCTGCAGTTTTTCTTTGAAGTCTGTTTTAGGGGTTTTTGTAGGGAAACAACAATGGTTCAAGGGAGAACACTAGATTTGTTTATGGGTAAACTGATGGCTCAAGGGAGTATACCAAAGTTGTTTTGTTCAGGCTAGACAATAAGAACTGATCATTCCTGGCTATGGGCGGTGTTCCTTGGAGGGCGCTCACAATGCAATTAGGCAGTTTCACTATTTTGGATACCAGTAAAGGATTTATTACTAGAATTGGTCTGATAACTACTGAGCTGGGTGTGTGCAGGCGTGGGTTCATTAACATCTGGAGCAGAGATTCCTCCATCATGCAGTGCTTCCCTGCTTTTCTGGTCCCAGAGTTCCATGCGGTTCTTGCCTTGGAATCTCTGTTCTCAATTCTGTATACCAATAGAGATGCCTCCCTGTCCCATCTTCGATGCAAGTGAGGCTAGGGGAGTTTCCTTAACCCTGTCACCCTTGTCCAGAGGGGTTTAGGTGAGTCTCCCACTGCCTTTCCATTGCTTTTTGTAAGTCTTTCTTCTGATTGGTTTTGGTTCAAGCAGAGGCTGGGAGGCGGGGAAGGTCTTTCATGCGTTAGACAGGCCCTGGTTCCCCAAGAACACAGAGCTGATAGGTAACAGCACGGACTTGCAAAGAGCTCCACAGTCACAGCATAGTCCGTCGTGAAGTCCCCCCCCACCTCCACCCCCATAGCCCTGTCCTGGCACATTTCTGGACTGCATATAAACCCCAGCTGTATTTCAGACAAATGATTTTGTTACCCATGGACTACATGAATTACATTTAGCTTAATGGACTACGTTTGTGACTGGACTACATTTTACTCTCCCTCCCCCAACAGTTGATTGTTTACAGGATGCTCATTAAACCATTGAGTTGGTATGGAACAGCTTGGAAAGGCAATATAAGGTGCACATTTTTAACATCCTGGCACATCGTAGCAAGAATGTGCAAGTTTCTATTAAAACTTCAGTTTTAAATGCTTGCTTCACTGTTTGCACTTCCCAGTTTCCATTTTGAATTCCATGCGGCCCTAGTGGTGATGTTGGGATGGCGGAGTGCTAAGCCCCTGGAGTGCAATCCACCATTAATTGATACACGCTGCTACCTGCGGCTGATAATAACTTTTGCATTGGTTCATAAGCCAGAAATCCCTCCTGCCATTTTCATAAAAACAAACATGGAGCCTGAAACTTACCCCGTTCTGAGGTGATTTCTGCCTCTTCCATTTCTGCTGCTGCTTCCGCAGTGGGCTGTTCCTTCGGGGGGGACATCTAAAAGCTCCTCCAAGTGGGAATCCAGGATGGTCTGCAGCTGCTCCAATGGCAAAGCTCCTCAGAGACCAGTAGGATTACAAGAGTCACTTTGGCAGCCTAATTCAGCGCTTGCTGGCTCCCCTTCAGTTCTATACTGGATTCAGAGGTGAGACAGTCACCGTCCTGGCTGACCAGGTTGTTATGAAGTGCTGATGGCTCTGTGCTCGGTGCAATACCCAGCACCTCGTCAAACTCCTTGTAAAAGAGGCAGAATGACAGGGAGTTCCCAGAGGTGAGGTTCTCATCCCTGGCTTTCTGATAGTCAGTCTTGAGCCACTTAGTCCTCTCCCTGCACTGGTCACCAGTCCAGAGAATCCGCATTGCTGCCAGCTTCTTCGCTATTTCCTGGTACATGTGGTCATTGCTGGAACTCTTGCTAAAATCAAACTTTTTGCTCACCTCGCAGCAGCGTTTCACCTAAATCTGGCTGAGCTCCCATGACCAGAAAGCAGCGTGCTTGGCAAAGGACTTCTTCTGGTTGGTGGCCATTGCAAACGCAGGAGAAGGTTCAATGTTTCTGCAGCTCAATGACCAGAACAAAATGGAAGGGTTAAAATCTGAGGTACTGTGCTTGAACAAGGGGGGTGGCTTCAATTTCCTAGGAGCTGATTGGCTACTCTTTGGATAGAAAGGACAAAGAACACTGGCCCAATGGATTGTGGGATAGTGTTGATGGACCTGAGTTGGGGGGCCCCACACCCAAGCTGCATCCACTCTGCAAAATGATGGAGTTTGGGCCCAAGCTCCCACAGGACCCAGGCTCAAACCCTACACCCCTGCGGGGTCCTGGGGCCCAGGCCCAGGCCCAAGTCAACCAGAATTGTGTGTAGATGGAAGGGAGGTTTGGGCTTGAGTGTAGTCTGAACCTGGGCTTACATTGCAGTGTAGACAGATCCACTGGAGCCAGGATTTCACGCCCGCTTTACAATTAAAGAACAAAGTTTTATAAACTCAAGTTAGCTTTGTAAACCCAAATAAACAGACTATGTTTGCAAAACCTTCAGCAGTCTGAGTGTCAGATAGACAACAACTGATTCTGAGTTCCTGAGCACACACAAATCCCACTGCTGTCGCCTAATACTGAAACTTTATTGAATTTGCCAGCTACCAATGGAAGTGGAAGCTGTTTAATATTTCTTAGGATCGAGCCAATCATTTTCAATAGCATTTTTTACACCAAAGTGGGTTGATTTGCACAGGGATTCATTGTCCTTCACCTCCATGGTTTTAAAGGAGATGGGAGCAGTACTTATGATAAAAAAAAATTCAGGCTGTGTCCTAACATTATCATTCAAAGGTTGGGTTTTGTCTTGTTACAGAAGTTGGGATGAATCTTCGTTGTCTTTACATTTCACATAATACAATGTGGTGCAAATGGCAGAAGTACACTGTCTTCTTCCTTTCATGCTTCTCATTTAAGACAATCCTGAGATAAGACTCGTTGATTCAAAGATTTTAAAACCAGAAATTACTCTTATCATCTATCTGCCCTCCTGCATAGCACAGGTCTTAGAAGCTCACCCAGTGATTCCTGCATCAAACTACAACTTCTGGCTCAGCTAGCAACTACCTTTTACAGAGACATCCAATACTGATTTAAAGACTTTAGGGAGGGTGACCAGACGTCCCAGTATTATCGGGTCCATCCTGATAGTACAGGCTTTGTCTTATATAGGCAACTATTACCTCCCCCCTCCCAAAAAAAGAAAGTATCCCGATATTTCACACTTGCTATCTGGTCACCCTAACTTCAAGTGATGGAGGATCCACCACATCCCTAAGCAAGTAGAGGACTGCAGTCTAGCTATCCTGTTTCAGTGATGTCTGCTGGAGAACTTATACAGCTTCACCTCTGGTCGCCTTACCCCAACTATGGTTATACAGTGGCATCTCTGCAGTAGCACACGTCACCAAACTCTTGGGGGCACTGTGGAGGTGTGGAGGAGTAGCCACACCATCTTACTTTGGGATTGAGTGCAACAATCTGCCCCTGTCCCCCCCCCCAGAGGGGCTGTTTAAGCTAAGTCAGGACCTGATGCTCCAGCAGGTTGAGACAAACAAACCACTTGCAGAATGGTTAATTTCCAATGTCAAATAACATTTCAAGCATTAGGTACAATTTCCTGATTGTTTCTCATGCAGAATAAACAACTCCTGTGGTGTTAAAAATTGAGCTTCCAAGAGGTTATTTCAGAAGCCTGGGTATTCATTTGCAAGATATTCACTTGCAACTCCAGTAACTCTGAGTGAAACAATGTTTTATTTTGGAGAGTGGGAGAAGCCCAGTTTCAATTATGTAAAATCCCTACCAGGCAATGACCTGATGCTTTGAGAAGATGAGCATACGGACGCACAGTAGAGCAAAGTCCAGATCCGGAGCCACACTTTATTTTTATTTATATTTATTATCAATACCTTATTAATGATTTAGCACAAAAGGTAAGAGTGTGCTAATGAAATTAGCTGTTGATACAATTTGGGGGGCCATTGTCAATACAGAGGAGGATCGGAATACTGTGCAGGAAGATTTGGCGGACCCTGAAGACTGGAATGTCAGAAATAAGATGCTGCTGTGAAAAAGGCAAAGGCAATCCTAAAATGTATCAGGCAAGGCATTTCCAGAAGAGACAGATAAGAATTAATGCCATTGTACAAAGCACTGGTGAGACCTCATTTGGAATAAAGTGTACAGTTCTGGTCACCCATGTTCAAGAAAGATACATTTAAACTGGAACAAGTGCAGAGAAGCGCAGCTAGGCTGATCAGGGGAATGGAGGGCCTAACCTATGGAAGAGCTAGGCTTGTTTAGTCTATCAAAAAGAAGGCTGAGAGGGGATATGATTGCTCTCTATAAATACATTAGGGAAGTAAATACCAGGGAGGGAGAAGAGCTATTTAAGCTAAAGGACAATGTTGGCACAAGAACAATGGATATAAACTGACCATGAACAAATTCAGGCTGGAAATTAGAAGAAGGTTTCTAACTATCAGAGGGGTGAGGTTCTGGAACAGCATCCCGACAGGAATTGTGGGGGCACACAACTTAACTGGTTTGAAGAGCGAGCTGGACATGTTTATGAGTGTAATTGCATGAGGGGGTTGTTTGTGATGGTAGGGGGCAGGGCTCACCAGCCTTGGGGATTACTTCCAGTTTATGTCCTATGTTCCTAATGCTCATGCTTCAGGGTTTCAGCCAGCCACTAAGAGGGATCTGGAAAGGATTCCTCTTGCCCACACACTGTATTCTCTGAGGGTTTTTGTTGTTGTTGTTTTTTTTAGTCTCCTGCCTCTGAAGCATCAAGCCTGGCCATGGCTGGAGAAGGGACATTGGGCAGGGTAAGCCAAGGCTCTGATGTGGCATGGAGCAGTCTTTCTTTCTCAGGTACTTGGTTGGTTGGGTTTTGCTCACATGCTCAGGGTCTACCTGATCGCCATATGTGGGGTTGGGAAGGAATTTTTTCCACGGGTCAGACTGGCAGTGACCTTGGGGTTTATTCACCTTCTTCTGCAGCGTGTGGGTTGTGACATGTCATTCCATATTCTTTATGAAAATATACTTATGATCTGAATATGACATAACTGAGATATACTTTATGCAAGATGGCTCATGTGAGATATCATTGGAAAGGTTATGATTTACTGAATGCGATTATCCAATGTGTATGCATGTATCATTTCTGTATCTGTAATAAGGAATATTGACTATGTAGCTGTATTTCAACTATGCTACTTTGGGTGACGCCCACTGCCAACACTTCAGGTACAACAATGGAAAAGCCAGACAGGGCGGCTGGCCTGTCAACAAGGACAATGGACTGTAAAAGAGCTTAGTCTTCCTGTGAACATGTGGGTCAGCCTGTGAAGAATGGCTACAAGGGCCTTACAGAGTCAGGTGGTCTTGTCACCTGATACTAAAACATTACCTGGGACTTCTTGTAACTTTCCACTGTAAGGGAAGGGGGGTCAAACTGGGAAACAAAGGATTCCCGCCTTATGCAAATCCTATTTAGGGGTGGGGAGTGAGGTAATCCAGGTCATCAGTTCTCCCTGCTACCCCACCCAAGATGACGGCTGGAAACAACTAAGACTGAACAGGGGGAAAGAACTGGGCCCAGACTGGAAGGGCGTCTGGCCTGTGAAGAACCACATTTAGGGTGAGAACTTACATGTAACCGGTTTCTTTATTGTATTAAGCTTAGTTTGCGTGCTCTGTTTTATTTTCTTAGTAATCTGCCTTGTTCCGTCTGCTACCTCCTTAACTACTTAAAATACACCTGTTGTAGTTAATAAATTTATTTCTGGTTTATAATATAACCCAGTTTATGTGATTTCTAATGGGGGGGGGGGCGAGAAATTGCGCATACCCTCTTCCACATTGAGGGAAGAGGCAAATATGATATATCTTTGGGTCTGTACTCCAAGGCCAAGGCCAGATTAAGGCAGGGGCTTTAGGGGCTGCAGCCTGGGGCCCCGGCTCAAGGGGTGCCCCACAAAAATTAATCACAGGCAGCGATCTCCAGGCCACTAAAAGGGGTGCTCAGGCTGCCTGCCTGCCCTGGCCCCACGCTGCTCCCGGAAGCGACCAGCTGCTGGCATGTCTCTGCGGCCCCTGGCAGGGGGGATGGCTGGAGGCAGCTCCGTATGCTGCCCCCACCTCCAGCACTGTCCCTGCAGCTCCCATTGGCCAGGAACCAGCCAATGGGAGCTGTGGGGGCAGCGTTTGCAGGCACGGACAGCACACAGAGACATGCTGTCACCCTTCCCGCAGGGGCTGCAGAGACATGCTAGCAGCCAGCCGCGTCTGGGAGTGGCATGGGGCTATGGCAGGCAGTCAGCGTGCCTGAGCCCTGCTGCACCACTGGCCGGGAGCCACCTGTGGTAAGCGCCTCCCAGCTGGAGCCTGCACCTCGCACCCCCTCCTTCACCCCAATCTCCTGCCCCAGGCCCCTCCTGCACCAAAGACGTATATACAGGGGGCCCCACAAAATTGAATAGCCCCGGGCCCACAGGAGAGTTAGGGCTTGTCTACACTGGCAATTAACAGCACTGCAACTTTCTTGCTCAGGGATGTGAAAAAACACCCCCCTGAGCACAGCAAGTTTCAGCGCTGCAAAGCACCAGTGTAAACAGTGCACCAGCATAGGCACCAACTTTCCCCGGTGCCGATGGGTACTCGCGCCCCCCGCCCTGGGCCCCGCCCCGACTCCACCCTTTCCCTGCCCCTGCCCTGCCCCCATTCCAACCCCTTCCCCAAAGTCCCCAACTCCACCCCCTCCCTGCCCCTATTGGACCCCTTCCCCAAATCCCCACCCCGGCTCCGCCTCTTCCCCGAGAGCACCACATTCCCCCTCCCAGCGCTTGCCACGCGAATCAGCTGTTTTGCGGCACAAGCACTAGGAGGGACGGGGGAGAAGCAGGATTCAGCAGTGTGCCTAGGGGAGGAGGCAGAGGCAGAGGTGAGCTGGGGCGGGGTGGGGGAGTGGGGAGCTGCTAGTGGGTGCTAAGCACCCACTAATTTTTCCCTGTGGGTGCTCCAGCCCTGGAGCACCCAAGGAGTCGGCACCTATGTGCACCAGCGCTGGGAGACGAGCCTCTCATCGAGGTGGTTTTTTTAGAGCGCTCTCCCAGCGCTGCGCCGCACCGCGACCACACAAGCTATGTTAAAGCGCTGCCGCAGCAGCGCTTGAGCGTTGCCAGTGTAGACTAGCCCTTAATCCAGCCCTGTCCAAGGCAGGTGGACATCTGAGGGCTGGAGCAAGTCCCTTAAGCTGAGTCTTCCCAGAGCTGATCTGCAGCTGGGTGTGGCCCTGCCTGCATATGTTAGATGAGGTTTTAAGAGCCTGGCTCAACAAGACAGGTTAAAGGGGGCACATGCTGGCAGAACAAATAGACTCAGTGGTATCTCAGCTCATCAGGTGACTTCCCAAGGGGTCCAACCTGTCACAGTCCATATGTGGGGTTGGGAAGGAATTTTTTCCACTGGTCAGACTGGCAGTGACTTTGGGATTTTTTCACCTTCTTCTGCAGCATGTGGGTGTGGGTCACTTGTCAGGATTATCTGAGTATTTCTCACGTAATTATTTCCCTGACATTGTGGGGGCCTCAAGCACTGACGCATCTTGGTCCCTCCTTTTATCTGCCTGTGGTACACAATAGTCTAGTCTCCTATGGCAGTGTCATTCAGGTGTTGGGTTTAGTGTGCAGGTGTTGGGGACAGGTGGTGCCCTGCAATATACAGGAGGTCAGACTATTACCACTTCCTTTCAAGAGAACTGATTTTTTCCCAATTACTTTTCATTGCTGCTCTCAGTCTTTTGCAGAAGAAAAACACACGGGTTTCACAATAGGTGTACTAAAGAGAGATATAGATGAATTATAATTAAATTAATTAATTATAATTATATTATCCCATATAAGTACCAATATCTACTTGGTTGCTCCAAAGCTAAAAGTGGCCCAGTATTAAAAATGTTATAATAATAAATAATAACAATTAGAATATTCAGCACTTACTTATTGCTTTTTCATCCATTGATCTCAAAGCACTTTACCAGTGTGGGTAAGAATCACCACCCCCATTCTACAGAGGAGCAAACGTGGCAGATATGGCAATTTCCTGCAATATTTCTGGGAGCTCTTACTGAATTAAGTTCAAGTAGCTGTGGATGTAATGCCGTTATGTATCAGTTCGGGCCTGGCTGAGCAAAGGACTATAGTGAGCAATGTGGCAGACAAGCATGAGCTTTTGGGACAATGTGTGAAGTGGATTTCCTGGGAAATATCTAGGGGGAGGTGAATGGAAATCCCCCCCTTCAATTATGCCCAAACCCATCCCTTTGAAGCTACACCCAAAGGAGAGAGTGATTGTCTGCTGATTACCTGTTCCCAGAATCCCAAGATGAAAAGCCCAAACTGCATAAAGGAGTGACTCACAGATTCATGAGTGTGCTTGTTCTGAGCTTAAAGCTGTTACGAACTTGTAACCACAGAAAACCCCCTTGGTGGAGTGTGATGGACTGATCACCTGCCAGAGCCCTGGCTGGAGTTGGGATGATTTTTGCTAAGTCTATTAGCGTGTGTGTCGGTTCTTTTAACATTTTTAATATATTTTCTCTGGCATTACTCCACCTTAAGAATAAATATGCTTGCTTGGAAAAGGCTGCGAGATATCTGCTACCTATGGGCAATTATGCTATTTGTAGACTCTGAGGAGAAACAGACGCTGGCCGATCAGGCCGCCCGTCTTGCTGGGGAACTCACAGTGTAGGCAAGGAACTGCGCAGCCTGGAGAAACCCCAATCAGGAGGGAGAAGGCGGTGGGTCTCTGTCCAAGAGAGGTGACTGCTGAGGAGCCGGGAGCCTAGAGTGGATGACCTTGCTGGACCACAAGTGGGAAATACAGCTGTAGTTGCTCTGAACTGTGACATAAACCTTTAAAGAAAGCTGGTTCTGCAGAAATTGTGGTGTGTGGCCTAGAGGCCAGGGATTGTGGCCCAGCTGTTTACACGCAGCCCCCATTGCAGATGGAGAGTCTTGTGTGGGGCTGAGGCAGTCCAGGTATAAGAAGCCATCTGCAAACACACTGTCATAGCAATGGAAACATATAGGTGCTCCTTAATAGGGGCTGTGTTCGTTCTATAATTCCGCCTCTAACCCTGCACGAGTCACAGAAACAAAGAAAAGGAATTGGTTAGAGGGCCACTGTCAGGGCAAGCGTGGCCCAAGTTTTGTTAAAACAAGCTTCTGCAGAACTAGAATAGAAAATAAAGCTGCCCCTCTGTGTATTGCACAGATCTAAGGCTGAATTCCTTGGTCAGGTTGTATAGTTTAATTTGATCGTTAACCCTTCATAGTACAGCTCACATTATGGGCTAGGTTTGCAAAGATTTTATTACTGCAACGACTGTTCTACTGATTTGCATGCCTAACTATCTGATTTACACTTGGGGTTATGGTAACTGCACATACACATTAGGTACACAACTGCAGGATTAACCGCTTTGAAAATCTGGCCCTGATTCTTTAATCCCTATTTTATGGGGTTAATTATTAAAATCCCTGAAGGCCTCCCTCTAGTTTGTACCTTGGCAGTTGCTGATTCAGCTAGCAGTGAGGTTTTTCTGAGGAACTGCATTCTGCTTTGTGTGCAGCAATGAAAAGAATTTGCAAAGCAGCATAGTATTGTCCATACCAGATCAGACAGTTGGTCCACCTAATTCAGCTTCCTGTCTCCAGCAATGGCCAGTATCCAAAGTTTCAGAGAAAGGGGGAACCCTACTGAAAAGAACAAGTTGTACAATGCTGCAGAGCACTTTTAGATAGGAGGGGGGAATATTCCTTCCTGGTCATGCATGGGCAATCAATCATCCTCTCCTGCCCTGGAGCATGAGAACAGATCACCATTATCTTAATTTATATAACAAGAGATCTCGGCCCTGTGAACTGCTGTGCACCTGTTGTAAGCACCCTCAACTCCTAGCTATCTATGGGAATTGGAGGTGCTCAGCATCTTGTAAAATTGAACCCATGTAATCGTGTGTTATCCAAAGGAGGAGGAAGAATGCTAAGCTGCGGGGTTCATGGCAGACTCTCTCACTACACTTTCTTTTAATAATTTAAAATAAGAACGTTTTTTGAAGATACCCAGACATGGCTCTGTCATCAGGAGTGGCCTTTTAAAACAATAGATCAGGCCTTTTGGCTATTAGTCTATTACTTTTAAACATCATCATGTTCCCAGTACGCCTCTGGCATTTAGGGCAGCGATGAAGCTCCTCCACTCCTGTCTGTTTCTAGCAAGGCTTTCAATGGTTACCCCGCTGTGCCCCAGGTTTTTCAGCTCTGCTTCCACAGCTCTTCGCCATGTTGTTTTCGGGCGACCTCGTTTTGACTTACCTTCAGATGTCCATCTGTCATAACTATAAAGGGAAGGGTAACAGCTCTCCTGTGTACAGTGCCATAAAATCCCTCCTGGCCAGAGACTCCAAAATCCTTTTACCTGTAAAGGGTTAAGAAGCTCGGGTAACCTGGCTGACACCTGACCCAAAGGACCAATAAGGGGACAAGATACTTTCAAATCGGGGGGGGGGGGGGAAGGCTTTTGTTTGTGCTCTTCGTTTGGGAGTTCGTTCGCTCTTGGGACTGAGAGGGACCAGACATCAATCCAGGTTCTCCCCATCTTTCTAAACAAGTCTCTCCTATTTCAACTTGTAAGTAAATAGCCAGGCAAGGCGTCTTAGTTTTACTTTGTTTTCTCAACTTGTAAATGTACCTTTTACTAGAGTGTTTATCTTTGTTTGCTGTACTTTGAACCTAAAACTAAAGGGGAGTCCTCTGAGCTCTTTAAGTTTGATTACCTTGTAAAGTTATTTTCCATACTGATTTTACAGAGATGATTTTTACCTTTTTCTTTAATTAAAAGCCTTCTTTTTAAGAACCTGATTGATTTTTTCCTTGTTTTAGATCCAAGGGGGTTGGATCTGTATTCACCAGGAATTGGTGAAAGGAAGGAGGGGGAATGGTTAATTTCTCCTTGTTTTAGATCCAAAGGGGTTGGATCTGTATTCACCAGGCGTTGGTGAAAGGAAGGAGGGGGAATGGTTAATTTCTCCTTGTTTTAGATCCAAGGGGGTTGGATCTGTATTCACCAGGAGTTGGTGAAAGGAAGGAGGGGGATGCTTAATTTCTCCTTGTTTTAGATCCAAGGGGTTTGGATCTGTATTCACCAGGGAATTGGTGAAGGTCTCTCAAGGCTACCCAGGGAAGGGAATTAGCTTTGGGATGGTGGCAGCGGACCAGAGCTAAGCTGGTAGTTAAGCTTAGAAGTTTTCATGCAGGCCCCCACATTTGTACCCTAAAGTTCAAAGTGTGGATACAGCCTTGACACCATCTTATTGCTATTCTGGTGATGGAATCCGTTTCCATCCGAAGCACATGGCCAATCCATCTCCAGTGCCTCCTGGCAATGATGGTGCTCATATCTTCTTGGCTGCACTGTGTCAATAGATCTTGGTTTGAGATTGTTCTGGGCCAAAGGATACGGAGGAGTTTTCTGAGGCAGGTTGTATGCAATGAAGACAGTTTGGACAGGTCATACTTTCTCATTTCCCAGCATTCTGCACTATAAAGTAGTGTTGAAAGTATGCAGCTCTGATAAATCTTGAGTTTGGTTTTGGTGTTGTATTTTGTTGATTTCCAGACTGTATTTAAGCTCCTGAAGGTGTTCCTGGCTTTACTGATTCTGTTCCGGTTGTCCTGGCTTGTTCCACCATCCTCGCTGATGGTGCTGCCCAAGTATGTGAATGTTTCTACATTGGTGAGAACATAATCCTCTAACCACACTCATGATGGTGAGGCAATAGGTCATACTATCTGTCTTATTGCGATTGTCAGTCCAATTTGCTGGTTTAATGTGTTGAGTTGAGTTGTTTTTCTTGTATATGGTGTTGGGTATGTGATAAGAGTGTGAGATCATCTGCGAATTCCAGGTCTTCAAGGGATGAGAAGGGTATCCTCCTGGCATGTCTTTTGTGGTGCCACACACATGTCTTCCCATTGCTCTGTTGTTGTTTGTGTTGTCCTTACTGACCTTGGCATTCAGGTCTCCCATGACGATAGTTAGGTCATGGCATGGTACTCTCTCTAACTCTGCCTGTAATGTAAGGTAGAATTTGTCCTATGCTTCTTCATCACTGTCATTTGTTGGCGCATCACACTGAATCAGGGTGATATTATTGTGTTTCCCTTTCAGCCTGACTCTCATAAGTCCGCTGCTGATGGACTTCCACTCAAGCAGGGAATGCTCCACTCCCCTCTTCAAAAGGATGGCAACACCCTTATGGTGTTGTCCATCACCCATCCAGAATACAGCAAAGTTTCTCCCAAGGCTGTTGTTAATCTTCCTGATTCCGTCCATCTGCTCTCACTGATGCCCAGGATGTGTAAGCTGTAACGTCTCATCTCTGCTGTGACCTGAGCTAGCTTCCCTGCTTCGTACATTGTCTGTACATTCCAAAAACCAAGTTTGTTTTTTGTCTTGGTGTTGAGCATTTCAGGCTTCATGCCAGTCGCTTCCATTCGGCTTTCACTGCTGGCAGTCATTTGGGTCATTGACTCCTGAAGGCCATCACACACAGTAATGGTTGATTTTGCTGCCGCTGTTTCTGTAACATATTTTGTTTTTTACGGGACAGGGTTGTTAGCCCTGTGCCTGACCCGCAACCTGGAGGACCAGGCTGTCTGTTTTGTCTGGCCCCTCCCCTACAGATCAATCCAGCATGGTTGAACCTGTCAGGAGCAAAAAGCCCCTGCAGATACAGACTCTGTTATTTTTAACATAGTGCTAAAATTTGGCATGGCATTTTACAGAGATTTTAAAAGCTATGGCGTCTGTCCCAAAGAGTTTACAGTCTAAATTAGGAAGTCTAGGACATAAGGCTAGACAGAGGAAGAGAGCTGGGGAAGGAGGGACAGAGACTAAAACTCATACAAATGGACGCTATGCTCTTTTACCCAATGTGCTCAGATTGCCATAGCAAACTGGCATTTGGAGCCACTGCAAGTGGGCTCTCTGAACTCCATCCTGGAAAATCCTCATTGACTTCAATGGCACAGAATCAGCCTCCAATTCCTTATTTACAATCAGTAAATAGGGTATGTAAGTATCATGCTTCTTTGCCTGCCTGTGTGTGGAGGGAGGAAGGGAACAGAAGTAGCACTCTGTCAGGGAGAGTCAGCCTGTCCTCCCCAGGTGTGTCTTCACTGTATTGTAAACCCAGGTTTACAGTTGCAGGACCCAGTCTCACAACCGTGCTGATGCACTCATACTGCACTCCACAGGCCCATCAGACGTTCTGCTTCTGGGGGCATGTCCCAATGTATCCCAGTGTTCCTAGTGCCATCGCCAGAAATAGTCACGCTAGGCCTTGGATCATGATGTATTGTGGGAAAACTTACTTGTCCACCCTGTGATACTTGACCAGAAGTTGTCTTAGCCTATGAACACATCTAAGTGAGCCATCTATGGGTCTACACACTCAGTCACTGGAGGCAGCAACATGGGTCAAGCACCGGTGGAAGAACCGGCCCAGCTTGCACTTTCACTCCTGTTCTGGGACACAGGCAGAGCATCCTTGAGATGCTGGTGACCATTTCAGTGGCATTTTTTAACCTACCAAAGGCATCTCTCAGTAGACATGGCAGACACCACCTGGCTGATGCTGCTTATGCCTCTTGCCATAGTCACAGATTCCCCCCATGTAGACCAGCATGTCTGGAGCAAGGCCACAAGCACACACTGGTGGGCACATTGTCATATGGACCTGGGATGACTGGCAGTAGCTCCAGCACTTTTGCATGAAGAAGCAGACATTCCTGAAGCTTTGTGATCAGCTTGCTCTAACCCTCCAGCATCAGGACATATGCGTGAGGGAGGCCATGCCAGTCTAGAAGCAGGTCATTACAGCCATCTGGAAGCTGGCTACCTCAGACTGCTACAGGTCTGTGACTAACCAATTTGGTGTTGGTAAGTCAGCTACGGGGTTGCGGTGATGGAGGTTTGTGAGGCAATCCGGACTGTGATTTACCCAAAAGAGGTGGGCATTAAAAGTGTTCCTGAAATAATTGCTGGCTTTGAGAGAATGGGCTTTCTGAACTGCACCAGGGCCATTGATGGGACTCATGTGCCCATACTTTTCCCTTTGCATTTGAGAACATAAACCACAAAGAATAGTACTCCTTTGTTATGCAGGCCCTGGTCAACCTTGAAGGTAAATTCATGGACACTAATGTGGGATGCACTGACAGAATGCAGGATGCATGATGCAAAGGTTTTCCTGAGATCAGGACTTTACCTTCATGGACAAGCTGTGACATTATTCCATCGAATGACATTACTAGAAATGGACTCTCTGTCCCCACTGTTATTCTAAGGGACCCCCGCTTACTCCCTATTGCCATGGCTTATGAAACACTACCCTGATTTCAGAGGACCTGGCAAAAGAAGGTTCAACTACACACTCAGCAATTTTAGATGGTGGTGGAATGTGCATTTGGCAGATTGAAATCCCACTGGTGCAGCGTTTAAAACTGCTTGGATGCCCGTCTCATTGATGCTGTCCCCATTGTTGTGGCCTGCTGTGCTCTTCCCAATGTCTGCGAGGACAAAGATGAGCCATTTCACCACAAGTGGACTTAAGATACTGTTGGTTTGCTGGACCATTACAGAGAGACAGAAAGAGCCTCTGTCATTACTGGGGCAGGATACACATGCGCAACAGAAATCAGGGATCCAGCATGCACTCACACAGTGTGTTTACATGGCCCCATGGATGAGGGGAAATAGTATATGTATGAATATATGTATGCAGTAAGGTGAATAGGGAATGAAATACTATTTGTAGGGGGAATGGCATATTAGATATATATTTCTTATATTTCTTGGCATACTTCAACCCACCGCTTCTGGATTGCTGCGATTTAGTTCAGCTTTAATAAATGTTATAAACATTGCTCTTGACACCTGTGTGCAAACAAAACACTTGATTCGTAAACAGGCATTTAATAAAAGCTGACAGAGTTAAAAAACTGATAACTAGGCCAGCTGCCATCAAAACTCACAACACAATAAACAAATGCAGTGCAAAAAAACAAACAGTAAATAGTATTCACAGAATCAGTGCAAAGACAGTGAACAGCACATGCAAAACACTCCTGGGCATCCCTCTGTTCTCTTTGGCCATTCTAATGCAGTTCGCACACATGGGCCATGGTTGCACTGGGATGGAGGAGCAAACAGGGTATATTTGGCCATTCAGTCTTCTGTTCATTCCCTCTTGCATGTGGACCACCCAACTACAGAATTGTCCAGATGGTGCCTGAATGGCAGAGGGACCAAGCCCAAAGGCATACTGTCCATGTATGCCAAAGAGCTTTTTAGGCTTCTGGTCACTGCCCAGCACAGCTACTAATGGAGGGGACTCGTGAGCTACAGATTGAGCCCTGCCCCGAAATGTCACCATCCATCTGGAGTTCCCACTCCATGAGAAGTTCACAAGCATCAGCAGCTAGAACTGGGTGAAAATTCATGGGGAAAATCAGCAGGATGCTGCCATAACCTGAGTCTAATCCCAGGTTTACAATACAGTTTAGACATACCCTCCAAGGCCTGTAATTGATAGATACAATCGGGCTGCTGTACAGGTGTGAGTGTCCACCTATAGACATCAGTTGCAAGAGTGGGCCCCAAACACCAAATTAAGACAGACAAGTTTACACAAAACATCTAGATATGGCTTCCAAGTAAGATTATACAATGTGATACAATAAGGAATGAGAGCTTTGACTCATTACTTAGGGCTGGTCCCCACTTAGTCCGGACTTCGGACTAAGGTACGCAAATTCAGCTACGTTAATAACGTAGCTGAATTCGAAGTACCTTAGTCCGGACTTACCGGGGTCCAGACGCGGCCGGAAGTCTCCCCCCGTCGACGCTGCGTACTCCTCTCGGAGAGCTGGAGTACCGGCGCCGATTGTGGGCACTTCCGGGATCGATCCGGGATCGATTTATCGCGTCTTAACCAGACGCGATAAATCGATCACAGAACATCGATTGCGTGCCTCCGGACCAGCCGGTAAGTGAAGACTAGGCCTTAGGGAAATTCAGTAACATTGTACAAATTCTTGGTTACAGAACAGGGATTCTGGTCATGATTCTAATCCACTTAAAGGAGTAACACCATTGAAGGCAATTGAATTAAAATTGGTGTAAAACTATCATAAGCACAATTAGAATCAGGCACTGTTACCTGTCTCAGAGCATGGCTGGTATGCTCAGAGCCTCAAACAGCATTAGAGCCGCCTTTCTAACCACACCTGTCTCTAATGATGGTGACAACATATTTTTAACCTTTCAGTTCCTATAAGGAAAAATATTTCTCTCTTCTTTGGGGGCAGGTATGTAATAACCCTCCTAAATATAGACTGATCTTTAATTAAGCCGCACCCTGTCTTGATAATGCCATTTTCCTTCAGAGACAGCTCAACATGTCCTCCTTCTAGTTTTAACAACAAAGTACTTATGTCTGAGGTCTAGCTAATTACCCAGGTCACTGCCATATGATGTCTTCATTTCACCCCTCAGGAAAGCATTATCTGTAATGATCTACCATCTTGATGGACTTGTTTATATTACTGTCCGAGCCTCAGAAAGCCTATATCATCTTTCCCTAATGGCGTCTAAATATTGAGTAAGATTGGTCAGACAAGATTTTTAATAGCAATTAGCACACAAGTAGGCCAGTGACTCTGACACTTGTGTATCTGTGTCAGGATTTGCCAGACTTCACAGATGAACTGAGACCCCAAACATATTTAGGTGCCTAAACCCCAGATTTAGGTGACTAAGCTGGTGTTTAGGTACCTAAGTCCCTGTTTTAGGCTCCATTGCGATCCACAAAACTCCCACCATAGCCTTAAGCACCTAAACTCAGTGCCTACATTTTCAGGGTAAAAAAATTCCTAGGCATCTATGTTTCTGCCTCATGTTTCACAAACCTGAGCCATTCTTTTTAGGTGACAAATCTGAGGAACTATCCAGATTGAGGTGTCATTAGAGGAGGTTTTGGAACAAATTGATAAACTAAACAGTAATAAGGCACCAGGACCAGAACCCAAGAGTTCTGAAGAATCTCAAATGTGAAATTGCAGAACTACTAACTGTAGTTTGTAACCTATCATTTAAATCAGTTTCTGTACCAAATGACTGCAGGATAACTAATGTGATGGCAATTTTTTAAAAGGGCTTCAGAGTTGATCCTGGCAATTACAGGCCAATATGCCTGTCTTCAATACTGGGCAAACTGGTTGAAACTATAGTAAAGAACAAAATTGTCAGACACATAGATGAACGTAATTTTGGAATGAGTCAACGTGGTTTTTGTAAAGGGAAATCATGACTCACCAATCTACTAGAATTCTTGAAGGGGGTCAACAAGCATGTGGACAAGGGGAATCCAGTGGATATAGTGTACTTAGATTTTCAGAAGGCCTTTGACAAGATCCCTCACCAAAGGCTCTTAAGCAATGTAAGCTGTCATGGGATAAGAGGGAAGGTGCTCTCATGGATTGATAACTAGTTAAAAGATAGGAAACAAAAGATAGGAATAAATGGTCAGTTTTCAGAATGGAGAGAGGTAAATAGTGGTGTCCCCCAGGGGTCTGTACTGAGACCAGTGCTGTTCAACATAGTCATAAATGATCTGGAAAAAGGGGTTAACAGTGAGGTGGCAAAATTTGCAGATGATACAAAACTACTCAAGATAGTTAAGTCCCAGGCAGACTGCGAAGAGCTACAAAAGAATCTAACAAAACTGGGTGATTGGGCAACAAAATGGCAGATGAAATTCAATGTTGATAAATGCAAAGTAATGCATATTGGAAAACATAATCCCAACTATACATATAAAATGATGAGGTCTAAATTAGTTGTTACCACTCAAAAAAGAGATCTTGGAGTCATTGTGAATAGTTCTCTGAAACCCTCCACTCCATGTGCAGCAGCAGTCAAAAAAGCAAACAGAATGTTGGGAATCATTAAGAAAGGGAGAGATAATAAGACAGAAAATATCATATTGCTTCTATATAAGCCCACATCTTGAATATTGCGTGCAGATGTGGTTGCCATCTCAAAAAAGATGTATTGGAATTGGAAAAAGTTCAGAAAAGGCGGGGAAATGATTAGGGGTATGGAATGGCTTCCATATGAGGAGAGATTAATAAGACTGGGACTCTTCAGCTTGGAAAAGAGACAACTAAGGGGGGATATGATAGAGGTCTATAAAATCATGACTGGTGTGGAGAAAGTAAATAAGGAAGTGTTATTTACTGCTCCTCATAACACAAGAACTAGGGGTCATCAAATGAAATCAATAGGCAGCAGATTTAAAACAAACAAAAGGAAGTATTTTTTCACACAATGCACAGTCAGCCTGTGGAACTCCTTGCCAGAGGATGTTGTGAAGGCCAAGACTATAACAGGGTTCAAAAAAGAACTAGATAAGTTCATGGAGGATAGATCTATCAATGGCTATTAGCCAGGATGGGCAGGAATGGTGTCCCTACCCTCTGTTTTCCAGAAGCTGGGAATGGGTGACTGAGGATTGATCACGTGATGATTACATGTTCTGTTCATTCCCTCTGAGACACCTGGCATTGGCCACGGTCAGTAGACAGGATACTGGGCTAGATGGACCTTTGGTCTGACCCAGTATGGCTGTTCTTATGGGCATGTGCATTGCTGCCTCACCTATTCCCCGCCTATGCCCCAGAGTGACCCACAAACCAGGGGAAGATAGGCATTTGCCTGGCTATCTTGCATGCTCAGAGGTAGCCAACCAGAAGATGGGTCACATTCAAAATCAGGAGTGGTGGTGCCCACCTCGTTACTTTTATCCCAGGAGTTAGAGCACTCACTTGGAATGTGGGAGACCCACATTCAATTACCCCCTCTGCCAGAATTGGAGAAAGGATTTGAACAGGCATCTCCCACCTCTCAGGTGGCTGCTTTATCCACTCAGCTATGGGATATTCTGATGTGGGGTTCCCTCAGTCTCCCCTGTTGAAGCTAATCCATTCAGGATAAATAAAGAGTCATTGGAGAAGGGGACTGGACCCTGTTTCTCCAATATGGATGCCCTAAACACTGGACTATTCACTCTCTCTCTCTCTCTGTCTCTAGACCAGTGAGTCACTAATTATTTATACATAAGGCTATGATTTACTCATGGGTATTTTTAGTAAAAGTCATGGACAAGTAATGGGCAATAAACAAAAATTCACGGCCTTGACCTGTCCATGACTTTTCCTATAAATACCCCTGACTAAATCTGAGGTGCTCCGGGGGCCCCGGCCACTTTGCTGCTCCGGGGGGGATGGGGGGACGGACTCCAGAGGTGGGCAGCCCGAGGGGAGAGGGTGGCCCAGAGTCACACTGCTTCTCTGGAGGGGAGGGTGGCCTGCGGCCCCGCTGCTGCTCCCAGGCAGTCCTGAGGTCAGTCGCATCAGCCACTGCATAAGTCACGGAATCTATAACTTCCGTAACCACCATGACAGACTTGCAGCCTTATTTATAAACAGTGGAACAGTTTCCACATGAGAGCAATTCCATTGCCTTTATAGGATCCGGACCTTAGTTACCTGCTAGAAGAGAAGGTGAAATAGTGTTAAAAAAAAATGATTAGCAGGTATTTTTGCAAGTAAAAATATTGAGTTACGGTCACTGCAAATCATGGAATCATATTATTAGTTGTTCCTAAGTATTCAGACAACTGCTGAATATTTATGAAATGTGCAAAAGTACCAAAAATTTCATGAGTTGTAGGACAAATGCATGTGTGACAGTTCATGCTGGAAACTGCATTATTCACTATTCGTCATCTCCCCTTCAAAGTTTTCCACTCAGGAACAGAAACAATAGCATGTCACTTAAGTAACCAACCAATATTTATAGTGAATAGTTTATTTTATTTATTTAGATTTTAATTACTTTCAAATAAAAGAAGAATATGCTAATAAACAAACAGACTCGTCAATTACCTCAGCTCAAACCAAATAAATCAGCAACAATCAGCAGAGCCTGTGCAACCCATTTGGCAACCTCGGCGGTCACCTAGGGTGCTACAATTTGGGGGGGTGGCGACCGCAGCGGTATTTTGGCGGCGGGACCTTCCGCTGCCTCTGTCGGGGGCGGCATTTCGGGGCAGGACCTTCCGCCACCGAGGGCAGCAGAAAAGCTGGCGGCGCTCCTGACAATCAGCATTCATCAACCTCCCTACACAATCTTCACAAGTGCTCCAGAGTTGAAGTGAACAGTTAGAGAACCACCTACAGGCTGAAAATTAATTATCCAAACTATTCAGTGAATATTTACAAGCGACAAACACCTCTGAAGAAAATCAGGATCCATTTATGAATGATTCTTTAACCAAGAAAGAGATTGAATTCAGAACTAGTGTTATTCACCACCAATGGCTCTGCCAACTCTTCTAGGAATTTCTGCGGCGTTTCTCTTATGGTTCTATCATGAAACTATATGATCCTGTGCATTCCATATCAGAGAGCAGAGTGAGTCACTCACTTTCATTTTGAAAATATATCAAATGCTCATTATGTATCTGCTCAATGTCCCCTTATCTTCACAACAGGACAAACTAAAATCCCAGATCTGAATTATCTGACATTTGAGGTGTTTGAAATCCAGATCCAAATTTAGTGGCATGAGCTCATTTCTAAAGACTGCAGCGTTTTCTTCTGAAAAAAATATTATCTTCCTTTGATGCACTAATTCCCATGTGTGCACTTTGCCTTCAGTGTAATATAATATTAGATAAAGGCATCTTTACCTCTGGTTTAGTAACTTTTTAGCATGGCTGATCTGACTAAAAAGAAGATTAATTGGAAAAGCAGTGTAACAATACATATTAGTAAGTTTCCAAAGCCTGGCAGGCTGATTAGTTGTAAAGATTAATCTTTACCTAGGTTTTTAAGGTGGCCAAAAAGACCTTTTTAAAGTACATAAATAAATAACTATTTCCAACCCCAAATGAGGATTATAGAGTATGTAAACTTAGCCAGTGCATATTTAAGGCCAAATTATTCTTCTCTGCAGAAATGCCTGCCAATAGGTCCCACACGGAGTCTGATTTTTCACTCCATTACACCAGCTTTCTCCTGCTAGACCTCCATTGGATTCAGAGGACTTGCATGGGGTAATAGCAGCATACCAGAGTGGAGAATCAGGCCCAGACTGGAAATGCAGCATCATTTAGTCCCTTTTTATTCTGGCTGGACAGGCCCTGCCTCCCACTAATTTACGAGTTCTAGGAGAGTAACCTGCATGGGTTGGGTCATAGTTCCTTCCCACTGGTGCATCAGGAAACAGACAAACCTGCAGGCTGTGCTTAGGCCCTGAATTCCATTGCTCTTTCTGCAGAGGGCCTTATGGAAGGAACAGCCTCCATTCATGGTTTAGGGCAGCCAAAACGGTGGCAGGAAGCATCTGCTCTGCTTTGCACTGCCGTTTGTACCTGCAGGGTATTTTTCTGGTGGGCCCCCATGTACAGCATCTGCCAGAATTCGGCACCTCTTTGAAAATTATTTCCTTGCTTACTTGCCAAGGTGTAGGCAGGGGCTGTGTATTTTACCATGGTAGAGAATTGGATGATTAGCTACCCTATAAGGATTTTACTCCAGTACTGGCTACAGTCAGGGATAGGGTGACCAGACAGCCAGTGTGAAAAATCAGGATGGGGGTGGGGGGTAATAGGAGCCTATATAAGAAAAAGACCCCAAAATCGGGACTGTCCCTATAAAATCGGGACATCTGGTCACCCTAGTCAGGGATGGCATTCAGATGAAGTAGCCCAGAGGTCTTTTCTAGTCTGGCAGGCTTTATGTTTAGAAAGGGAATTAATGGCTCTGCATTTTTTAGTTCAGTATTTTGTAGCCTTTTGTTTTATTTAAAGTGAATTTAGTAATGTACACCACCACGGGTTTGGCTCTGGCGGCTACGGTTTCAAGCTTAGCAGAGTGAAAGTCACCTCTGCTACTTGCTTCAGAGTTAGTCTCTAGGGACACATAAAGAACAAAGGTAGTGACCACACAGACATTCACAAGTACAAGGTCTAGACTGTTTTACAAGTTTTATTAAAGTTACAATTAAAGTTATGATTACCCAAGCATATAGAAATACTATGCAGACCTATGCACAAGTTACAAATCTAGTTATACTCACATACTTAACAACAGAGTTAGGGTCTGATGGGTCTCTCATGGCTTGCTCATCAGTAGAGAGATGTTCCTGCTGGAGTCTCCCATAGGAGGCTTAGTTTTCCTATTCTGGGCACCCCTTTTTTATAATGTGATTCTATCTATACCTACATTCTGCGTAAGTCCATAAAAGTGTCAACCCTCTTTTCTCTTATTGGTCTGTGTCCCCTGGAAACTTAAGGGACCCCAATTTTACATAGGTTGTGTAAGTTCTCTTTATTCTCATTAGCATTGATGCACAACCTGTATCCTGTAGTTAAGACACATGTTGGAGACAGATGCGCCTTTACGGTATTTTTATGATCCAATATTAATCTCCTGAGTAATTTTGCACAATATTACAACTTGGTACCTCTTTTCCCATAATCTTAGGGCATCGGGTTATTTTCTGGTTACTTATGTCATCATTTTTTGTCTCCAAGGCCTAAAATAGCTAAGCTAAAGTCTTGCAGGCCTCAACCTACAGGTTCTTGCATTTCAACTTGTCTTACTCGTGTCTAATACTTGGTTCCTCTAAATACTGATCAGTCTTATACTTTTATAATCCAACAAATTAACTGTAATTAACATACAATGAATATATGTAATATAACATATTGATTAATCATAACATCACACAATAAATAAATAATAAACTAAAATCATTGGCTACAATTTAGATTCTTTTACAGGTCAAATTCATCCAGGTACAAAATGCCTGCATAAGGCCTGTGAAGAGACTGAAAATATCCGGTAATATCCTGGATAAACCTTATGGAATTAAAACAAACTTTATTGAATTAAGTTAAATCTTATTGAATTAGGTTTAATACATTTGGGGTCTGTTGTATTAAAAATGCAATTGTGGGTGTGTTATTGTATTGTATGTTCCTTCTGTAATTCCTCCATTATCTAGGGTTACCATATTTTGAGCCTCCAAAAGGAGGACACTCCACGGGGCCCCGGCCCCGACCCCCAGCCCCGCCCCCCCGCCCCAACTCCGCCCCTTCCCCAAAGTCCCCGCCCCAACTCCGCCCCCTCCCCTGCTTCCCGCGAACATTTGATTCGCGGGAAGCCTGAAGCAGGTAAGGGGGTGTGAGGGGAGGAGGCGCGGCCCAGTCTGGCCCCCCGGCGTCTCCAGCCTGGGTCGGCTCGGGCCCTGGGGTGCCAGCCCTGGGCCCGGCCCCCGGCCGAGCACCCCCGGCCCGCCCAGCACTGCAGGTCCCCGGCCTGGCCCGCCCCGCCCAGCACTGCCGGTCCCCGGCCCGGCCCCCAGCACCGCACCGCCGGCACCGCACCGCCGGCCCCCAGCCCCCGGCCCGGCACCGCCGACCGCCGGCCCCCGGCTCGGCACCACCGACCGCCGGCCCGGTCCCCGGCCCAGCACTGCCGACCGCCGGCCCGGCCCCCAGCCCAGTACCGCCGGCCCCGCATGTCCCGATTTTCCCGGACATGTCTGGCTTTTTGGGATTTCCCCCCGGACGGGGATTTGGAGCCCAAAAAGCTGGACATGTCCGGGAAAATCCGGACGTATGGTAACCCTACATTATCAGCCCTTTGAAGCCTCCCTGCTAGAGAAGTCCCCATATACTACTTCAAAATTGGATTCTCCAGGTTCCAACAGACAAAGAAAGGAGTTTTGGGAAAGTAGCCTAATTTAAAACTGTCTCAGGGCCTTCTTCCTGATCTGGAAAATGAACAGGAACCCTGGTCCACAGCGGGCCCCAATCCTTAGGGAAGGATTGGAAGGACTTGGCCTACTGAGGCCCATCAGACTGGGTGCGAGCTCTGAGCTGAGGCTGTTTTGAACTTGTGACCATAGAAGAGAACCCCCTTTGTGGAGTTTTGAAGGACTGCTCCTACCAGAGCCCATGTTAGTGCTGGGGTGATGTCTGATAAGCTTATTAGCAAGTGTGTAGGTTCTCTGATTGTTTTCATGTTTTCTCTGTGGTGCTTTTACCTTAACAATAAAATAAGCTAGCATAAAAAGAGCCGTGTGCTCTCTATAAATGTGGGCATTCACACTGTTAACCATCTCTGAAGGGGAAATAAGCAGCTGCACTTGGGCAGCCTGTCTGTGCTGGGAATAACACAGGGAAGGCAGGGAACTGTTCAGCCTGGAAATACCCCTGTCAGAAGGGAGGGAGGAAGCCTGAGAGTGGGTGCCTTTGCTGGCCTGCTGAGGGGAAACCGGTGCCCCTTTCCAGAACTGTGACCAGGGCCGGCTCCAGGCACCAGGCACCCAAGCACATGCTTGGGGCGGCACCTGGTAAGGGGCAGCGGGGGGAGCGCGGCGCGGCATTCCACAGGGGGGTGCTCCGGCGGCGCGGCGCAGCGCTGGGGGGGGCGGGCTCCGGTTGTGCGGGGCTCGGCGAGGGGGCGGCGCGGGCGCGGCGCTGGAGGGGGGTTCCGGCGGCGCTCGGCAGGGAGCGGGGGCGGGCTCCGGCGGAATGGCGCTCGCAGGGGGGGGCAGCGCGGGGCTCGGCCCTCGGGGGGGTTCCAGCGCGCGGCGCTCAGTGGGGGTGCGGCACGGGCGCGGCACTGGAGGGGGGTTCCGGCGGCGCTCGGCAGGGGGCAGGGACGGGCTCCAGCGGCGCGGCTCAGCACTGGGGGGGGGCGGCGCGGGGCTCAGCGCTCGGGGGGGGTTCCGGCGGCGCTCGGCGCAGGGCGGGGGCGGGCTCCGGCGCTTGGCGGGGGGCTCGGGGGCGGCACTTTTTTTTGCTGCTTGGGGCAGCAAAAAAGCTAGAGCCGGCCCTGACTGTGACAATGTCCTCCACGCCATATAAACCCTATGGTCAGATGGAATGGCCTCTCCAACATGGATGCAGAGGGCTTGTCCGTACTGGTCACAAGTAGGCCCTAAATAGCCCTACAGCCTGCCCATAGCCTGAGTGTGAATCCCATAACCCCGGTCTCTGCACAGTCCTCCGCCCAAAGCCTGAGTAGCCTCTCTAAGGTCCCCGTTACTACTGTATCTGAGCACTTCACAGTTTTTAATGTATTTATCTTCCCAACACTCCATGAGGTAGGAAAGTACTATGGCCCCTGTTTTAGAAATAGCAACCGAGACACCAAGAAGATAAGTGTCTAAGGCCTGTGACCACACAGGGACGTGAACCTAGGTCTTCCAATTCCTTTGGAAGTAACCTAAACACTAGACCATCCTTCCTCTCAGCTAAGCGGGCTTTGTGCAAAGAGGGTGACCTTCACTTCTATATAAATAAGGGCAGCAGAGGGATCTTATTGCCAACAAAACAAAGATACATGCAAGGATCTTCTGTCTTCAAGCCAATTCTGCTATAAGTATGTGCAAGTTCCACGGTGTCCAGTGGGAGATTATATAGATATAGATAATTAAAGTGCCTGGTACCCAGGACTCTCAAGTCATTTTATAAACAGTGAATTTATCCTCACTGCTAGTTATAAGGTTCGTCACTATTCTTATCCCCATTTTACAGATGCAGAAAACAGAGGCATCAGAGAATAAATGACTTAGCTCAGGGTTACACAGTAAATAAATGACAAAACTAGAAGCTTGTAAACTGACTCACAGGCTAATGAGGTTAGCCTCAAAACCAACCTTCCCTTCTGTGGGCTGACCACTAACTTTTATATGCAGTGTGTGAGGAAGGCACTCCTCCACCACTTGCTTGGGCAGGTGTGTGTATGTATACACTCTCCCATACATGCATCAGTATCCCTGTATGATGATGTTATGCTACAAGCACCTTGTAAGCAGTTACTATTTTCTATGAATGCTCAGTCTCATTTGCCAAAAGTATTTGAAAGCGAGGACCTGAATGTTATCTGCAGTGCTGTGTGCCACCTGCTCACTCCAACCCCCCTCCTTCCGTTGCTTGCTCTCCCCCACCCTCGCTCACTCACTCATTTTCACCATGCTGGGAAAGGGGCTGGGGTGTGGGAGGGGGTGCGGGCTCTGGCTGGGGATGCAAGCTCTGGCCTGGGGCCCCAAATGAGGGGGTTGGACAGGGCCATCCTTAGGCATATGCAGCATATGCAGTGGGGAAGTTCAGGCTTGAAATTAGACGAAGGTTTCTGACCGTCAGAGGGGTGAAATATTGGAACGGCCTTCCGAGGGAAACGGTGGGGGCGAGGGACCTGTCTGGTTTTAAGATTAAGTTAGATAAGTTTATGGAGGGAATGGTTTAATGGTAAAACATAGTAGTCAAGGAAAACCAAGCAATGGTAGGTAAATAGCATAATGGCTAAAAGGGGTCAGGATGGAGACTCTTGCCTATATGCTCGGGGTCTTACTGATCGCCATATTTGGGGTCGGGAAGGAATTTTCCTCCAGGGCAGATTGGCTGAGCCTCTGGAGGTTTTTCGCCTTCCTCCGCAGCATGGGGCAGGGATCTCTAGCAGGAGGGTCTCTGCCGATTGAAGTCACTAATAACAGGATTGGGGACGTCAGCAGCAGAGTCCAGGGAAGGGGTAGGGACGGTTTTATGGCCTGCAGCATGCAGGGGGTCAGACCAGATGATCATAATGGTCCCTTCTGACCTTAAAGTCTATGAGTCTATATGCAGCTTCATAGGGCCACCCGAAAATTTGGGGCACCCCTGGGTCTTAGTGTTCACCCTCCCGCCTCTTCCTATCCCTGTTCTGACCCTTCCTGCAGGCTCCCACCACACCTGGCTGCTGCAGCCTGGTAAGTCTTCCTCTGGAAGGGATCTAGTACTTAAAAATGAAAAAGCCTCCAGCCTGCCAGACCTATTAGCACAACCTTGAAACTGTTAAAGAGCCATTCAAGTGGTAATAAACCCATTTAACAGGCATTTGCCAACCCTCAGGTATATACTATCCGTTTGTGAATTTACTGACAACAACAGTTGTGCATTACTGTAATATGTACTCATAACATGTTAGTCTACAGGACCTTAGTTTAAAATTTGCTTTAAAAATATTTCATTAGTGTGTTGCTGAAGATTATAAAAATCACATCTCTAAAAAATCCTTGCATAGATTTTTAGATGCACAATCTGAGTATTCATCTTTAGCCTTAAATGCTTGGTTCTTCAGGCATATAGTTTTTTAAATAAATCCTTCAAAAGACCACCCTTATCTAAAACACACATGTGAGCCCAGGCATAGGGGCACCAATTTAATAATACTGCGTAGGGCCCCATAAATCCTAAGGACAGCCCAGAGTTTGGAGTGTGGGAGGGGGGTTACAGGCTGGGGCAGGAGGATAGGGTGTGTGTGGGGGGGGCACAGGCTCTGTGCTGGGGGTGCAGGACCCAGAGCGGGGCCAGAAATGAGGGGTTCAGGGTGTGTGGGGGCTCCAGACTGGGGGTGGAGGTCTGGGTGGGCGAGGGCGCTGGCTGGGGGGGGTGGGCTCTGGGGTGGGGCTGGGGATGATGGGTGCAGCTCTGGGCTGGGATTGAGGGGTTCAGAGTGTGGGAGATGGTGCAGGCTCTGGGAGGACATTTGGGTGCAAGAGGGGGCTCAGGCTGGGGCAGGGAGTTGGGGTGCAGGAGGGAGTCAGGGGTGCAGGCTCCGGGCAGCGCTTACCTCAAGTGGCTCCCAGAAGCAGCTAGCATTTACCTTCAGCTCCTAGGCAGAGGCGCAGCCAGACGGCTCTGCACACTGCCCTTGTCCGCAGGCACCACCCTCGCAGCTCCCATTGGCTGGGAACCGTAGCCAATAAGAGCTGTGGAACTGGCACTCAGGGCGGGGGCAGCATGTGAAGCCCCCCGTGGCCACGCCTCCGCCTAGGAGCCAGAGGGAAATGTGGGCCACTTCCAGGAGCTGCGCAGAGCCAGGGCAGGCAGGGAGCCTTGCCTTAGCCCCATACACTGCCAACTGGACTTTTAATGGCCCGGTCAGTGGTGCTGACTGGAGCTGCCAGGATCCCTTTTCAACTGGGTGTTCCAGTCGAGAACTGGATGCCTGGCAACACAAATCACAGGCCCCAAACCAGAAACCAGTGTTTGTGCCCACTGAAATCAATTGCAAAACTCACATTGATTTCTGTGGGATCTGTATCCTAGAAAAAATAAAACTAGCAAGTTGCAACAATATGTGTTTATGCTTTTCTAAAGGGATACATGAGAAAGAAAAGATACAGTTTAACTAACTCTTGAACTTTGTATTCATTAGCAAATATCAATACTGAGAGAATTAGCAGCACTCAAAGAACAGCAGCACCATCTTGAGGCCATCAGAGAATTAAATAAATGGGTAAAAATTTGGTTTGGACTACAAACCAATGACATTTTATCTTTGACTGCAAAGAGAGATTTGTTTTATCTCTGTATTCCAAGAGAAAACTGATTGTCCATCTGTGTTCTTATTTTGGCCTTGGTTAAAACACACATTTATAAACAGCTGTCCCTTTTCAGTACAGTTCTTGGTGGGTTCTTCTGATTTCTAATTTCATTTTTTTATTATTATTTGTAATTTCCTGATTT